>NC_060122.1:763093654-763719488 GCF_021461395.2 Schistocerca americana | reverse complement strand
TAAAAGCTTTTACGCAAGTGAGTGTGAAAATATTACTCTCCCTCCAGAGGAAACGTTTTACAGATTCTGACCACTGTTGTTTTTGAAGTGCTTGATAGGTGTCAATGTAAATTCACAGAATTCTTTCTCTTCCAGTATTATAACAAACAAGCCGATTGTTGTATCAATGATATGTTACTCGTATTGTACATAGTTTGTCAGCAGCATCACAGCAGCGGATACACCGGTTCCCGCCAGATAACTGAAATTAAGTGCCATCAGCTATGATTGGCTCTTGGATGGGTAATCATCTGGGCCGCAATAGGCTGTTGACCTACTGTGATGTACTCAGCCTCATGACGCCAGTTGAGGAGATATTTGACCGATTGGTAGCAACTCAAAGTCATGCACCTGAAAACAGCTAGGAAAGTAGTACGCTGACCCCACGCCCCTCCATATTCGCAATCAGTGATGCCTGTCATCTGAGGATGACATGGTGGTCGGTCTCTAGCGCTAGACGTACCGAGGCCATTTAGAATGGAGAGAGAGTATATCGTGTCATTTCGATTTTATCAAGGCAGGTACAGCAGTCAAATCATGACTGTGTAATGTAGCTGTCTCAGATATTTTCCCAAACTGTAACAAAATGCTGTTTGCAATATACGTATACATATGCAATTCGTATACGTAAGTTGTATATGAAATTATAAGTTATCAAAATTCGCTGTAAAAAATAATATATATATATATATATATATATATATATATATATATATATATATAATGTTTGGTTTTCCTTTCACTCCATCTGTAGTACCTTATAATGATGAGACAGATGTGAAATCAATCTGTGCGCAAACACATATGTAGGTGAAAGTTGGTAATGAGGGAAATGGCGAGAAGAGAGAGAGATAGAGAGAATCACATGTACCTAAGAGGTACAGCGTTTGATGCATGAAATACATAGGTAGGCGTGCCCCCCCCCCCCTCTCTCTCTCTCTCTCTCTCTCTCTCTCTCTCTCTCTGTGTGTGTGTGTGTGTGTGTGTGTGTCTGTGTCTGTGTGTCCGCAGCTCGTGGTCCCGCGGTAGCGTTCTCGCTTCCCGAGCACGGGGTCCCGGGTTCGATTCCCGGCAGGGTCAGGGATTTTCTCTGCCTCGTGATGACTGGGTGTTGTGTGATGTCCTTAGGTTAGTTAGGTTTAAGTAGTTCTAAGTTCTAGGGGACTGATGACCATAGATGTTAAGTCCCATAGTGCTCAGAACCATTTGAACCATTTGTGTGTGTGTGTGTGTGTGTGTCTGTGTGTGTGTGTGTGTGTGTGTGTATATATATGTTTACACAGTTTGACATAAATGATACATATTTTGGAATTTCGTGCTATTTCTTCGCATCATTTCAATACTACGCCAGTGGGATGTATATGTACTTCATTACCTTTGGATTTCAAGTGAGGTAATGCAATGCGGCGGTAGAAGTGTAAGCAGTTTTACATAAATATCATGGAAATACTGAGACTTGACCCAGTTTTCATCCATCATTTTAATATTACGCCAGAGCTATGGTGGTGGGCTTAATTTTGTGTATAAAACACGGAAATTGAGTAATTTGACACAATTTTTTACGTCGTTGTAGTACTTTACTGTGATCCACTGGAAAAGAGGAAGGAGGAGAATGGAGTATAAAACACAAGCTAGTTCTGCCATTCTGGATTTTTTAAATTTATTTATTTAATTATTTATTTATTGGATGCTTTGTTTTAATACTTAGTTGTGATTAGCTGGAAAGAAGGTGAGAGGGTAGGGGGAAGGGTCTTTAATTTCCCTATGAACACAGTTGGACTTGTTCTGCCATATTAGAGTTTTTGATTGATTCGTTCTTTTTTAATACTACACAGTGATTTGTTGGGAAGATGGGAAGTGAGCGATAAACAGACAGTGCTTGACGACGCCACTGATAGAGATAATTATTTTGCTGATAAGAAAGATGACATCAATGCGTAGCACCATAATTAATACTGTAAATATTTTGTACTGATTAATTCTGTTCAGAGTCAGGCATGTATTTTTCACTGAGTAATATCTTTGACCTATTGTAATGAAGTGAAAGTTGTGTAAAATGTTTTCTCTTTACTATTTAAATTCTTTGTATTAATTGGAGGAAAATGTTATATAATTACACTCCTGGAAATGGAAAAAAGAACACATTGACACCGGTGTGTCAGACCCACCATACTTGCTCCGGACACTGCGAGAGGGCTGTACAAGCAATGATCACACGCACGGCACAGCGGACACACCAGGAACCGCGGTGTTGGCCGTCGAATGGCGCTAGCTGCGCAGCATTTGTGCACCGCCGCCGCCAGTGTCAGCCAGTTTGCCGTGGCATACGGAGCTCCATCGCAGTCTTTAACACTGGTAGCATGCCGCGACAGCGTGGACGTGAACCGTATGTGCAGTTGACGGACTTTGAGCGAGGGCGTATAGTGGGCATGCGGGAGACCGGGTGGACGTACCGCCGAATTGCTCAACACGTGGGGCGTGAGGTCTCCACAGTACATCGATGTTGTCGCCAGTGGTCGGCGGAAGGTGCACGTGCCCGTCGACCTGGGACGGGACCGCAGCGACGCACGGATGCACGCCAAGACCGTAGGATCCTACGCAGTGCCGTAGGGGACCGCACCGCCACTTCCCAGCAAATTAGGGACACTGTTGCTCCTGGAGTATCGGCGAGGACTATTCGCAACCGTCTCCATGAAGCTGGGCTACGGTCCCGCACACCGTTAGGCCGTCTTCCGCTCACGCCCCAACATCGTGCAGCCCGCCTCCAGTGGTGTCGCGACAGGCGTGAATGGAGGGACGAATGGAGACGTGTCGTCTTCAGCGATGAGAGTCGCTTCTGCCTTGGTGTCAATGATGGTCGTATGCGTGTTTGGCGCCGTGCAGGTGAGCGCCACAATCAGGACTGCATACGACCGAGGCACACAGGGCCAACACCCGGCATCATGGTGTGGGGAGCGATCTCCTACACTGGCAGTACACCACTGGTGATCGTCGAGGGGACACTGAATAGTGCACGGTACATCCAAACCGTCATCGAACCCATCGTTCTACCATTCCTAGACCGGCAAGGGAACTTGCTGTTCCAACAGGACAATGCACGTCCGCATGTATCCCGTGCCACCCAACGTGCTCTAGAAGGTGTAAGTCAACTACCCTGGCCAGCAAGATCTCCGGATCTGTCCCCCATTGAGCATGTTTGGGACTGGATGAAGCGTCGTCTCACGCGGTCTGCACGTCCAGCACGAACGCTGGTCCAACTGAGGCGCCAGGTGGAAATGGCATGGCAAGCCGTTCCACAGGACTACATCCAGCATCTCTACGATCGTCTCCATGGGAGAATAGCAGCCTGCATTGCTGCGAAAGGTGGATATACACTGTACTAGTGCCGACATTGTCATGCTCTGTTGCCTGTGTCTATGTGCCTGTGGTTCTGTCAGTGTGATCGTGTGATGTATCTGACCCCAGGAATGTATCAATAAAGTTTCCCCTTCCTGAGACAATGAATTCACGGTGTTCTTATTTCAATTTCCAGGAGTGTATGTGGCTCTTGTTTCGACATGTTAATGTATTTAAATATTAAGATTTTTTAAAAGATGTTTGTTTACAACTGTGTATAAGCTCGTTCGTACCTAAGGCCTTGCATTGTATAAAATGAAAAGCAACAGTATTTCCCATTTGCAACGGAAGTGAGTTGGCGCGCGCCAAAATGGGGTTGGCGCGGGCTAAAAGGTGGAATAGCAGTGAGCCGGCCGCTAGCTACTGGACAGTCTGGTCTGAGTAGCAAGTGAGTGAACAGCGCAAGTGCCGAGGGTGGCATCCAGTAACTGGATTAATATGGAAAGGCCTCGGATGTGTGTGCGGCTGTAATATGGTTCTCTATTAATGGAAAAGGCTGTAATGTTGAAAATGTCGTCGCCAAGAAGAAGATCAAATTACATCCAGAGGAAAGACCACCTAGGCACCATGTACTCTCTACCAATATTGCGCCATCAAAACAGCAAATCTAAGAGGTCAGATTTAAGTCAAAGTATGAACCAGTATATTTATGTGTTGTTTAATACGCAATAATAAGGGAAATTTTATGAAACTTGGGTCCGATCCTTGATTTAGTTGCTCTCATGATCCACTCCACATAAACACTGACATCCGAGAATCTTGTGTGTTAAAAACTGATGAAAATGAATGTTTGTTTATTTGCATAATTCTGAATGCAAAAAGATATCTAGAGATAAGAGAAATTTGTTAACATGAGTATAGATTTAAGTGTCAGGAAGTCGTTTCTGAAAGTATTTGGAGTGTAGCCATGTATGGAAGTTAAACGTGGACGATAAATAGTTTAGAGAAGAAGAGAATAGAAGCTTTCGCAATGTGGTGCTGCAGAAGAATGCTGCAGATTAGATGGGTAGATCACATAACTAATGAGGAGGTATTGAATAGAAATGGAGAGAAGAGAAATTTGTAGCGCGTATTGACTAGAAGAAGGAATCGGTTGGTAGGGCATATCCTGAGGCATCAAGTGATCACCAGTTTAGTATTGGAGGGCTGCGTGGAGGGTAAAAATAGTAGAGGGAGACCAAGAGATGAATACACTAAACAGATTCAGAAGGATGTAGGTTTCAATAAGTACTGGGAGATGAAGAAGCTTGAACTGGATAGAGTAGCATGGAGAGCTGCATCAAACCAGTCTCTGGACGAAAGACCACAACAACAACAACTGTGGCTTCAATTTAAGTTAAGGGAGGATGTTAGTGTTGCATTTATGAAAACCTCCATAATGACTGATTTGCTTTATTTAAAAGTGTTTGTGCTTTAAAGATTAACTGCATTAAATTCTGTTAGTGAAAATTACTGGTTGTATTAATGGCAATAAGACAGCACGTTGTCTTGAAGTTAGTTAGAGTGTAGATGCACTTGAAGTGTAACTTGAAATTATATAGAGAAAATTGCCGGCATTAACTGTCTTAAAAACCATGCAATGTGAGTGAAATTAGTGAAAGAATAATACCAAAATTTACATCTTACAAATTGTCTCAGAAAAGTGCGTTTAGTTTGTTTTATAGCAGTGGACAGTTTAAGGGTCCCCGATGTTGAGTTGCTTCAAATGAATAAACCATATTAATCGCAGTTGAAGTAAAATTTGAGTTTTGTGTACTTTGTGTGATGAAAGTTGGAAAGTCAGTTTGAGAGCCCCCACCAACAATTTTGCTCTTTGAAGATAAAGTTACTAACAGGACTATGTCCATGTTCAGTTTCGGTTTAGTAGTGTCTTGCACAACATTTGATGATGAGATAATTTATATATGACGAAGTATTACTGTTGAGAAGAGATAAAGCTGTTAACTGTTTCTGTGAGAACTTGCATATTACAACTGATAGCATCATTGTACCACTTGTTTGCTATGGTAGAGTTCATTGCACTTCTTTGAGAAAGAAGTAATGGTAGATTTCCTTTATCATAACAATATGCAGATTATATAAAAGTAATGTTTCACTTTACTATGCCTGATTAGGCTGGCGACCGTTTTTATTTCATTTAAGTAAACTTGGTTAATTAAAACATTTTCCAAATTTCAATCTTTAGCTTTCTCGTTTCTTCTGTAGTACTAAATTCATGTTCGATAAGCTAAACCCATTAGGTTATTTCAGGGGTAATTTACAAAAATCCTCCCAGTGGGTAACGTTAACTGCGTCTTAATATCAAAATCGGTAATACACTGTATGTTAATATAACACGTGACGCAGTATAGTGTTATAAATGGTAAGTGTGATGACTTTACTGATACGAGTGGCAACGTCAGCTACCTGCGTTACGTACATCACGTCGCAAATGTAATCTAAGTGAACCACGACTGTCATGGCATTCCTCCTAATGACTATATGTATTGTGAAACAGTTGTCAAAATACCAAAAATGTTGTTATAAAAACAATGTTTACTGCGAGTTCTAGAATATCTTTCAGGAAGCAAAGGATACAGCTAACTAGTACCTATTAGCACCAAGGACATAGAGTGTTGACATTCAAATGTCGTGTGCCATGCCGAATGGCACGGCTGTCTTCACGATGTCATCGACTTTATTCTTGGCTGTGTGATGCTAGTGCCACTACAGGGCAGCCAGTGCCACTCATATGAACGACGGGGGCGTCTCCGTGGCTGTGATTGGTGGAGGCGCAGACGTCAGCGGACAGCCAGCTGTACTCAAGCACATCTCCTGGAAGCAAGCGCAGAGGCTGTAGTCGGGGCCGGATGGCTGTGGTGGCAGCCGAGGCTGATGGCCTGCACTGAGCTTAGACATGGCGAGTCAGTGACGAACAGTTGCTGGAGACACACCAGGGAAAGCAGTTCTAAGGGAAGTAACGTCCAAGACCCTCACTGACTTGGCGTGTGGTTCGAAAATGGTTCAAATGGCTCTGAGCACTATGGGACTAAACTTCTAAGGTCATCAGTCCCCTAGATCTTAGAACTACTTAAACCTAACTAACCTAAGGACATCACACACATCCATGCCCGAGGCAGGATTCGAACCTGCGACCGCAGCGGTCGCGCGGTTCCAGACTGTAGCGCCTAGAACCGCTCGGCCACTCCGGCCGGCTTGGCGTGTGGCTCGACACCGGATGGACATGGTTAGCACGAGCGACGCTGGCATGTGGACAAAAGACGACCGCTCACACGGCATTTCAGAAAAGCGACAAAGGGCGTCAGCAGACTGCAAAGAGCACAATCAGAGTGCTTTTGAGTTAGCATTGGTACCTATGTGGTCTTGTACTCAATTACAATCACAGTGTTATATGGAAAGGTGCACCAACTCGAGTCAATTGTAGCTCAATTCAAAGTAAAAACGTTTTGTTTTTGTTTGATTTTGTAATGTCCGCTTGTAGAGCTAGTCTTTGTAGAAAAGATTTATGGAGCACAATGCGTCCAGAAGTTGTGAGCACTGGGTTATGGCTTGTTGTGGCTATGTCGTAAAGCAACCTGCTTCAAATTAGTAAAATCAGTGCACGTGATTTTTCAAAGGTTCGATATAATTTAAAATCTTGTTACAACTCTGGATCTGCGTTCTTTTTATGTCGATTCAGCGCGAACCATGTAACTGAACCTGTGGTTCATTCATGTGTATTGTGAACTGCTACGTTCTCTAATATGAATGAGTACTTTATGCGCATGTCTCTGATGTATGACAACTTAGACATCAGTGTGAGTGTCTGAGTCTCGTATATTGGTAGAGGGTATGCTGTAGATTTTTCTACTACGGATGAGTGACCAGATTGTGGTCCAATAACTTACTTTCATCGTAATTATTGAAGGCCGTATATTGACAAGTATTGTACCGTTATCTGGGTTGCCCATGTGGAGCACGACTGAATCGTTACGTATTAATTAATGTTATTCTTTGATGAAGATATTTTGTGTTATTTAAACCCTGTTCCAGTTTATTCGGGCTTCAAAGACTCTTTTATTTATAACAATGTTTTTATCTCGTGAAATTGGTCTTTACATGGAGAATGCAGTGGTAATAAGAATATTTAGCCTCACCTCTGCACAAACACCAGCCCAAACCCCCTCGACCTAAATCTCACGCTGCACTTGAGAACAGCTCGAAATGTATAAATCTTATGTCACTAAATTATTCCATTACTTATAACTAATAAAGGAAAGTAAGATATAAAGTAGCTGATCTGCCAACGGAATTTTGGAATTCCACTAATTTTAAATGTTAGTCATTCCAAAACGTGTTTACTGGAGAGTGGTCTTGTACGGAAGCAAGATGTACACGATACACAGTTCCCGAGAGAACAGAATAAAAGATTCTGAAATGTTGTGCTACAGGAGAATACTGAATCTTCAATTGATAGGTCAGACGAATAATAATGAGGTATTGAGTCTAACTGGGGACAAAAGGAATTTATGGCACACTTTGCCAAAAGAAGGAATCGATTTATAGTACAAAACTGGAGGCATCAAGTCATTTTCAATTTGGTTACGAAGGGAAGCGTGGGAGATAAAAGTTATAGAGGGAGACATAGTTATGACTACAGTGAGAATATTCATATGGACGTAGGTCGCAGTAGCTATACACTATTGAAGAAGGCTCCCTAGGATGAACTAGAGTGGAAAACGGTATCAACCCAGTCTTCGTAATGAAGACTACAAAGCCAAAAAACCAACAACCATGTGCAAAGACTGCATTCTTGCGGCCATGCTGATCTCAGGAAAATACTAAATTATTTCTGGTCAAATTTTTGTGCGGAACGAAAACAAGACCGTCTAGGAAATTGCAAAATGAATTTTTCTTGAATTTTCAGAGGCAGACGGAGCTCAAGTCTTGCAAAACTAGTTTCAATTTCCTGAAAGTAATCAGGCTAATTAAGAAAAACTTAGTTATTTGAGGGAACTATTTTGTCGAGTTTCCATAGCCAAATGAAGTGTGGTAAATTGACAAATGGGGTATAAAATTAACCAGCATGATGCGTAGTTTTGCAGAAAGATATTTAATTGCTGGAATGCAATCAGGGTAAATAAGGAAAACCAGAAATGATGATTTACGTGAAAATAAAACTCTGAATTCTTGTCCAAATTTTTCATAGCGATAAGAAGAGAGGTAAATGGAAAAGTTGGGTTCACACTGACAAGATTGAGGGCTAGTTTTATGAAAAAATAGGTAACTGCTTGAAAGTAGTCAGGATAACAAGAGAAACATAATGGTTTGAATCAAAGACATACGGGTTTTCTCCCCGAACTTTCTCTAACGAACGAAGAAATTGAAAGCGACCATTTGGATATCAAATTGACCGTTGTGAAATATATTTCTGCAAACAAAAAAAATAATTGAAAGTAATCACGGTAGTAACAAAATCGTAGCGAAAATAGTAATATTTCACCAACATCTGCTTCTAGCTATGTAAATGAACAGCTAAAAGCTATTTAGCGCATAAAAAGTTACATGGGGTGATACCTAACTGTAAAAGTGGCTTCCTTCGAATCAAGTTCTAAATTCAGGCCATTGAGAAAGCAAAAGGCAAGGAAGGAAAATGAGGTGTTGAAGGGTTCATCTCTTCAAAGCGTAGTTATTTTGGGTTCGAAAAGTAGCGCTGATGTGATATTTGATCAATAAATTGGCTTTCTTTAAATCAAATACTGAGTTCAGTACCTTTTGAGAGCTGCAGACGCTACGGGGAAAAGTGAGGTGTCGAAAATTTACCTTTTTATTCTTGTCTTTCCCAACACTATTTGAAAATAAAATAAATTTGAAAAGAAAAAGACAGTTAAATACTTTTTGAAACGATTTGTTTAAAAGTAAGAAATAAAACAGATTAGAGAAATATTTGACACGCCTTTGAATGATGGTGCTTACTGCGAATTTAATGTTCACTTTTAACTTCGAATCTTAGAAGAGTGCTACAGAATATTTCTCTCGTGGGTTTTGTAGACCTGCAGCATGATGTCGTGTGGCGTTAACATACTTTTACCTTTTGTGCCAGAAGATTTAAAAATTTTCAATCAGCACTTAATTTGCAGTATTTTATTTCGAGCATCATTCAAATGCATACGAAAGTTTCTAATGATCTATTTTATTTCTTGCTTTTAGCAAATCATTTCACAAAAGTTTCATAGACTTTTAAATTATTTTATTGTACTATGGCCTGTTTATTCACAGAAATCAGAGAAGATTTCTGATGTGAACAGGTTATTTCCTGATTGACGGCAATAGTTTTCACCGAATCAGAGTAATCACATCATACCCTCTGTATGGAGGGACACGGGAAACCCAGAGACCGCACAACTTCGGATATGGAAAGTACCATTAGCCGAGCGCCCTCCATGTGGATATGAACAAATGTGCTGATATCACACATCTGGCCCTACCAGCGCTCAGCTGTTACGTCACCAGCTAGAAGAACTGAAATTTCTCGTTTCTCGCCTGACCCCATTTCTCTCTCTCTCTCTCTCTCTCTCTCTCTCTCTCTCACTTCTATCCTCCCACCCGTCCCCCTCCCCCTCTATCTCTCTCACCAAACGTTCTGCCGTAGTGTTTAAGGCACAGGAACCGCTTTCTGAAGGTATCGTGTTCAGTTCACAACGCCTGAGCCCCTCTAGATCTTTATTTACCTTGGCTTCCCTAAATTGCTTAAAGCGAATGCCAAGCTCGTTCATTTGAAACTGGGACGGATAATTTGCTTCCTCATATTTATCCGATACTAATTACCTGAACTGCGTCTGCAACTAGGAAAGCCCGTGACCTAGAACGTTCGGAACAGCATGGAACTATGTTTAGAAAACGATCTGCTCATTCAAAAACTGTGGTCTGCGCCATTCTCAAACAAAACTGCGCGTTTTATCACAAGACAAATTTAAATGATCACCTATTGAAAGTCCAAGAGATGAAACTGGTAATGTGAAGAAACAAAATATCGATATAATATGGAAAACACAAATCTCAATATCGTGACTTACTGCTACATTTCCCTCTATGCAAAATGATTACGTTATCTGAACAACAAACTTTTTCCACTGACCATATAGTGCTCCACAGCTAATCAGTCTTCAAAGTGCAGGTGTGGGATTTCAATGAAGTGGCCAAAGCATTTTGGAACAGAGCAGTATGCACATTTGACTAAAGCTTATTTTTCACATTCAGTATCGCTTCTGCACTAAAGCAGTGCAATATCTAAGGCCTCACTAACTAAGTTTTCAAACGGTGATATCTATATGTCATTGTCATTACCTGCACTTTGCCAAGCATACTGTAACACAGACCTGTGGTTTAGTGCAAAAACTTGATGATGAAATGACGATCATGTAATATTACTTTTCATACCAGTCTTACAAAATCAGTACTCCGTCTCATGAAGAACTTATTTTACCTAAAGAAGTACACATCAAGAGGTCGACAGTTTTTTGCTATCTTCATTGTTGTTTCGACCCTATTATGTCGGTATTTATTCAATCAATTAGCGAACTTCCTTTTGCCATTGAATAGATGGTCATTCAAACGTTCCTCCTGGTAAGAGGAGTAATTTTGTGTTTGAGTGGATGATAGCTTCATACCACTGTTTTACAATCAACAAATTATATTTTTTAAGCACAATTTCGTACGGTTAGAAGCGATCGAAGTCACGGAGTTTCCGTGTAAGAGCCATAACACCGGCTGGTGGCTAAAACATTTTTCTTCTTTCCCTTCTTTTATTCGACTCTGTACTAAGCACGACTGACTTCGAAGTACTCTGATTTAAGCGTCGTATGTTCGATAGGGGATATGTATTCCTTTCTTTTATTGAAAGATAAGCTATTGGTACTTCTTAAATAATAATTTTTCCTGATATAATACAGTTTTTTTAATGGTTTAACTTTATTTGAAGTCATACATACTGACGAATGGGCGAGTGATCAAAACACCAATACACGAGGGTAATTCGGAAAGTAAGGTTCAGTCGGTCGCGAAATGGAAACTACAATGAAAATCAGACATGTTTTATTTGCAACAGTTAGCTACACTTTCCAGCTGCTTCTCTACATAGTGGGCACTCCGACTTACAGATTAGTTGTAACGTTGTACCAACTTTCCAATACCCTCGTCGTAGGAGGCAGCCGCCAGTGCTTTCCTCCAAATCTCTGCGCCGATCTACAGCTCATTGTCTGTGCCAAAATACTGAGGAAGCTGTTCATGTGGGTAGAGGTGAAAATCAAAGGTGAGCCAGGTCCGGGCGGTACGGTGGGTGATCAAAATAATATTCCCCATCGGAAACGTTGTAGGAGCGTCCTAATTGTCTCTACAATGTGCAGCCGAGAATTTTCATGAAGAAGGAAATGCATGACAGTTACGTTGTATGTGGTTGCATGAAATCTGGGGAAATCTCATAGCAAGCACCCTACCTGTTGAGAGACAGAAGTTTCTACGCATATTTACGTGCTCACTTTGCGCTCAGAATTGAAATGAGCTACTTGACGCGGTCGTTGGTCATGTTAGTGACACCATCCAGCACATTTGCTCAAAGCTTCATCGGGTTTTCCCTTTGGTTTCCATTTCGCGACTGATCGGACACTACTTTCCGAATAACCCTCGTATACCATCAGTGAAGAGTGAGCTATTGCACTCATTTGCGAATTAGTGATACTGATAATGAAACTAAATTCACAATGACAGGTGAAATCATCTCTTTCAAACCGGAAAATAAGTCAAATACTGTAGACCAGCCTGTTACGAAGTAATGCCGGTAAGTTACTTTATTTTGTCATCCGCTTTTCTGCTTTCTGTTATTTACCCCACTTTCAAGAAATGAGAGCTAATAAGAACTAGAAATAATCTTAATTCTAGAGATGACAAGTTCCTGAACACGAGCTATCCATTGTGCGACTTTGTGAATGTAGACGTGATCTAAACAAGTGATGCATCCTGTTAGTTCCCGATTTTTCTTTAGTTTCTCCTAAACACAACGTCAGCCGCAGAAGCCGTTTGTCTGAGAGGTATCCTTGATTGTTACAACAATTGTGTGACAGTTAGAAAAGGATGTACGAGATATAAGATAAGGATCTTGGGCACTTTGTCATACTGGTAAGCGCAAGTTGAACTATAAATGAAAAATAGCTGACAAAAACATTACGTAGTCGTTCTGTGAAAAACGAGCTTTGCAGGTGATGAGTTGAGTATCCACGAACATAAATTTCCGCTACTTGTTTCGTGGAGAAACCACTTGTCCCGAGTTATGCATTTAAAGTGTACCCACTTGTCATCGCGTTACAGGTGTGGAAGGAATTTTATATGTGTGAAGTTATCTTCTAGATCTGTGAGTAAGCACGGTGGATATTAACACAAGGATGCGGAAGGTAAATCCACGTACACTAGCAAGTGAAGGCAGTTGATGCCATATGAGGAATGAACAGGTTGTTAGAGCGTAGCTGAATATAAATGCTCTCCTCAGTTGTCTGGCACCAGAGAACTGTATACAATAGTGAAGACAAATTTAAATCACTGCTACTGTATACGACGCTGTCGTTTGCTGATAATCGTAAACACCTCTTTCCATGTATATTCTGCAAGCATTGTAAGAACAAATTCAACGCACACATTTTTCCCGGTGAACTTCATTGTATATAAGCCTCCGCAGCTCGAAACAATAGAATTTCAGTAAATAAAATTTGGAAAATGACGGCTAAGAAAGTTGACTTCCTCTCGCGAGAGCTTAAATTACGACGTTTATAAAATGTCAGTCATTAACTCAAGATGTTACAGTGACTAGAAATTAACGGTAAAAACAAATATACATATTCATTGCGCAAAAATCACTCACACCTAGAGAAATCACTACAAGCATTATTTAATACCGTGTAATTACGCCTCTGGGACTTGATAACCGCCTGGATTCGGCTAGTAAGTCAGTCCAAATGTTGTGCAGAGACGTCACATCCAGGTTAAGCCACTCTCTGAGGGTTTGATCGTGCAGTTTCACCAAATTGCGGTTATGCTAATGTTAGCGTTTCACCCGTTGTTGCAATACGTCCCACAGAATTTAAGTGGGGTTTAAGTAAGATGATTTTGCAGCCCAGTCAAGATCTAGTGAAGTGGGGGAGTTTTTAGAAAACCCGTCACATATTAATCCACTCCGACGAACTTTGCTGTTGTCGTCTTTATGTGCCAGTGTGCGTAATGGCCTCTTGCGATGTGACCCACACCAGTTGTTACTTGCAAACATTTCCCATCGCAGTGTTCTCTCGGTGGGTTACGATGCACCTTCATTCCGTGCTTGCAGCAGTATTCCTGTCGGGTATGGAAGCGATTATGATTGACAAGCCGTAAAACGCCTCTCCGGTTCCTTTCGGTCAGGATCTTTTCCGACTACAATTCTGAGGTCCTTTTTCGCGGACACATCGCTGCTTGTAAACGGGTTGAACGTCCGCCGAGAACCACCAACAAATCCAACAACTTCACACACCGTATGGCCATGGGCACGGCCGATGACGATTGCCCCTTTTTATCAGTCGGTAAAGTTCTTATTTTCATCAGTCTTTATATACAATATCCACTAGTAAATGCCTCGCTGAACGCTATTGCCTTGTGATCATGTAGAGACGCAGCGCGCGTGGTGGAGCATGTGACTCGATCTCTGTGCCATCTGCAGGAGATAGGCAAAATAGTGTGAAGAGTAATGGGATGGTTGTGTTTGACGGTCAACAATGCAGGTCAGCCGCGTGTCGCGCTGGACTGTGCGTTTTCAGTACCGGCTAGACACCAGTGCAGATTGTTTACGAGTAGTGCACACTTCGTATTTGAGATCAGAGGCCGAGGTCGACGTGCAATGAAAGACCTAACAGATTTCCAAAGAGGGCAAATTGTGGGGGCCTGATTAGAAGGACCATCAGTAACCATGACGGCCAACTTATTGAATGTTTCAAGAACAGCTGTTTCAAAAGTCATGACAGTTTATACAAAACACGGAAAGAGGTCATCGTCTAAACTTAATAGAGGGAGTAAATCAAAACTGAATGACAGAGATCGTCGTACACTAACACGAACTGTGTTAAAGCAGCACAAAACTATGGCGATTAAAGTGACTGCAGAGCTCAATAGCCATCTTCCAGACCCTGTATCTGTCGACACTGTACGCCAAATCTCAATAAAGCGCATACTCATGGACGAGCTGCTATACCAAAACCATTAGTGACGACGACCAACGCAAAGAAGCGTAAAACGTGGTGTCAGGAGCATAAATTCTGGCCGGCTGATCAGTGGAAGCATGTCATATTTCGTTATTTAAAACATGGGGTCAGGTTTACGTGAAGAGAACGCCAAAAGAAGCCTACAGCCCTGATTGCTTGATTCCAATGGTTAAGCATGGAGGTGGGAGTGTGATGGTGTGGGAGGCCATATCATGGTATTCTGCTGGTCCCATCATTACTCTCAAAGGCCGTGCTACAGCCAACGATTAAGTGAACATTTTAGGTGATCAGTGCACCTCATGATTAAAATGTTGTTCTCCAAAATGATGCTATATTTCAGGACAGTAATGCACCCGTTCACACAGTCAGGATAGTACAATTGTAGTATGTGGAGCATTCAACACAACTGCAGTGTCTTCCCTGGCCAGTACAATCCACGGACTTGAACATTATCGAACCCTCGTGGCCGCGCGGGATTAGCCGAGCGGTTTAGGGCGCTGCAGTCATGGACTTTGCGGCTGGTCCCGGCGGAGGTTCGAGTCCTCCCTCGGGCATGGGTGTGTGTGTTTGTCCTTAGGATAATTTAGGTTAAGTAGAGTGTACGTTTAGGGACTGATGACCTTAGCAGTTAAGTCCCATAACATTTCACACACATTTGAACATTTTGAACCCTCGTGGGCTTTATTGGAGAGCAGTTTCCAGAGCACATTTCAGCCTCCCTCGCCACTAGAGGAGTTAGAAGAGGTTTTGATCCAAGATTGGCGTAACATTCGACTGGAGACTATGCAATCATTATATGCCAGTATTCCAAGAAGAATCTCAGCTGTATTATGGGCAAATGGAGGGTCCAACCCCTTATTAAAAAACCATTCTCTAGTAAGTACACGTGTTCACATTGTTCTGCCTATCTCCTGAACATCTACATCTACATCTATACTCTGTGATCCACTGTGAGGGGCGTGGTGGAGGGTACGTACCGCAGTGACAGCTATTACCGATTCTCCCCGTTCCATTCACGTATGGAGCACAGGAGAAATGATTGTTTAAATTTCCTCTGTGACTGCTGTAAGTAATCTAATCTTACCCTCACGACAGCTATGGGAGCAAAATGTACGGGGTTGTAGTATAGTGTTAGAGTCGTCATTTAAAGCCGGTTACTGAAACTTCCCCACTAGACTTTCTTGGGCTAGTTTCCGTCTATTAGCATCACAGTGATACTCTGCCATTGGTCAAACAATCATCTCACCATTCGTGTACCCCTTCTCTGTATACCCTCAATATCACTTGCTAGTCCTATTTGGTACGGGACCCACACACTTGAGCAGTATTCTAGGATTGGTCGCACGAGTGATTTGTCAACGAATCACCCTATTTGATCGTTCTACTTCGTGTCCCTATTAAGTATTACACCCAACATTTGGATGAGTTTACAGACTCCAGCCGTGATTTACTAATATTATATACATAGAATAATACGTCTTTTCGCTTTGTGAAGGGCTCAGTTTTACATTTTTGACCACTTAAAGCAAGTTGCCCATCATTGCATCAGTATGGTATCTTATTAAGTCTGAGTGAATATTTCTACATCTTGTTTCAGACAGTACTTTTTCATAGATAACTGCATTACCTGTGTAAAGTGTGAGGTTACAATTAATATTGTCCGCAAGGTCATTAATATACAACATGAACAACTTATCTGTCGATGACATTCCATCCAAGATAACATGCGGTGATCTCCAGATCACACATGCACTGGAAACGTCTGATGATGGGATGCAGAACTCTTACGTTATTACTCATCAGCCGCTACGATGATGAACTCTGGCATAGAGTTCAAACAGCATGGACTGGCGTACTCATATCTGTCAGCTAAGCTCACATCGAGCGGATCGTTTTCTCTGTTCGAGCCGTTGCTGTTGCCAGACATAGGAGCTCTTTGTGCTGTATTACGCATGTTGTATACCCCAGGTTACTTGTAAATTTCATCATGTCTTCTTCCTGCTATATTTTACAGGCACGATAGGTAAAATTTCGTTATTTTCTCTCTGATTTCTGATTTTACCGTTTTAATTATCAATAGTTTGTACTGGAATGCATGTTGGAGAAACAAGGGAACCTATGTCTGGAGAATGCAATGAGGGAACTTTAGAGGAGGCATTTATCCAGCAATGGCTGTCGACTGTATGATGGAAGATTAACTGAATATCACGGCTCACTTTACTTAAAAACGTTCAAAACAGTCACTCCCACTCTGCAATGACGTCAAGAAAAATCTGTAGAATGCGTAACTAAATCCAATATGAGTCTCCAATCTGAAGTGGAGTGTCCTAGGACAAAAAATTAAAAAAGAAATTTCTGAGAAAACAGGCATCAAAATATCCACATCCAAAACGAAGCGAGCGAATAATGTCTTGGATGCTCCGAAATCAAAACAGCCTTTCGAGTAACTAAAAAATTCAAATATTTAGCAGAAATCATCCAAATCAATGGATAAATAAAAGAGTGAGTCACATAAGTGTCCGAAAAATTAAGACTGTGTACCGATTCCCCTAAGACATCAACAAATAAAGAACTTCATGATTTTTATATCACTGTAATAAGACGTCAAGTACTCTACACCGCAGACTGCGTTGAGAGAGCAATAGAGACAATGTAAAAAAACGAAAAGAAAAAAAATAGAAAAATGCTTCCAAAATACTGCTCACAGAGGCGCTAATGAACTAACGCTTATGAAAGGACAGACCCTTGCTGTAAAACTACCAGAGTGAGGAATCGAACAATTATGTGAGGAAAACAGTTTAAATCAAGACATGACCTTATTCAATGCTAACACTTTGAAATATCAGATATCAATTTAACAAGGCTTGACATCAACAAGAAATCAATATTTTTGTATGTTTGTGTGTGTCAGTCACATAATGGCAGTATAGACATTTTTTCCAATAAGTTAACAGGAAAGTCTCAGCTACGAAAGTAAAAAAAAAATTATGTGGAGACATAAACATAACTAAAAATATCATAAATATCTGAAACTTTTCAGATTAAGACAGGATCGAGACAGGACGATGGGTTGTCCCCACTCATCTTCAACCTGGTACTGGACAAGATTATCAAGACGTGGGAGAAAGAAATACCTCGAATAAATGACCTAGTAATAATTACGCAAACTCCCGAGGAAGCCAAACATGCCATCGAGAAACTTCATGAGGTTGTCATGAAAACCAGACTCCAAATTTCTTACGAGGAAACGCAATTCATGGGCTCCAGAAGTTCAAATCTGAAACCACTTGCAACAAAATATGGTGACATGAAACGAATTAAATACTTCATGTACTTGGGTGAAATGATCAGCAACACTGGCAACGAAAAAGTAGCTCACAAAACACGAGCAGAAAATTTATGTAAAGCTTATACAAAGACTTTGAACACATACTACAAAAAATCGCTATCCACCCAAGCCAAAGTTCACCACTATCATACAGTCACCCTTCCAGAAGTGCTCTACGCAACTGAAATATCATCATTAACCTTCAGCATCAAGGACATTGAGAAAACGGAGAGGCAAGTACTCAGGAAAATATTTGAACCCAAGATTCAAGATGGTATCAGGATGCGCAAAATCTCTGAGGAACTGTACTCAAGGACCGAAGCTTTCACGTCAGTTGAACGCAAAGACGATTAAAATTCTACGGACATTAATAAGAATGGACGCCTCTAGAATGGCCTAGAAAATCTTCCTTATCGTCAAAGGAACTCGACAAACCAGGGAACGCTGGCTAACAGAAACCCAAAATGACTTCACGGAACTCAGTATTGACCCACTAGAAACCATACGCACTGCGTACAGACAGGAAATCAACTCCCATATGTTCACAACCAAAAACTCGACGGAAAAGAATCTGAAATTGGAAAACGGATGGACACAAGGAAGAAGACAGGGCATAGTGAAAGGACGAGGAATTTTTTAGAAGAAAAGAAGAACAAGGAAACTAAGAAGACCACCTAAGGAACCATATGAACGAAAATTTTTCAAGAATCGAAGAGAAGCTACAACAAAAATTTCCATAAGCTAATATGTCACTTACAGGTAATTAGGGTCTATCCACTTAGCACAGTTACGTTACTAACAAACAGAGAAGCATGAAGTCGGTAAAACTGAACAAATCCTAAAAAAAATTTACTAGGCTTAGACGAAATGCAAATGTATGCGCTGATATAGGAGATACAGTCTATATAAACTCCATTAACAAACGTAATTAATGAGTCACTCACATCAGGGAAATTGCCAGCGCGTTATAAACAGCTAATAAGAGGTTCCGATTATACTTAGAAAATGGGGTGCAGGAGAAGAGATACACATACCTCTAACAATGCTAAACTTTCAGTGAAACATTTTTGAGAACAAAGTACATCAATATCAGAATTTCTTCGAGTAGCGTATTAGGAACAATACCGTCCTGATAAACAATAATGACGCATCACGAAAGAATTATCCAAATGGGACAAAGATCGGTAGATGCGATTTACATCTACAAAGAAACAGATGAGTATACTTTTTTTTTTTAAAAAAATTGATTTATTCAAGAGAAAAGCTTCACGAACTGTGCAAGTCAATAACGGTTTGGTCCACCTCTGGCTCCGATGCAGGCAGTTTTTGGGCTTGGCATTAATTGATAGAGTTTTTGATGTCGTCCTCAGGGATGCGAGCGAAATTATGTCCAACTGGTACGTTAGATCGTCAAAATCCCGAGGTTCCTGCACATAATCCTCCAAACATTCTCAACTGGGATGGGATCCGGCGACCTCGCTAGCGGAGGTAGGGTCTGGTAGGCACGATGACAAGCTGTAAAAACTTTCACCAACCAGAGGGGTCCAGCTACGAAATCAAGCGGTCCGTCGTATCTCTCCCCAAATGAGAAGTTTTTGGAGCAATATGGGCAGTGCCCTCCAACCAGCTCCTGATTTTGATAGTCTAACGTGCGAATTGGACGGAATTTGGCACTATAACCCTCAGGAGGCAATCCAAGAACCCTATCAATCAAGGGGCAGCCGAATATCCTTTTGCGTATAGGCCTGCGGTGAAGCAACGCACTATCGATTTGATCAATTTTTGAAGCTCTTTCTTATGAATAAATTATCGAGCGTTTATGAAACTGTAATCATTTGCTTGTCTGTACTTTTACATCACATTTACCGTTTTCAGTCCCATTCGGATAATTCCCTCGTTGTGCGTCAATTTTTTTTCCTTAGAATGTACGTGACTCTCCCACTTTCCCAACAGAGTTCTTCCTCGCTGATGGCAGAAATATAGATAATACAGATGGCACCTTTATATTCTGCGTAGAGAACACAAAATTTCTAAATATGAATATTTATTCTCAGCTTGACTTGTGTGAACACACAGAGATACTTGAAACGGCATGCCATCACGGTTTTCTGCCCATAGAATCCTGTCATCAATATGTAACTATCAGTGTCTTGTAATTACATACTATTCATAGGTATACTCTTTTCTTTGCTGCCGAAATCTTTTCTGGAGAACAAGTGCCAAAATATGAACACAGCTTTGAAACTACAGAAAAAGGCCATAAGAAGAATAATAAAAAGTAGTAGCTGAGTCCCATAAACTCCGGATTTTATCTACACCATCTGAGAATATTTCCAATCAGTTGTACATAACAATATGACATTGATAATTACTGCTTAAATAGCTCTATCCATGAATGTGGAACACGATCTAGACTGAACTCACATTTACTAAGAAAAAATAATCACAAAACTGGAAACGCGCTTTGTGTCAAGCAATAAAACTGTATAACATATTTCTCAAGGAGATGATAAAGATTACTTAAACAACTTAAAAGTGTAGTTAAAAAGTACATATTAGGCAAAATATTGTGTACAGTAAAAGATCACATAGGTAACACGTAGTAGATGTTTAATAAAAAATATAATACAAGTGGTTAATAATAATGGTTATAAATTTATATCTTTTCTCGTTTCTGTAAAACCTTACGCCCAAAGCTAAGCAATGTATAAAACTAACAACTCATCATCTTTCTGAGTTTCACATCTCACTCAATATAGAGACAAGTTGACACAGTTACTCAGACTAGCAAATGGGAAGTTGCTACACACTATGTGCGTATAATGTTTTTAGTGTGTTCACTGACTGGTAGTGAGAAATGAATGGACAGGGTATTAGTTGTCATTTACATTATTAAATAAACTCTCTGTAAAATATTTTAAATTAGGCATAAACCGAATGGGGTAGCACTGTTTTAAACAAACTGGCATTGTATTTGGGAGGGTGCAGCCTCCGAACGTCATCCATCCACCGGGAGCTTTGTTTCCCGTGGTTTCTCTAAATTATTCCAAGACAATGTCGGGATGTTTTCTAGTTCAAAACCGCGGTTGACTATCTGTACCATCCTTGTCAAACTAGACATTTAAGTATGTAAATGTCTGTATGAACATAAATTATATTATTTTTGGTTTTCATAAATTGTGATACAACGATATTTCCAATACCCCTGTAAAGGTTATCATCGGGAGAATAAAATTACTACTACTAACACAGACGTTTTCTTAATTACCACCGTAATAGAGATCTAAAGGCGTTTAATTCATTAAATTTAATGAAGTGTGATAGCATCACAGTGAAGATACTGTGATCCAGATACTAGAAATTACAATGCTTGTAACACTACTTTATGCCATTCTGCTAACACACACTAATGTGAAGGTGATTGTTTATAGGCACATATTTGATTTCAAAGTGACCATTGTGTATCATGTCGTGGCGAGATGCTACGCTAACCTGTCAATAAGAGTCCAGCCCTACCTTTATGATTAGCAACATATTGTCCCCAGTACGAATAGAAAGTTAAATTTTAATTCAAAATTTTTGTTACGTTTACAAGCTCGTGGTTTCATGCAATTAATGCATCTGCTATAACAATACAAAAAGCACAGGAGTTAGCCACCAATACGTGCATAAAATGTCAAACTACCATGAGTGCAAGGCACTTTGGAATTGGTAAATACATACTACGCGTCAGAACTAGTACGTTCTCTGATAATAAAAATGAATTAAATAAACCATGTGACCTGGCACTTGTTAAATGATTCTTAATCACGAACTCTATTTTTCTCTTATACAGGAAGTTGCTACGGTGATAATCATATCAATAAATTGTATTGGAATTATTTTCACGCAATATTATGCTATACCATGACACTATCAAGTTGTACAAGTAAAGTGTCCAATACGTTAAGACATTTCTTCTCTGTGCGAGATAACGTTGGCTACTACTGGTCTTTTATCACAAATAAATGCTATCGATCGTTGAGATTCTCTACAACGGAGTACGTCAAATTACTTCATTAAACTCAGCACATATTAACACACATATTAACGCACCGCCTGGTGCGAATGTCTCGATTTGACGCCACTTCGGCGTCTTGCGCGTCGATGGGGATGAAATGATGATGATTAGGACAACACAACACCCACTCCCTGAGCGGGGAAAATCTACGACCCAGCCGGGAATCGAACCGTGCCATTAGGATTAACAGTCCGTCTCGCTGACCACTCAGCTACCGGGGGCTGTAGTGACCACCGTAAACATTCTCATAACGCCCGCCACCTGAGTCCCCTGATAGATTTACGATCGCACGATCGATACGTATCTTTTGGACCCGCGACTTCGAGAGGCAATCATTCTTGGAAATTACCTATTGCGCGAATTCCGATCGATGCGGTCTAAGTTATAATTTTACTGTGGACTAGCGATACAGCGTCATCCACCCCTGAGATAATATTTATTCCTATGATGTCTGATCACATTTATATTTTTCCGCTTATTATCTTCCTTCTTCAAACTTCTGAAATAACCTTTCATTTATGAAAGTTGTTATTTTTTCTTGTGTTTATCAACTGAAGTTCTTATTATAACCTACTCCAAAATTTAATCAACGTTTTTGTAACTGAATACAATTACGACAATTAACTTTCCTCAATTCATTATCTCTGACACTACTGAAAAATGACTTATCTTTATGATTGTCATTGTTGAACACCTTGCAAATGAAAATGATATCTTTCCCTTTCGGAAATACTACTGTAAATAACTTTAGCGGGGATGCTATCCATCTACTAAATGAATGGTCGGAACGCAAATTTTATTTTTTATTTCTTTCCTTTTACACTGTTAGTTCAATAAATTCATAAATGTCTGAAACTTTATCGTGGGCTAGTGACTCAAAACTAACCCCATATGAAACAGAAATTGGAAAGATAGAAAACTCAAAACAATAGTCCTACGTATGCTGAATTAAATTAAATTATCAAGCGAAACTCAACCTCTTCAGGTGTTAGCTCACACATCCTCACTAACAGTCGCTATTTGAAATATCACTCGTCACCCTAACAAGCAATGGAAAATCGTCGACTTTGTTGCTTATGGGTTCGACTAGGGTACTAAACTATTCACACCGTTTGCTACTACACATCCGCGGGCAACAATAGCTGTATTCTCCTAACATACACACTGTGTATACTCTGGTCCGGGCTATTACCAATCACCGACTGAAACTCTTGCTCAGCGGCACATACACTATAAATGTTATGCCTGTAACCGGGTAGTGCGTATTAAAGACGTCAACAATAACATGCGCAAAACACTCAGTTACGTTAGAGTGTGGGTCCTACACCAACCACAAAATTATTGAAAACACTCAATACCTTAGAGTGAGCGTACCTCAAAAAACCACAAAATATAGCCACAACGACTATAAGTGTCTTGTGCGCGCCAGGATAACCTTGAATGGCAACTAAAAGTCCAGTTCCGTGACCGACTACAACTCCACCAGACATCTAACATTTCGAAGTACAGAACACAGCTGCCACAATTCGTCCGTCAACTTTTGCTCAGCATGACAGCCCGTCACTTATTGCTTCCGGACTGTGAACAATTAATATTTACGCCTTCACAGCGACAACTATCACATCTACCATACACAATGTCGAAGCTAAACTTTTGAAAAACGTACGACCAGAAAATTTTAAACAGACTGCCCTCAGTGTGACCTGATCCTCTCATAAAGAACGAAATGTATTATAGGCAGACACACTGCGAAACTCGTATTCAATAACCGATCACACCGACTGAATGCTCAAAATTCTCAACAACATCTAAAGCGATAACTGCAACCAGACCAGCTCATCGACAACATTAACAACAAATTAACCGTTCGCTATTTCGACTAGATCACCGATTACACAACCCAACGATGGAAAAACTTATTTTCTGAAAAAACCTTATTCTTATGTTTTTTAGGATGGGAGTTCCAAATATGATGCTTAAAAAACTGTATAACCCACCATTTATTCACATTTTACAGTTAAATTTATTAAATTAAGCGATTTTTAAAGAATGTAACAGCTTCTATATAGTTAAAATAATTTAAAAAGGAGGTGTAATGAATGTAGATGATTTTGGTAGCACTACTGAAAAACATTTGCTGGCAGAAAAAGATCGATTCTATTTTTATGTTAACAGATGGTGTTTTGTTTACTGTCAACCTAACCTCACTTCCCATTTCCGGTACATGTATTCAGTACAGTGTCTAATTGTGGTTTTAAAAACTCTGCTGACTGTTTCTGTTATATTTGTGGTGAATTTGTGATTAAAAACACCAAAGAAACTTTACAGACTTTGTGAAAAAGGTCTATCTACCATACTTTGGATTTAAACTTGATTATCAAGAGAAATCTTGGCTGCTGCATAAGGTATTTTATGTGTGTGTTGAAGATCTGAGAAAATGGGCCAAATGGGAGAAAAAAGCCTTTATATCTGCTGTTCCTATGAAATGGAGGGAGTTACGAAATCATTCTGATGATTCCTACTTTTGCAGTGTTGATTTTACTGGTCATAATTCGAAAAACAAGAAGGTAATAAGCTACCTTAACCTCCCATCCACCATCTGACCATTAGGGCATGGTGTAGATTTGCCAGGTTCTGAACCACCAGATGATTTAAATTCTATTCCTACAGAAGTATTTTCTGATGTACAATGTGATTTAGATGAACCAGATGATGAAGAATTTCGTTGTTATACGGAAAGTCTAGAGTCCAAATTGTCTACTCAGACCGAGCTTGACGATTTGGTTAGGGATCTAGGCTTAACGAAAGAGAAAGCTGAATTGCTTGGTTCTAGATTAAAATAAAAGAACTTATTGGCAGTGGGAACCAGCATATACGTGTGTAGAAGGAGAGAGCAGCTATTTTCCAAGTTTTTTCAGCAGGAAGGTGATTTAGTGTACTGCTCAGGCATTCCCAGTCTGATGAATGAGTTTGGTGTTCAATACGAAAAAGAAGACTGGAGGCTGTTTATTGATTCATCCGAAACTAGTTTAAAGGCTGTTTTATTACACATTGGTACATACGAAAGAAAACTGCGAAAACTTAGAAATAGTGATAAATAAAAATAGGCTATTCTGCTCATGGTTGGATGATATGTAGTGATCTAAAAGTAACATGCATGCTCCTTGGTCAGCAAAGTGGTTTTACCAAATTTCCACGTTTCTTGTTTGAATGGGACAGTAGGGCTATGGATCAACAATGGTGCAAAAAGAACTGGTCTGTAAGGGAGTCTTTAAAAGCTGACGAGAAGAACATTCTACGCAAAAACCTTGTAGGTCCAAAAAATGTTCTCCTACCACCTCTACATGTAAAGTTACGCCTAATTAAACAGTTTGTAAAGGCTTTGCCTAAAGATGGATCATGTTTTAAGTATCTTTGCCAAAAGTTTCCACACCTTTCAGAAGCTAAACTAAAAGAAGGCGTCTTTGTCGGACCTGACGTTATAAAATTGATGTTTGATGTTAACTTTGAATCCACAATGACCTTAAATGAGAAAGAAGCATGGGTATCATTCAAGCAAGTCGTTACAAAGTTCTTAGGACATGAAAAAGACCAAGAATACGTTTCTATTATTGCTTTAGGATGTTTAATGAGCCTGAAAGTTCACTTTTTGAACAGTCACCTTGATTGCTTCCTGGACAATATGGGAGGTGTTAGTGAGGAGCAAAGAGAGCGTTTTCACCAACATGATGGGGACTGTTGGTCACTTCACCGAGAAGTTCAGCAAGCAACTCATCGTAGGGAAAGATACTCAAGAAACTTCTCTTTTTTCTTTGAAGTAAAATGCAAACCAATTCCAGCTGACAGTGAAATCTCTATTAACACATTTTGTTTTAAGTAGCTTACTGTAAATACAAAGCGTGCTTACGTTGTAATAAAGCCCTTCATTAATTTCCCCGTTTACGGTATAGCATAGAATTTTTTTACTATATAATGAAAAGCATATTGCTCAAAAAATATGGGTGATGCAAAAAAACTAAGGCTAGTTTTGGATTCAGCTCATAAAAATCAATAAAGATCAGCTATCAAATGAAAAAAAAGTTTTTTCGTTGGGCTTTGTTATCTATATTTCCCAGGCGACTGTTACACGTGATATCTAGACGGTGCCTTTCCTCTACACCACCTCAAGCAGAACCGACTGTCTAATCCATATTAATCATAGGGGAACCAATTTTTTGACAATCATATTACGATTCCATTGCTTTTAATAATTAAAGAATTATTTTCTGTTACCTTCGCTACGGCTTGTAGCTGCCAACTGGATGACATGGGATATCTGTTACGGTCTGCTGTTGGCTTCTGCTGTCGGCACATGGTGAGCCTTGCCCGCAACTTGTTTGTACTTTCAAGTGCGGACGTTCGCTCGTCTTTCTGCAACATACTGAGATACAGTGACATTAGTTATATAACATTAACCAAGTTACAACAATCTTCACTGTTTTAACATCTTTCGAACCTCTACACTAAAATGTTGAAACGATAAATAATCTGTGACGGCACGCGCAATCCTTTGTCCCCTATCGGGTTCTGATCGAGACTAGTTATGAAACAAGATATAAAAGTACTTTTCCGATCAGCGACGGAAACAAATACTCCTATTTCGTTCAGTAATTGGCACCTATAGAGAATTTGTAAAACTGTGACCTATTTTCGGTCTTTCCTATCAACAGCTAATAAAAATAATATAAAAATAAAAGCTTATGCATGACCATTGTGAACCTATAGAAAGCGGACGTAGAAGCCCCTAGAAGAAAATTATGGGAAGCAATGAGAAGAGTTAATGTGAGAGAAAAATTAATTAAAGTGATTAAAAAGTTATACAAGAACTAAGAAATAATTATGGAATTGAGAAAGTTGTCCGGTGTAGTTTCCTTTACAAGGATCTAAAACAAGATCGTGAAATTTCACCTGTTTGACTAACATTCATTTCTAACGGGAGCTGAATGTTGGTACGGGAAATAAGTGAGGGAATAAAGATTGGTGACGATACCGTATAGTCTCTTTTATTCGCTGATAAGAGAGTGATATTCTCTCAACATGAAGACGATATAGAATACGTGCTAAGAATTTTTAAATAGTATTACACCAAATAGGGTTAGGAACAAATCTGGACAAGACAGAGAGTGTCTCTATAGGAAAAGTGACACTAAGTAAAGAGGGACAGTAATACTGTAGATTGGTAAATGTGATAAGGTTATTAGGTTCAGAATAGCAATGAGGGAAAGTGCTACCTAAGCTTTGTTTGGGATAATACGGAATTATAATATTCGGAAGGCCACTAAAGAAACAATATTTCTCAGTGTAACGGAAAACATAGTTGTATATGGAGCTGAGATGTCGTCTCGAACAAAAAAATTTAGGGAGAAAACTAGAATAGTGAAAACTGACTGTATGGTAAGACGTCTGCAGTTAATGAGGTAAGGTAGGATACGAAATGAGAAGGTGTGAAGGTGAATGGAGGTAACTTGCTCCATAACATTAACTTTGGAGAATAGAGCGCTTCGGCAGTACGGAACCGTACAGAGAATGCCTAACGGTAGGTGGCCAAGGAAGATTTGAAACTGGGAGCCACCCGGAAGAAGAAAGAGAAGAAAGCCAATGAGAAAAACGCGTACAGGAAGCAATTGGAGACAGAAATCTAAAACCAGAAGACTGGAATGAAAGAAGCCCGTGGAGAACGTAAACGGCTTACTCCTAGTAGAAACCTGTGGAGAAGAGATCCAAATGTTTACAGCACTCCCACTTACTGATACACTCTACACTGAAGGAGTATCTTAATGACAGACAGACATTCTACTACTGTAGAAGTAAATCCATATCATTATTTGCAATAAAAACAAGAGAGTTTTCTAACATATAAAAGCGCTCTCCACGCAAGTTGCAACAAGGAAGCGTTTCTAATAGCGCTTCAGTTTGCATTTCGCTGCCACCGGGCTCGCTAGCGCTCCACGCCAGAAAGTTTATGACGCCTGGATCTGGCGGCTCGCGTCGATTTCTATCCTAGACATCCGCCTCTGAACTACCGAGTGCGAAAGCTTCTAGTCAATAACTTATGGTCAAAGCATTCGCAGACACCTGTTTCCCGACCTGGACTCACAGGAAGGCCGCGTGCATAAATTTGTGGTGTCCAGTTGCGTGACCTCGCCAGACTTCCCTGGTGACTGCGTACGCGCTTATTTCCGTCTTTCTTTTTGCCACCTTCCGCGGCAGCACCAGGACGTAATGGCCAATTCGCGGCGTAGTTTGCGAGATGGTATGACGCTGCGTTTTTCCTCACTTTCGCAACCTGTGACATTTTAAAAACCCTCTGGAACCTGTTCCTAATGCAGTGAATGTCGATAAACACTGCAGAGAGAATACGCTCCAGAGCACAGAATGTCCTGTCTCCATTATTTACTTGTACGCAATGTCCTCATTTAAGTGCGTTGAACTGTTCCACCTCTGCATTCCGATATCCTATTCCGAAGATAACATTACGTGACTTTCCCCGCAATAAAACTGCAGATTTATATTTCCATTGTTCCCAGCAGAACTGTAACTTGGCTGTGCGTTGCGATGCTATCATAATGGGTCAGAGCGTTGGCTTTTTTCTAGTGTGAATTCACGCTGCTGAACGAGTACCATTTTCAGATTTTCTGATAATGAAATTACTAATGAAAGCAAGTAACTAGAAGTGAAAGCCACTTCTTCTCCCTCCTCCCCCCCCCCCCCCACCAACTCTAACAAATTGAAAACCTCTAATAAGAGCATTAGTCTTAATAAAAATATTCATTTGCCGGCACGTATTTCACAGGCTGCACACGCTTAGAAAGCGGCGGACTTTTAAGTGTATGTAGTATGTACTATGACAAGTGATCAACGTTAGTGAAAATATTGAAGAATTTCGTTATGTATCATAGGCTTGGCACACTGCGAATTTCTTCTGTTACTCACATCAAAAGAAGTAGTCATACTTTTCATCAATCGAAATATCGGTTTTAATGTATTTTTTGAAGGGGATACAGTAACAGAGAAAAAAATGCACTAATTGTTCACTCAATGGCACAAGTGCTTTGTACAGACAATGCGTCTACTGCATATAAAATGTGCCGTCTCAGAAACCTGGGACACAATTGACCGTAATTTAGAGTTCGTTGTCTGCCCTTACATCGAAGTCACAAGAAGTTTAATATTACAGGGTGTAAATGTTGACATACAAAAACTACATTAGCACGAAAGTGATTCAAGTACTCTCGTAACTATCATGAATTGAATGCTTTGGAGCTCATTTCAAAACCGTCAGTTTTTCTTTCTTGTCTTCTTGTATTTCTGTATACTGGAACATGGAGGACGCATTCTCTTAAATAATAGATTTGATTTATGCTACTGAATCATTGGTTCAAGAATATGATGCTTACGTAAACTAAATGAAGTTATGGTATTAAAAATTAAATGAACAAATGAAATACGACATGAAGACTTCTGGAACGAACAGGCGAAGAATGAAGTGTGACCGGCCGAGGTGGCCGAGTGGTTCTGGGTGCTACAGTTTGGAACTGCGCGACTGATACGGTCGCAGGTTCGAACCTTGCATCGGTCATGGATGTGTGTGATGTCCTTAGGTTAGTTAGGTTTAACTAATTCTGAGTTATAGGGGACTGATGACCTCAGAAGTTAAGTCACATAGTGGTCCCATAATGCTCAGAGCCATTTGAACCATTTGAAAGAAGTGTTTGTGAAACACAATTACTAGAACAAGGGACAAATTAACGGAACACAAAGCTGTCACGAACTGTTAGTCATGAACTTGAAGGTAGAAAATAGATGAAAAAATAGATGTAAATGATATAAAGGAATAGTTTATGAATAACTGTGTGTATTGTAGGTATATAAATATTAAATCAGAAGCCGAAAATAGGCCAAGGAAACGGAACAATTGAAAAACTTGTGCACTTACATAATCACATATACGCGCGCTAGTGTTACCACGATTCCATATAGTGACTACCTAAACAGTTGTTGTTGTTATGTCCTTCAGTCCTAAGACTCTTTTGTTGAAGCTCTCTGTTTTAGTACAACCTGTGTGTAATTACTTACTCTAACTTCAGGTGATTAAAGTTACACTTTATAAGCCTTGGTCTCTCTCAAAAAAAAATCACACTGCCCTTCTCTGCCCACTCATTACTGAAACAACAATTTCTTCGCGCTACAAGATACGTCCCATTAACCTATACCTCCTTTTGCACAACAAACGATTAATGATATGGAAACTAATTTCCAGCAAATGATTATAAGTAAGGATGTTGAAGCAATTGTATTTATCAAATTAAGTGGAATATATTTTCAAAGAGATTCACAGATTCAGAGTCGGTAAATGTGTTAAATTCACGGGTTCAATCGATCCTGACAGTGTAGCTTTAGATCCTTTCGTTGGGAATATACGACGATGGTTCGGTGACCAGAAAATTTTAAAGTGATGGACGTTAACGCCCATTGCCATGTGTGCTGTCGGTAGCCCCGAGGGCAGGCGTTGCAGACATCAGACTGGGAGTGGCCTGTGCAGCTAAGAGGTAAACACAGAACTGTCAAAAGCAGCACTCGTGGACGCTCTGGCATCCTGGAGGTTACTGAAGGTGAAGAAGACCAGTACTATGTTTTTCCCCGAGTCTGGAAAGGGGTGGTGGGGATGGAACCAGGGGAACGAATCTAAATACTGAGAGCTCATTCACAATCGTCAAATGTACCGACTTGATCGCAGCACGACCACAAAACATAGAGAAATGCCCTTCAAATAAATGCACCAGTGTTAGTTTCTATATATAAAAAGAAATGTCCTGACTGGCTCATTATGACCCAGCCAAAACCGCTAAGGATAGAAACCTGAAATTTGACGAGGGTGTTGATTTTATATTGTAAGGACCGTCTATGAAGGAATTTTTGAAATTTCACCCCTAAGAGATAATTCTTCTTTTTTTTAAAAAAAAAAATGCCGCTATTAAGGCAATTTTGAAGCTAGATCTACGAAAATCGGTATGTTTGGAAATTCAACCGCTTATTGGGTGAACGTTTATTTTGAAAATAAATCATTATTAAATAAATACTAATGCATTTTAAAGCTACATCTACGAAAACTGATATTGATTTTTCGGCTGGAAGTTTTTGGAAGCTCAGCGCGTAAGAGGATGAAATAGGAGATTAAAATTTTTATGGAAATATTACATTATAGAAGAAGTTTTGAAGCTAAATTTATGAAAATTTATATTTTTCTTCTTAGAGATGAAAAAGTGTTTTCACTGTTTTCGGAAATTGAAGCCATAAACGTCTGAAATGGAGAATGGAAATTCTTATGAAAATAATTCGTATATTAAAAAAATTTTAAAGCTAAATCTATTAAAACCGCTATTTGACTTTTGGCTTAGAAATAAAGAAATACGTGTTAGGGCATGAAATTTTGTATGGAACATCATCACAAGAACTCAAAAGGCACGATTAACAAAAACCTATGACTCCGGCTACTACAGTCCCTTTTCGGTCACAAGTGCATTGTGAGAAAAACATGCTTCTAAAGCCTTAAATACCAAGAAAGGTATAAACATGCTGCAGTTTGTGAATTAAATTTTAAAAAAGCAGTTTTTCAGTCACAACAACAAATAGGCTTTGCCAGAATTGCATAGAAAAAAAGACAGCTCTTTAAGATGTCAGTTCTTCAGGAGGCCTAATATACTTTGATAAAATTACTTTTGTTGTAATTACTATGTAGAAGGAAAAGAAGCACAGGGCGCTAAGGAACAGTTTCATATTTATTCAAACATGTTTATGTATATTTATTGATAGGTTCATATATGAGTGACTTGTAATTTTATTAATTATGCACTTTATTTTATCCCTGTTGGATCTTCTGAACTCCGCGGCGGTTAATGATAGTTGGAGAATGACTCAACCAGCCAGAAGTATTTTTTGAATGTTTTATTTTAGTGCCATAACCCATTTTGGGTACCAAGCCCATCTTCAGGTGGCTAACGTTTTTCGTTATATAGATGTCTTCGTTAACAGCATGTCACCTGCTCCACACTCCACAAGAATATTTGTGTATTTAGTGCCACTTTATCCTTTGTTTCATTAGTAAAAGTACACCTTAGTGCTTGCACTATATATATTCTTGAACACCACCACAACACACATACTGTACAAAACGTATCGTGGCACACTGCACAACATTGTTAAAATGCATGTTGAGCATCGCAATGTGTCTTACACTTAATGGTTTTCTTTACAGTGCAAAGATTATCACTAAACAAAGATACAAAAATGTCATTCACTAAACGATGTAAACAGAGCAAAGATGACTTTGGATATGGAAAATATAGCATGTTAATAATGGACAAAAATTTGCACCTAAAGAGTAAACATTATTAAGACAGTAGGATAAATTGTTTTTACTAGGACTTCTTTTTTTACTTTCAGTGGTAATTACTGGGGCAGCACTTCAAAGCCAACCGATTGCATTTAACAATATATATATATATATATATATATATATATATATATATATATATATATATATATGTGTGTGTGTGTGTGTGTATATATATGTATATATGTACACAAATTTATATATACAACAGTTCATAAGTTAATTGTAGGAGCACAAAATTAAAAAGTTGGAGTATAAGGTGGGAGCGACACATTTATTCATCATGTTAGTTTATATTTCTACAATTAGGTCTATATAGTGGTATCTACAACTGGAGTGGTGTGACAGTTAGGGGTGCAAGCTGTGTTTGATTCCTCTGAACAGCCCAAGTAAATTATTTAGAAAATGACGTGAATACAAATATTTTGTAAGTATTTTAGTGTATTTTTACTAACGAAACAAAAGATAAAGTGATAATAAATAGTCAAACATTTTTGTGCAGTGTGGAATAGATGGCATACTGTTAACCAAAACATCTATAGAACGAAAAATATTAGCTATCTGGAGTTGAACATGGTAGTCCAAAACCAGTTATGGCAGTAAAATAAAACATTAAAAAATATTTGTGGGTAGCTGCGTCATTCACCAACTATCATTGATGGCTGCAGAGTTATGAAAATCCAACATGGATGAAACAACATTGAAATTGCCAAACCAGGCATTCCAAACTATTTATGCATTTAAAAACTACAAAGTGAAGATAATGAAAAATAGTAAAAACAATGAAGTGTAACAAAGTTTATCTAGCTTGTAATGTAATACCTAACTAGATTAAGGTTAACATTACGAACCAGAAAAAATCTGTACATATTGTCAAATCTAACTGGGAAATAATGTGTTTAAAAATTGAAATCAGATCCCCCCACAAAGAAAAAAACATAATAATCAGACAAATATACAAATTGCACCTTCAAATCAGTAATCAGATGCATCCTACTAACTTCCAAATTAGTACATGATCCTCCTGACATCCCCAATATCTCAGAATTTGACTTTGTGATCGAGTAGTAAACTCCACCAGCATCTTATTTAATTAAGCTGAAGTTGGTTTACTAACCAAGGATACCAGACATAACATTGTACAAAACCTTAATGACAAAAACGTGAAAGAATTAGTTGTCAGCACAAAAATTGCAGGTGAAATTGCCAAAACAAGGGCAAGTGAACAAAACACTGTAAGTTCAAAAGCCAAACTAATTACTGCAAGAAATCTACAATAAACACACATATCTGGGAAACCTGATTCAAAACTACTCACTAGAATTAAAAAAATACTTACAGATAAGAAATACCTTTTGTTAAGGCTGATAAAAGTAACATGCAGCAGCTATGTATGAAGAAGATCACATCAACAAAACCTTACAATTCTTTCTTCAAAGCAACATAAAGAACTGAAGTCGGACAAAACACCTAAGTATAAAGCTCAGATTAAGAAATTAATTAAAAATTCAAACCAATTTTTATCAGATGCTGATATTCAACATAGCATAATCATGAATCCTGTAGCTCCTAAACGAAGATCTCAACCAAAAATACATAAGTCTCAGTGTCCAATATCCCTGATTCTTAACTCAAGGAACAGCCCTAAATATTACATCTCTATAAAGCCCAAAGATTTCCTTAGCAAGTTTTGCACATTTTAAGATAGCTTTTCTATTACAAACCCACTACGATTTATTGATGACGTAAGTGATGTGCACATTTCTGACAGTGCCAGATTTGCATCTCTGGACATTGTAAACGTGTACACAAATTACCCATCCATGAAACTATTGAAATGATTAAGTGCAGAGACATACGAACTCACAGAGACAGTAGAATTAATTCTAGCACATAACTAATTCTCATTCAACAGAAAAACCAACCACTACAGACACAATTATAAATAAGTTTTCATGCCGTCCTACACAGCACAAAATGGCCTATTTCTGATCCATGTTAAACTGTGTGAAAAAATTTCCCTCAGGTTATCTGCCAAGGAAAAAGAAATTAATATTGTTAAACTACAGCAAAAAAATAATGTCTATAAACCACAAATAATTGACCACCTATACAGTAAAATTAAAGACAGTAAATCAGCAGCAGTAAATTCACAATCAACATCTGAAAAGGAAAGATATATATCTTTTCCTCCCCTAGGCACAATCCCATAACTAACTGCCATTCTGTTCCAAAGGACAGGAACTGAAATAATTTTCTGCACCCAAAACACCGTGGAACATAACATTATCTACAGCACCAAGACCATCAGGCTAGGACTAGAAAAATCAGGAGTTTACAAGATTATTTGTAACAACATTATCTACAACACCAAGACCACCAGGCTAGTCCTAGAAAAATCAGGAGTTTACAAGATTATTTGTAACAGTTGCTCCAGCTTTTATCTTGGACAGGTCGACCGAAGCTTCAGTATTAGATACCGAGAACACATGGATGCTTTTAGAGTAGAAAATTTAAATAAATCCGCAATAGTCACTCGTATGAACAAATATGGCCACTCCATTTCTAAGATTAATGATAAATTACAGATATTCCATACCATAAACAAAGACAAGAAAATGGGCCTCTTAGAGGACCTAGAAATATACGAGTACATTCACATCCTCAGCTCACCCTAACACATTCTAATTGAACAGCTAGAGCTATCCAATAAACATTTGCTAAATAATTTCCGTGACCTGTTCGTAGAAATCAAACACAAATAGCACCCCTAACTGTCACACCAATACAGTTTGAGCTGCCAGGATGTAAATAATAAACTATTATGATGAGCAAATGTGTCGCTCCCACCCTATCCTCCACCTTCTTTATTTTATACTTCTACAATTAACTTACGAACTGTAGCGATATCCAAATATCTGTGTGTATAAATTTATGTATATATGTATCTACTTTATAAAATGCAATCCTTTGGCTCTGAAGTATTTCATCAAAAAAACCTAGTAAAAACAATTTACCCAAATGTATTTTAATAAGTTTACCCTTAATGTGCAAATATTTTTATGTTATTAACATGTTACATTTTGCACATCCAACATCATCTTAGCTCTGTTTACATCCTTGGTCTACATTTAATTAATGATATATTTATATCTTTGCTTAGCGATAATCTATGCATTTTAAAGAAAACCATCAAGTGTATAACACATGAACGATGCTCAACACGCATTTTAATAATATTGTGATGTGTGACACAATAACATTTGTACATTGTGTGTATTGTGGTGGTATATCGAGGTAGAAAACCACATGGATCATAACAAAACGAACCGCCATCAACTGGAATTTGTGTAACTGAAAATAAGTATTTTGCGTATATAAAACGCAAACACTCTAGCGTATTTTTACTAATGAAACAAAGGATAAAGTTGCACCAAATATTCCAATATTCTTGCGCAAGTGCGGAACAGACGACATGCTGTTAACTGAAACATCCATGTAACGATAAATGTTAGCCATCTGAAGATGGACATGGTAGCCCAAAACCAGTTACGGCAGTAAAATAAAACATTAAATAATATTTGTCGCTGGACGCAGCATTCACCAACGAATTACACAAGTGCTGTTAAACGTATAGGGTCTTGTGAGGTTCCCAAAGGAGACTCATCTCTCAGTGTCTATATCTATGCTACACGTTTCTTTATATTTGGTGTTCGCTTTTATGAAACTGGTAGCTTAAATGGAAGGTGTGTTGACAGCCTGAGGGGGCAGCTTGTGGGTGCCAAAGCGGGACGCTCACGGTCTTCTGTGTTTTGTCACAGTTCTGGAGCAACCTGTGAGTCAGAAGTGTGTACTCGTATTTCCAATCTGATCTACAATGGACCACTCAGGATCACGAAAGAGAAAAAGTGAGAGTCATCATAAATGATCAAGTTCCCGGATCAGAAAAAGAAGCAATTTTATGTGAATTAGTGACTCCGAACCCTCAAATTAACTTCATTCTTTGTTCAAGAAGACGTGATGAAACTTTTATGGAAGCAAAATAAAATCAAGATGTTCTGATACCTGATAAACTAAAAACAAACCTGAACTCACACAGACTTATTATCCTGTTTCTAGTGACAGGAAAATCTTTCGAATCAGTCCAACCCTACAGGCAACGAAAATTTGCCGAAGAAAGCATTACAGCCCCACGAGAACAGCCAGGATACAAGAGCAACCACACCAGAGCCGACAAGTAAACTACAGAGGCACACAACAACGCTGACGCATCAGCAGCAATCTTCTTCACATCGAACGCGCATTCGACAAGGTGTCGCAAGCTGGGCTGCTCTTTAAAATGTTACATCTCAGGTATCCATGCGAAATCGCGCAGTTAACAGCGAACATTATCGGCGATAGGAGTATACAATTCCAAGGCGAAGATCATCTGTCGCTAGTTTGACTTAACTATTGTACACAATCACACAGTTGACATTCGTATGCCTCGGTGGTGGAATGAGGCAGTAGCCACATTAACGGATAACACTGCCTGCTGGTGTCATGTTCGGCCACGACGTAGAATTAATTAGGAGACCAACAGCTATATAAACAGACTGAAATCTTGGCTAAGCGAGAGGAGGATAACATGCTGTCCCACAAAAAGCCAGTTAATATTGTTCCGACATCGACACCTCAATGATATACAGACATAGAAACGACACAAACTTAATATTTGTCTCTGCGAGGAATTGCCGGCCGGGTTGGCCGAGCGGTTCTAGGCGCTACAGTCTGGAACCGCGTGACCGCTACGGTCGCAGGTTCGAATCCTGCCTCGCATATGAATGTGTGTGATGTTCTTAGGTTAGTTAGGTTTAAGTAGTTCTATGTTCTAGGGGACTGATGACCTCAGCAGTTAAGTCTCATAGTGCTCAGAGCCATTTGAACCATTTTTGCGAGGAAGAAACCAACTCACAAGCACACGTAAAATATCTTGGAATTCGCTTGGATAAACTGGCGGAAAAATATAACAGGAAAAATGAGCCAAGCAGAGAATTAACAGCCAAATACGACTAATGAAGTATAAGGAAGGAAAGAAGATTATGTTTAATGTATCGCCAGCAACGAGGTAATTAAAGACGCAGCACAAGCTTAGATTGGTTCAGGGATGAAGAAGGAAATCAGCCATGCTGTTTCGAAGGAAGCATTATGGCATTTGCATGGAGCGATTTAGAGAAAACACGGAAAAACCTAAATCAGAACGCCCTGATGGAGATTCGAACCGTTGTCCTTCCGAATGCCCCAGGAGGATGTCAAGAACTGCTGGAGACCTAGCATATGACTTTTCTACTGCCTCGCTATGTGAAACTCTCAGTACAAAGAAAATACGAAACATACTATGGGTAAGGCTCAGCAGATTAAAATACCCTGGGTCCTCTAGAGCTCTCCTTCAGCACTGAGGACCTTCATCTAGACACACTTCAGATATGTGTACTCCCCATACATCCTTCTCGAAGCAATATCATATATTCCGCGAGTAGCTTGTAAACATCAACCGTCCGGGGTAGCCGCGCGGTCTGAGGGCGCCTCGTCACGGTCCGCTGGGATCCCCCCGTCGAAAGTTCGAGTCCTCGCTAGGGCATAGGTGTATGTGTTGTCCTTAGCGTCTAAGTTAGTCTAAGTTAGATTAATTAGTGTGTAGCTTAGGGACCGATGACAGCGGTTTGGTCGCTTAGGATTTTACCACAAATTTCCAATTTCCATAAACGTCATTCTTCATATATCAACTATACCAACCCGAACATGGGATCATCTGGCAGAGAAGAGACTGACATCATTACATTTTCTAGAATAGGAAGTATATGACTCCATGTGAACAGGATTTATTGATACATCAATCATACTGTACAAAACAACAAAAATGCTTTGACATAAATAAACAATCCCAGCTGAGATTTTTCTGTAAGAAAATTTATCCTCAGTGACAATGTGAATGCAGGGATTAATATATAAATGTACGAACATATTTCTCCAATACACCAATAATACATAGCACATGAAATAAAAAGACAAGATTAACAGAAAGACTGCGACAGCAGCATTAACTACAATTTGCTAGAAATGGTTCCGCCCTACCACAGCCCGACAACTCCTTTTTATACGGAGTGAAATTTTAAACATCCAGCTATTCTGTCAAGATTTGAACGTATATTACATTTTATATCAGTTTAAAGTTCCCCTGGACAGTCATGTGAACTGTGAACGGCTTAATATTAGATCTAACACTATCTGTAAAGTTGTTAAAATTATGTTATCTAGACAGTAGTGGTTCACATTCTCACTTTGAATATTCGACATTACCTCGTACTTTGCATGGGAAGTGCTTTTCTGGTCGTTGACATTACAGCAGCGTGAAGATGGCTTGTAAAACGTTTCTGATTGGCATTGAGTGTTCTACGTGCTTGCATGTGCAAATAATTAATATTTCACGACAAGCACAAAAAACATAAATTGAAGTTTCTTTCAGGTGGCCATTTTCGCAGCAGCTGTACGCAAACTACAGTATTTGGGAAAAAAATGCCTTTTGCATGTTGCAGATTAAGGTTTGTTATGTAACTTGGCAACCAGGCGCGTTTAGCCTCATTTACGACGCAACTTCAATGGGTGTCCTGAAATACTACACGATTTTTCCGTTTGAAGTTGTTGTTTGCACTTTAAAGCAGTTCACTGGAGGTTTTTTTATAAAACTGAAAGGAAATCACAGATCAACGTTTAAGGCATTATTTGTAAGTTGAATAGCTTTCTCTCATGTGCCACACTGGTTGAGAAGATGAAAAAGGTTGCAGATTTGCTTGTGGTCACTGTTTTCAAAATGCAGCACTGTACTTGTACCTGCCATTTTCTGTGTCTGCAGCGTCATTTATTTCTGTAATATTGCCAACTTACTCACGTTTTGCTTTCAGCTGTTTTTCATTTGACGCTTATAAATGCCTTATAAATGAGGCTAAGAGCATTTGGCTGCCGAAGTTACACAAAAAAGACATATTCTGCAGCATGCAAAATTCGTTTCTCCTGTAAAATATTACAGTTTAAAATTCGTGTGGCATGATTAGCTGGGAGACTCTCAAGAGGGATGACAGCCACCTGTTTGCAAGTTATTTCAATTGCACGTCACTTTGGCAAGCTGCGCACATACGACAGTAATCTTACTGGAGAAATGGGACCTACAGTATAAATTGAAATCTTCACATCTTTGAGAGATGGAGGCTTGATTTAAGGAAGCCACGTACGTCGAGAAACGTCTCAAAGCAGACTCCCTGTCGCTATAATGTGACCACCTGTCAAAGGCATGACTGTCCGTTATTTGCAGCGCTGACCGTTGCGAGATGTGCAGGAGGAGAGTCAGTAAGGTTTTGGAAGGTACACGACATGGATGTGGAACCATGACGGCTCCAACGCCGTGACCAGCTGCGATTGAGGATCCGCGACTCGAACAGCCCGTTCGTGGTGGTCCCATAGAGTCTTAATTGGGTTTAAAACTGGGGAATTTGGTGGCCAGGGTAGTACGTTAAACTCATCCTGGTATCTTCGAACCACGCACGTAGACTGCGAGCTGAGTAACACGTTGTATTCTTCTTCTGGCAGATGCCATCGTGCTGTCTGGGGAATGCTTTCGTGGCATTACGTGATTGACCTCCTTATGCTGGAACGCAAACTGGACCAACATAAGTATGCATCTGTCCTTGTGGGCCATGTCCACCCTTACATGCCGTTTGATTTTCCTCGGCACGATGTAATCAAATGTTTCTAATGTGTGTGAATTCCTAAGGGACCAAACTGCTGAGGTCATCACTACTTAAACCAACTTATGCTAAGAACAACACATTCATCCATGCCCGAGGGAGGATTCGAACCTCCGGCGGAAGATGACGCGCATTCCGTGACATTGCGCCTCTAACCGCGTGGCCACTCCGCGCGGCACGATGGCATCTGCCAAAAGAAGAATACAACATGTTACTCAGCTCGCAGTCTACGTGCGTGGTTCGAAGATACCAGGATGAGTTTAACGTACTACTCTGGCCACCAAATTCCCCAGGTTTAAGACCAATTAAGAATCTATGGGACCACCACGAACGGGCTGTTGTGGATCCTCAATCGCAGCTGGTCACGGCATTGGAGCCGTCATGGCTCCACATCCATGTCGTGTACCTTCCAAAACCTTACTGACTCTCCTCCTGCACATCTCGCAACAGTCAGCGCTGCAAATAACGAACAGTCATGCCTTTGACAGGTGGTCACATTATAGCGACAAGACAAAGTACTTACAAACGAAATGAGCGAGTAGTAGACAACGAAATTAGAAAATAAGTGTAATAAACCTAGGTCTGATATGGCGTGTTACAGTTGAGCACATGAAAATCATGGAACAGAGCCGCTGGGATTCAAACTACAGTCACTCACCCTGAGAACAGACACATAAGAGCAAGCATTCCACTTACGCACCCGTCACGTGAAATGAAGGTTTAACACGTGTCCTCTTTGATGGCCGTACAAACTCGAAAGTCCCTGGCGTCCTCAGAAAGCACTGACAGTCACCCACAGCGTGTTGGCTGAGTTCATCGATATTACCAATAGGGCTGGAATAAACGAAAGCTTTTGAAATATAGTTACAGAAAAAATCCATCAGGTTCAAGCTGGGTGACCTGGAACGCCATGTGATTGGCAAGCCATGAAAGATATACGTGTCGTCGAAACGCTGTTTACTAATTGTTAAGTATTAGAAATAATGAAAAAACCTAACGTCGGCAGTTTTTCCGTTTGTAGCCTACGCCTCACCTGGGATTACCAATACCGAGCCTTTACCAATACCTATCCAGTCATTTATTTAAATTTAATTATTTCAGAAATTTTCGCAGATCTTAGTCATGTGTTTATTAGTAATCAGACGACCAGCTGTGCAGTTGTGTCAATAAGGAAAGTCAGTTTTTCTGATAATTCAGATCTCTGACAAATGTTGTCCAGTATTAGTAGATAGGCCAGCGTTGCACTAAGCTGTGCCATTTACGAGCAGATATATAGACAGCGTTATCTGACGACACCATCAAAAGATAAGAATTTTTTAGTTTATTCAGATTGATTTCACAGGCCATGGCGTAGTGCAGATGTGAAAATTACCGTACAATCAGTTTAATAAGCCACAGCTGCAAAATACTAACGCGAATTCTTTACAGACGAATGGAAAAACAGGTAGAAGCGGACCTCGGGGAAGATCAGTTTGGATTCCGTAGAAATGTTGGAACACGTGAGGCAATACTAACCTTACGACTTATCTTAGAAGAAAGATTAAGGAAAGGCAAACCTTCGTTTCTAGCATTTGTAGACTTAGAGAAAGTTTTTGACAATGTTGACTGGAATACTCTCTTTCAAGTTCTGATGGTGGCAGGGGTAAAATACAGGGAGCGAAAGGCTATTTACAATTTGTATAGAAACCAGATGGCAGTTATAAGAATCGAGGGGCGTGAAAGGGAAGCAGTGGTTGGGAAGGGAGTGAGACAGAGTTGTAGCCTCTCCCCGATGCTATTCAATCTGTATATTGAGCAGGTAGTAAAGGAAACAAAAGAAAAGTTCGGAGTAGGTATTAAAATCCATGGAGAAGAAATAAAAACTTTGAGGTTCGCCGATGACATTGTTATTCTGTCAGAGACAGCAAAGGACTTGGAAGAGCAGTTGAACGGAATGGACAGTATCTTGAAAGGAGGGTATAAGATGAATATCAACAAAAGCAAAACGAGGATAACGTAATATAGTCGAATTAAGTCTGGTGATGCTGGGGGGATTAGATTAGGAAATGAGACACTTAAAGTAGCAAAGGAGTATTGCTATTTGGGGAGCAAAATAACTGATGATGGTCGAAGTAGAGAGGATATTAAATGTAGACTGGCAATGGCAAGGAATGCATTTTTGAAGAAGAGAAATTTGTTAACATCAAGTATAGATTTAAGTGTCAGGAAGTCATTTCTGAAAGTATTTGTATGGAGTGTACCCATGTATGGAAGTGAAACATGGACGATAAATAGTTTGGACAAGAAGAGAATAGAAGCTTTCGAAATGTGGTGCTACAGAAGAATGCTTAAGATTAGATGGGTAGATCATATAACTAATGAGGAAGTACTGAATAGGATAGGGGAGAAGAGAAGTTTGTGGCACAACTTGACAAGAAGAAGGGGCCGGTTGGTAGGACATGTTCTGAGGCATCAAGGGATCACAAATTTAGCATTGGAGGCAGCGTGGAGGTTAAAAATCGTAGAGGGAGACCAAGAGATGAATACACTAAGCAGATTCAGAAGGATGTAGCCTGCAGTAGGTACTGGGGGATGAAGAGGCTTGCACAGGATAGAGTAGCATGGAGAGCTGCATCAAATTAGTCTCAGGACTGAAGACCACAACAACAACAACAACTTGACGTAGCGCTGCTTACGTCAAAATTTATCCGTTTTCATGAGTTAAGATAGTAAAAACATATCATTTTTAATATTTTTATACTGGAAGGTTACACTTGGCGACCCTGCCAAGATCGTAATTTTGAGAATTTTCTGAAATATAGTCAGCTATATATCTGCTCTTACTTATCCAGTGTTAAGTGAAGTTTGAATTTGGCGCAAAGCATTTGCTAATTTGTCATATATTTTCACAGATCATCGACAATTTATTGCTCCTTGTTGTCATTCTACTTGCTTCACTTTGTGTCCGCTTTGTCTTTGGTTGATTTTGTGTCCACTTTTGACTCATGAAAATGCCGCGAAAACTGCAAGCAGTATATCGCGAAGTGCAGTGAATCAAAACGCCGATTTCAGCAGTTTTGGCCGGCCGAAGTGGCCGTGCGGTTAAAGGCGCTGCAGTCTCGAACCGCAAGACCGCTACGGTCGCAGGTTCGAATCCTGCCTCGGGCATGGATGTTTTTGCTGTCCTTAGGTTAGTTAGGTTTAACTAGTTCTAAGTTCTAGGGGACTAATGACCTCAGCAGTTGAGTCCCATAGTGCTCAGAGCCATTTGAACCATTTTTCAGCAGTTTTGCTGATAATATTACATACATTCAGTTTCACAGTTCTAATTCTTCAACAACCAGTAACATTTCAAATTTAAACGATGAGCAAACAGATTTAATTATATCCACAGTAAATGTAACAACAATTGATGACGCGGTGCATTCCACTACAACGAACGCTGCCCAGTTTCACACATCGAATGTGCGGAATTTACACAGTTAGCACCTAAATGTTACTGATGAAAACGAACAATTTACTCAAAATACGTCAGATTTATTTGGTTCCGATGTAGTGACCAACAGTACACAACCAATCAGCATACCTTTCCATGAATCAGACAAGTGACTTAACTATGAGCATGCCAATAAAAATAATAACAGTCTACAACTGCACTGTAGCAGCGAGAGACTGCAACTGCTCTGCAGCAGGGAGCGACTGCTAAAACTGCCGAGATTGCTCTGACCTGCGACTCTATTGCAGCAAAGGTATTTTCTGTCGCAGGCAGTGCGTGAGCAATACATCGAAATTACATTTGCTCCAGCTGTCGTGGTGGGCTCCATCAACATCAAACATCAAACCAGTCAGAAGAGTGATGACTAAAAAAGAAAAAAAAAGTTTGAAGATTAAAGAAAACTAGAATCCCAGGACTGCATTATCACCCTACAAGAAAAATATCTGCTTATCTAGAGATCAACAACAAGTCAAGGATCCACTGTGCCTGGAGAAGGAAAAATTCAACAAAAAGGCTACCTGGGCCGGCCTCGGTGGCCGAGCGGTTCTAGGAGCTTCAGTCCGGAACCGAGCGACTGCCACAGTCGCAGGTTTGAATCCTTCCTCTTGCATGGATGTGTGTGATGTCCCTAGGTTAGTTAGGTTTAAGTAGTTCTAAGTTCTAGGGGATTGATGACCTCAGATGTTAAGTCCCATAGTGCTCAGAGCCATTTGAACAATTTTTGAACCAAAGGCTACCTGGTCTTGAAAAAACAAAGAAGCACTACAAGCAGGAATGGGGAACAGAATGTCGTCAGAAAATTTTAATGGGCATTTGTCTCGTACTAGCATTCATTTTTTAAATAAAATTTTAAAATGCACTTTCCCGTAGGTTTGTTTTTCTAAGATCTACGGCGACATTTTTATTCTAAGTATTAATTAATTTCAATGAATTTTTTGCAGGAAGTAGACTTCTATGCGTTAATATTGTTGAAAATTTAGTTTCTCTATTTTATTAGCACACCTACGGTCTGATAGTTACAGAAAATTTAATTTTGAAACACGAAAAAATAGTGGAAGTAAATTAATAACATTTCTCATAAAATGAAAGCATAGAGCTGTTAAACAATACCTTGTGAATGCAGGTAAGTAAGCTGGAATGTGAAAATTGAGGTCTGAATACCAAATACCACTAAAAATCGTATAAAAAATTCTAACCTCAAAAATCCAATAAAGTTGAGGAGCTCAAAGCTTGGGTATTGCTGTATCTTTAGGTAATAGAAATGATTGTAAATTTCACTTAAAATGATGAAATTAGAAGAAGAGTAAAAGTTTTGGGTGGAGTCTTCTCTTAGACAGAAGATGTAGAAGAATGCAAACGGAAATTTCCGCTGTTTGGGGACTTCACTTTACTTTTTCGTGTCCTGAGAATTTTCTTTTAAGTTTTTCAGCCGAATATTGGGGACCAGATCGAGCGCTTTTCTCCTGCCAAGCCATAGGCCGTGAAGGGTACATCTCATGTGTCACTTGGGACACTGTAGATGGTATTCCATGTCCCGGACTTCACCTCTGTCGCACCTGTTGTCTTCTTCAAGGCCGTATTTAATTAGATTCTTTTTGACTGGCTCTATAAATGCTCTGATGGGATTCAGTGTTCTCCAAACCATCCACCTTGATGTGTTGTCGGTGGACGTTATTTGTGAGGCAGCGTTGTCCTTAGGAAATTTATTAAGCTCGGAGCTAAGGATTCTCTCGCGGCATTAAGTCTGCCAGGTTCGCGTGACATTCATAAAAAGTCTGTTCAGATTTTTCTATAAGCAAATGGGCAGTGCTCCGGGATTCAGAATTTGAGAATCTGGCCAGTATATATAGTTTCTTACGTGGTGTGAGTTTCGTGGATCCAGTGTTTAGCCTGTATGTGTCATTTAGGCTCGTATTGTCTCTTTTGACACGTGCTTATCAGATCATACGGGGCATGCATATTCCTCTTTGGAAAAGCAAAGGCTTGGACAGTTGTTCCTAAAGCAGTTGGTCTGACTCCCCATTTACTGTTCGTTAGTTTCCTCAAGATGTTGCGGGCGACAACCGTTTTGTGGGTCTTCTCGCAGTGATATTTGTATGTCAGTGGTCTGTCGAGCACGACAACCAGATATTTTAGATTGTCTGCGTGTTCCAGGATCTTTGCCATTCCAGGTGCCATTCAGCTTCATGTCAGCCGGATTTGAGAGAAGATAAAATGGCTAACGTGAGTCTTGGGAGGGTTTGGTTGGAGATAGAGTTCTCTTGGTAATATTTAGACATGATGTTTAACTACTTTTCAAGTTTCCCTTATTCTTTCTCAAAGCTATTTCCTTGTGCAGTAGTAGCCAAATCATTGGCACACAAGAAATGGGCGAGACTGTTCTTTTGCCTACGCCATCAGCTTTTCCTAATCTCTGGCGTTACATACTACTGTTTTGTAGTAGGGAGTCAACAGCTCTTGTGAGCTGATAATCCTTAAAGAGTTTTTTCTTGAGCGTTCGGTGGTTGACAGAGTCGTACGCAGAACTTACGTCTAACAGAGGCACACCTGTTATTTCACTTTTTCAAACTTTTATGCGCTCCGCAAGTGACAGGATTTGACTATTGCACCATTTCCCAAGTCTTAATCCTGCCTGTTGGAAATGAGCTATTGGTTTGAGTTATTGCCAATGTGATTTCTGGGAAATAGTGTGTCCCCTAGCGGTGTTCGCCAGTGAAAGTAAATAATAATAACCTCATGTGTTGTAGAAAAATAGTGGCACCGTTTTATCATTAACGAAGAAGAAGTGGAGAAACTGGCGCTTATTCTGAAACACAATTGTAATCGGGTTGGAAAGTAGCCTTAGTTCGTGGTCTCGCACGGTTTTTCGGCTTTCTTGACTAGTTTCACTAGACCACTAGGTGACACCGCCTGAATTATAGTTGCCACGCCTTCAACGAGCGGATTTGAAACACTGTAGCAGAGTCCCCGTCAATATCGCTATTTTTGTGCAGCAGTAATTGCAGGCTGCGTTACACAACCCAGTCGGCCAGCTGCGTGGCGAGGCGAAAAACATAACGTGGCCGCTGCGCGCTGCAGCAACAATTTGGCGCGGCCGTTAGGCCTACGCGCGGTGGCGGCTGCAAAAAGCCGGAGCGGCTCTGCGCAGGCGCACTGGAATTCCCATCAGGGCAGATCACATCGGTGTGTGGGGATCAGTCGGTGCGCGGTTACATTGCGCGGGGCCCGTTAGCTCGCCAATGACCGTTTTTGCTGGTCCGCGGGTGAACAGCCTCCTGCAAACTGGAGCACCTCAAACTCCGCCACATCTACGCATGCGTCGACACCTCGCAAGTCAGAATTCCGCGAACGGATCGATGTAATGGCTATTTCAAACAAATTCGTTCGATTTCACTAATCTTCGACATGAATGATTATACAGAGTGTTTCACTGTAATAGATACAAAGTGATGTGCGGCCGTTCTTTCGGAAATAGTCCCATAACGTATGTAAAGACGTATTGCAAAGACCCATTCGATAGAAATAATTAATCTACACAGAGAAATGTGATATACGAGGGTTGTAACTTGTGGCGTCCCCTCACTCCAAACGCGTGCTGATATTGTCGACGCCGTAGAGCTGCTACTGCCATAGCTCTCGCAGTGGAGTGAAGACACGATGCGCGATGACGTAGGTCCCCGTTGGTGAACGGGAGACAGAAATGCGAACTCGTACGATGGATGCTTCTTCTGATCTAAGATTGAATGATTCATTGCCCGGATATGCAGTAGTTGTTAAATCTTACCCCCATCGTTCACACCACCAACTGCGAGGAAACATTGTAATTATCAGTATTCTCGTACGTTGTTGGCTCGTTGCTGTTGAACTTGTATGAAGCAAGATCCACAAATACTCTTTGATCACGTCTGAGTGAACCTACGCCGCAGTGTTAAAAAAATGTTCAAAAGTTCTCTTTTCAATTAATGAAATAAGTATTTTTATATTCAGATTAAATTGTCCCTGCTGAACAGTCGTTGATTAACTATCATTGATTAAATCACTTAATAATGTAGTCCACGCTTGATATTTCACATGGAACGAACAGTTTATTGTTCTTTGGCCACTAAATACCTTATAACTTTCGCACCACACACACACTCAGTTGGTTGGTAAATTCAGTTCTATCAAAATTAAGTTTCTTGACAATTACGACAACTTGACTCTTCAGCGTAATTGTATTATGTTCGTGAAGTCGTGTAATTGTGTCCCACCCGAGACTAATTGAGTGCAGACCTTTGATATACTATCCACTCTTCTTTTAGTTCCAACTATTTGAAAGTCAAGTCCAATATTCGCTAGTTTCGTCAATAAAGTTCAATTAACCCGCTATGCACGGTTAAACGCGTCATCAGTTCCTGTCTCTGCTTAGAAAATTAGTTTCCGAAGTTCGTGAATCAAGTCATGCAAGAAACACTTCTGAACGCAAAACAATCTCGTCGCGTTCCGTACTCTCAATAACTAAGACAAGAATTGTTCTCGCACGTCTTTACAGGATGAGAGCCAGCAAGCGACTTATCCTGTGAAAGAGTATTGTAGGCGCTTTGAATTTCTTCGTTGCGCTTACAACTCTCTTCCACATAAAAGTTATCTCTGACTAACATCACCTTGTACTTAGCATTAAAGATGTTAATTGCAATTATCCCTTGGATATTTGTCCATTAATTAAATCGGAAGTATCTTCCTCCTCTTTTCATAACAAAAACTCTCAGTGATGCATAACGTTGTTGTTATCAAAACTTCTTGGTGTTAGCTTATCGGCAAAGATGTCATATTTGCCAAGATAACTCTTCCCTACTTCATTTTATGATATTCTGTCTTAATTGACTTTAATGGGGTCGTTGGGGTGTTATAAACTTTGCCCGCATCTCGTGGTCGTGCGGTAGCGTTCTCGCTTCCCACGCCCGGGTTCCCGGGTTCGATTCCCGGCGGGGTCAGGGATTTTCTCTGCCTCGTGATGGCTGGGTGTTGTGTGCTGTCTTTAGGTTAGTTAGGTTTAAGTAGTTCTAAGTTCTAGGGGACTGATGACCATAGATGTTAAGTCCCATAGTGCCCAGAGCCATTTGAACCATTTTGTTATAAACTTTAATAGTGGAAACTATTTACTTACAGCTCGTACAAAATAGATACGTGTTTCAAAGTTTACTGACCTCCAAAGTAGTCACCAGCATTGTGTACAACCCGTTGTCAGCGATGTGGAAGTCGTAGGATACTCTTAGTAGTGCCAGTTGTGTTGACAGGTCGAGCGGCGCGGTCTATTGCCCGACGAATTTGTAGCAGTTCTGAAACGGATGCCGTGAAGTGTTTCCTTCAGTTTAGAAATCGAGTTGAACTTACGAGGGCTTAAGTCAGGGGAGTACAGTATGTGGTATAGCACTTAGCAGCCCCATCAGTCAAACAACTCAGTAACAGCTTGCACTTTACGTGCATGAGCATTGTCCTGCAAAATGATGGTCAGGTCCTGCAGAAAGTGTCATCACTTCTTTCTCTACGCTGATCATTTTTGGAACACAACCTACGACCAGCTTGAGACAGAAGTGATGACACTTTCTGCAGGATCTGACCATCATTTTGCAGGACAATGCTCAAGTAAGTACAGTGCAAGCTGTTACTGATTTGTTTGACTGATGGGGCTGCTAAATGCTATACCACCTACTGCACTTCCGTGACTTAAGCTGTCGTGAGTTCAACTCGATTTCTAAACTGAGGTAAACACTTCACGGCATTCGCTTCAGAACTGCTACAGATTCGTCGGGAAATAGGCCGCGCAGCTCTAACTGTCAACACAACTGGCACTGCTAAGACTATCTTACAACTTACACATCGCTGTCAACGGGCTAAACACAATGCTAGTGACTACTTTGAAAATCAGTAAAGTTTTGAAACACGGATCTATTTTGTACGAGCTGTAAGTAAATATTTGCCACTATTAAGCTCCAACCCTCGTATAACTGTACTAGTGACTGTCGGTAGCTGACGACCGCAACTTACTCTACATTTATTATGTTACGAAAATTTGTATGCCTTACGTAAATGAGAGGACGTTGAAAGCAGAATGGGACAAGACGACAGCACTTAGGAGTCAGCTAGTGCACACCCCTGGAGCGGTTCCCGGAAAGGAATAGTGGGGGGCATGCCGATAAATGGTTCACAGGTCACCGGACAGTCTTCTGAAATGCTACAGTTGGACGGCCGAAACACCGCAGGCCCCAGAAGTGGAATGAGAGGGAATGCCCCTTTTAGCGAAGTCCAAGAACTCACTGTTGTGGAGTGCATAAAACGTAGAAGGCTGTGTTTCCTCTGCAGAGAGCCGGATGCTACAGATGCTACCTCGAAAACAGACTGGGGGACCTGCAGTTTTGCGACGCTTTATAGGCGTGAGACGTCGCTGAATGATGATTCGACAGAAACTAAATGCTTATGCAACGTAAGAACGCGAATAAATTAGAGGCCAGACAGAAAAACTCTACTGTGCTGGCAAGGGCTATCTCATTGTCTGCAGAGATGGAAAGATTGAAATGCACTTTTTCAGTGTTAACTGGTAGGATGCGTGTTACTGGCTTACCGGCTGAAGAATAATCCAGGGAAGGGGAGCAACGTTTTCTAAGAACATATTTACTGGTATTCACATGCAGGATCCCAAGGCCAGAGTAAAGACTGAAAAAGCGGAAATGCGAGTTTTCCTTTTAGCGAACACTTGGTACAAAATGGAAATGGAAATGAGCGTTTGGCGTCATTGGCCGGGAGGCCCCATAGGGGGCAGGTCCAGCCGCCTTGGTGCAGGTCTTATTACATTCGACGCCACATTGGGCAACCTGCGCGCCGGATGGGGATGAAATGATGATGAAGACAACACCCAGTCCCTGAGCGGAGAAAATCTCCGACCCATCCGGTAATTGAACCCTAGCCCGTAGGACACCTAGGTACAAAATTTCTTCTTCTCTTCATCCGTGGGTTTCGTCGGAGAGAATTTTGAGCGCCAGGGTGCATCACCAGGGCTGATGTTTCTTAGGAACTTGGAGAGAATCTGGGCTGATCTGCACTTAGCCGTTGATGAGGATCATCGGCGTGCTGCCAATATTTCTGCAGCCACTTCAGCCTCCACCTGCAACTTACTATACAGGGTGAGTCACCTAACGTAACCTCTGGATATATTTCGTAAACCACATCAAATACTGACGAACCGATTTCACAGACCGAACGTGAGGAGAGGGGCTAGTGTAATTGTTTAATACAAACCATACAAAAATGCACGGAAGTATGTTTTCAACAAAAACCTACGTTTTTTTTAAAATGGAACATCGTTAGTTTTGTTAGCACATCTGAGCATACAAACAAATACGTAATCAGTGCCGTTTGTTGCATTGTAAAATGTTAATTACATCCGGAGATATTGTAACCCAAAGTTGACGCTTGAGTACCACTCCTCCGCTGTTCGATCGTGTGTATCAGAGAGCACAGAATTACGTAGGGATCCAAAGGGAACGGTGATGGACCTTAAGTACAGAAGAGAGTGGAACAGCACATTACGTCCACATGCTAACACCTTTTTATTGGTCTTTTTCACTGACGCACATGTACATTACCATGAGGGGAACCCTACATTTCAGCAGGATAACGCACGCCCGCATGTTTCAGGTCCTGTACGGGCCTTTATGAGTACAGAAAATGTTCAACTCTTGCCCTGTCCAGCACATTCTCCAGATCTCTCACCAATTGACAACGTCTGGTCAATGGTGGCCGAACAACTGGCTCGTCACAATACGCCAGTCACTACACATGATGAACTGTGGTATTGTGTAAGCTGTACCTGTACACGCCATCCAAGCTCTGTTTGACTCAATGCCCAGGCGTATCAAGGCCGTTATTTCGGCCAGAGGTGATTGTTCTGGCTACTGATTTCTCAGGATCTATGCACCCAAATTACGTGAAAATGTAATCACATGTCAGTTCTGGTATAATATATTTGTCCAATGAATACCCGTTTATCATTTGCATTTCTTCTTGGTGTAGCAATTTTAATGGCTAGTAGTGTAAAATTTAGCTTATAGCTGGATGTAAGTTTCGAGGCATGTGATTACCTTTATATGCAGGTGGCTCGCTCAGCTGAGTGCAACGGTACAGAGGTAGTATTTTTTATAGAGCATTTTGCGCGTAGATAGTAGTAAATGAGTTGATTATTTATAATTGTAGAATTTCTTTACGAGAGGGAGTGTGCTCAAAGCGAATAGCTTCTGAAAGAGCGTTTCTTCTGATTGCTAGTCACGACAAATGTGAAGCAGCTGCTGTATGCATAAACTGAGGTGCACATATTTTAAAGCACTAAATGTCCTAATCCAGGTGCATCCAAACGAAGGTGGAACGGTACTACAGCAGAATCCTTGGAGTGTTTTGCCCATCTTAGGTAGTAAATGTGAAGTAAGCAGTAAATGCCAGGTGATAATAAATCTTCCGAAGCATGGCTGCTTGCTGCCTTCTGCATCCAGGAAACTACTAATATGGCTAATTAACGTCTTCGTTGCAGTCAAAATAAACGTGTACACATCAACAGTATCAATCCTCGAATGCCCTTGACCTCGCTATTTATCTTTTACAGTCACCAACGAGAGAATACATCGCTCATCTGCTACAGTTAAGTAACCTTGCACTTTTAAATGTTTTGGAAGCTTTCCGTCCGCAGTACAGTGTTACACTATTAATATCAAATTTGTGTCTAGGAAAAGTGCTCTTACCGCAGCTTTTCCATTACGTGCAGTTGTTGGCAATGGATCACGTGATGAATGATGAAACGTGAACACAATGAGTCCTGAATCCGAAATGAGTAGACAGTGACATTACTCGTTTGTAATTTCCTGGTATTCTAAAAAATGGTTTAAATGGCTCTGAGCACTATGGGACTTAACATCTATGGTCATCAGTCCCCTAGAACTTAGAACTACTTAAACCTAACTAACCTAAGGACATCACACACATCCATGCCCGAGGCAGGATTCGAACCTGCGACCGTAGCAGTCCCACGGTTCCGGACTGCGCGCCTAGAACCACTAGACCACCGCGGCCGGCTGGAATGCAGTATTCCGAGATCCACAGTGTCAAGTGTGTACCGAGAATACCCCTCACCACGGATAATTCAGTGGCAGACACCCTTGACTTTGTGTTGAGTTGTCAGTACTAACAGAGAAGCAACACCGCGTGAAATAACAGCAGAAATCAATGTGGGACGCACGACGAACGTATTCGATAAGACAGTGAGGTGAAATCTGACGTTAATGGGCTGTGGCAGCAGACCACTGACGCCAGTGCCTTTGCTAGCAGCACGACTCCACTTAAAACGCCAGCGGTTGTAGGCGCTTCAGTGCGGAACCGCGCTGCTGCTACGCTCGCAGGTTCGATTCCTGCCTCGGGTATGGATGTGTGTGGTGTCCTTAGTTAGGTTTAAGAATTTATGAGTCTAGGAACTGATGACCTCAGATGTTAAGTCCCATAGTGCTTAGAGCCATTTGAACTTAAATCTCCTCTCCTGGCCTCGTGGCCACATCAGTGGTACCCTAGACGAATGGAGAACTGTGACCCGGTCAGATGAGTCCCGGTTTCAAATGGTAAGAGCTGATGGTAGAGATCGAGTCTGGCGCAGACCCCACGAAGCCATGGATCCAACCTGTCAACCTGGCACTGTCCAAGCTGTTTGTAGCTCCATAATGGTGTAGGCTATGGTTACATGCGGTAAAAGTGAGCCAGTAATTAGAATGAAATTTTCACTCTACAGCGGAGTGTGCGCTGATATGAAACTTCCTGGGAGATTAAAACTGTGTGCCGGACGGAAACTCGAACTCGGGACCTTTGCCTTCCGCGGGCAAGTGCTCTACCAGGCAAAGGTCCCGAGTTCGAGTCTCGGTCCGGCACACAGTTTTAATCTGCCAGGAAGTTTCATACCAGTGCACACTATGCTGTAGAGTGAAAATTTCATTCTAGAAACATCCCCGAGGCTGTGGCTAAGCCATGTCTCCGCAATATCCTTTCTTCCAGGACTGGTAGTTCTGCAAGGTTCGCAGGAGAGCTTCTGTGAAGTTTGGAAGGTAGGAGACGAGGTACTAGCGGAATTAAAGCTGTGAGGACGGGGCGTGTGTCGTGCTTGGGTAGCACAGTTTGTAGAGCACTTGCCCGCGAAAGAGAAAGGTCCCGAGTTTTTAGCCTCTGTCTGGCACACGGTTTTAATCTGCCAGGAAGTTTCATATCAGCGCACACTCCGCTGTAAGGTGAAAATTTCATTCTAGAAACATCCCCCAGGCTGGTGGCTAAGCCATGTCTCCGCAATATCCTTTCTTCCAGGAGTGCTAGTTCTGTAAGGTTCGCAGGAGAGCTTCTGTTAAGTTTGGAAGGTAGGAGACGAGGTAATGTCGGAATTAAAGGTGTGAGGGCGGGGCGTCAGTCGTGCTTGGGTGACTCAGTTGGTAGAGCACTTGCCCGCTGAAGGCAAAGGTCCCGAGTTCGAGTCTCAGTCCGGCACAAAGTTTTAATCTGCCAGGAAGTTTCGAACCAGTCATTGGCTCGAAATGGTTATGTTCGCCTATTTTGAGACCATTTGGAGCCCTTCATGGACTTCATGTTCCCAACCAACGATGCGCCATGTCTGCAGAACAGAGCTGTTCGTGACTGATCTGAAGAACATTCGGAAAAATTCGAGCAAGTGGCTTGGCCACCGTCTTAGAGCGTCCTACAGCGTTAAAAGATTGGTGTCTGGGTAATGAGCCTCAAATCCCATTAGTATTAAGTAGAGGGTAGCACAGCCAGTAAGCTTACCTTGTGGGTGCAGATTTGCTAACAAAACCGCCAGAAACGATGAACAGGTCAAAATATCCTTTTGTGTTTGTCACTACTGTTCTGTTCCGGCTGTGTACGTAGTAGTTGTATAACCCGTCAAACGGATACGTACGGGGCGTCCACTCAAAAGTTACGTAGGCTCCTATACATTCAAGTGTTATATAGATATGGATGGAACAATTGAGGCTCATGTTGCTCATTCTAAAGTCTCGCATTTCAACAATGTATCAAAATCGCATGTTCTGACTGTAAGGCGCGTATGTCCCTTTAATAGGACACACTCAAAAATTGCATCTCAGTCCACACTGTACGGCGGTGAAGATATTTGAATCAACTTGTGGACTGTGCTGCCACAGTTGTGTGTAAAACACCACCATGGAGGCTGTTGATAAATCCTTTAATGATACACTACCGGTTACTCTCACTGAACATCTTCAGATGACAACCCACGACCACTGCATTTGCAATAATCCGACGGTAATCACAGTCATCGATCATCCTCCATACACTCTCAACTTGACCCCATCCGATTTTTATCTGTTTCCAAAACTTAAAGAACACCATCAAGGACTTCATTTTGACAGTGATGAAGCAGTGCAAGCAGAGGTGAGGTTGTGGATCCGTCAACGATGTCAAACATTGTAGAGTGACAGTATCAAGAAACTGGTCTCTCGTTGGGAGAAATGTGTTCGTCGCCAGGGTGACCATATTGAGAAATAAGAACGTACACATGAAGGATAAAGGTGTAGAATTTAAATAACATTTGTTTTATTAAAATACTTTTAAGAGTATTAAAAACTCCGAGGCATTATTTTTTAGCACACCTTCGTAGTAAGTGACAATAGGTTTCAATTCAAATAGGGACTGCAGCTGTCGGTGAATGCAAGTCCATCTCAGTCACATTTCTTAGAAGCGGAAGTGTGGAGAAAATTGCGCAAAACTGACATTTTCAACCGGCTAAATCGCAAAAGCCCGTTGCTCACAAAGGCACTCAAAGCCGATCTTCTTAACTGCGCTAAAAACACACGCACAAATTCGAAGGTAGCTGACTGGAGACAAGTAGTGTGACCCGACGACTCGCGATTTTGCCTCTTTTGAAATGGTGCAAGGCGTCCAGTTTAACGATGGCCCAATGAGGCATTTGATCAGTTGTACGCGCAGATCAGATCTGAGATAGTTCTGTGATGTGTTGGGAGCATTTTTCGTACCGCGTCTTGGTGTGCGTCTTTCAGGTTACAATGAAGATGAACGAGAAGGTTTGCTTCAATAGTTTCGAGAACCAAGTGTTGCTGCCTTTGCAGAACTGGAATCTAGCGAACTCATTCCCTGATACTGTATTTCGTGATACTTGTTATGTAATAGCACAGTTCCACTATGCATTACCTATAGGAATAGTGCTTTCAATTGCAGGAGGTGCTATTCAGTAATACCCACCATTTACAGGTTCTACTGTAATTGTTTAATACAAACCATACAAAAATGCACGGAAGTATTTTTTTAACACAAACCTACGTTTTTTTAAATGGAACCACGTTAGTTTTGTTGGCACATCTGAACATATAAAAATACGTAATTAGTGCCGTTTGTAGCATTTCAAAATGTTAATTACATCCGGAGATATTGTAACCTAAAGTTGACGCTTGAAACCTCCGACGTTCAGTTGCGTGTTGTAACAACCACGGGCCACCGTCGGCGGGCAGCATCTGCAGGGACATGTTTACGATGACGACCGTGTTTACGAGTGTGGCTATAACGCACTGTTGTGGTTTGGTCCAGCTGTCGCAGTGTCCGCATGTAGCGCTTGCTGCTATTGTTATTCTGCATTCGTCTCCGCACGGAGACCAACTGTAGTACACCGTGTTACCAGACGTCTGTGATAGTGCAGTGTTGTAGGAACTGTGACCATAGTGTATTCGAACTCTGAAAAGGTGGAGATGATACTCATCCATGGCGAGTGTCGACGAAATTCAGCTGAAGCCTGCAGGGTGTATGCAGAACGGTACCCGGACAGAGAGCATCCAACGTGCCGCACATTGCAAAACATCTACAGCCAACTGTATGCAACAGGTATGGTCGTACCACGCAAACGGGTCCGTAACAGGCCTGTCACAGGAGAAGCGGGTGCAGTTGGTGTGTTAGCTGCTGTTGCCATGAACCCACACATGAGTACACGGGACATTGCGAGAGCCGGTGGACTGAGTCAAAGTAGTGTCATGCGCATACTGCATCGTCACCGCTTTCACCCGTTTCATGTGTCGCTACATCAGCAATTACATGGTGATGACTTTAATCATCGAGTGCAATTCTGTCAGTGGGCATTAACAGAGAATACGTGGCAGTTCTACCTGTTTACCGATGAAGCGGGTTTCACAAACCACGGGGCAGTGAATCTGCGGAACATGCATTACTGGTCCGTGGACAATCCTCGCTGGCTCAGACAGGTAGAGCGACAGCTACCGTGGACTGTAAATGTATGGTGCGGAATCATTGGCGACCACCTCATTGGTCCTCACTTCATTGCAGGAGCCCAAACAGCTGCAACATACATAGCATTTCTACAGAATGATCTGCCAACGTTGCTCGAAAATGTCCCACTGGAAACGCGTCGACGTATGTGGTATCAGCATGATGGTGCACCTGCACATTCCGCAATTCACACTAGGCTGACCCTTGACAGGATGTTCGACGGGCGTTTCATAGGACGTGGAGGTCGCAAAAATTGGCCAGCCCGTTCTCCTGATCTTACACCTCTGGACTCCTTTCTGTGGGGTACGTTAAAGGAGAATGTGTACCGTGATGTGCCTACAACCCCAGAGGATATGAAACAACGTATTGTTGCAGCCTGCGGCGACATTACACCAGATGTACTGCGGCGTGTACGACATTCATTACGCCAGAGATTGCAATTGTGTGCAGCAAATGATGGCCACCACATTGAACATCTATTGGCCTGACATGTCGGGACACACTCTATTCCACTCCCTAATTGAAAACGGAAACCCTGTGTGTACGTGTACCTCACCTCTCATGGTAAAGCACGTGTGTGTCAGTGAAAAAGACCAGTAAAAAGGTGTTAGCATGTGGACGTAATTTGCTGTTCCAGTCTCCTCTGTACCTAAGGTCAATCACCGGTTTCTCTTTGGATCCCTACGTAATTCTATGCTCTCCGATACACACGATCGAAGAGCGGAGGAGTGGTACTCAAGCGTCAAATTTAGGTTACAATATCTCCGGATGTAATTAACATTTTACAATGCAACAAACGGCACTGATTACGTATTTTTTTATATTTCCAGATGTGCTAACAAAACTAAGGGGGTTCCATTTAAAAAAACGTAGGTTTGTGTTAAAAAACATACTTCCTTGCATTTTCTTATGGTTTGTATTAACCAGTTACACTAGCCCCTCTCCTCACTTTCGGTCTGTGGAATCGATTCGTCAGTATTTGATGTGGTTTACGAAATATATCCAGCGGTAATGTTAGGTGACTCACCCTGTATACCGAATGTTTTCTGGCCGGAGGCAGTTCGCTCAGCGCTCTTGTATGTGCAAGTGCTGAATAAACCTTCGTTAAGTGAAGTTAGTGTTCGTCATTCATGTAATTACACTTTCTTTATGTGACATTATTCTGGTGGAGGCGCCGGGTATTGGAACTTGTGAGAGCGCACGTTATCGACGACACAGTGGCTCCCATCAGGCCACGACAGAGCCGCCGTTTACGTGGCGAGAAACCCGAGTTCGAGCTATATTCAACAGATCGCAATCTATCGGGGACAGAAGAAGAAGAGGGCGTTACGATGACAGCAACTGTGTGCCACCACATCAGACATCCTTCCGGTTTCTCTGGTGACGATGGCCAAGATCCAAACAAGTGGCTGGAGGTATATGAGCGTATAGCCAAGTTTAACGAATGGGATGACACCCTGTGTTTGGCTAACGTGTTTTTCAACTTGGAGGGCACTACCAAGCAATGGTATGAGAGCAATAAGGAGAAGTTCACAAGTTGGGAAGTATTCTAGGCGGAACTGCGCAAGTATTTCGGCGACACGGAACGACAGAAGTGCAAGGCTGAAGATAAATTAAAGATCAGGGCACAGTGTCCAGGAGAAACTACAGCATCCTACGTTCAAGACATCTTGGAGCTGTGTAGAATAGTGGATCCTAGAATGAAAGAGGAAGATAAGGCTGCACATCCCATGAAGGGTATTTTTGAGGGCATGTTTCAAGCCCTACTCTTGAAGGAAGTTTCGACAGTAGACGACTTCAAGGCGTTTGAACGGCTTCCAAACGTCGTATCGATGTCTGTGATGGAGGAAGAAACTGATTTCACAAGGATTCTTCGTCAGATAGTGAGAGGGGAAGTTCAGAACGCACTTGGATTGCACGGTGAGCGAAAAACCGAGAAGCTTCAAGAGGTCATAAGGGAGTAAGTGGAACAGACATTGAACCCAATCTCTCGCTCTTCATTCCCCTTCAAAACGGTGAAAAAGTCGAGACCCAAGCGAAGGAGGATCCAGGATAACCAACCAGTATGTTTCGACTGCGGACGACCGGGGCATGTGGTGCGCTATTGTCGAGAAAGGAGCTGGAGATTTGATTATGTTCTTATTACCGTCGTTTTATCAAAGACTTTTGTATCAAAGCCAGGCCACTCCGTGCTGTTAAAAGCCGATGCTAAATTTATCTGGGGTGGTGCTCAACAAGATTCTTTCGATGTGCTGCGAAAAGCTCTGACGACTGACCCTGGTTGGTTGGTTGGTTGGTTGTTTGGGGAAGGAGACCAGACAGCGTGGTCATCGGTCTCATCGGTTTAGGGAAGGAAGTCGGCCGTGCACTTTCAGAGGAACCATCCCGGCATTTGCCTGGAGTGATTTAGGAAAATCACGGAAAACCTAAATCAGGATGGCCGGACGCGGGATTGAACCGTCGTCCTCCCGAATGCGAGTCCAGTGTCTAACCATTGCGCCACCTCGCTCGATGACTGACCCTGTACTTGGTATGTATGATGAGAGAGCACCTACATAATTAGACACAGATGCCACTGGGTATGGGATCGGTGCTGTTCTGGTGCAAATTTTGGATGGGAAAAAGAACGTTTTAGCCTACGTTTCTAGGACACTTACAAAAGCCGAGAGAAACTCTTCAACTACAAAAAGAGAATGTCCTGCTGTGATCTGGGCCATGTACAAATTTTGACAGTATCTCTATGGTTGGCCATTCACAGTTCTTACAGACCATCATTCACTTTGATGGTTGACAGCTCTTAAGGACGACTCGCCAGGTGGGCACTACATCTTCAATAGTATGACATTATCATAGTGTACAAAAGTGGAAGAAAACACCGAGATTCTGACTGTTTCTCAAGAAACCCTGTGCAAGACCATCAAGACTTTCATGAAGATAGTGAGTCTCGCTGCACTCCAGGATCTCTCTGCTGAGCAGAAGGACGCCAAGATATCTCAAATTATGCTTGCCTTAAACCAGCCAGAGAGGGTTAAAGAAGAATTCAAGGTAACTAATGAATTACTTTGCAAGAGAAACTTTGACCCCTTTGGAAAGAGGTGTCTACCAGTGATTCCTAAACACATGCCCTTAAATATTCTACAGAAATTCCATGACACACCTGAGGCCGGACATTTAGGATTTTTTAAGACATACTATAGGATCCGCAAGAAATTTTTCTGGCCAGGTTTATTTAGGAGTGTCCGTCACTATGTGTCCCACTGTCAAGAGTGTCAGAGGAGAAGGGCAGTTCCTCAGAAACCACCTGGCCGTTAGTTTTCATGCTTGGGTGTTAGGGCTATTCCCGTGAGCAACAGCGAGTGTTCGAGTTGGCGAAAGTTTGCCCACCATCCAGTGGAGTTTAACTGTATGTTGGTTATTTGAAGTCCACGGGCACCAGCGGATTTTTCTGCCTTGTGGCCGTTAGCTTTCCTGTTACCTGCCCTGGCCGATGACGTAAAATTCAAGCAGTGTCCTTTCCTCACTGTGTTGTCGCTGTCCAACATGTGTGTGTAATTTTGACAGCTTATGCATACTTGGTTGTGGGGCGGCTACGTCTTTTACGTTTTGGCTGGTCGGGTGGAAAGCAAATCGTCTTGTCGGCGGGTCCGTTGACTGTTTCTTGGTTGGGTTGCCGGCGGATCGGACATAGTTGGGCCAACTACCTGTCTCCCCTAAGCGAAAGTTTATATTTCAAGTGCAGACCGACTCCCGGAAACTTCTGAGCGCCGCTGGCTGTACTGCCTTTTCTTATAGGTGTTTGATTATGTATTTTAATGGCTTATAGCCGATGTTTTGAATTTGTAAGCTTATAGTTGAGCTATAAATATTGGGCCTTCAGCCGCTTTAAAATTGAAAGTTCCTTACTTGTCAAGTCTTACATTGTTTGGGCCTTGAGCCTCATTTTAAATTTTTTTTCTTTAAAGCTTTGGGCTTTCTGTCTTTCGAAAAATTATTGTAGTTGTGTTTTTCAATAATGGGCCTTCAGCCACTTTAAAATTAAAATTTCTTACTTGTTAAATCTTAGATTGGTTGGGAATTCAGCCTCTGTAAAATATTGTTTAAAGATAAAACTTTGGGCTTTCTGTCTACTTTATTATTTTAGTTGTTTTACGTCATCGGCCTTCAGCTGTTTTTAAATTAAAGTTCTTGTCTTTCAAGTATCAGACTTTATGGGGCCTTCAGCATAATTGAAGATAAGGCCTTCTGCCTTGTGTTTCTTTAATTTATTTTACCTGCAGTCTTAAATCATGGGCCTTCAGCCGTCTTTAAATTAAACTTGTTTGCTTTTCAAGTGTTAGATTGGTTGGGCCTTCAGCCAAGTTATAGAACTTACTTGCGTGAGACCTTCTGCCTTATCAATGTTCTGTTTTGAGTCTGAACTTTAAGTTAATGGCTTTCAGCCGTTTTTAAATTTAAGTGGTTGTGCCCTTAAGGCATACGATAGTGTGGCCTATTCATCCGATGACTAAGATCAAAGATTTTTGCTGTATTGTTTGGACAGCTAAATAAAGTTAATTGTGTTTGAGTGTAACTGATACCCCCCTTTTGTCCTCTTTCCACAATTCCAACTACCTGTTCTGTCCTGAGGATTTAAGCAGGGCGTTTCAAAATTAATTTTCGATACATTAATCGCTGTGATATGAAGCAACTTTTTCTTCATTACAGACTATACCATTACACTGTCAGATCTTCTGTGCACTCCACTTCAGACGAAGCACACTATTTCATGAACAGTATCCAGACATCTATTGAAGAACAGCAACATATTTCGTGTCCACCCTTTATCTATATGACGGCTTGGTTTCTGCTGGGGGTGAATGATATTTCTTAATGTCTGTGTGTGAGTGTGGGGGAATGACAGCATATTTTCCTGAAGAGCCCAAACCAGTGGAGGCAGTGATGTTGATTGCCAGATTCTGGAGCCAAGCCGACCTTCTAAATCATCCCAAAATTTCCTATCACCTTCAACTCCGGGCCGGCCAGTCCATTTCGGGAATGTTAATGTCCACAAACCCCTGCCGCACAGCTGCTGTTTCACGACAGTGTGCATTGTCATGCTGATGGAGGCATGGTCTCCGAAATGTTCCTCTACTGGACGCAGTACACTATCCTCTAAAATGTGTTCGTATCCTTCCACATTTAGCGTTGCTTTAAACGAAACAAGGGGACGCTTCCCTAGCCTCGAAAAACGGGTCAATCCGTTAACACCATCACTTCCTTGCTTCACTGATGCCACATCACCCGATGGCAGGTAAATTCTCCAATCAATCGCCAAACAGGAACCCTTGCACAGATTTGCCAGAGGGTGTAGCGTGATTTATCACTCTAAATCACCTGCAGTCTTGCACGGTCCAGCTGCGTCTTTGTTTACACACCTCGAGCGCCACTTTGCATTGACTATAGATGTATGTTGCTTATGAGAAACTGCTAGACCATTGTATCCCGTTATTTTTAACTCCCTACACACAGTCATTGTGGCAGCTCCACTGCTGCTGAATCATTCTCTCTGCTGATTTCGTGAGGTATCTTACAACCACTTCCCGGAAAGCTCGACGATCGCTGACCGTGAGTTCAATTAGTTACTTATTTTATTATATGATTGAATGATTCTTTTATACAACTGATTTAGAACAAGTCAGTTTACAGCATATCTATACATGGTTAGCGTTAACATTAATGAAGCCATTATTATTTTAGTCCTACTGATGCAATAAACTTAAGATTTTTATTTTATTTTTTATTTTACTGGCTAGCAGTAGAAATTTGTCTGTGGAATAGAGGGAGTTGTCCAGAAGAAATGATTTTAAATTAGATTTGGAACTTGCTTCACTACCTTCCACATGTGTGTTATTGGACAAATGATCAAAACTTTTTGTTGCTGCGTATTGAACTCCTTTCTGTGCCGATGACATCTTTGACAATGGCTAATAACGTCATTTTTCCCTCTAGTGTCGTAGGAATGGACATCAATGTTCTTCTCAAACTGATATGGATTATTTGTGACGAATTTCATTAGCGAATACATGTATCGTGACTGCGCAGCTGAAATAGCTAGTTGCTTGAAGAGGTACGTACATGACGTCCCTGCGCGAAATTCACGTATTCTACTTACTGCTATCTTTTGTGAAATGAATACTTTTTTCCTAAGTGAGAAATTACTCTAGAAAATTAATTCGAACGACGTATTGAGTGGAAATATGCAAAATATTTTAGGAGGTTGATACATTTGTTTTCAAAATTAGCAGTACACGAATAGGGAAAGTAGGTGAACTTAACCCATTACTGGCCAAAACTTTATCGGATCATTTTTTGCAAACTTTTATACATAAATACGTTACATTGAGTGATTAACTGAATAAAAAGATGTTTTGAAAATTTTCAGTTTATTAGAACAAAAACTACAGAACGTCCCATTTTTGGGACATTGGCCAAATGCGCTATCCAAATTCACAATCTTATTCTCCATGCATAATGGTGTAAGAAACAACACAAACAATAAATAAAGAATGTTTTAATATTATCGAATGTCTGTTCAGTATCAAATGAAGCAAAACACTTGTGTACACCAACATTGCACCTAGCACAAATTTTTGTTGTTTTTTTTCTTGCAGTAAGCACATCTCTTCTGTGTTTTACTTGGTACATTGAAATGATTTCCTGGGTCTAGTCGTACATCTGTGCTCACCCGTCCTCCCATCAATTTGCTTCCTTGTGGTCCTCTGCATTTTGGTGCTGATCCTGTTTTCTTTGATAGGTAAAACATCAATATTCTCCGTCGGACATCCAAAAGTGAGAGCTTGTCATTAGAGTTAGCAATTTGGTATGCACACCATCTGTCTACTACGCAGATATCTATCATCTGTGTGAATAATGGCCACCACCATTTCATTGACCTTCTCCTCGTCCTATAAAGTGATATTTGCTTGTCCAGTAGATCTACGCCACCCATATGGGCATTGTATTCTTCAATGAGATGTGGCATTGTAACAGATATTTCCTTTTTCCTTGCCCGTGAGTATCTTTTAGTAGAACTCAGAGGAGTAATAGTACTGTAATTTGTCGCTACACATACTGATTTGTTGTCACTCCATTTGACAACCAGAACTGCGTTCTCTTTGTCAAACATGTAGTCATAGAATCCTCGTTCCTTTTCTTTTGCCATTCGTTTCGAGTCAGTCAAAGGACAAGCATTAGTTCGGATCTCCCTTATTGTTCCTGTAGCTTTCATTTTACTCTTTCCGAGTGTGATCAGTGAGTCAACACTGGTAAAAAAGTTGTCAAAGAAAATCTTATAATTCGGATACTCTGATTCTTAAATCGTGCTGGTTAGTTAATTTATTACCCTTGCACCTAAAGGCTCCTGTTTGTTGTCAGGCTTGCCACAGTACGGCGAAAAATTATAAAGAAAGCCATTGGAACTTGTAAGACACCAAATTTTATATCCAAATTTGACAGGCTTTCCTCTCAGAAATATTTTAGCTGAATGTTTGCCATAATAACGTACCATCATTTCATCAATTGAGAATTCTGAATGAAATACGCCAAATTTACCAAATTCCTTTTTCAACATTTCAATGTACAACCTAAGTTTGTACATCTTGTCGTTTCTGTCTGTTTTGGAGTTGTCATTGAGATGAATGAGTCTCTTTATTTCCCGAAACCTATTTCTTGACATGGTGTTGAAGACTAAAAGAACACCGACATGAGGACCCTGTTCCCAGTACGTATTCTCATGGGGAAGCTTATGATAACCACTCAGAAGCAGTATGCCAATAAATGATTTTAGTTCTTCTTTGGTTAGCAGAAAATTTATTTTGTTATGTTGGGAAGCATAAATTTCGCTTTGTTCAATAAAAATATCCATTAGTTTCTCAGAAAAAAAATCCTCAACCACCTGGGGCACTGTCTTTATTGCTAGACATTCCGCAACATAATGTTCGCTGCTCTTCCCTGGTTCACTAGTGTGTGTGTACGTTGGTTGACATTTATACCACTTACATTTGTATTTTTTTGTAGATAACGTACCACTTTCTGCTCCATCTCCTAACCCTTTAATTCTTTTGGCTTCTGGAGGTACAACGGTAGCATTAGTTTCATCTCGGCTGGTTATGAGCTCTAAAGTACCGGCTACATCTTGTATAACAGACTCATTTTTCAGTACATTTTCGTAAATGTCTTCTTCATCTGTTATTACATCTGTATCGGGTGGAATAATCGCCAATTCTACGTCATCATCTACATCGTCACTCTCTTGATGGTTCTCTAGTTCTGCTAGAATTTCTTCAAGTGTTAGTCCACGCGGTATGTTTTTATCCTGTTGGAATCGTAAAATTCGAATAGAATATGAAAAAAGGCAGATATAAAGAACGTAAAATGCAATTCTTCTCTGTATAATACGTACATGCAAGAATAGGGCACATCAACAATAAATGATAGTGTAACATGCCATTGTCCCATTATTGGTACGCATAAAATATATCGATATTGCACTCACTTCAATAAATCTGAAGTATACTTAATCTTACATGGACATCCATATGTTCATTACAAACACGCCCAGGCAACTAAATCACAGCTCATTGTCGTCCAGGAACTACCAGCAGACATACAGTGCTGCCAAGTGCGAGAACAAAAAATTGACTAGTTTATAATTTTCCTGACGTGAAGTACTTAGAAAAAAGTTATTTATTTTACATTTACAGGCATTATAGCAGTTAGTTGAACCTACAGGTGCAACAATAAAAGCTAGAAGCTCCATTCCTTACGTAGAAATAAGTAAAATATATGCGTCCCAAAAAAGGGACAATGGCCAGTAATGGGTTAAGGAGGGTAGGACGTCAAACGGGGCGACTTGGAGCAGGAGAGGCATCACAGGACATTTTAATTTCCAGTGTCTATTATTTTACAAATAAATTCATAAAACTTTGTCAGCAACACCAGGAAGGATTCAGGATTCACACTCATTGCAGTGGAAGTTCGAAAACATAACAAAATAAATTTTTTTTGCGTGCTAAATTTCATCATTTTTTCACTTACTAATGGCTGAATTTGTTGCTATAGGTACACTTTTCTTCATAAGCATTCATACCATACTCACAGGTGTATGAAACTCTAGAATTTATTTAATTTATGAAAATACGAATGAATTGTTATATTTTAAACTTCATGTTCAGAAAAATTACCTCAATTTTTACCACACGTTTTAATAGATTTGGAAAATTCTAGAGTTTCATACACTTTTAAGTATGGTTTGTATGCTGCGCAAAATTCATCGAAGAATCTCTCTTACTTATAAAAAAAAGTGTACCTATAGTAACAAATGCTGCCATTAGTAAGTGAAAAAATGATGAAATTTCACATGTAAAAAAAATCATTTAGTTATGTTTTCGAACTTCCACTCCTATGAGTGTTAATTCTGAATCCTTCCTGGTCATGCTGACAAAATTTTATCAATTTATTTGTAAAAGTATAGACAGTGGAAATTAAAATGTCATGTGGTGCCTCTCCTGCTCCAAGTCGGCCCGTTTTCATCAGTATGCACCTCCAAAAATTTGGTGCGTTCCACCTTGTTTAGTGACTCTTACTCATGACTATGTCAACTGCTGGTATGACTATTTGTTGTACAGAACTGAACGTAGTGTGTTTTCTTAAAATTGAGGGAGAATCCATTTTCAGCGACCCTCTTAATAATTCTTTGAGAAATATCAATTATCAACTCTTCTGTTGCTTTCTCTCTAGTGGAATTTGTTATAATTCTAGTATCATCTGCAAGGAGTACCAGTTGTGCTTGTTGAATGTTAAGTGGAAGGTTATTCACATATAAAAGGAATAACAGGGGACCCTAAATTGAACCATGTGGGACACCCTTTCTGATTTCTTTTCTCAGACACTATATGGGGTCTGCCTGCTCTTGTTTCAGATGCGGTTGATCCTTCATGTTTCGACTTCCTAATCACATCAACAGTTGAGTCTGAAGGGTTAAAATATCTGAAATGTCCCCATTGCATTTGTTACCCAGGTGAAATGCAGTGACTAGTTCTCTTTCGTAGTCCCTGAGCTCTTCTGTCCGAACCTCCTGCTATTGAAATTTCTTTCAACTACATCTACATGGTTACTCCGCAATTCACACTTAAATGCCTGGCAGAGGGTTCATCGAACCATTTTCATACTACTTCTCTACCATCCCACTCTCGAATGGCGCGTGGGAAAAAGGAACACCTAGATCTTTCCGTTCGAGCTCTTTCTCTTATTTTATTATGATGATCGTTTCTCCCGACGTAGGTCTCCGCTTCCTTTTATACTTGCGGGTCCTGACGTCCAGTGCTCTGTTCCACATTCCGTAGGAGGGACCCAGACACTTTTGATCAGACGGTGTATGTTCTGGTGTGTTACCAATCCACAGTTGCACGTCAGCGTCCTAATCGTGTTAAGTCCATATAAATACGACCGACCGCGATCCTCGCTTGCTTGTTGACAGCTGGCTGTTCGCCTCCGCGTGAGTCGCTGGAAGCGCGAATGGTGGCGGTCCCTTCCCAGCTGTCGCGGTCCACGTGCTGAGAGGGAGCAGCAAGAAGGGCGGCGGTGGCGCTAAGTGAGCGCTAACCACAGTAATCCTGCCAGAGGTGGCGACGTGTCCCTGTCGCTGCGCCCGTAATCACGGCCCGACTGCCAGCGGGGCAAAAAACGGCGGACGGCTCCTGCCCCGCGATACGCCACGCTCGCCTGTAATCTGCGCCGCCAGCCACCGAGTTAACGACGTGCGCAGTGCTGGGGGCCCCAGGTACAGACAATTGTGTCAGACTATCACAGGTTCCGACAGCGTGAGATGGAAATTGATAGTTGAAATCTTGAAAGTAACGGCGGAAAAGTACAGAGAATAATGCTGTGGCTCGCAGGCGGCAAGGCACTTGTGGCTGGATATTCGTCACAGTATGTGGCCTAAGAATAAACCAAAAAAAAAAGACAAAAATTATGGAGACTAGTAAGCATTTGTGGCCGAAGCGAGAATTCTATTCTAGGAAACAAGATTACATAGGGTAACCAAATCACGGGAAGTATCAAAAGCAGATTGGCACAGTTTTTTTTATCTACCGGGTGGTCAAAAAGTCTGCATAAATTTGAAAACTGAATAAATCACGGAATAATGTAGATAGAGAGGTACAAATTGACACACATGCTTGGAATGACATGTGGTTTTATTAGAGCCGAAAAATACAAACGTTCAAAAAATGTCCGACAGATGGCGCTTCATCTGTTCAGAATAGCAATAATTAGCGTAACAAAGTAACACAAAGCAAAGATGATGTTATTTACAGGAAATGCTCAATATGTCCACCATCATTCCTCAACAATAGCTGTAGTCGAGGAATAATGTTGTGAACAGCAGTGTAAAGCATGTCAGGAGTGGTGGTGAGGCGTTGGAGTCGGATGTTGTCTTTCAGCATCCCTAGAGATGTCGGTCGATCGCGATACACTTGCGACTTCAGGTAAACCCAAAGCCAATAATCGCACGCACTGAGGTCTGGGGACCTGGAAGGCCAAGCATGACGAAAGTGGCGGCTGAGTACACGATCATCACCAAACGACGAGCGCAAATCTTTCACGCGTCTAGCAATAATTTGCTTTTTTTTTTACCTCTCAATCTACATTATTCCGTGGTTTATTAAGTTTTCAAATTTATATTGACTTTTTGATCACCCGGTATTTACACGTCAAGTTCCGTAGTACCAAATTGAGGAGCAAATGTCCAAGGTCGTGGAACGTGTCAGTACATGAAATTACAATACAAAATTAATAACAGATAATAATAAATGTTTATGAACCCGAAAAATGTCAATCCATAAGTTTAAGTAAACGCAATCAACAGCACAATAAGAATCAGCTTAATTTTTCAAGGAACTCCTCGACAGAATAGAAGGAGTGACTCTTCAGTTTCGATTTGAAAGCGCGTGGATTACTGCTAAGATTTTTGAATTCGAGTGGTTGCTTATTGAGAATGGATGCAGCAGTATACCGCACACCTTTCTGCACAAGAGTTAAGGAAGTTCGATCCAAATGCAGGTTTGATTTCTGCTGAGTATTAACCGAGTGAAAGCTGCTTATTCTTGGGCATAAGCTAATATTGTTAACAAGAAATTACAGTAAGGAATATATACATTGAGGCGCCAACGTCAAAATAGCCAGACCCATGTACAGGGGTCGATAAGAGGTTCGTGAACTTATACCACTTATTGCACGAACCGCCCGTTTCTGAACCAGAAATATCCTTTTAGAATGGGAAGAGTTACCCCAAAATATAATCCCATACGACATAAGTGAATGAAAATAAGCAAAGTAGACTAATTTTCGTGTCGAACGATCACTCACTTCTGATACCATTCGTATAGTAAAAATGGCACTATTAAGCCTTTGAACAAGAACCTGAACGTGGGCTTTTCACGACAGCTTACTATCTATGTGAACATCTAGAAATTTGAACTGTTCTGTTTCACTGATCATATGCCCATTCTGTGAAATTAAAACATCAGGTTTTGTTGAATTGTGTGTTAGAAACTGTAAAAACTGAGTCTTACTGTGATTTAGGGTTAGTTTATTTTCTACAAGCCATAAACTTGGGTCATGTACTGCACTATTTGAAACCGAGCCAATGTTGCACACAACATCCTTCACTACCAAGCAAAAGAAAGATTTTAGAGTTACCCGTATTACTAGAAGGCATATCATTTATATAAATAAGGAACAGGAGAGGCCCCAACACTGATCCATGGGGCACCCATCACTTGACAGTACCCCACTCAGACCCCACATCACAGCCATTATCAACACTGTGAAAAATGACATTTTGCTGCCTGTTGCTAAAGTGAGATGTGAACCAACTGTGAGCTACTCCCCGTATTCCATAATGATCCATTTTCTGGAGCAATATTTTGTGATCAACACAATCAAATGTCTTAGTTAAATCAAAAAATGTTCCAAGCGTTCGAAACCTTTTGTTTAGCCCATCCAGTATCTCACACAGAAAAGAGAATATAGCATTTTCCGTTGTTAAACTACTTCTAAAGCCGAACTGTACGTTTGATAGTAAATCGTGTGATATGAAATGGTCAATTATCCTGACATAAACAGCCTTTTCAATAACTTTTGCAAACTGATGGCATAGAAATAGGTCTAAAATTATCTACATTATCCCGTTCTTCCGTTTTATAAAGCGGCTTTACTACTGAGTACTTTAATAGCTCAAGAAAGTGACCATTCCTAAAGGAAAAATTACAAATATGGCAAATACAGGGCTAACATGTACAGCACAGTATTTTAATATTCTGTTAGAAACTCCATCATAACCGTGAGAATCCTTAGCCTTCAGTGATTGAATTATTGACTCAATCTCCCTCTTGTCTGTATCACAGAGGAGTATTTCAGACATCAATCTCGGAAAGGCATTTGCAAAGGTTTCACCTAGTGGTTTCAGAGGCTGATATGGAAATATGGAAGAAGTTCCTGAAAATGGACGTCTCTGGCACAGAACAGTATGTATAGGAGATGTACAAATACACTCCTGGAAATGGAAAAAAGAACACATTGACACCGGTGTGTCAGACCCACCATACTTGCTCCGGACACTGCGAGAGGGCTGTACAAGCAATGATCACACGCACGGCACAGCGGACACACCAGGAACCGCGGTGTTGGCCGTCGAATGGCGCTAGCTGCACAGCATTTGTGCACCGCCGCCGTCAGTGTCAGCCAGTTTGCCGTGGCATACGGAGCTCCATCGCAGTCTTTAACACTGGTAGCATGCCGCGACAGCGTGGACGTGAACCGTATGTGCAGTTGACGGACTTTGAGCGAGGGCGTATAGTGGGCATGCGGGAGGCCGGGTGGACGTACCGCCGAATTGCTCAACACGTAGGGCGTGAGGTCTCCACAGTACATCGATGTTGTCGCCAGTGGTCGGCGGAAGGTGCACGTGCCCGTCGACCTGGAACCGGACCGCAGCGACGCACGGATGCACGCCAAGACCGTAGGATCCTACGCAGTGCCGTAGGGGACCGCACCGCCACTTCCCAGCAAATTAGGGACACTGTTGCTCCTGGGGTATCGGCGAGGACCATTCGCAACCGTCTCTATGAAGCTGGGCTACGGTCCCGCACACCGTTAGGCCGTCTTCCGCTCACGCCCCAACATCGTGCAGCCCGCCTCCAGTGGTGTCGCGAAAGGCGTGAATGGAGGGACGAATGGAGACGTGTCGTCTTCAGCGATGAGAGTCGCTTCTGCCTTGGTGCCAATGATGGTCGTATGCGTGTTTGGCGCCGTGCAGGTGAGCGCCACAATCAGGACTGCATACGACCGAGGCACACAGGGCCAACACCCGGCATCATGGTGTGGGGAGCGATCTCCTACACTGGCCGTACACCACTGGTGATCGTCGAGGGGACACTGAATAGCGCACGGTACATCCAAACCGTCATCGAACCCATCGTTCTACCATTCCTAGACCGGCAAGGGAACTTGCTGTTCCAACAGGACAATGCACGTCCGCATGTATCCCGTGCCACCCAACGTGCTCTAGTAGGTGTAAGTCAACTACCCTGGCCAGCAAGATCTCCGGATCTGTCCCCCATTGAGCATGTTTGGGACTGGATGAAGCGTCGTCTCACGCGGTCTGCACGTCCAGCACGAACGCTGGTCCAACTGAGGCGCCAGGTGGAAATGGCATGGCAAGCTTTTCCACAGGACTACATCCAGCATCTCTACGATCGTCTCCATGGGAGAATAGCAGCCTGCATTGCTGCGAAAGGTGGATATACACTGTACTAGTGCCGACATTGTACGTGCTCTGTTGCCTGTGTCTATGTGCCTGTGGTTCTGTCAGTGTGATCATGTGATGTATCTGACCCCAGGAATGTGTCAATAAAGTTTCCCCTTCCTGGGACAATGAATTCACGGTGTTCTTATTTCAATTTCCAGGAGTGTATACGTAAAAACCACAAAACCACAAGTACGATACATTACCATACCTAATGAAGTGTAGAAAAACGGTTAGCATTGGAAACAGCTTTCACTCATCTCAGAATGGATAATTACATGCGCTGTATGCCATTACTCCAACAAAGTAGTAGTAATTTCAGGTACCCAGTGATGGAGGTGGACAGCAATCACGCGAACTTCTCATCAAGCATTTGACGAAGTCTCAGTACCATTGAGATCTGATGGCTGTGGTATCCACGGGACATGGGACAAGCCATCCTTGTGTTCACGAAACAGTCATGCACGATGTGAGTTCTCCCAACAGGGACCCTTTCCTCTTGGAACACAGCACTATAGGGGAACACTTTACTAGGGGATGGATCTGATAAGCCAAATTTGTCACATAATCCTTGGCAGTAATGCAACCTTGCAAAGTAGCCGTGGGGCACATGGACTTACTTATCCTCGGTCCTGGGCGTATTTACGTTAAAAGGAATAATGTATAGTTCTGGCCTTATACCTTTCTGTGCTGAAGCTCGCCGATCTCTCGCGAAATGGGGTTTTCTGATGTCATTTACCACCTGCTCGGTTCGTCTCCAAAATACATTTTACTTTAACTTGTTTATTCACGCCCCTATCCAGATGTTGGTAGATATTGTTTTCTAGTTTTCGCTGCATGAGATTAACTGCAACTGCCTTTTGTTGATATTATTTTCTAAGGTTCTCATACTGTATCGTACTATCGTTATGGATTAAGCTTATGTAAGGTCTGTAAAATCCGGATGCCTTACATACCAAAACTATCGAAGCATGGTATTGGTAGAGCGCAGCTCTAAGCATCCGTCACTATTACTCAACACATTGTCGTATGCGTTGTCGCTTAACGGATGATAGTTTCTCTGCTTTCCCTGCATGCGACAGAATTCTTCGATGCAGTGTCTCTTGGAATACCAAGCACTAACTTGGCTAAGGAAGCAAACAATATACGAGCACTAACAATTTGCCCAGATATGAATTCACTTAGCTCCGACATAGTGCATTCAGAACTAGACAGAAGGCTCTTCTGACCACGAATAACGCTTACAATGTACTGACGACATTGCACAACTGCCGTTTGCGTTCAGACGCTGCCAGCGCAACCTGCAGGCCTGGCTAGCACCTACATTCATGTTCAGGCATGCATTTTTCTCGGTGTTTCAGCACATTCGTCCAACCCCTGTATGTGAAAAATGGACCATTGGAAATACGGAGAAAGAGGCATTAGACGGATTTTATAAGAGGGATTCTATCGAAGAATGTCAAAAATTATCTGGACATATTCTGTAAGAACTGAAGAAATGCTAAATTTAATATGTGAAGATTGACTTTAGCAGAAGGCCCTCAACGGAAAAAGGATGTTATATAGCTGCTGCAACGTCCACAACATCCAATAATAGTTATCATTTGAAACACCGAAAACGCATATGAAATACCTTCTGTATCATCCAAAAATTTTCTGTGTGTAATATCGTTGGTAAGTTGTACTGTACTTCTAATTCTGATTATGCTTTATTACAATAATAGAAGTAATACTGCATTTATCCCTGACTGTATATAATTATTTGTAACTATAATGTAAGAGCCAAGGGAACCTTTTTTTAAATATATCGATAGCAAAGACGAATTGACTGTAGCTGTGCCGTTGTTTATCTCTGCGTACGGAAAGTCTCTGTGGCGCTGCAAGCAGAGACGAAGCAGAGCAGCTTGAGTCATGAAAGAGTGAGGAAGTGGTTGTTGGGCGCTCCCGCAGACCCTGTGTGCAGCTATTCTCGAGCCAATGTAGACGCGCTTCATTTGTTAATCCGTGAGTATAGAGCGCACGATAGGAGTGGACAGGCGGGGGAAGCCGCAATTCCAGCTACTGCCTGTCCCATAATTATCCGTGGCTCTGGAGACGACTCAGAGTTGTTCTCATCGAACAGCAGCAGCAGCAACAACGGGAGCTCAACATTGTCGTCGGCTACATTCTTCGTCGTACGCACAGCTACAACATCATAAGACAGTTAACTGACAAATACAGTAATGTACAGGCTTTACCCTGCAATATTTCTTTCACAAAGCATGAATAACTTGAATAGTAACTTGCAAAAGTTAAAACTTGTAAGGCACTTGTGTTGTCATTGTCCTCAGACATTATTACCAAGCAGGGTCCGTTTTCCTTTCCATGCAGTCACCAAGTGCCGTAAAACTATGTAAATTGATTACGAAATTATTGCCAGTTTTGCTTGTTTGCTAATGATCAATTTCAGTCTAAATTTTCTGCCTCAGTAACTGTTCATTCGTGTATTGCATAGTAGAGGCATAATTAATTTTCAATTTTGAGTATTAACTTCATTCACTTGAAGTAATGTAAAATTTCACTGGAAGAACTAATAATTAAAGATACAGCATTGAAAAGGGGTGCCCAATTTCATTTATTCCATAATTATCTTGGCGAGTGACTTCTGATGGCTTGGTGTGTTTTTTTATTGTTATATTAAAAGTAAGATCAGTTGCCCATTTGCTTAAAGTAAATTCAATTCACTCTTTCAATAATCAAAAGTAAAGTGCTTGCCTTTTTCTAAATTTTGCAGTACGTTGCACTGAGGTTACTGAAAGACATTTCTTACATAACAAAGGTTTAGTTACATTATTTTAAGAAGTAACTTCATTTAACTGCAGAGTGAAAATCTCATTCTGGAAACATCCCCCAGGCTGTGGCTAAGGCGTGTCTCCGCAGTATCCTTTCTTTCAGGAGTGCTAGTTCTGCAAGGTTCGCAGGAGAGCTTCTGTAAAGTTTGGAAGGTAGGGGACGAGATACTGGCAGAAGTACAGCTGTGAGTACCGAGCGTGAGTCGTGCTTCGGTAGCTCAGGTGGTAGAGCACTTGACCGCGAAAGGTAAAAGTCCCGAGTTCGAGTCTCGGTCGGGCACACAGTTTTAATCTGCCAGGAAGTTTCATATCAGCGCACACTCCGCTGCAGAGTGAAAATCTCATTCTGGAAACTTCATTTAACTTTACTTTCAGAATTTGGTATTTCAGAGTAAGTAACAATTAACTCTGTGCTTTCTGATTCATTTACATTCTCATGAACTGTTGTGTTGTGGAAAAGCGTGACAACATTCTGTTGCCGCACCAGTGATTTGCTGGAATTTCTTTTCCAGTACGTCTCTAGCAACGACATGGATTCTGGGGGTAGCGTTTCTGATTAGTAATCAGAACGTCCTCGGTCCAGGGTTCGAAAACCGCCACCAATTAAATTTTAATTAATAATTAGTGGTAGGGTTCCTGCACTTAACTTAGGATTCACTTAGCAACTATTAAATACACGAAACCCTCCATTGCCAAATTTACCTTTATTGTAATTTTAATTAACGTGGAAGCCATAAAAACAGCAGACATGGAGGCAAAATGTAAGCACTAAAGACTACTTAAAGGAATAATATCACTTAAATTTGTTTTCACAAGAGGAGAATACAACGTCCCAATTCGGACCTCGCTAACACTTACATTTTACTGACATTAAATATAACAAGATAAATAATCATACATGTGGCGAGAACAAATGAATAACACTATCAATCTTTATAGATGAGAATACGACTATATCCACGAAGGTTCGCGCCGTGGCAAGGGAGATACTTAACTTCAACATATAAGGTTCTTACAGCAAGCCCTAATTCCGCTCGACAAACGTAGTAACGAAATAAGCGAGACAAATGTACTGAACGAGGATAGCCGAATGTGCCGTAGTAAAAAGGGCCACTATCAACCCTGTCAGGGCGCGACCCCCTTGAACACGTCAGTTTCAGCTACCTGCAACATACACAGTCATTTGTAGCTTCTAAAAAAACAATTAACATTGAAAGGCACAACGCGTAACACACTAATAAAATATAAACGACTAATTCACAGAACTAGCTCCTCTTTAGACAAAGAAAACAGTGGTATATTAATAACACGTAAAATACTTCTAACCTATAACAAACTAAGGTACCACGTTATAAAATATCGTCTTGAGCTCAGAGAATACTAAGGTTTGATTTGCCTGTCTATAGGTCTTACAACTCAACAGTGTCAGCTTGAGCAAACCTGCGAATTCAAAACTCGAAATAATGATTGAATCCACTGACAATGCTAAGCTGCCACACAGAGGAGCCAATAGTAATTTACAGCGGCACACAACCAGCCTTACATCTCCAATTTAGTATAATCAGAATAAACAGTTTGGGGTGTAATAATTACTTACAGTACCATGACAATATCCGAATAACACTTATTACCCAAGGTAGGTGCTGGTATCGAAAGGCACCTTTAGTAATACAGAGTTCGAATGTATTCACTTATTGCAGGGGTCTCAGCTTTGCATCCCTTTCCACATATGTCTCTGTTTACACACTTCTATAACTTCTGCAACTAAAGAAGGGCATATAAATGCACATATAACTGACACAGATTTAAGCAGAATAAAACAGTACCTGAGTATGGCGCAAATGGCTTCATTTGCTTTACACGTGGGATATCTTCACCATTCAGTAATTCCGAAATATATTCAACAACGCGTGAGAGCAAGACGTCGCCGTGGTATCAGCTACTTACTTCACATAATTTCCTGCACAGACACAAGGCAGACGAAGCGTTTTCACATGCAACAGCGGCGTGCATCACACATTTCCTCCGTCACGCCATAGACACATCTCAATTTCAATGGCCAGTAACAAGAACCTATACACGCCCCCGCAGCAGAAAAACCCCAAACACAACAGTGCACCACCGCTATACCAAACCCGAGGTCCCATCAAGTCACTGCCGGGATCTCTCGCTGACCCTGCCCACAGCGTACAGGCGTCGTACCACAGGCCTCACGGTAAACGTCAACAAGCCACCTCCGACCCCGCGTATATCCATTCTGCTGTCTCTGTTCCCTCCCTGTTAACCACCCGACCACCGGCCTGAATCGCGGAAGGCAAAGATGGTGACCCAATAATCGATGGCAGCGATGCCATTATAAGTGCGAGAACACTGGCGCCAGCCGCGCTACGGCTCAATCAGCATTGGCGGCCGAAGACTTCCGGCATAAGCAGTCATCCTCATTCTACCAACGGCCTTGTCAAAGAGGACGGAGGAGCAGATAGAAGCTCAGGGCATTCTCTTGTCCTAGGTGTGGGAAACTGCCTCTAAAGGCGGGAGAATCAGCAATGATCAACGGATTGACGATGCTAAAGGCAATGGAAACCACTGCATAATAGACACATAGCGTATATCCACAGGACACGTGGCCCGTAATTGGAAAAGTATCATGTTCATCTCTTCATTGGTAAAAGATTCCGGAATAGTCCCACATTAGAATCTCCGGGAGGGGAGTGCCAAGGGGGAGGTGACCGTGAGAAAAAGATTTATTAACCAAGGAAAGGCTAACGTTCTACGTGTCGTGGCTTGGAATGTCAGGAGTTCGAACGTGGCAGGGAAGCTAGAAAATCTGAAAAAGGAAATGCAAATGCTCAATGTAGATATATTGTGGGTCGGTGAAATGAAATGGAAAGAAGACAGGTATTTTTGGTACCATGAGTATAGGGTAATATCAATATCAGCAGAAAATGGTATAACGGGAGTAGTATTCGTTATGAATAGGGAGGTAGGGCAGGGAGTGTGTTACTATGAACAGATCACTGATAGGTTTGTTCTTATCGGAATCAACAGCAAACCAACAGCGACAATGATACTTGAAGTATACGTGCCAACGTTGCAAGCTGAAGATGAAGAGATAGAGAAAGTATATGATGATATTGAAAGGCTAATACAATACGTAAAGGGAGATGAAAACATAGTAGTTATGAGGGACTAGAATGCAGTTGTAGGGTAAGGAGTGAAAAGAAAGGTTACAGGAGAATATGGGCTTGGGACAAGGAATGAGAGAGGAGAAAGGCTAATTGACTTAGGTCATTAATTTCAGCTAGTAACAGTAAATATTCTATTCAAGAATCTCAAGAGGAGGAGGTATACTCGGAAAATATCGGGTGATACGGGAAGATTTCAGTTAGATTACATCATGGTCAGAGATTTAGAAATGAGATAATGGATTGTACGGCATGTCCAGGAGCAGACAGAGGCTCAGATCATATTGGCGTAGTGATGTAGACTACGTTGAAGTTTATGTCGGGAAGAATCAATACGCGAAGAAGTGGAACACGAAAGTACTAAGGAACGACGAGATATGTTTGAAGTTGTCGAAGGCTATAGGTACCTTAATAAGGAATAGTACACTAGCCAGTGCAGTTGAAGAGGAATGGACGTCTCGAAAAAGAGAAATGGCAGACGTTGGAAATAAAAACATAGGGACAAAGAAGGTAACTACGAGCAAACCAAGGAGTAACACGAGAAATACACACATCAAAAAAAGTTTTGCATCTCCCCGGTTCCCAGAACTCCTGAAGAAAGACGTTGACTGTGGATATTTTATCACAGACACAGTTCCTCTGACTGTTCAGAAATGCCACTTAACCCGCCCAAAGATGTAAACAACCATGCATGAGCAGCGCCTGTTAGACGGAGGGGGTCCGACATCCGATCAGTTCCAGTCATTCCACCAGAAACGAGGTACACGGATCGTGTTGTCTGTAGTTCAACCATGCCGAAACGGTCAATACCGCGGCGTCCACATTGTTACTTTGTACCAGGAAGGGCTCTGAACAAGGGAAGTGTCCAGGCGTCTCGGAGTTAACGAAAGCGTTGTTTTTCGGACATGGAGGAGATACAGAGAGACAGGAACTGTCGATGACATGACTCTCTCAGGCCGCCCAAGGTCTACTACTGCAGTGGATGACCGCTACCTATAGATTATGGCTCGGAGAAACCCTGACAGCAAACGCCACCATGTTGAATAATGCTTTTTGTGCAGCCACAGGACGTCGTGTTAAGACTCAAGCTGTGCGCAATAGGCAGCAAACTGTGCAACTTCACTCCAGACGTCCATCTTTGCAAACACGACACCGTTCAGCGCGGTACAGATTGGCCCAACAACATGCTGAAAGGACCGCTCAGGATTGGTATTACGTTCTCTTCACCGATGAGTGTCGCATAAACTTTCAATCAGACAATCGTCGGAGACATGATTGGAGGCAACCCAGTCAGGCTGAACGCCTTACTGTCCAGCGAGTGCAGCAAGGTTGAGGTTCCCTGCTGTTTTGGGGTGGCATTGTGTGAGGCCGACGTACACCGCCAGTAGTCATGGAAGGAGATGTAACGGCTGTACGAAACGTGTATGCCATCCTGCGACCGATAGACAATCTTCGGTGAAATTAAAAGCACGGGTGTTAACATTAAGAAGGCAACGGAAATTACACTACTAAATCCAGAGGAGAGGGCGGATGGAAAGAAAGACGACATTGAAGGCCTCTATGAGGGGAAAGATTTTTTTTAGGAGATACAGGAAGAAACAGTAGTCGATTTAGATGAGATAGAGAATCCAGTATTAGAATCAGTATTTAAGAGAGCATTGGAGGACTTACGATCAAATAAAGCAGAAGGGATAGATAACATTCTGTCAGAATTTCTAAAATCCTTGGAGGAGGTGGCAACAAAACGGCTATTCACGTTGTTACAAGTCTGGCGACATACCATCTTATTTTCGGAAAAAGAGCAGCCATCTTAACAGCTCATGCTCCAAGTTGCTGACAAGAACAATATACAAAAGAATGGAAAAGGTAGTTGAGGATGTGTTAGATGACGATCAGTTTGGTCTTAGGAAAAACAAGTTTGACTTTGCGGTTGATAATGGGAAGCAAGACCAGAGAAAAATCAAGGCTTTGTGGGCCCGGAAAAATGGTTCGACAATGTCAAATGATGCAAGACGTTCGAAATTTTGAGAAAAATAGGGGCACGTTAAAGGGAGAGACGTGTAATATTTTATATGTACAAGAGTCAAGAGGGAATAATAAGAGTAGACAATCAAGAGCGAAGTGCTCGGACTAAAAAGGGCGTGAGACAGGGATGTAGTGTTTCGCCTCTACTGTTCCGTCTGTACATGGAAGAAGCAATGGTGGAAATAAAAGGAAGATTCAAGAGTGCATGTAAAATTCAAGGTCAAAGGGTATCAATGATACGATTCGCTGATGACATTGTTATCCCGAGTGAAAGTGAAGCAGAATTATATGAATGGAATGAACAGTCTACTGAGTACAGAATATGGACTATGAGTAAATCGAAGAAAGACGAAAGTAATGAGAAGTAGCACAAATGAGAACAGCGAGAAACTTAAAATCAGGATTGATGGTCACCAAGTAGATGATATTAAGGGAAACTACTACCTAGGCAGCAAAAGAACCTATGACAGTTGGAGCAAGAAGGATATCAAAAGCAGACTAGCACTGGCAAAAAGGGCACACCTGGCCAAGAGAAGTCCGTAATTTGAGGAAGAAATTTCTGAGAATTTACGTTTTGGGCACAGTATTGTACAGTAGTGAAACATGGACCGTGGGAAAACGGGAACAGAAGAGGATAGAAGAATTTGAAATTTGCTGCCACAGACGAATGTTGAAAATTAGGTGGACTGATAAAATAAGGAATGAGAACGTTCTGCGCAGAATCGGAGCGGGAAAGAATATATGGGAAACATTGAAAAGGAGAAGGGACAGGATGATAGGACATCTGTTGAGACATCAGGGAATGACTTCCATGGTACTAGGTTGAACTGTAGAGGGCAGAAACTGAAGACGATGACAGAGTTTGGAATACATCCAGAAAATAGTTGAGGACGTAGGTTTCGAGTGCTACTCTGAGATGAAGAGGTAGCAACAGCAGAGGAATTCGTCACTGGCCGCATCAATCGAGCCAGAAGACTGATGACACGAAAAGAAAAGTACCTTTCTTAAGATTCTGGAGATTCACTGCCCTAGTGGCTTACGACTCTTTAATTATACTCTTTTTAACTAATCAGTATTTTTTGTATTATCATAATTTTTTGTATTAAATATTACGTTGTACCCTTTTCCCCCTGAGTGGTTCGTGAGCAATTGCGCTATATTCCACCCATTTCAAAATTATCATCCGTATTTAGATTAGGTGTAGAATATGGCTCTGAGCACTATGGCACTTAACATCTATGGTCATCAGTCCCATAGAACTTAGAACTACTTAAACCTAACTAACCTAAGAACAGCACACAACATCTAGTCATCACAAGGCAGAGAAAATCCCTGACCCCGCCGGGAATCGAACCCGGGAACCCGGGCTTGGGAAGCGAGAACGCTACCGCACGACCACGAGCTGCGGACTTAGGTGTAGAAAAGATTCTTCCTTCAGAATGGTCTGTTGTACACTTTCCTCCTACTAATCGGTATTATTTTCCTTCGCTAACGAGAGCCTTACTCATTGTAAAATTTCATTAGGCGCACGCGATCAGGTCAATTATATCGCAGTCCAGTAGGCCGAATAGGAAGAGAGAGGTCACACATTCTACTGAAAGAAACACTGCAGGAGGAAGCATCAGGATGAGATAAACATTAGAATGTACGAAGCACATTATGGAAGATGATGATTGTTATAGTTGTGTACATGTGAGAAGCTTAGTACAAAATAAGAAAAACCAGCTGAAAGAATGAAGACTTTAAAAAAGTTAAATGCCAGATGATTAATTTATAGCGCATGCATTTTCAGTCCTGTGGGAATGTTTCATGCATTCATCGTACTGTAAATAAAACTTTTGAACAGTGAGGTTTTCAGCATTTGAGAGGAGGAACAGGTATGTTTACAGGAATCGATTCGGATCCAGTTCAGGGAAACCCGTTCTGATGGTGCACGGTCTGTGAATGAGATCAGAAGAGACTACCCAATACGGCCACGACTGATTTACGAGCTGTCGGTATCAACCTGTTCAACAAGAAGATGCGTGGCAACCTGTCAGACGTGCAAAGCACACTCAGAAAGTCTCCTCTGTGTACTGCTTTTACGAACGAAACACTGACCAGGAAATCTAGCGAATAACATGAAAAAAATTATGCTCGTAAAAATGCTAAAAACCCATGAGAAATATACGAAAGATTCGCCCTATGTCGCTACACAGCTACAAAGAGCACTTAGTGTATGCAACGCTCGCCAGCAAATGAAAATGTTAGAATTTTACTATTTAGGACTATCAGATTACCCAGAAGCTACCTTACCGCAGTAATACGATATATCGTCTGGAAAACAGGCTATTTTAGCAGCTGAGAGGTATGTACAGGGTGCGGCAGCGTTCATAGTAGGATATTAAAAACACACCATCAGGCAGTAGCTGTAATTTGTTTTTTACCTCTTATGTCAATTAATAGTTAAAGGTATGCCGTTTACCAATGTGTAAGTCATTGTCCATTGCGTAGGTTACTTTTTGAATATGACTCCTGTCAAATGATGCCCCCTCTGCTCAACACATTCATCTATTCGGCGTTGGAAGATTTCCATAACTCAGCGTAACGTATTCCCTGGGACATTGCCGACGGTAGTTCTAATGCGGTCTTTCAACTCAGGAAAGGTGGCCAGAATTTACATGGATTTCTTGCGACAGAAATTTCCTGGCGGGGCTATCAGAAGCAAGAAGCAACACGTTGTGCCACCATTCCTGAGCTGAAGGATAGCATCAGAAATGCCGTCGGCAATGTCCCAGGGAATACGCTATGCCGAGTTATGGAAAGCTTCCAGAGCCGCCTAGATGAATGTGTTGTTCATCATTTGACAGGAGTCATATTCAATAACTAATCCACGCAATGGACAATGACTTACACATTAGCAAATGGCATACGTTTAACTATTAATTGACATATGAGGTTAAAAATAACAGTTACTGCCTGATGGTGTGGTTTTAATATCCACCTGTGGACGCTGAAGCACCGTGTATGAAGCGATGACCCAAACAGTCAAGAGCGCCTTCTACAGGCTTATTACAAATGATTGAAGCGATTTTACAGCTCTACAATAACTTTATTATTTGAGATATTTTCACAATGCTTTGCACACACATACAAAAACTCAAAAAGTTTTTTTAGGCATTCACAAATGTTCGGTATGTGCCCCTTTAGTGATTCGGCAGACATCAAGCCGATAATCAAGTTCCTCCCACACTCGGCACAGCATGTCCCCATTAATGAGTTCGAAAGCATCGTTGATGCGAGCTCGCAGTTCTGGCACGTTTCTTGGTAGAGGAGGTTTAAACACTGAATCTTTCACATAACCCCACAGAAAGAAATCGCATGGGGTTAAGTCGGGAGAACGTGCAAGCCATGGCATGAATTGCTGATCATGATCTCCACCACGACCGATCCATCGGTTTTCCAATCTCCTGTTTAAGAAATGCCGAACATCATGATGGAAGTGCGGTGGAGCACCATCCTGTTGAAAGATGAAGTCGGCGCTGTCGGTCTCCAGTTGTGGCATCAGCAAATTTTCCAGCATGTCCAGATACACGTGTCCTGTAACGTTTTTTTCGCAGAAGAAAAAGGGGCCGTAAACTTTAAACCGTGAGATTGCACAAAACACGTTAACTTTTGGTGAATTGCGAATTTGCTGCATGAATGCGTGAGAATTCTCTGCCGCCCAGATTCGCACATTGTGTCTGTTCACTTCACCATTAAGAAACAATGTTGCTTCATCACTTAAAACAAGTTTCGCACTGAACGCATCCTCTTCTGTGAGCTGTTGCAACCGCGCCGAAAATTCAAAGCGTTTGACTTTGTCATCGCGTGTCAGGGCTTGTAGCAATTGTAAACGGTAAGGCTTCTGCTTTAGCCTTTTCCGTAAGATTTTCCAAACCGTCGGCTGTGGTACGTTTAGCTCCCTGCTTACTTTATTCGTCGACTTCCGCGGGCTACGCGTGAAACTTGCCTGCACGCGTTCAACCGTTTCTTCGCTCACTGCAGGTCGACCCGTTGATTTCCCCTTACAGAGGCATCCAGAAGCTTTAAACTGCGCATACCACCGCCGAATGGAGTTAGCAGTTGGTGGATCTTTGTTGAACTTCGTCCTGAAGTGTCGTTGCACTGTTATGACTGACTGATGTGAGTGCATTTCAAACACGACATACGCTTTCTCGGCTCCTGTCGCCATTTTGTCTCACTGCGGTCTCGAGCGCTCTGGCGGCAGAAACCTGAAGTGCGGCTTCAGCCGAACAAAACTTTATGAATTTTTCTACGTACCTGTAGTGTGTCGTGACCATATGTCAATGAATGGAGCTACAGTGAATTTACGAAATCGCTTCAATCATTTGTAATAGCCCTGTATATCTACGTCCATACTCCGCAAGCCACCTGACAGTGTGTGGCGGAGAGTACCTTGAGTACCTCTATCGGTTCTCCCTTCTATTCCAGTCTCGTATTGTTCGTGGAAAGAAAGATTGTCGGTATGCCTCTGTGTGGGCTCTAATCTCTCTTATTTTATCCTCATGATCTCTTCGCGATATATACGTAGGAGGGAGAAATATACTGTTTGACTCCTTAGTGAAGGTATGTTCTCGAAATTTCAACAAAAGCCCATACCGAGCTGCTGAGCGTCTCTCTCGCAGAGTCTTCCACTGGAGTTTACCTATCGTCACCGTAACACTTTCGCAATTACTAAATGATCCCGTAACAAAGCGTGCTGCTCTCCGTTGGATCTTCTCTGTCTCTTCCATCAACCCTATCTGGTACGGATCCCACACCGGTGAGCAGTATTCAAGCAGTGGGCGAACAAGTGTACTATAATCTACTGCCTTTGTTTTTGGACTGCATTTCCTTAGGATTCTTCCAATGAATCTCACTCTGCTGCTGAACACCATCAGGTCTGTAAACATGGAATCAGGGTCTGCAGTGTAGCGCAGTCAAAAAATTTGCGAGATGTTGCAAGCAGGTCGCCAGTTGAAAGCAAAGCAAAAACCCGCGAGTGCATTTCTGAGCAACTTTTGGCACAGAATTTCTTAAGAATATTACGATTTCGAACTTGTCACGCCCACTGTTGGTTTTCACTGTTCATGGTATGTTATAATCACGTCATATCGGAGTGTGACTTCACTTCTTGTTTTTAGGGAACATTTTCAACTATTTTATGCTACAAAGCGTAGACTGAATACTGTACATGTCGACGTGGATTATTTTTGTTCGGCTGCTAAAGTTTCATACGCTTAAACCTAGTGCCGCGTGTAATAAGTTGTGATGAAATTGGTTGGATTCCTACGTGAGGTAGCAAATGAATGGAACATGCTTCAGCAATCCACAGCGAAACAAACTAATAGACTCATGATTAAAACAAGGTGTGATGTTTGAAATTTTCCCAGCATTAAGAGTATTCCATGCAGCCGGATGACGTAGACTTCTTGCCACAACATTTCGGCTGAAAACCAATCAGCCATCTTCAGGTGAGATTTTGGTACTGGATGCTGCTAGTTTACGTCTCTGATTTGTACCAAAAAATTGGTGCGGAGACGCATGCGCAAAAGCAGCCACTACATGAGCGGCCTCGGTCGAGTTTCGCGCCCACTTCGGATATTGCTCCATCTGTGGCGGGCTGGCGCATGCGTAATGCTGATACTACATACACGCTCTCTGTCAGAACGCGAACTTTCGGAGTTCAAATTCAGATGTCAAATTAATAAATTAGTTGTCGCTGGACGTGTCACCAGTCATAAAATGGGACGTGTCACCAGTCATTAAATGTTTTCTTTCTGTAGATATTAAGGAAATCACAGAGTCCCGCACCTTATCGAATCGAAAGCCGTCTTCACAGTTAACAAAATTTTTCGCCAAGGGAATTTCCACCGTTTCCTTAATAATTGAGTCCCAGAGGGATCTCGTCCTTAGTGGTGGTCTAGAGGCTAGCGTTGCTACCTCTGGATCACTGGGTCCCGGGTTCGATTCGCGACCGGGTTGGGGACTTTCTCTGCCCGGCGACTGGGGTTTTTGTGTTGTCCTCATCATCCCATCATCATTTTGTGAAAGTGGTTAGATTGGACTGCGTACAAATTGTGAATTTTGTAAGGACGCTGAAGACCGCGCAGTTGAGCGCCCCACAAACGATATGTCATCATCATCATCATCAGAGGGATCTCTTCGAGGCTTAGATCCCCGTGCCAGAGTAATCCGTGGAATGTCCTGTGGATATACTGTGCGCGGCTTTGGCTGACTTACTGAGCTGGGATGGGCTGAATCAAGTGTCCTCAACGTCAGAGTCTTGTATAAAAAAGTTTGCTGCCAGGCGGGAGAGACCCTGGCAACGCCGTAAATTTGCTCAAAATATTCACTTTTTAATAACGAGTAGATTGAGGGAAGGGCTTGACCAAATAGTGCTGTTACATCGGCTCCGAACTCGCTGCTGGTGACTGACAATAAATACATGAGAGGGACTCTTGTGAAGAGTTAGACAACGTGGGACCTTACCAATAGGTCGGACTCCCTGAGTCGAAGTGACTTCAGCCTGTTAATAAAGTCACCGGAGTTGCGAACATGATGCGACCACTTCCCCGTATATGGTCTCAGTACAGGTGCAAGATATCTAGCGAAGTCGTACGTCAGAGCGCCGACAATGCTCACAATTAGGACGTAATGGAAGACAATATAATGTCGGTGGAATAGAGCTGTGAGGGCTTAATATTTCCGCAACTTCTTGTGGAAAGGAAGAAGACTTCAATAACGCCATAGTCTTAATTTCTACTCTTCCTGTGGGTCTTTATCAAGTTTCAAGTACGTTGCGCAGTGCGGCCGTTTTCATGGAGGAAACGAAACTCCTTTTAAGCGCAGCTCTCGTAAGTGCGCGACGTGTTTCACATCTTATTTTTTCGGCAGCGTCACTGGGAAGAGGTCTAACAGCATCCTTGACTAAGATATATATCACTATGCAAAATGGCCAAGCGGTTAAAGGCGCTACAGTCTGGAACCGCGCAGCCGCTACGGTCGCAGGTTCGAATCCTGCCTCGGGCATGGATGTGTGTGATGTCCTTAGGTTAGTTAGGTTTAAGTATTCTAAGTTCTAGGGGACTGATGACCTTAGAAGTTAAGTCCCATAGTGCTCAGAGCCATTTTTTTGAACTATGCAAATAACTACTAAATTACAAAATATGTGTTCTAATGAAATTAACTGCAATAACGAATTACTAAACTTGAATGACAAAATTCTTAGCCTCAATAGAAAGGTTCATAATTTGTGTTATTCCTTTGACAGTAAGTTAACTAAAGTCGTATATGTTTTATCTTATTTTTGGTAAACTGTTTAGTCACAAACTTTACACTGCGCTCTCTCCTCGTCGGACGGATCTACACGCAATCAGTCCCATTGGTCTGTAATACTTTCCCACTACCGTCATTATTACTGTTTTTTTTAATTTTACCATACTTTTCTAGTTATTTTTTCGGAGTCTGAGATCTGCTTTAATTTCATAACCACTGCTGATATTAGTGTATGTACAATACAATCATGGGATAGGCACTTTGAAACTGGCCACTTCCAGCCCTGCATGTACATTGTACTAGAAGTTTGTTCCATCACATGACAGGCCTAATGCATGTGGTACTGCTCTAATTTCGTTAGGCAACACAACTTAAGTTAGAAAAGTAAATGCATTCAAGAGAACAGGAATACATATTAACACACAACGCCATTCATCGTATTCATATTTTTAAAAGATCGCTATGACCATATTTAGAGAGTGTGATTTTAAGCTTGAGCGGTATTTCTTTTACAGGGGTCACAAAACTAAATATACGATCAATACTATACAGTTGCCAAAGATACCTGCCCTGAAAAACCCTTCTCTTTCGCTAAGTACACTGCCGCGCCCGCTCAAAATAAGGTTCTGCCTTACTTTCAGCCAACATATTCATACGTCTTTCTAACACATGCAATATAATATTTATAAGAAGTCTCTTTTCGTCAGTTACCTTCAATAATTCGTGTAGATAAAGGATTTTTACACTGAGGTGACAGAAGCCATGGGATAGCGATACGCACACATACATATGGCGTTAGTACCGCGTACACAAAGTACAGGGTTATTACAAATGATTGAAGCGATTTTACAGCTCTACAATAACTTTATTATTTGAGATATTTTCACAATGCCTTGCACACACATACAAAAACTCAAAAAGTTTTTTTAGGCATTCACAAATGTTCGATATGTGCCCCTTTAGTGATTCGGAAGACATCAAGCAGATAATCAAGTTCCTCCCACACTCGGCACAGCATGTCCCCATCAATGAGTTCGAAAGCATCATTGATGCGAGCTCGCAGTTCTGGCTCGTTTCTTGGTAGAGGAGGTTTAAACACTGAATCTTTCACATAACCCCACAGAAAGAAATCGCATGGGGTTAAGTCGGGAGAGCGTGGAGGCCATGACATGAATTGTTGATCATGATCTCCACCACGACCGATCCATCGGTTTTCCAATCTCCTGTTTAAGAAATGCTTCTGCTTTAGCCTTTTCCGTAAGATTTTCCAAACCGTCGGCTGTGGTACGTTTAGCTCCCTGCTTACTTTATTCGTCGACTACCGCGGGCTACGCGTGAAACTTGCCCGCACGCGTTCAACCGTTTCTTCGCTCACTGCAGGTCGACCCGTTGATTTCCCCTTACAGAGGCATCCAGAAGCTTTAAACTGCGCATACCACCGCCGAATGGAGTTAGGAGTTGGTGGATCTTTGTTGAACTTCGTCCTGAAGTGTCGTTGCACTGTTATGACTGACTGATGTGAGTGCATTTCAAGCACGACATACGCTTTCTCGGCTCCTGTCGCCATTTTGTCTCACTGCGGTCTCGAGCGCTCTGGCGGCAGAAACCGGAAGTGCGGCTTCAGCCGAACAAAACTTTATGACTTTTTCTACGTACCTGTAGTGTGTCGTGACCATATGTCAATGAATGGAGCTACAGTGAATTTACGAAATCGCTTCAATCATTTGTAATAGCCCTGTATAAACGGGTAGAGCTTTTGCGGAGTTCTAATTTGTACGCAGCTGATTCGTGTGAAAAGACTGCCGACATGGCTATAGCCACACACTGAATGCCAGTTGAGGCTAGACGCATGGGGCATTCCATTTCGGAAATAGTTAGGGAATTCTGTGTTGTGGGATTCACAGTGTCAAGAGCCTGCTGAGAAAACCAGATATGAGATAGTGCCTCTCACCATGGACAACGCAGTGACCGAAGCATTCGATTGACGACCAAGAGCAGCACATATTGGGATATTGGGTAAGGTTGTCTGCTATCAGAAAAGCAAAACTGGGTGGGAAAAAAAAAAAATCCGCAGAAATTAATGTGGGACGTACGACGAACGTATCCGTTAGGACAGTGTGGCAAAATTTGACGTTAATGGGCTACGACAGCAGACGGCGGGCGCGAGTGCCTTTGCTAACAGCATTGCATCGCCTGCAGCGCCTTTCCTGCGCTCGTGATCGTATCGGTTGGAGCCTAGAGGACCGGAAAACCGTTGCCTGGTCGGATGAGTCCCAATTTTAGTTGGTAAGAGCTGATGTTAGGGTTAGAGTGTGGCCCAAATCTCTCGAAGCCATGAATCCAAGTTGTCAACAAGACACAGTGCAAGCTGTGTTTACGTGGAATGTAGTGGTTGCTCTGATCCAACTGAACTGCTCCATGGCACCGGGCCACAACTGATCGTAATTGGTTTGAAGAATATTCAGGATAATCCGAGCGAATGATTTGGCCAACCAGATCGCCCGACATGAATCCCATGGCACAGTTATGGGGCATAATCGAGAGCTCATTCTGTGCACAAAATGCTGCACCGTTAACACTATCACAATTATGGACCGCTATAGAGGCAGAATGGCCAAGTATTTCTGCAGGGGCGTTCCAACGACTTGTAGAGTCCACGCCATGTTGAGCTGTTGCACTACGCCGTGGAAAAGGAGGTCCGACACGGTATTAGGAAGTATCCTATAACTTTTGTCACCTTAATATATTGCTCCTCATCATTTAGTCTATTTCCTCATTTGTAACAGTGAATATATCTGACATCGTAAAAGTAGGTGAAAATGATAGTAAGCACATAATCAGATACAAAAATATAAAAGATTTTTAAAACTTCCTTTGAAACTTCTTTAAATTTTCAAAAAATTTCGATATTATTCTCAATGGCAATTAAAATTAAATTTTCTTTTCAAAGTGATGAACAGTTTCAGTTCAGTACAGATCACGTTATCTGTGGCCGTAATTGAAGCATAGTGCTTGTAGAGCGTTGTAAAAATGTTTATACAATTAATTTCATTACAAACAGTTTCTGCAAACAGAGGTTTGCCGTATAAGGTGTACTTGAAGTGAAAAGTAAAACATAAAATACACTCATGTTCAGAAAAAAACAGGACATCTTGAACGACTAGAATAGGACGTTCTTGTTCACAGTACATGTACAGCAGCATGTTCTGCAGAAGTGATTAGCGTTTGGACCATGTCGGCCAGCGGGTTCAAGGGCATCATCGATATAGTTGCGCAACGCCACCTACCGGTAAAATATGCCTGCGTCTCACGTTGTAGCTGTAAATCGAAGGTAAGGGATCAGTGTACCCTGAGCAGACTTGCAAGACACCTCGCAGACGTATGCGGGAACCCTACCGTCAAATCAGTGAGTTTGACAAAGGGCGCGTTATTGGCATAAGATAATGTGATGCATCCACCAGGAAACGGCTGCTCGTGTGGGACGAAGCGTTTCGACACCACATCCGAATAGCATTGCAGGACAGATCTGCGTCTTCCTCGACTATGGCGAAGCAGAGGAACAGTGTAACGCATCGTACACTATCAGGGGTGACAATCTGTCGCCGTTTATTACGGCGTAGGTTGCGTGTGCGTCGTCCACTTCTGCGCCTTCCTTTGACGAATATGCAGAAACATGGTGGATGGCAACAGTATATGGAACGACGTCACTCGGAAAAGGAACGGCGTTAGATAGTGTTTTCGGACGAATCTAGTTTCTGTTGGGGGAAGCTGCATCACAGTAACATACAGTGACAACTCAAAGCCTTATGGTGTGGGGTGCTATTGGTACGTGTCCAGGGCACTTGCACCCAGTGAATGACATTTTGAGACCCGTTGCCATACCCTTTCTGTACAACACCCCAGACGCCATTTTTCAACAATACAATGCACGAACATACGTTGCTGCACGAAAACGTGCATTCTTGGTGTCACAGGATGTCAGCTTTTACCTGGCCCGCCAGATCAACAAACTTTTCACCAGACGACCGGTGTGCCCGAGGCATTCTAGGCGCTTCAGTCTGGAACCGCACGACCGCTACGGTCGCAGGTTCGAATCCTGCCTCGGACATGGATGTGTGTGATGTCCTCAGGTTAGTTAGATATAAGTAGTTCTAAGTTTTAGGAGACTGATGACCTCAGATGTTAAGTCCAATACTGCTCAGAGACGTTTTTGAACTTGTCACCAATGGAAAATGTGTAGGATTGGTGAAACGACGGTGCAGTGCTGTGACTGAATGCAAACCACCAGAGATGAACATTAGAACCAGGTGGCTAGAGCACAGATGGCTATACCACAGGACGCCATTCACGTTTTGTACGTATCGATGCCATCACGCATGGAACAGGTTTACGGTCTCATTTTCACGAAATCCACTACTAAGCGATGGAATACTGCATTGAATTCAAAGTTGTAAGCGAGGGCTGCTTTGGAAGACAGCAGAGGAGTTGGCGCAATCCGGTATTCAAACGGTGACAGGCTGACGACGGTCGATACACAGGCTAAGTACACTTAGAAACAGCTTCTGGTCAGCCAGCGTGTGACCAACCCCTACAGCAGCTAGTGATAGTGACACAAGTATCTCGTCAGTTTCCCATGCATGGCAACGTACACTCCTAGTTGGCGATGTGCGTCAGGGGGAATGCTCTAGAAACTCGACGAGCGATATAAAAAGGGGACCCACCGCAACCCAAGGGAGAGCTCAATCGGTAGGCGTCTGGGACGCTACCCCTGAGCTGGGCGTCGCCTGCCGCGCGGGGTAGCCGCCCCGTCTTACGCGCCTTGCCACGGCTAGCGCGGCTCCCCCCGTCGGAGGTTTGAGTCCGCCCTCGGGCATGGGTGTGTGCGTTGTCCTTAGCGTAAATTGGTTTAAGTTAGATTAAGTGGTGTGTAAGTGTAGGGACCGATGACCTCAGCAATTGGGTCCCATAGGAAAAAAGAAGTAAAAAAATAGGATAATAGATAGAAGGCAATTGACAGAATTACGTGATGCCGTATATCGTAACGCTGTGCATTGAATAGAAGCTTTAGGCAGTAGTGACACAAGTGAACTTCCAATTAAGTTTATTAGTCTAAGTTTGATCACACCTCAGTTTCCTTGTGTTCCTGAACACTCTCTTTAGCTTGCTCATTCTTTACAGGGTGGAGCTTTGTAAGCTGCCTACGCGAAATTCGCTAACCGAATACAGCCTGTCCTTCCTGTTCCCTCTCGGGGCACGACACCATGCCGGACCCTGTGGCTAGTTGGAAGCAGGACGCATGCTTAAACAAGGTGACTGAAATTTGCTAATCATTTCTACAGAACGTACTGATGTAGATGTCCTGTGAATAAGATCGTCCTCTTTCTTCAAGGTTTCTTCTGAACATGAGTGTCCATACACAACATTGTTACACTGAGCAACTTGTCCAAACAATAACATGACCCCACATACAGTTATAGTCCTGTGTTCCAATTTCTGTGACAACATGGCAGTACATAACATGAAACTTCCTGGCAGATTAAAACTGTGTGGCCAACCGAGACTCGAACTCGAGACCGTTGCCTTTCGCGGGCAGGTGCTCTACCATCTGAGCTACCGAAGCACGACTCACGCCCGGTACTCACAGCTTTACTTCTGCCAGTACCTCGTCTCCTAACATGTTTGACCTGAAGAGTTTAAAATGGGAATGTTCTGTGTTGTGCAACGATGCTGTAACTGCTAGCTGCACTTGTAATACCCCATGCGTAAGATCTCTGTTTGCAGTAACTAATTACAAAGGCGTTTCATTGTACGAAAGAAATTTTTCTACAAGTTCTACATGCTCCATGTTTCAATTTCCGTCACAGATAGTGTGATCTGAAGATGGGTAGTTAAGCTACTGAAACTAGACATCACTTTGCAAAATAATTAAAAATTATTTATTAAACGCGATTGTAACAGTATAGAGAAAATTTTGAAATGGTTTATAGACAGTTTTTAAAATTTTTATGGCTTTGTAAAATTGACAATTTTTTGTATAGAAACTACCAATTCGCCTTTTATTGTATTCCGTTCCCCATCTTCAGCCAGTTGCATAGCTGCCTGATGCTTCCTCTGAATCTTTCAACAACCTCTTTTTGAACAGTCCAAGTCCCTTATCCTTAGTTTTACCCGTTGTTCAGACTTAATTTGCACTCTATAACCAAGGAATTACTTCAAATTTCCATATCTTCCCATGGAGATGTTGTGGAGCTTAAAATTTGGCCTCTTTCTTATAACTGGACAATCGGTCTGAAATCTTCCTGTGTCTGCAGGTCCCTCCCACGTAGGCAGATGCAGCAAACACAGCCTGCTGTGGACACTGTGATCGTTATAATTAAGATTAAGTTAAAGCGGGCAGAGGTCACAAACAAGCTGAGTCACTACTAGCTGTTTCGCTGGTCAGAATTGGCGTTTGGCTGTGCTAACGAGAGGTGCTTGCGTTGTTTATCTGATGATGCTCGTGTCTGTGGCTGTTAGGTAAACCAACTTTTATCATTCTTAAATCAAGTGATTGCAATGAGCAAATTGTGTTAAAAAAATGTCAAAACTCTACCACACGACCTCTCCTTTCACTCCTCTGTCCTTGTGCATGTGGAAACTATTTTTCTTCTGTGTGCCTATTCATGGTGCTCTTCATGATACTTAATATTTTCTCATTCATTACTAGGCCTACTTCTGTGCTAAGACAGTGTTATTATTTCTTGATAATCCTCCACCCATCCAACACGAAATTCTTTTCTTACTTAATTACCACCATGCCTAGTTTCAACCTATCTACAAGGGTTGGAACTTTAATAGTGGTAAATAGTGCCGTTCATTTTTGGAACAGAACCTCCGACCAGCTTAGAGACAGAAGTTATGACACATTCTGCAGGACCTGACCATCATTTTGAAGGACAATGCTCAAGCCCGTGCAGTGTAAGCCGCTACTGATTTGTTTGACTGATGGGGCTCCTATGTGCCATACCACCTACTGCACTCTCCTGACTTAAGACCTCGTTAGTTCAACTCGATTTCTAAACTGAAGGAAACACTTCATGGCACTCGCTTCAGAACTGCTAAAAACTCGTCGGGCAATAGACCGCGCCGCTCGAACTGTCCAACACAACTGGCACTGCTAAGAGTATCCTATGATTTCCACATCGCTGGCTACGGGCTATACACAATGCTGGGGACTACTTTGAAGGTCAGTAAAGCTTTGAAACACTTATTTCTTTTTTACGCGCTCTAAATAAATATTTGCCACTATTAAAGTTCCAACCCTCGTATTTTTTAAATTCTGTATCTTACTTAGCTGATACAGTGATCTAACTATCCACACTACGAACCTCAGAACATTTGTTCCTTCTGGCGGCAAAATTCTCCTGACCAGGAGAACATGGCAAGTGCCATAATCTCGTTTCCTAGAAACTTCGCTCAGTGGAGGAGGGGTCAGTATAAGCAACGCCTTGTCTCGACTTAATCGTAGATACTCGACCGTTTCTGACAAAACGGTGATGCAAGTGTTCGAGGCACTTCATCTGCCTTTTAGCAAGTAAACAGCTCATTCGAAGCGGAGGGACAGTAGCTAACAACGCGGCTGCACATTTCTGCATTCCGTTTTCGAAACTCGATATTTATTTTTAATTTCTTATTTTATTTGAATATTTATTATTTAGTTTTCATTTATTTACCCATGTCCGTAGAAGATTACTAAATGAATGTTTTCCAACTTTTCTTTAAATAACGTTTTCCTTATTCGTCTGCTAATTGAAAGTCTGGTGAATGAATTAAAATTAATAAGTAAATTAATCAGAGAATTATTTGAAATTGTATTCGGGGAAATTCCAGTAGTGTATTTTGATCTATAATCAGTTGACAGGGCCAGTTTTAGGTAAAGTGATCCTTTATGCGGGGCTTGCTCCAAATTGTGATCAACCCGTGACGCCTGCAGCAATGTTAAGGACGTTTCTTCTCCGAGGGAGATTCATACGAAGAAGTCGCTGTGAAAAAACCTGGCTTCGCTCTCTGTTCGTGGTGTTCAGCGTTGCTACGCTTCGAAAGTTTCTACGATCGGTATTATCCAAGGGAGTGCACCATACTTTAGGTCATTAATTTTCTGTTCATGAAGTCAAAGGCTTTTGCAAAGTCCAAAAAGTCTTTTCTGTCTTCAAGGTCTTTAGCAGTTCTACTGCGGTCAGAGTTGGTCTTCCTTTCCTGAATCCCATTTGGCTTTCGGAGAGGTGCTCGTCAACTGTTTCCTTTATTCTTTCCGTTATTATTTTTATGAATGCTTTGAATGGTGAGTTTTCTAGGTCTATGCCTGTATATTTTCTAGGGTCCTTGTGGTCGCCTTTTCTTTTATATAGAGCTTTTACTACTGACTCTCTCTACTATGCTGGAATAAAGTCTCTTTCTACGGGCTATGGACTTGTCATAGAGTTTTGTATATGTTGGCATTAGTATTTGGGCAGTGTCTTATAGTTTTCGCTATAAAGTTTGTCAGGGACTTTCTTGCTCTTGGTGTTGTTAATGATATCTTTGACCTCTTCTGTGCCTGCCGTTGTGGCCGAGCGATTCTAGGCGCTTCAGTCTGGAACCGCGCGACCGCTACGGTTGCAGGTTCGGATCTTGCCTCGGGAGTGGATGTGTGTGATGTTCTTAGGTTAGTTAGGTTTAAGTGGTCCTAAGTTCCAGGGGACTGATGACCTCAGATGTTAACTCCCATAGTGCTCAAAGCCATTTTTGAACCTGTGGCCAATGGAACCCATTCCTTGGTTCACAATTGTTCAAATGGCTCTGAACACTATGGGACTTAACATCTGAGGTCACATTCTGTAGTTGTTTGTGGCATTGTGTCCTGTCTGCCCTCTGGCCTATCGTTTAGTCCTTCCATGTTCAGTATGTTGTCGAAGTGCCTCTCCCATTCTTTCATGTCGATGTAATGCGTTTCAGCTCGTTTTCTGGGGCGTAGCGCAATATATGGGCCTCTTGTGGCATCCTCCACTGGTTTCTTTCCTTCTGTTATCCAGATTGTTCTCTTCTTTTCTTTTAGAGTTGTCTTCCAGATATATCGTTTATTGGCGTAAGCCCATAGGAATGTAGGGTTCTCTGCGCACCGTTTCAATTGATGTAGGTTTCTAGTAGATCTTTTCTTAGCCTGTAACACTCTGTATCGAACCATTTTTCGCTGTTCTGTTGTATCTGGAATTGGTGGATTGTCTTAGGAATCCTCCTATCACTTCTGTTTCTTCCTGTAGTCGCGAATTGTCTATTAGATTTCCAATTTGTTTTATGCCGTCTGATTTTGATTCCACTTACACGATGTCTGTTGTTCTCGAAAGTGCTTCTTATTTTTTTCTTGCACTTTTCGTCATTCTCCGTGGATATTTATTTACCGAATTGATGTTTGGTGTTGCAGTCCAGTGAGGTGATATATTGGGCCTGGTTGGTCCCGTGTCTACTGTGCTTTTGCCATTGTGGGAAATATATGTAGGAATGTTTGCAGTGTTTAATAGGATAAAGCCTTCTTCCTGCAAATTTCACACTAATCTTTTTGCTTTGTAGTTTTGAATAGCCATTCTGCAGTTTAAGCCTCTGGCAATAATTAGTGGTTTATCCTATTTACTCTGAGTTATAAGCTGCCCTATTTCATCTATTACATCAGTGGCTGATTTGTTCGCTTGGAAGTATACTGATAGTATTGTAATGTGCTCCGATTCTGTCAGATGTGTATGTTCCTGTTTGATAGTTGTAGTTATTGATGTTAATTTCGATTTTATGAGGATAGTTATTCCTCCAATGGGTCTTCCTCTGTCGCCTTGTTTCGCACAGAGATGAGTGCAGTAAAATTCTGGGTGTTGCCAGTTTTCGGTAAAAAATGTTTCTGTTAGGAATGCTTTGTCATATCCCTGTAGGAAGTCTCTTGGAGCCATGTTCATTGCTCTTTTTGGACCTTTTATATTCCACAGGAGGACCTTTAGCGTTTCTACTCCTCCTTCTTTGCATTTTTAGGGTGGTGTTCTTGTGTCTTATGTAAGAGAACTATGTGTGTGGGTTTAGGAATCAGTTACGGACTGGAAGAATCAATGCCTACTAGCAGCTAATGTAATTCCTTTGCGTTTTGATTAATAGTGGCTTCAGGATCAAAATGGTGTGTATTCTTTAGGTCATGTCCGAAACAACAGACATCACATGTATAATCATTGTGGTGACGGCCAGACTTACAACCAGCTCACACTCTTACTGGAATCGGCGAGATGCCAGGAGTAATAAGATAAATGAGCAGGGGCACTACATAAGTAGTGTGTGGTGTAAGTCAGACATGCCTGGAAGAATAGACACCACATGTACATTACTTTTTATACTTTTTATTACGGTTTAAAAAAGTGCTATATTAAAACCTTTTTATTTAGGTAATTATTTTTCGCTTTGTATTATTGTATGTACGAAATTTTTAAATCGATTTCAAACATTTTGATCAGATTACAACATAGAAATGTGTTAAGTTTCGCCGGCCGGTGTGGCCGTGCGGTTAAAGGCGCTTCAGTCTGGAACCGCGTGACCGCTACGGTCGCAGGTTCGAATCCTGCCCCGGGCATGGATGTGTGTGATGTCCTTAGGTTAGTTAGGTTTAAGTAGTTCTAAGTTCTAGGGGACTTATGACCACAGATGTTGAGTCCCATAGTGCTCAGAGCCATTTGAACCATTTTTTTGTTAAGTTTCAGGATTATGTGAGTTTCCCTTCCCCTGCCTCAACCAATACATTGCTTCCTCCTGCGTATATCTCGCGAAACGACTGTGAAGATAAAAATTAGAGTTTAGCTCACGTGGAGGCTCGAGTAATCTTTTTTAACGTGAAATATACGCGATTGTGATAGGAAAAGTGGGAATATCAGTGGTACACAAGTATCCTCCGCGACACACAAGACAAGAAAGGTGTTAATATTGAAATGTCGTCTAGTTCTGAGCTATGTTGAAAGTTCCAAGTCTCCAGATCGTCGAGAAGTTAATTTAAAATAAATTGCAAAATTTGTACCAAGCAGTCTGATAGATACAAAAATGAAACACTTTCCACACCACCTCAAGAAGGATGCAAGTTAATACTGCACTGTCACACAGTTATGAGCTATGGAGAAAGTTTCTAGTTATCGGGAAGTTAGTCTAGAGTCAATTGTAAAATTAGTAGTGAAGAGAGAAACAGACCCGAAGGCGATGTAATAAAACGTGGTAAACAAAGTACCCTCTGTCACACACCATAGACGAAAGTGAATTAGTACCGCACTGAAAATAATTATTCCTTGTATGTGAATTCTGTGTCGCGTTTTACAGACACCAATTTTCGACAACGTTGCAAGTTTCATGCATCAAGATTATGCATTTATGAATTCGTTCATATCTGAATTTCAGCAGCTGCAGAATATTTCACCAAAGATAACAAGTTAGTCATTAGCTGCACAAGAAATCTTTATTTGATTCAATTTACCGGTTCCAACAATTTAAATGGTCACCCTCGGAAGTGAAATAGATTCAAATTATTGGTAAGTTAACGCCAACATAAGAACACGACGGTAGTATCCTTTGCTACGGAATCAATAAAATAGAGTGACCTTGCTAAAATACAGGGTGATTATAATTTAAGTTAAACTTTCAAACCGCTGTAGAAATAACACCGCTGGTCAGAATTACGTCAAATTGCTACGGAACATTATCGGAGAAGGGGGAAAACGTATGGCAGAAGAAAAATAAATAGTTACAAATTGTAGCAATAGATGGCGCTGTATGCGTCATAATTTAGTAGTGGTCGAATACAAATGACAAATGAATCATACAACAATGAGTAAGGTGTACGTTTGACGATAAAAAAACTGTAGTTCTCAGTGTGCATGGATGTACATGTGTGATACTGTTAATTACTTAAGCCCATCCACCACGGCAAGGACATACCATACCGGATGGGAAATATCGGTTTTTAATTGTTCTGAGGCCAAAAACCACAAAAAAAGCATCAATCACATCGGTTTTTGATTCTCCGGAGACCAAAAACCGCATAAAAAGCATCAGTCAAAATAAGATCATATTATTAATTTACGTGTGACTGGCACAAAACATGTTCAATATGCTGTCCACCGTTTTCCGCAACAAGATGAAATCGAGAAACACCATGTTACACAACAGATCCAACTGTTTCCGGGGTCACGTTCACAATGTGTTGCGCAATGCGCGCCTTCAATGCAGCTAAATTTGCAGTTGGAACACTGAACACAAGCCCCACAGCCAGAAGTCACACGGATTAATGTCGGGTGATCAGGATGGCCAGGCTGCAGGGAAATGGCGCTTCAGCAGCTGCTTAACTGGATTTGCAATGTGCGGAGGTGCGCCATCTTGAATAAAAATGACCCCATCCACACATCGACGCTGTTGGAGAGCTGGAATGACATGATTGCTCAAAAGACGCCCATAGGGCTTACCAGTGACGGTACAGGTAACAGAACCGGAAGCACTTCTCTCTTCGAAAAAATATGGCCCTATGATAAATGATGCCGTAAACCCGCACCACACACTGACCTATTCAGGATGAAGCGGTACTAGTTGATTTGCGTGTGGATTTTCCGTTGCCCATATTCGACAATTCTGTGTACTGACATATGACCTGTAGATTAAAACTGAAGAAACCGCAAAAAGGTGGGAATTTAAGGAGATGGGACCTGGATAAACTAAAAGAACCAGAGGTTGTACAGAGATTCAGGGAGAGCATAAGGGAGCAATTGACAGGAATGGGGGAAATAAATACAGTAGAAGAAGAATGGGTAGCTTTGAGGGATGAAGTAGTGAAGGCAGCAGAGGATCAAGTAGGCAAAAAGACGAGGGCTAGTAGAAATCCTTGGGTAACAGAAGAAATATTGAATTTGATTGATGAAAGGAGAAAATATAAAAATGCAGTAAGTGAAACAGGCAAAAAGGAATACAAACGTCTCAAAAATGAGATCGACAGGAAGTGCAAAATGGCTAAGCAGGGATGGCTAGAGGACAAATGTAAGGATGTAGAGGCCTATCTCATTAGGGGTAAGATAGATACCGCCTACAGGAAAATTAAAGAGACCTTTGGAGAAAGGGGAAACACTTGTATGAATATCAAGAGCTCAGATGGAAACCCAGTTCTAAGCAAAGAAGGGAAAGCAGAAAGGTGGAAGGAGTATATAGAGGGTCTATACAAGGGCGATGTACTTGAGGACAATATTATGGAAATGGAAGAGGATGTAGATGAAGATGAAATGGGAGATACGATACTGCGTGAAGAGTTTGACAGAGCACTGAAAGACCTGAGTCGAAACAAGGCCCCCGGAGTAGACAATATTCCATTGGAACTACTGACGGCCGTGGGAGAGCCAGTCCTGACAAAACTCTACCATCTGGTGAGCAAGATGTATGAAACAGGCGAAATACCCTCAGACTTCAAGAAGAATATAATAATTCCAATCCCAAAGAAAGCAGGTGCTGACAGATGTGAAAATTACCGAACTATCAGCTTAATAAGTCACAGCTGCAAAATACTAACACGAATTCTTTACAGACGAATGGAAAAACTAGTAGAAGCCAACCTCGGGGAAGATCAGTTTGGATTCCGTAGAAACACTGGAACACGTGAGGCAATACTGACCTTACGACTTATCTTAGAAGAAAGATTAAGGAAAGGCAAACCTACGTTTCTAGCATTTGTAGACTTAGAGAAAGCTTTTGACAATGTGGACTGGAATACTCTCTTTCAAATTCTAAAGGTGGCAGGTGTAAAATACAGGGAGCGAAAGGCTATTTACAATTTGTACAGAAACCAGATGGCAGTTATAAGAGTCGAGGGACATGAAAGGGAAGCAGTTGTTGGGAAGGGAGTAAGACAGGGTTGTAGCCTCTCCCCGATGTTGTTCAATCTGTATATTGAGCAAGCAGTAAAGGAAACAAAAGAAAAATTCGGAGTAGGTATTAAAATTCATGGAGAAGAAATAAAAACTTTGAGGTTCGCCGATGACATTGTAATTCTGTCAGAGACAGCAAAGGACTTGGAAGAGCAGTTGAATGGAATGGACAGTGTCTTGAAAGGAGGATATAAGATGAACATCAACAAAAGCAAAACAAGGATAATGGAATGTAGTCTAATTAAGTCGGGTGATGCTGAGGGAGTTAGATTAGGAAATGAGGCACTTAAAGTAGTAAAGGAGTTTTGCTATTTGGGGAGCAAAATAACTGATGATGGTCGAAGTAGAGAGGATATAAAATGTAGGCTGGCAATGGCAAGGAAAGCGTTTCTGAAGAAGAGAAATTTCTTAACATCCAGTATTGATTTAAGTGTCAGGAAGTCATTTCTGAAAGTATTCGTATGGAGTGTAGCCATGTATGGAAGTGAAACATGGACGATAAATAGTTTGGACAAGAAGAGAATAGAAGCTTTCGAAATGTGGTGCTACAGAAGAATGCTGAAGATTAGATGGGTAGATCACATAACTAATGAGGAAGTATTGAATAGGATTGGGGAGAAGAGAAGTTTGTGGCACAACTTGACCAGAAGAAGGGATCGGTTGGTAGGACATGTTCTGAGGCATCAAGGGATCACCAATTTAGTATTGGAGGGCAGCGTGGAGGGTAAAAATCGTAGAGGGAGACCAAGAGATGAATACACTAAGCAGATTCAGAAGGATGTAGGTTGCAGTAGGTACTGGGAGATGAAAAAGCTTGCACAGGATAGAGTAGCATGGAGAGCTGCATCAAACCAGTCTCAGGACTGAAGACCACAACAACAAACAACATATCCTGTAAGATGGAAGTGGGTTTCGCCTGTCCACAAAATCTTCCATGGTCAGTCATTGTCCACTTCCACGCGAGCAGGGAATTCTAAAGCAAAGGCTATCTTGCTGGCAGGTCAACAGGAAGCAACTCGTGCACATGGGTAATTTTGAATGGATAGGAAAGAAGGATGTTTCGTAGGATTTTACGCACCGTGCTCACGGGTATATCTAATCTTTGGGCAATTACGCGTGAACTACACGTTTGCACACCACCTCCTCCTGCATTGCTGTGGCCACCGCTTCCACTGATGTCCAATCAATTTGTCTCCTCCCCCTATCAGGTTGCACACCAAAGGAACCCGTCTTTTCAAATTTCCCAATCATTTTCTCCAGATCCACGGCAGTCATCGGGCCAACGCCTTTTTTTCAAAACCTTCTGTGACCGGAGCTTCCGCAGAGCAACGTGTCCACATTCTTGTAATACATCTTTACAAGCGGAAGGCGATCCTGTATTGAGACAGTCAAGGCGAACGTGTCAGACGCGAAAGGAGGAAAAGCCGTATACCCGGCGTTTTTATACCAACTTCAGTAGGTCGTGCGCATGACAGTGTTTTCATTTACGTATTCTGACACATACAGCGCCATCTCTTGAGCAATTTTAACACTGTCTTTTTCTCCTGCCATACGTTTTCCCCCTTCTCCTATAATATCACGTTGCAATTTGACGTCGTTCTGACCAATGGTGTTATTTCTACAGCGTTTTGAAAGTTTAACTATAACTGTAATCACCCTGTGTATACGTGTGATGAATAGAAAAGAATAAACTGGCAAATCGTGCATAGTATATGTGACGGAAGTCAATCAATATACTTTGAGCCCGATATCGATATGCGTTTGAGGGACGTACTTGTTGAGATCATCCTTACTCTGACCTCATCCATTCCTTGTGGAGTTTTGAAACAGATCTAAGGCTTAGGTAAATTGTTTCGATGTTCCCTGCTTGTATTTCATTTTGTTTTCTCATATTTTATTAGTCACATTAATTAGATTTTTCCTTTTATGTACGAGGTGTGGCTAGAAAAATACCGGACTAGTACTGTTGAAACAATAAAACGAATGCAATAAGGCTGAAAGTCGCGTGGCCTGTCACGTGACTCTCGCTCCGCCTACTGCTCGAGTTTCATCTGCCTCCTGCACTCAGTCTGCCCGCGGCGTCTGTTTTAAGTAGTTGACGTTTTGTCTGTGCGTCGGAAAATGTTGAGTGCACAGAAAGAACAGCGTGTTAACATCAAATTTTGTTTCAAACTAGGAAAATCTGCAAGTGAAACGTTTGTAATGTTACAACAAGTGTACGGCGATGATTGTTTATCGCGAACACAAGTGTTTGAGTGGTTTAAACGATTTAAAGATGGCCGCGAAGACACCAGTGATGACACTCGCACTGGCAGACCATTGTCAGCAAAAACTGATGCAAACATTGAAAAAATCGGTAAACTTGTTCGACAAGATCGCCGTTTAACAATCAGAGCAGTGTCTGAGTTAACAGGAGTTGGCAAGGAAAGTGTTAGGCAGATTCTTCATGAAAGTTTCAACATGAACAAAGTGTGTTCAAAAATGGTTCCAAAGTGTCTCACAATTGAACAGAAGGAACGCCGAAGAATGATTTGTTCTGACATCCTGGAAAACATTGAAAGTGATCCCACCTTCTTACAAAATGTTATTACTTGCGATGAATCGTGGTTTTTTACTTACGATCCCGAAACTAAACGCCAATCGATGCATTGGAAAACTCCTGGTTCTCCACGACAAAAAAAAAGCACGAATGTCAAAATCGAAATTCAAGGCAATGATGATTGTTTTTTTTTTTTTTTGACATCAAAGGGATTGTGCACATTGATTGGGTGCCAGAGGGACAAACAGTGAATCAGCATTACTACATTAGCGTCCTGGCTACCCTACGTGAGCGAGTACGGAGAAAACGGAACGATTTGTGGAGAAAAAAGTCATGCATCCTTCACCAAGACGATGCCCCAGCTCACAGTGCGTTGTCAGTGAAGACGTTTTTGGCAAAACACAACATTCCCATCTTAGATCATCCACCCTACTCACCTGATTTGGCCCCCTGTGACTTTTTTCTTTTCCCTAAAGTCAAGTCAGCATTGAAAGGAACTAGATTTGAGACTGTTGAAGCAGTAAAAGAAAAAGCGACGGAAGTAATGAATGGACTTACCGAAAATGATCTGCAGCATTGCTATGAACAGTGGAAAATTCGTATGGAGCGGTGTAGAGACCGAGGAGGAGAGTACACTGAAGGAGATAACATGAAATTGTAAATAATTGTAAATAAATGTTTTTTTCCAGCATCAGTCCGGTTTTTTTCTAGCCGCACCTCGTATGTGCTTGCAGAGAGAAAATAAAAATCTTGTTTGGCTTTCGTTGCGTGACTATGTAGGATTTGCGATTTGACCGTTCATTGTCTACTAATCGTCGCTCATATTTATTTTAGTGGTTCAAAAATGGCTCTGAGCACTATGAGACTTCTGTGGTCATCAGCCCCTAGAACTTAGAACTACTTAAGCCTAACTAACCTAAGGACATCACACACATCCATGCCCGAGGCAGGATTCGAACCTGCGACCGTAGCGGTCACGCGGTTCCAGACTGAAGCACCTAGAACCGCACGGCCACACCGGCCGGCTTTATTTTAGTGATGTCGCGTTATTATACTGATTCTGTAACAAAGGACACTACCTTTCGATTCTTATTCTGGTGTTAACTTACCAACTAATTGAGTCGATTTCACTTCTGAAGATGACCGGTTAAAGTGTTGAAACCGGTAAAATGAACCAAATAAAGGTGCAGCTGTCATGTGAATTTTCACATCTCATTGCTACTGCACCGATTTGTAGAAATCTGTGTGATGATTGTACCTATTGATTTTAATCTGTATGCTGATGTCATGGGTAGTATCAATGATTGCAAGGACCGAGCAACGAACTCCCATGCCACTTATATTTTTGCTTCTACCTATTTAGTTGCATGTTTGATAAGTTGCAGAACTCGGCAGTGCAGTGGACGAACCACATACGGTAGGTAAGGTGTCATCCGGCCGCAAGTACACTTGGATATCAGATTCTCTCCCTTTCAACGCGGGAAGGGACGTTATTGTGGGGCTAAAAATTATCTGCGGCATTCGCTGTTGGCTGGCCATCTCTCAAAACTTCATTCGTTGATCACCGGTCGTGTCTCCCCATTAGTAGAGGAACATTTGCATGGATTGTTTGCGGGAAACTCTGGAGGAGAGGGAAAATGTAAAACAATGTTTGGAGGTACTTGATCATAGGACGGAGACGAAGAGAGACGGGGAACATAAAAGAGAGTCGCCCCGTTGTATTTCGAGCATCGAGTCATCACTCCATGGCGGATGGGTTGTTGCTGCCGGCAGCCCGCTCTAGACACAGGTCGTATCATTCTAAGTTGCAAATCCTGGTGAGAGTACATTTGCAGCGAGGACTGCCAACAGTGAAGAAAGAGGAGAAAGATTAGGTGTTTTCGATCATTTTTCTTAAACCTTTTTACGCAACGGGACTTGATACATCATCTGGTAGTAGAGGGCTCATCTATGACTGAGCAGGATTAGAAATTCATATGTCAAATCAATTTCTTGCGTTTTAGTACCATCGGAGCGATCGTTTCGTGTCAAACAGCGATTATTCTTTTGAGAGACGACTTGTTGAGATCCCATCTACTCTCACCTCATTTTTTCCTTGCAGAATTTTGAAGCAGACCTGGGACGCAGTAGAATTTTTTTGACGTTCACTTCTTGCATTCCCTTTTGTTTCTTCCGTATTTTATTAGTCACATTAATATGTGGTTTCCGGAACAGATTACAAATACGATCGAAAGGATCGTCAGCTCCAGTCGGCTATTCGCAGTCCATGCATATTATAAAAACGAATACAGGTATATATGAGGGGTTTATTTCAATAGTGGTACAAGTCCATTGCCTCCATTTTTCTGCCTATAATGCTTCTGAAATTAATGATCCAAACAAACAGAAAGAAAGGTTCATCTCCGGCAAGAAGCCATATGCTTGAATATTTCTGGTATCTCAACTGCAGATTTTTCAGCCCTCATTTAACTTTAGGACTCTGTATCTCAAAATGAACAAAAATGGACCTATACCACTATTGGAATAAGCATTTCATATGTACGGACTCCGAACGTCGTCAGGTCATTGGGTGTCCCTTCTGTCATACGCCTGTGCGCAAGATTTCCACACTTGTAAAGATCCCTAGGTCCACTGTTCCCGATGTCATAGTGAAGTGGGAACGTGAAGGGACACTTACGAAATCATACAGGCTGACGGTTGAAGAGGGTCGTAATGAGTAATAGGCAGACATCCATCCAGACAGTCACACAGGAATTCCAAACTGCATCAGGATCCATCGCAAGTACTATGACAGTTAGGCGGGAGGTCAGAAAACTTGGATTTCATGGTCGAGCGGCTGCTCATAAGTCACACATCACACCAGTAAATGCGAAACGACGCCTCGCTTGGTGTAAGGAGCGTAAACATTGGACGATTGAACAGTGGAAAAACGTTATGTGGAGTGACAAATCACGGTACACAATGTGGCCATCCGATGGCAGGCTTTGAGTATGGCGAATGCCTGGTAAACGTTATCTACCAGCGTGTGTAGTGCGAACAGTAAAATTCTGAGGCGGTAGTGTTATGGTGTGGTCGTGTTTTTCATAGAGGGGGCTTGCACCCCTTGTTGTTTTGAATGGCACTATCACAGCACAGGCCTACATTGATGTTTTAAGCACTGCGTCCCACTGTCAAAAGAGCAATTCAGGGATGGCGACCGCATGTTTCGCACGATTGAGCACCTGTTGATAATGCACGGCCTGTGGCGGAGTGGTTACACGACACTAACATCCCTGTAATGGACTGGCCTGCACAGAGTTCTGATCTAAATCCTAAAGAACACGTTTGGGATGTTTTGAGACGCAGACGTCGTGCCATCCCTCACCGACTGCCATCGACACCTCTCCTCAGTGCAGCACTCTGTGAAGAATGGGCTGCCATTTCCCAAGAAACCTTCCAACACCTGACTGAACGTATGTCTGAGAGAGTGGAAGCTGTCATCAAGACTGAGGGTGGGCTATCACCATACTGAATTCCAGCATTATCGATGGAGGGCGCCACGAACTTTTAAGTCATTTTCAGCCAGATGACCGGATACTTTTGATAACATAATGTATGTTTGTTTCATATCTTCTACAAAACCATTGGACCACTTTCAGTCAAACTTGGTACAAATATCGCTGTCTGAAAATTGTCATTGCCGGGGTGGGTATCACCTGCCTGTCGAAAGAGATTAGGGTGAGAAAGAAGTGAAGTCCACGATGAGCGAATATCCAGATTTAATTCATCCAGAATTTGAAAATGAGAGCACTTAGTGACTGGCAACAAACTTTACACATAATTTCAAAATGAAGAAAGAAAAAAAGTTTATCGCTTACTACATTTCCGCAGTTCATGCAGTAAACCTGCAGCATCAGGTCGGACGTTTCAGATTATTACTTCTTTACTACTAGCTGTATTCGCGACTCATTTTTCATACGATATTCACCTATGCCTCTGAATGCACCCGAAAAATTATTTACGAATGCAGTATCTACAGATAACGTAAGTACAAAATTATATCACTGTACGACACATAATTCAAGAGCTATGACGTCATAAAATTTAACTTCATGGAAACGAAACTGCAGGGCGAAATTCAACAGAGATACAGGTGGACTATGTATACAAATACATGTGAAACATGTGAAATATATGTGAAATACATGTGACGTGAGTACGCGGGCAAAACCACGGATACAATGCTTCTCCTAAACCCCTGGATCGATTTCAACCAAACTTGGTACCCGTATTACTTACTATCTGGAAATAAATAATCTATGGGTGAGAGCCGGTTACCTCTATTGGGATAGGCGTGATAGCGTGGACGGAGAAGGAGGCACGAGGAGATGGATATTGAGGGGAGAGGAGGAGATGGAGTGACAGATGACTGGAATAATTACAGAATCGAGTAACGCCGGATACTTGGCTAGTTTTCAATAATCCACCCTGATGATAAACGTTACTACGCAGCTGCACACAGGAAAGTTGTGTGGAGGGCTTTCACTTTCATGGTGTCTTTTCCTCGTACAACTTCCCATGTTTCTGTCCAGAAAACGAAGATAACCTGTCTAAAGTAGTAATTGTTTGCGTCGTTATTAATCTGAATGTAATGGGACAATCTAGTCTGCTTTCTAAAATATTCAGTTTCTGTCAAGTACCGAACTTTACGAATACATGCTTATAGTTTAGCATAACTGAACCCAATGCTGTATTAAATATGATTTTAAAAGCCTTTAATGGTTTTGTGAGAAATGTTGCTTTCCTAATTTTCAGTCGGATGACTGATGTTTGATGCACTCTTCGCACTAGCCTATCCTCTACAAGCCTCTTCATCTTACTTAATCTTACATTCCTCCGTTGCCAAATTAACTATCCCTTGATGCCTGAGGAGGTGTCCTATCAACCGACCCCTTCCTTTACTCCAGTTGTGACAATAATTAAAAAATGGTTCAAATGGCTCTAAGCACTATGGGACTTAACAGCTGAGGTCATCAGTCCCCTAGACTTAGAACTATGTAAACCTAACTAACCTAAGGACATCACACACATCCATGCCCGAGGCAGGATTCGAACCTGCGACCGTAGCAGCAGCGCGGTTCCGGACTGCAGCGCCTAGAACCGCTCGGCCACAGTGGCCGGCTGTGACAATAATATCTTTTATTCCAGATTACACTGAGAAATCTTCATTAATTGTCCTATTTACTCTTATAAATTTCTGCAGCACATTAGCTCTAAAGCTATATTCCCTTTTGGTTTTATTGCACGTCATCTACGTTTCATCCCCGTACAAGCCTACTGAAACATGGGAAGGCAGGATTTAAATGTGGACGGGGCCTTACGAAGTTAGTGTTGGTTGCTCAATTTTTTTTACTTACGCTTTATGTGGAACTAATGGTAACTAATGGTAAATAAGGTTAACAATAAGGAACAATCACCAAATTTGACTGTTAAGACACAATGTCTAATAAAAATATTCTTAAACAAGTTTGCACTCACGGCTGAAGGCATTATTGACAACAAATTCAAATTATTTACATTCTGAAGGCTCCAGTAGTAATAATTCAAAAGTAATTTAACGGCTGAAGGCCTGGCTAACAGATTTTTAAGAGCAGTTAACTTCTCGAAGAGATAATAAAACATAAAAAAAACAGAATCATCACTATCTGATCAAACCGAGAGAGAAGTGGGCCTCAGACAGAGTTTGACGGATCGGCCTGTGAAAAGTCGCTCAACTTCATAACCAAAGAGACAGGCGGGCAATGGTTGTATTCACTTAACCGGGTGGCAACTGAAACTAGTGACAGTTTATACGCAGACCAACACTCTTGCAAAATCTACCTAACGTCTGGTAACCAACACAACGATAGAATAACCCAGGAAAAGTGGAACCGGTGGACAGCACTGCGTCGTGTTTAGAACATCTAGAAGCAAAAGGAACCACTGCAACCAAGGTAGTCCAAAACGACAAAATATCCGAACCACAATCAAGGAGGCTGTCGAACTACACGCCTTACTGGACGGCAGCGGCAAGCCGAGGAAAAGTACACTGCAACGAAAAATACGCTAACATCAAGGGCAAGTTACTGGGATGTTAGCGGCTACTAGGCAGAAAAATACCACTGGTTGAACTTCATGAATAAACACAAGGAATTCAAAGATTAATAATAAGTGGAGGACGGCTAACTAATTTCGCCAACTCCAAACACTCCACTCATTGCTTTTCGTCACAGCGACCGTGCGAGCAGCAATGCACGAACAAATGGCGTGATCTCAAAATAGTGGAGGTTTCACTACTGGGTTAATGTTCACTCAACTCAGCGCCCTGGGTCCGGTGGAGAAGGAAGTTGTCACCTCCACAACTACAGCTCCTCGATCTGGCAATGCCTAAATGCCACCGGCGGTCCCGACATCTCCTCGCGCTGCCAGTCATTTCTGCTGCTCCGTCCCAACAGAACTGCCGACACACCCGACACGGAAAAGACGTCCTTCCAAATGTAGTACCACGGTACTAGATACACTGCTGCTGCCACTCGCGGGCAACAACGCTACCGAACTTAGTGGCGCCAGTAAATACAAGAAGAACACAATCCCTAATATACAATGTCAACCTACCAACGGCACCAACGCGAGCCGCACACGGCTCAGCTACACTCCAGACAAATACTTCCAGGAAAAACTTCTCGACACTGACGTAATGTATAAATGTGTTCCTCTATCTCATAAAAGCTATATTGCGATTGCATATCTACATTTAATATACTCCTAATTTACGCTGCCGCGCGTTATTTAGTGCCCTGCATAGTAAAACGCGTCTTCTATTTTCGGCGAATTTCTAATCCTTGTTATCACTTCTTTTAAGTAGACAACCTTCCAATTTTGTCCATTATAATTATCCGGGCTGTTATGCCGTGGTCAGTTGATCAATTCTGTGTCGCTACTCACTTCACTAGCGAGCCAGTGTGTGTGTTGGACCTTCCATCGAGCTACGGACCCCCTTGAAGATATCTCCCGCAGTCGGAGACGAAACGTTGGGAATTGACACAGAATTCATCAACCGACCACGGCATAACAGCCCGGATAATTATAATGGACATGATATTTCCGGCCATGAAAGTCTACATTTTAGTAACCTTCCAATTACTCTGGTTTTGCTATTTTTGTGTTAATCTTATGACCTCTTTTCGAAACTAACCATTCCGTTCAACCGTCTTCCTAGATCTTTGACGTCTTTTAAGGAACTGAAATATCGGAAAAACAAAGTACTTGCTTCTACCCAGTGAACTTTAATACCTTTTTGTAATATCCGTTTGGTTTCTTTTACTGACTCCTCAGTGCACAGATAACATAGGAGATAGGCTACAGCCCTCTCCCACTCCCTTCTCAGTTGTTGCCTCTCTTACAACTACACTCTGGTTTCTGTACAAGGTACAGATAACCTTCCTTTCCTTATATTTTCTGCCTGATATCACTTCGTAATTTGAAACGGTGTATTCCAGTAACCTCTCTCTGAAGCTTTTCCTAAATCTCCAAATGCTATAGATGTAAGTGTGCCTTATTTCATTTCATCTTCTAACAAATGATAGTGCGATTATTTGCCTGCGTGTCCCAACATTTCTCAAGAATGTAAATATTTTACAGTCATTACTTATTTAACTCTTGGCTAGGTAATACACCAATCAACACTGGCTTTCCTTGGAACTAAATTCTTCCTGAAATCTGAGGGTATTTCTTGCATACCAGATGGAATAGTTCTGTCGTGGCTAGCATTCCCAGGTATCCTACTAATTCTGATGGAAATGTCGTTTCCTTCAAGTGCAGTGTTTCGACGTAAATATTTTAGTGCTGTGTAAAACTCTTCTCGCAGTATCATATCTCTCATGTTATTTACCTCTTATACCCTTCCCATATCATTCTCTTCAAGTTTCCCTTCAAGTTTCTTTCCTTTATTTAGCTGTTCTATGTATTCCTTCCACTCTATAGTCTTTCCTTTTTTCCTAGTACTGGTTTTGTATTTGAGCTGTTCATATAACTGCTACTACTTTCTACAAAGGTCTTATGAATTTTTCTGTATGTGGCATCTACGTTTCCCACAGTTACCCAGGTTTGCAAACTTCCATTAGCAAGTACCACTTTGCCATTTTGCGCTTTCTGTCAGTCTCATTTTTAGACCTCATTCCCCTCTCTCAGCTTCATTTGCAGCGTTTTAACGACTTTTTAATTAGGTCGCTTTCTGTCTCTTCGGTAGAGTTTCAGATGAACTAGAGACTACAAAATTTCACCATACGTCCAAAATGAGTGACAATGCAATATCAATTCGCATGAAAAAGTTTCTTAGTGCGTGAGGAAAAGAGAAATAAGTGGAATAAAAGCCCAGTGATGATGGGATACGTTCCGCTGAAAATAGCTGCAATGTAATAAAGCATTCTGAAGCAAAGAGAATTCAGAAATCAAATACTGTATTCCTGCAGACATGAACCAGTTAATAGAAAGGCTCACAGTGACCGCCAGCCTCGCTGAGAAGAAAGCGTTGTCTAACATTCCTTTACCTCATGTTATACACTGAATTCTATAGTTGCTCCTTTCACGTCAAATTATACTGCTATTAATGGTTGGCAGCCAGGGGCAGTATTGTCTGCTGCATTCGTCGTGCCCAAGATCACATAAGACTGTTACGTGGTCTGGGGCAATGCGTTGGAATATTTAAGGTGAGAGCCAATTTATCTAGGACGCCTAGTTGAGCAACTTTGGCGGTTTCCTTTCCCCCACACTCCTCAACACAGAACTGTCAACGACAGCCGGCCCTGTAAAGTGCATATCTGAGACATAAAATTCGCAGAGAAGGCTCACAGACGCGGAGAAACTAGAACGTAACCTGCAATCCTTCTATCATTTCAGTCGAATTTTTACGGTAAGCGCTACTTCAGATCGCGCGACCAACGTCATAACGAGTGACTACAAGTCAAGGGATACGTCTACGACCGCCATCTTTAATTATTTGCGGCGTGCAGCCTCCACCGTCATCTTCGTACTTAACTGGACGTACAAGTGCAGCGGGCTGATCGCGTCGGCCAAAGATACCGGACTCTGTCCTGCCTAACTAGAACACGACGACCATGAAACGTCGCTGGGAAGAAAAGGGAAATACTTTCCGATTCTTCGCCCATACGCTTCTATTATGTTGATTATACTATGTTATGGTCAAGAACAAAATGAGTTTCTAAACAAATTCTAAACAAACATGGACAGCTTTGCTGTATTATTTCAAAACACAGGTGTAATACGGAGATATGCAGGCTGATCAAGAGGTCTGTTGGTAATTTTACACACTATTTGAACATCGCCCAGAAGTGTGAATGAAAAAGCTTCTTAAAAAAGTAGACATCGTTTGCTCGGGCATGTCAGTAAGGATGACATTAATCATAATAATTAAGTGTGACCCAATGGTGCGGTGCAAGTGTTGTCCTAATCGACCTAATCGACCCCAGTTATCCAATCGGATCTTCAATCAGATCCAGACTGAAGATCCAGGGAACATAAAAGATCTCTGGAAGGAACATTTTAAGAAACCGTTAAACGCAGAGGAGCAGGTACATGAAGAAAACGGGAAGAAATAGAAATAGGTGTGAAGAAGATGAATGTGGGGAAAGCCCCAGGACCTGATCAAGTCAGTGGACATGATAGGAGCAGCAGGCCCAGTGGGAATGCAGTGGCTGTATAGAGTACTAACAAGTGTGTGTAGAAATAGTACAATACTAGACGATTGGAGAAGAGGAGACATTGTTCCCATCTTCAAAAAAGGCCATAAAAGACACTATAAAAACTACAGAGGAATAACCCTTATGAATCATACAACCAAGATTTTTGAAAGAATTTTACTAAATCGAATAAGCGAAAAGATGCAAAAAGAGATGAGTGAGGAACAGCATGGGTTTAGGAGAGGAAGAAGCACAATCGACCTGATATTTTCTATTCGTCAGCTGATGGAAAAAAGTTGGGAGTATAACAAAAGGGTTATAATGGTTTTCATAGACATAGAAAAGGCATATGACTCAGTTAACAGGGAAAGTCTCTGGGAAGAAATGAAGAAAATATGTATAGAAAATGGATACATTAATGTAATAAAGACAATGTACAAAGGACACAATTGTAGAATTAGAACATCAATGCTCAACTCTGCATACTTCGAAATAAGACAAGGACTTAAACAAGGAAGTATTCTATCTCCTGCACTTTTTAAGGTTATGATGGAGGGAATGAATAGGGCAGTTAAGGATATAGTAAAAGAAAAAGATAAAAACATGATTTTTGCAGATGATATGGTAATATGGGGCGATAAAGAGGTAGATGTGCAGTTATAACTTGATGCGTGGAAGGAAATAATGAAAAGGTATGGATTAAAAATAAATAAAGATAAGAGTGAAGTAATGTTATTTGGAAGAGACAAAAGGATCAACGGGAATACTATTTTGAATGGAGAACCCCTCAAAGTGTTAGACAGTTTCATTATTTAGGGAGTGAAATATCTAGTGATGGAAGAATAACCAACGAAATTAATAAGAGGGTGCAGAAGGGAGGCAATTTCTATCAAACAATGAAACACATAATTTGAAATAAGGAAGTTTCAGAAACTGCAAAAGAGTTATTATTTCTCTATTGTTACTTATGGGGGAGAAACATGGACAATGACAGAAAGGGACTGGAGCAGACTGCAAGCAGGGGAAATGAAATTTCTCAGAGCAGTTAAGAGAAAAACAAGAATGGACAGAGTAAGGAATGTAGAGATTAGAGACGAACTTAAACAACAAAGTATGAGAGAAGAAATTGAAAAAAAAAAATGACTAAGATGGTACGGGCATGATAAGAGAATGTGTGGGAAGAGACTCCCCTAAATTTAGGAAGAACTAATGATGGATGGAAAAAGACGTAGAGGGCGCCGAAGAACACGGTGGAAAACGGGAGTGAGAGTATCTGTGGAAAGGATAGGTGTGACCTGGCAGCAAGTGGAGGAAGAAAAGTGGTGGGAGGACCAGACGAAATGGAGAGGACTCGTCAGCACCCAGACCCGGCAGTAGCTGGAGTGGGATCCGGGTATAGATAGATTATCCAACCGGATGAAACGGGACCCACAGTCTAACTTGGATTCTGAACTATCTGTCATTCGTCGTAACTCCTCAGATGGTTGAGAGATGAATGCAAGGTTGAAAGCATGAAAATCTCCGTAGTCCGGGCGGGAGTCGATCACGCGACGTCGAGGTTTCCAGGCACGCGCTTTACCGCTGGATCACCAATCCCGACAATGAAAATAAGGGATAGTACTCACTGAGCAAAAAATTACGGTATATTACCATGTGCATGGGCAACTTACTTAATACATCTTTACATACTGAGATATCTGAACTGATAAATATAATACCTTCATTTTATGATACCAGTTAACGTCAAAGAGTCATTTGGTGCAAATGCGACAGTGTATTCGGTTTAAGACATTAAATATCAGGTTTTCAGGAAAATCAGCTTCACCTATGAGCATTTTGTGAGCGGTCTATTTTAACAACAGAGGTATATGTTATACATTTCAGACCATGTAGAAAATGTTTGTCAGTTTAGGTCATCCAATGTAGAGTAAAGGTAGAAAGACACAGGAACTAGAAGTGTGCACTTCGCTGTTCCCGTATGCGAGAACAAAACCAGAAGAGACATTGTAAAATTTGTAGCTCATGCGAAGGAAGGAAATTTAAGTGGGTTTCCTCTAGTGAATTGCAATCATGTAAAACTGTTACCGCTTTTTTAGCCACTTGCTTTCGGGGCCACTTGTTGATAAACAACCTAAGGTGTGTTAGAGACATGTCGAAGATATCTTCGTTGTGTGAAACTATGGTATGGCCGTTTTGTCTGATCTGATAGTTCCCTGTTTCATACATTAAGTTTATAAAGAGAAAAATAAGAAAGTAATCCTTAATCATGCGCATACCGATCTAAACTTTTTGCTAACCACAACATTACTGTTATTTAAACGACATAAATCTATAGAAACGCAGACGATGTATCCTCCGAGATCAAAGTTTTCCATCCAGATAAAACAGATATCACTGATTCACCACCTTAGGAATACAAAAATTTTCGCTCGCAATAGATTTGAACACAATCTGTTTACTTCGAAATGTCATCCAGACATAGAAGAAAAAGAGTAATCTATTAACTGGCTGGATTTCGGATACGTGTAAACGACATTAATAAAAATTACCATCATGAACGATAAATACAATCGTGCTATCAATAAGTAAATTAATCTCCACTAACGTGCTCTGTGGTCGACGTTTGTAGACCTGTTCTTGTAAGTAAATAATGAAATTTGGCAACAATCTGTTACTGCAGTTCAGGTGACAATTCACGAATTATTCTGCTCTTTTACGTAAGACAACTCAACAATAGTGTTTTTTCTTTAAGGTCCCACCACTCCGGCGATATGGAAAATGACTCATTGAGTATTGGGGATGGCATATTGTGCAGGCAGTTTTCCTAGGGCTGCGGTAAACAAGACATATTTGGATGATAGTCTGCTGCAGGAAACAAATACTCACCGCAGCAGGTGGATAGCACTTTTCGTTTCCTTTACAACTACTTGGCATTTCCTTAAAAGTGTGCAAAAATGTAACAGGACATACAGAATGTTCCAGAACAACTTGAGGTAGGGAACCTGGGATCGGAGAAGCCAGCAAAAGGAAATATGCAATAAACTTGTCTACCCCTTTGTCAAGGATTACTGTTTTCCAGCTGACACGCGTAAAGATTTACACGTACTGTGCTGTTTATTTACACGTGCATTCTTTATTTTCTGCAAGGAAACAAGGAGGACGAGCCCGATTACTAGAAAGTCGTGACGCAGGTTTTGTTTGTTTTACTTGTCCGTGAGGTGACCCTGTTGTATCGTAATTGCATTGACCCATGACAGAACGTGCTATGAATCAACGACAGACCCATTCATTACTCAGTGCTGTTCAGAGACGTACAGTACAATGCGATGGAGCAGTACCGGTACAGTTTCACAGAACACACTGGCATGCTACTTGCACTTTGTGTGTGTGTGTGTGTGTGTGTGTGTGTGTGTGTGTATGTGTGTGTGTGTGTACGTTGCAATGCTCTCTCTGCTGAAAAGCAGTACAGGGAACGATTTTTTCAGGCATCAACTGTCACGACGAGCGTTTACTTCTCTCGATGAAGAATGAGGGAGACAGCTTCACTGGGAAGAAGAAACGAGGGACCTGGCAACATGAGAACCATTCGCACACCCAGATTTTGAAGAGGAGGCAGTGGAACGTGTTATAATGGACCCACTACACGCATTCTTCGTACTGCTCGTGAAATGGGCGCTGCACATTGCAGCGCGTGGCGAGCACTCCACGAACAGTCGTTGCTCCAACAACGTATTGATCGACCAGATTTCCTCCAAATCGTGCTGTTCACTGATGAGGCCTCATTTGATCGTGATGGTATTTCGAACAGTAGGAATAGCCATGTGTGGGATGAGGAAAACACTCATGCTGTAGTAGAGTCACACCATCAAATACGTTTTGTTGTCCATTTGGTCTGACACTGTAGGCGACAATCACATTAGCCCATATCTTCTACCTGGCGGTCTGAATGGCCACCTACACATGAGGTTCGTGCAAAGACTTGTTGGAGAACGTACCTTGGATATTCGTGAGAGGATGTGGATACAACATGACGGTACACCGCCTCACTTCAGTGTGGATGTCCGCATCCATCTCAGTGCTGTACTTCCTGGTCGCTGGATTAGAAAAGGAGGTCCTATTCCATGGCCTGCGAGGTCACGTGACCTGCATCCCATTGATTATTTCCTTAGGGGATATCTAAAGTGACTTGTGTATGAGACCCCAATGGATACAGAAATGGAAGTAGTTGCCAGTATTGTAGCTGCCTGTGATGTGGTTCGAAACACACCAGCGATGTTTGTCACAGCTGGTGCGTCAGACTCTTGTTCGCCAATGTCATGCATGCATTGAGGTTGATGGCTGTCAGTTTCAGCACATTTTGTAACATACAGTGCAGATGGTACGTTCACTGTGTCATTGATGGTATTTGCAGTTAACTGTAACTAATGTAAATACAAGAGTACACAGTAATATGGTTTTATTCCTATTATCTACTTCAGCCAGCTTCTCCAACCACGGGTTTCCTTCCTCAAATCGTTCAGTGGAGCATCCTCTACGACCTGTTAAATTTTTGCGTGCTCTTACGGAAACGCCGTATAAACATTCCGCAAACCACTATTCAGTGCATGGTTCAGAGTACATCTTACCAATATGAGGAAATTTCTTGTCCATGCCATTCGCGTACTGAGCGAGGAAAGAATGACTAAATGCCTCTAAAAGCGCCATAATCAACATTACCTTCTTTTTAATGATCATTTGCGAGAGGTAGGTTAGCGGCATTATAGAAATGCCTCTGAGCACTATGGGACTTAACATCTGAGGTCATCAGTCCCCTAGACTTAGAACTACTTAAACCTAACTAACCTAAGGACATCACACACATCCATGCCCGAGGCACGATTCGAACCTGCGACCGTATTGGTCGCGCGGTTCCAGACTGAAGCGCCTAGAACCGCTCGGCCACAACGGCCGGCTTAACGGCATTATAATCACTGCGCAGTCATCTTGGTATATAGTGTCTCTAAATTTACGCAACAGGATTTCGAAAAACTACGTCTTTCTCCTAGTGGTTCCCATCTACATTCTGTGGATATTTCTGTCACACCTCCGTATAGACTATACCTGTCTGTTACGCTCCTAGCAGCGCGTCTCTGCATTCATTCGACGTCTACTGTCACGTCTAGTTGACAAGGAACCCTCTAACCTGGAACTCTGTAATTGGGCCCACGGGCATCCTCTATGTGATTTCGTTTCAGATGCAGCGCACATTCCGACAACCCTTCGAATAAATCTCAGTCTTGTATTCTGCTTCCCTGTTACTGATTTTACGAGTACTTATCCGTCCCATTTTGTATCGCTTTTTCGTTTCACCCTGAGATACTTGTGCAATGTGACGTCCTCAATAATTTCACCACTTATGCTGTGATCACATACTGTCGGGTTTTTCCCTCATATACTGTCGCGCTTTTTCCCTTTCTTATGGGCATTAACTTATATTTATTCAGAGCTGTCATTCTTTACACCAAGAGTAAATGTTGTCCAAGTCTTTCTCCAGTTCCTTACGATCGTTCAATTATGCTACTTTTCCTGCACGTAACTCCACTGTAAGCGAAAAATCTGATAGTGCTGCTGATGCTATCTGATAAATCGTTTATGTGATGTACATGTAGATAGTAACAAGTGATTATAATTTTAGAAGAATAGGATGACTTATTCAAGAGAAACAACTTCACAAATTGAGCAAGTCAGTAACGCATTGGTCCACCTCTGGACCTGATGCAGTTACTGGGTTTGGCACTGACTGGTGGAGACAGAATTGTTGGATGTCTTCCTGAGGGATATGGTACCAAATTCTGTACAAATGGCACGTTAGATCCTCAAAATACCGGGATGGTAGGATGACTCTGCCTTCAATGCTCCAAATATCTACATCTACATGGATACTCCGCAAATCACATTTAAGTGCCTGGCAGAGGGTCCATCGAACCACCTTCACAATTCTCTATCATTCCAATCTCGTATGGCGCGCGGGAAGGATGAACACCTATATCTTTCCGTACGAGCTCTGATTTACCTTCTTTTATCTTTGAGATCGTTCCTCCTTACGTAAGTCTGTGTCAACAAAATATTTTCGCATTCGGAGGAGAAAGTTGGTGATTGGAATTTCGTGAGATGATTCCGTCGCAACGGAAAATGCTTTTCTTTTATTGATGTCCATCCCAAATCCTGTATCATTTCTGTGAAACTCTCTCCCATTTTCGCGATAATACAAAACGTGTTGCCTTTGGCTCTGAGCACTATGGGACTTAACATCTGTGGTCATCAGTCCCCTAGAACTTAGAACTACTTAAACCTAACTAACCTAACGACATCACACACATCCATGCCCGAGGCAGGATTCGGACCTGAGACCGTAGTGGTCACGCGGTTCCAGACTGAAGCGCCTAGAACCGCACGGCCACACTGGCCGGCGTGTTGCCTTTCTTTGCACTTTTTCGATGTACTCAGTCAATCCTATCTGGTAAGGATCCCACACCGAGCAACAGTATTCTAAAAGAGGATGGACAAGCGTAGTGTAGGCAGTCTGCTTAGTAGGTCTGTTACATTTTCTAAGTGTCCTGCCAATAAAACGCAGCCTTTGGTTAGCCTTCCACACAACATTTTCAATATGTTCCTTCCAATTTAAATTGTTCGTAATTGTAATTCCTAGGTATTTCGTTGAATTTACGGCTTTTAGATTAGACTGATTTATCGTATAACCGAAGTTTAACGCGTTCTTTTTAGCACTCACGTAGATGACATCACACTTTTCGTTATTTAAGGTCAACTGACACTTTTCGCACCATTCAGATATTTTTTCTAAATCGTTTTGCAGTTTGTTTTAATCTTCTGTCGATAAACGACAGCATCAACCGAAGACGGCTGCTCAGATTGTCTCCCAGATCGTTTATATAGATAAGGAACAGCAAAGGGCCTATAACACAACTTTGGGGAACGCCAGGAATCACTTCTGTTTACTCGGTGACTTCCCGTCAGTTCCTACTGAACTATGACCTCTCTGACAGGAAGTCACACATCCAGTCACATAATGGGACGATATTCCATAAGCACGCAATTTCACTACAAGCCGCTTGTGTGGTACAGTGTCAAAAGCCTTCCGGAAATCCAGAAATACGGAATCGATCTGAAATCCCTTGTCAATAGCACTCAGCACTTCATGTGAATAAAGAGCTAGTTGTTTTCCACAAGAACAATGTTTTCTAAATCCATGTTGACTGTGTGTCAATAGACCGTTTTCTTCGAGGTAATTCATTACGTTCGAACACAAAATATATTCTAAAATCTTGCTGCATATCGACGTTAACTATATGGGCCTCTAATTTAGTGGATTACTCCTACTAACTTTCTTGAATATTGGTGTGACTTGTGCAACTATCCAGTCTTTGGGTACGGATCTTTCATCGAGCGAACGGTTGTATATGATTGTTAAGTATGGAGCTAGTGCACCAGCATACTCCGAAAGTATGCTAGTCAGTAGCGAGGCAGTGGGTGTGTTGGACCTTCCATCGAGCTACAGACCCCCTTGAAGATGTCTTCCGCAGGCGGGGACGAAACGTTGGGAATTGACACAGAATCCAGCAACCGACCACGGCATAACAGCACGGATAATTATAATATGGACATAAAGTAGGTCTTCAAATTTACATCACTGTAGCCGGATGCAGGCCTGTACCAGCCGCCGCAATGGGTTTCGAAGCCTTTGAAACACGCCTAGATCATTTACGAACTTCCAGAATGCTGGAATAGCTAAAGGTCAGCAATTTCTGTCAATCAGTACAACGAAAAACCAACCAAAGTTACCAATTTTACAATTTTTATTCACTCGATGACTAGTTTCGAGCCGAGATCCATTTTCAAATCATCGCATTCCACTATGTTACGATGATTTGGAAACAGATCTCGGCCCGAAACTAGTCATTGAGTAAAGAAAAAAAGTCAAATTTGCAACTTTGGACTGGTTTTTCGTTGTACTGACGCCTAGATTATTTTAAAATTCTTGCAACCATTAACAAGTCTCTGCTCCAGTTCCTCAACCACTGGATTGGTGTATATTACGTCTTTAAGGTGGTCCCAAACACAAAAATGCAAGGGGTTCAGATGAGGCGATTCTGAAGGCCGCGGTACAGGTCCTTCTCGTCCAATCCATCTTTGGCCATATAGGCGCGTTACATGTCGTTTCACCATTGCAGCAAAACGTGTCAGTTGTCCCTTATGCGTGTACTAGATACCCTTCATACGCTGAACTCGTTCTGTGTGGTGATGCCACATTGCACTGCGATGTATTATTGCCCAAATACCACTTTGGCCCATTCCAGGAGTTTCTGTGGCAATCTCCATATCGAGATTCCTGGAGAGAGTCCGTTTTTCCAGCTCCATATCTCCAAGCACAAGTGAAATTCATCCAAGTCTACCCGCTCCTGCAGCATGGGCAATGTTCCCAGTTTCACGGCATGGTGATGCATCCTTGTAAACGTTTGACTCTCGGCGTGCCTTCGGGTGAGGAATGATTCTTGGTAAAGCCGTGCAGCCGCCCGTGGATTGCCGTTAGCCATATCATACATGAAACGCACATCCATACACTACTCTTTGCTGTAATGTTCCATGTGACCACCAAATAGTCGTACAACACAACAGACTCACCGCAAACAATGGCACCCTGTGTACTGCATTACAACTCGAAAACGTAAACAATCACCACGCCATGAAACAGCATACGCTGTTTACCTAGAATGACGTCAGTAATGGCCGGTAACACAAAGTCGCAATTATGCCGCAAACGGTTACTTTGCCTACCTATATTCACCAAGAGTTTTTTCTTCTAGTAGCGTGTGCTTTCAACTGTACGTGTTTACGTCATTAATTAAGATGGCCCTACGTTAGGTAAATATTCTTTCAACGAACCATATCTTTGCGAATAAATTCTGTATGATCGTTTGTAGCTTAGTAGTCAACCATGTGGTGCAGTTTCGGACGGCTCACGGAAATCTAGGAAGAAGTAATGTACTGTTTGCCCACGATAAGTATTGACTGTCGCGGTGAGTGTCGGGAACGTCCGTGCAGCCACACTATGGCTGCTGAGGGAGAGTATCGATGAGGTGAAGGCAGCATTGGCTGCTTGTAGCAGCACTGGCAACACTACCCGCATTTTGTGCTTAACAAGAAATCGGAGGCGGCACTCGTGGAAATATTACCCGCTTAAGTGACACTACGAGGTGTGACAACAATGTAATTAGACTGATTTTCTTTGCAAGATGTGGCAACCCTGCAGGCTTGCGTAGGCACAATATCTTTGACCCTGGTCTATAAGCTGCTTCTAGTCCAAGCGGCACATCGATGCAACTGCTCAGGCGTGAGTTGTGCTGTAATAAGTTAACACGTTTTTGTGTCTCTCGTCACGGAAATGGAACCGCATAATATTGCGGAACGGTATGCCATTTCTTTTAGCGTTAAATTGGGCGAAAACGCGACTACAACTTACGGTAGCTTCAGAAAGCTTTTGGAGCGGAGGTTATGTCAAGAGCTGAAGTTTTTCGTTAGCATAAAATGTTTAGTGGAGGCAGAACGAATGTTGAAGGTTAAGACCACAGTGGATGGCCATTAACCTCAAGGACGGATGTCAACTTGGCCACGGTGCTTGAACTCGTACGATTTGATCGAAGATTATCCGTCAAAATGATTGCAGAAGAACTGAACATCAATCGAAAAACGGTTCGTCTAATAATAACTGAAGATCTTGGTATGAGAAAGATTTGTGCAAAAATGGTCCCCAAAAATCTCACAGCAAGAAACACGGGAAAACGAGGCAGCCGATCTGTTAGAGCAAACAGAAATCAATCCAGAATTGTGGAGCTGTGTTATCACTGGTGATGAAAGTTGGTTTTTTCATTACGGTCCAGAGACAAAACGCCAAAGTTCGCAATGGTGTTCAAAGATATCACTCAGGCTTAAAAGAAAACTAGCATATCAAACTCAAAAGTAAAATGCATGCTTGTGTGCTTTCAAGGGAATTGTACATAAAGAGTGGGTGCCTCCTGGACAAACAGTTAACCAATATTACTACAAAGAAATTTTAGAAAGACTTCGTAAAAGAGTTCTTCGTGTCCGTGCCAATATTGCTGATAATCGGATTCTGCATCACGATAATGCGCCATCCCATACTGCTCTGTCAGTACAGCAATTTTTAACCTCAAAACAAATTTCAGTACTACCACAGCCACCTTATTCACCAGATATCACTCTGTGCGACTTTTTTCTATTTCCAAGAGTCAAAATGGCGGTCAGTTGACACCACAAGATGTCCAAAAAGCTGTGACAAGGGTCTTTCAGGATATTACAGAAGATGAGTTCCAGAAATGTTGAAACGTCCCCTTTTGAACAATTACAAATGACTGTGCTTAAACTGACACACAATATTTTGTTAGCGCAACGCAATCTGACTTTCAAAAATCCCTGCATAAGAATGGCCCTGAGTAACATTAAACTATACCTTTCAGAAATCACTTACCTCACAAAAATCTTCATTACTCGAACTACTGCAGTACAGCGAGCGCCACTACTGCCAGCTAAATAAAAGATTCAAACTACTGAAGGCACTAACTACTGATAGGGATAGTTAGCAAATGAAAGATATTAATAGAGAACAAACAATGTATTTACCTTGATATCATCATATATAAATATAGCAGTTCATGACAAATTTCAAAACTCCGCCATCTCTCTCCCCACATCCACCACTGCTGGCGGCTCACCTCCAACTGCGCAACGCTACGCGCTGTTCACATCCAGCTGCCTAACACTACAATGGCGAGTATTACAACAATGCAAAGCAGCCACAGACTGCACACAGCACAGCCAGTGATTTTCATACAGAGGTGGCATTACCAACAAAAAAAACCTAAACAGCCTACTTACATAGAGAAAACATAAACAGCCTACTTACATAGCCCCCATGCTCCCCACAAAAAATTTTACAAATTTTTTTTGGGCAGTGGCCAATAATGACTTGATAAAATTTTTCATAATTACAATAACAAAGAAATCAAATGCACACACTTATTGATACAATGTTGGTCAAAAGCTAAAATTTTCTCACAGTCCATAAAGATAGTCCTGATCATTCATCATAACAGTAATTACAGGTTTTTTTCACAAAGTCTCATTAGTAAAAGAAATTGCACACAGAAGTAGTGGATTTCCATGTAGTCTTGAAGAAGTAGTGTTGTCCTTCCAACGGAAAGACAGTGCTGACTCTTGACATGCTGACAGGTAATGGGCCACAATGGAGCAAACCCACAGCAGAGTCATTCGAAGTTTTGAAGAATATTGGTAGGTAGGTCTTCACAGAGCAGACCCACTGGAGTCCTGGTAGAGATTGTGGTATTGGTGGGCCACCAGAGGTGCAGACCCACTGCAGTCCTTGTAGAAATAATGGTATTGGTGGGTCATCAAAGATGCAGACCCACTGTAGTCCTTGTAGAAATAATGGCGTTGGTGGGTCATCATAGATGCAGACCCACTGTAGTCATTGTAGAGATAATGGTATTGGTGGGCCACCAGAGGTGCTGACCCACTGTAGTCCTTGTAGAGATGGCCAGCAGCCATCTGTTGCGATTGTGCAGGTGCACATTCACCATCGAAGAGTCTTGCGGAGAATATAGCAAGTCCATAAACCACCACTTGTCCACTCACAAAAAATTTGTTTGAAATGTCCTTAGAACCAGCAATGCTGTTATCCAGTCCCTTGCTGAATTAGTAACACACGTGCAAACACTAACAGTCCCAACTTCTCACATATTGTCCATATACTATGACCAACAGAAACGTGCGCAGTGAAATGTAACTAACAAGTTAATAATATCATGAACTGGTGACAATTACAATTTTATAACATAAGAATACAATAACAAAGGTACAAAATACATCATTAAAAACATAACAATACAGATAACATTTGTAGTACAGGCTTTACAAAAGAATCGAACTAACATATACGTCAGTGGAACTATGAGTACATACATAAAAGATCACAATAACTTTTGAAACATCAACTTCACACATGAGCATTAAACAGAATTAATAATGTCTAACATCTTTAAAAAGTAAATAACATATTATTAATGCCAATTATATTCGAGGATAACAGTATTCCTCATCATAGCGAATGTAGCTTAATAGTAAAAGAAGAAAAAATTCTATGAAACTGCACAGAGACAGGAAGAAAACAAATACACAAGGGTACACAAACACATAGTGGGATAACACCGATAGGAAAGGACAGGGTTCGTTTTCAGTGTAACATTTGGTACTGCAGTCCAACCCAAAACTTCATATACCTTTCCTCTTATTTCATCCTTTGTTTCCACCAAAAAAATTCTATCTAAGCATGCTTTCTGTATTTATATGTTCACACATTTCTTACCTCAACATTTATTTCCAAGAAAATCCTACCTAAACCTGTTTTCTGTACTTTTTTCGTATAACTTCTCAATGCATTTCTTCCAATTCATCGCAACTCATTCTCTTAGAGGCTACCCCCTCTTAAGCTAACTTAAATCTACTGAGCTCAGATGCTAAACTAAGGGACGAGGCAATGCAGCAGCACAAAACAATTAATACAAACAGCAATAAAAAAATGGAAATTTGCAAAGCAAGCTACAGTAAATCTAAATTGCCAAGCAATTCAACATTACAACTAATGTAAGGCACTGTGCAGCAAACAAGAAAAATAAATGCGTAGTAAACTGGCTTAACAGCGTAATACAAAGCCAAATTCAGTAGCACTATGCCTGGCAAACAGCAGCAGTAAATGCTATAATGTATACCAAAGCATGACAAAGCTCAAGCAGAAAAACAGTACACTAAAGATAACAATGCAGACAAAGGTAATGTATAATCACATCTTAATGTCTATGTAATTAAAGTGGTGCACCACAAAAACTAATTCTACAAAAAATTACCAAGTACTTGAAAAGTGAATTATGTATGCAGTTCCTGTGAACGTAAATGTCTTTCTGTGCTCCCTCATTTTTTTTTTTATGAAAAAAAATTATTATTTACTCCATCTGTAGACAGAAAATATTTATATTAGTACATCTATAAAATTTTATTTTAACCAATGCTGCAGTGCAGCTAGAAACTAGATATTAAACAAAATGACTAAATAAATACATAAAGGCAAGCCATATGGCATTTCTCTCAATTAGCAAGACAATAGCCGTGAAATGTTTCTCATCGTTTCATTAGGCATTTTAGTAAATATCATAAATTAAGAGCTCCACAGTGTAATCATATGTTATCAAGTTCGACCGTGTCGTTTTCCGATGCTTTCTACAAAGGAACGTCAATAGCGAGGATAATGGCCTCCCTTTTTTTTTTCTACCACCTAATGGCTTTTTCTCAAGGCGGCTGGCACACCTGGCCGCTCAGAACGAATTACGTGCAGGTGGTCACTTAACTTTCTTACGGAAATATTTACGACAGCAGTTTCCGCTACAGTGGCAGTCTCATATAAAAATTTCACAGGTCGAAAATTTGCGTTACAAATGTGTAGAAACAAAATCCTATAAATATAACAGCGTCCAAAAAATTTTCGCCAGCATTGTTATACATTCACGCATATACACAAATTTCATAACTCTTAAAGTACGATTCTTGGTTTCCAACAACCTTTTTCACAAATCAGAGTCCCTAATCACTACTCATTATTCCTTACCTTATTCGTCGACACTTCTTCAGTATTTCATCATAAGAAATACGTAGCATAATCAAACTCCTCATATACGGTATCATCATCTTATTAATCATAAACATACCTCAACAGTATAATACACATCGTCGTCGTAATAATAACATCATAACACCTCAGTCAAATCTCAAAATTGTCGTAGCTTCCTCCAATAATTTCAAAACCTAAAAAGAATTCTCTGCTCATTTAAATAGTGTCACCTAGCTCAAAAGTACTTTAAAAATCATGATCTCATACCAAATACATCATTCAAAGCTCTCATAGTATCACAATGGGTCCGAAAATATATGAACAGTTCACACAGTACAGACAAAATACAATTTCATAAGTGTGAAGTAATCCAACTCTGTAATTGCGTAAACATCTGTCACTGACGTAGTAAAAATAATGTTTGTTTCTCTGTCAAATAATCAGATAGCTGTGTAATTCTGTGTTAGAGAAATATGGTACCGAAGTGTAAAGTTGTATAAGCAAATACCATATTAGCTAGGGCTCCTTGTGCTTGCCAAACACATGGTACACAAAGTAAGTGTGTACCCCCCTGAGGATTAATGTAATTATACCCTCAGGTGTTACAGATTACACCAATGGAATGAAATATATCACGGAAAACTTTCTTTGTAATTAAAAAATCTTTAAAAATAAATGTTTTAAGTATAAAATTAATCACTCAAATACGTGTACTGTAGCGCTAAATGTACGTCTTGTTGTAACATAATCTCTGTGGAAGTGTCGTAGTTATCGTCCTCCGAAAGGTAAGTTCTGCAGAAGTCAATGTACTTACCTCATGATAAACAAAAGTGAAATGCTTTGTGTATAGATATCGTAGTTATTACGCTTATTGTTGTGATGAAGAAAGTACTGTACTGTAACGTATTGTTGTGCTACGGAAAACCCTGTCTCATTGTAGCTATACTACAGAAGTTACTACTAAAACCTGTTTTACTTTCCAGAAGAATTCAGAAAAACTGTGCAGATATAAAACAGATACACCGCAAAAGCAACATTGTAAATTGTCACTCATTAGTAGCGTCGTGATAAAATCGTGTAGCTGTCACATAAACTAACTACTGTGTCATCTGGTATCTCACAGAAAGTACCTTAAATCCAAAATGTATTTTCAAGTAAACCAAATTGTTGCATTAAAGTCACATTAGCAATACTGGTATATGTTTTAAGTATGTGAGCCTTATGGTCGTTGCATAATCGTGCCACTAACAAGCAAGAATGTACACACACAATAACGCTGTGTCGTCAGTTCACTATAACAATGCATTCGTAATTTCTGTTTAAATAAGTTCTCTTGGTTCTTGACTGGATATTTAACTTCAAACATTGTTGCATGTTAACAGTTTCTTAAGTCTGACAATGCATACTAGAAATGTGAAGTTAAGAGTTTTATGGCAAAGACAAAGTTAAAAAGCAGATTATCTCTCAATAAGCGGTTTTACATGTGAAGTGTGGTGCAATCCTTTACTCTTCATAGTACTCAGAGTTTGAACTTGAATGCAATTGTCAGGCGGTATACGTCGGTAAAGAATACTGGAATTTTTCTCAAGGTTAGCGTCTCTGTTATTTTTCTCTGAGCCACCTGGCGCACGTGGCTGCCTGCTGTGTGAGTCATTGTCTGTCTCTTTGTTGGTGCGCGTCGTTATTGGGATTAGAAGACCTAACTTCTACAAATTCGCTTTGCCGAGAGGGCCCAGCTGTGTTAGAATCCCGCCAGTTCTGATGAAATTGACGTCTGTCGTTATGATTATATCGTCTGTCGTCATGTCGTTAGATTCCGTAGTTTCTTCCTTGTCGGTCACGTGGTGGAGAATTTCTCCCTGAATCGTAACTCCGCGCTGAACTGTTGCGTCTGAAGTTATTCTGTCTCCCCTGGTAATAATTGTTTTGGTTCCCATATTGTCTGTTTCTGTGGTTATCTCTGTCATATTCATTACTACGGAAATGCGATCTTTCTCTGTAACTATTATTACTCTGCCAGTAGTTGTCATATGGGTGGTGTCTGTTTTGGTCACGATTTGCGGTGTAAGAATAGCCTTGTCGTGTCCAGTTATTGTTTCTGTCGTCACGGAATTGTGACGTATGTGACCTGTAGTGATTGTTTTCCTGTTTTCGCATCCCGCGACTGTCTGTGTCAATTTCTAATTCTTGTAACAGTCCCTGAAAAGCTTCAATGTCGTCTTTGCAACGTCCTGCCAAAATAATATGTCGTAAATGTTCAGGCAATTTGATTAAGCAATTGCGGATGAGTTCTGAGGGGCTGTATGGGTTTGACAGGTACTGATTCTTGTGTAACATGTCTTCAAAATATTTCACAAGGCTGGAAAATTCAGACTGTTCGAAATGTTTCATCATTATGATGCTATGTTTTACTCGGTCTTGTGTAGCTTGAGACCAATATGCTGAGAGGAAGGCATGATAAAAATCTCCTTCACTGTGACAATCGTGAATGACCGATCGCATTCTTATAGCTGGTTCATTCTCTAAGTAGCCACACATAAATTCTAATCTGTGCTCTAATGACCAGTTGGGAGGAAAACAATGAGAGAATTGATGGAGCCACGCTTGTGGATGAATGTCGATGCCAGAATTCTTAAATGTTTTGAATTTACGTGTAGTAATGAACAGCTTATAGTCAAAGTCATCATGTCGGCGAGTCGCATATCGGTCATTGTTACGTCGTTTCAGCGGTTCCATTTCAAAATTCGGTGCACATTGCCAATTTCTTTCATAATTTCCGAAATGCGCTGTGTTATTATTTTGTGGCTGTTCCGTATTTCTATGTCCCTCTTCCCGTATTGGGGCGCGAGTGTCCTCTGAAATACGTAATTCTTGTACTACTTGTGCCAACTGATCTTGCACTTCCCGGATTTCTCTTTTGTACTGTGTATTAATTTGATTCTGATTTTGTTTGAATTTTCTAATTTCTACATACTCTTCAGTGTCAGTGAAGGCTACAGGTGTTGTGTCATTCAGATCATCATCTACCTTTGTAGATAAGTTAGTGAACTGATCTGACAGTTCGGCTACTTTATCCGATAGTGAAATTATTTCCTCTGTATGTTTTTCTGAACCAAGTTTCAGAGTATCTACTGTGTCCTTTAAGTTTTCCTGAGTTTTTGCAAGTTGCGTAACCGAATCGGTAGATGCAACTGAGTCAATTTTAGCTTGCAAGGTGTCGTGATTTTCATGAACAATGGTTTGCAGTTCTTTTATGGCTGCTTCGTGATTCTGTAATACATTTTCATGCCGCGAAAAAATGGTTTGAAAATGCTCACAAATTTGTGTTTTTACGTCATTACAGACTTTTTGACATTTCGATTCAATGTTATGTAACTCACTAGTTAAATCTTCACGTGTTTGTTCAAGTGTGGTGTCTAACTTTTGAAGATTTTGTCCCATTCCGTCTAACTGTTGCTGTGTTTGTCTCTGGTGTTGTTCCATTGTGTCTAATTTTTGAAGATTTTGTTCCACTGTGTCTAACTTTTGCTGTGTTTGTATCTGATTTTGTTCCATTGTGTCTAACTTTTCAAGCTTTTGTCCCATTTGTTGCATTAATTGTAATAACAATGCACTGGTGCCTGAAACATGTTCCTCAGTGCTTTTCGGCAGTGAATTTGCACCGGCAACATTCACATTTTGACAAGCGGCAAATGTGTCTTGACTCATTTGAGAAAACGGTGAGGACGCAAAACCTGAATCTACAGTATTTGCAAAATTGTGTCCTGTCATTTCGGATTCCTGAGGCGAGCTGTTGCCGACCGATCGACCGATAATGCTTCCCTCTTCACTAATTGTTTCACTGTCCACGCCATTGTTTGCCGCCCGCTCCATTTCCCTATGCACAATTACCAAATTACTACTTTGAACATCAGTTAATTCATTACTCGGTGGCGCTAACACACTCCTTTCATTTTCACTGTCATTTCTCAGTTTACTTTGGAGCCTAGTATTACGTTTTTCACACGCCATTATTGTCACAGTATTTCACACGACAACACAGAAAAACACAATTTGAAGATCAAAAATAAGAGAACACATTAACATAGCACTGAAAATAATATCTAGTTAATTGCAGCTGTGAAATACTTGGTGCAAATCTACATGCATGCCACAACTGTTTTACTGTACAACAATGAAAGACTGCAACTACAAAGGAGATTTTCTCTACAATTACGCGCTAGCAATAAACAAAATCTACACTAATTACACAAACTACAAGAAAAAATCAGAAGATTCCAGTGAGGTATCCTCGGCTAAGGGTCGACATATGAAACGTCCCCTTTTGAACAATTACAAATGACTGTGCTTAAACTGACACACAATATTTTGTTAGCGCAACGCAATCTGACTTTCAAAAATCCCTGCATAAGAATGGCCCTGAGTAACATTAAACTATACCTTTCAGAAATCACTTACCTCACAAAAATCTTCATTACTCGAACTACTGCAGTACAGCGAGCGCCACTACTGCCAGCTAAATAAAAGATTCAAACTACTGAAGGCACTAACTACTGATAGGGATAGTTAGCAAATGAAAGATATTAATAGAGAACAAACAATGTATTTACCTTGATATCATCATATATAAATATAGCAGTTCATGACAAATTTCAAAACTCCGCCATCTCTCTCCCCACATCCACCACTGCTGGCGGCTCACCTCCAACTGCGCAACGCTACGCGCTGTTCACATCCAGCTGCCTAACACTACAATGGCGAGTATTACAACAATGCAAAGCAGCCACAGACTGCACACAGCACAGCCAGTGATTTTCATACAGAGGTGGCGTTACCAATAAAAAAACCTAAACAGCCTACTTACATAGAGAAAACATAAACAGCCTACTTACAATGTTACCATCAATGGCAGAATCGCTGGAAAAAGGTGAGCAATGAGAAGGGAACTACTTTGAAGGAAGCAACACTATTCCTGACTAAAACGGTAAGCTACGTTTTTTTCACATCAGTCTCAATACTTTATTGTCGCATCTCGTACCTCCGGATCGGAAGTCAACCACTTTGATGACCTGGTCGTGCTCGAGAGTTTTACTTACGACCTACGAATTATTTATTTGTCGACAGTGATGGAAAATGAAAGTCGATGAATGTACAACTTACGACACTATGAATCGAACGTCCAAAACTGATTTTTGGAATCTTTTTGCACATTGCATTCATTAAACACAGGGCAGCAGTAATGTTTACAAAGTGTACTTGACTGTGCCTGAAAGAATTATCAGAACGATGTTCTCTCAAGATCACTGTTATTTTTGCTTGATTCAAGATCATTATCATCATCGCTTGAGGGCGTGGTACTGATGATTACTTCATAGACGGGCATTTCCACAATTCCATCTCGTGCTCAATAGTCTTGCTCCAACTGTTGCACTTTCTGCTGTAATCTTGCCAGTCCTGTGCAGTAACTGAAAGGAAAAAGCATCAACAAGCTTCTACAATCTATCTTCGACATGTCACCAGTGACGTCTACATCTGCATCTTCACTCTGCGTACCACCGAGAGGTGCAAGGCGGATCATAAATCAAACTGCACCAGTTATTAGGGTTCCTCTTCCATTCACCTATGGAGCGTGAGAAGAATTATTATTTAAATGCCTCTATGCGTGCACTAATTATTCTAATCTTATTCACACCATCCCTGTTCACATTGTTGTCACTGAAATTGTTTTTTATTTCGTTCCAGGCCAATTCTATTTCACTTACATTACAGGTGTAGGGCGTTAATCGCACTACTTTGTGGCTTAAGCTATCAGCGACTTTATCCACGACGTACACGACTTCCACGGCTGGGTTGTTTTCCTTTATTTTAGATCACAGTTCAGCCTTTCTCATTGAGTCGTTGCAATCTGTTTGTCTCTCTTGCAGTCACTCTAACATCGTAATCGTGAAATCATATTTATTAAGTATTCTGTCAAACTTCCTGTTTGGTGTGGCGCATTAACCACACAGTCACAGAATTGGGTGGAGTATTACGAACCACCATAACCGCTCCCTCCACCCCCCCCCCTTTTCCCCGCCTCCAGTCAAGCAGTTCGCAAGTCAGTGGAAACATTTTCTTGCATGAAACTTGCTGTCAAATTAAAACCGTGTGCCAGAATGGGTTTTCAGGTTCGAGTCCCGGTTCGGCATTCAGTTTTAATCTGTCAGGAAGTTTCAAATCAGCGCACAATCCAAAAATGGTTCAAATGGCTCTAAACACTATGGGACTTAATATCTGAGGTCATCAGTCCCCTAGACTTAGAACTACTTAAACCTAACTAACCTAAGGACATCACACACAACCATTCCCGAGGCAGGATTCGAACCTGCGACCGTAGAAGCAGTGCGGTTCCGGACTGAAGTGCGTAGAACCGCTCGGTCACAGCGGTCGACTGCCCACACTCCACTGCAGGGTGAAAATTCGTTCTAGTTTCTTGTATCTTCCTGCAAGTACTTGCCGAAATTGTCATTTCGAGAAAGTTTTCCTCAAACTTGCAGCAGTTGTATGCATTCAGTACCGATAGGAAATATCAGTGTCGAAAAGGAGAATGGCACAAAGACAGATGGGCCAAAAAAATGAGCCACTGGAACCTCTAAACGCATATGATTGGCACAACCAGTCAAGGAATGAGTTTACCAAACAATTTGTTTCACCCGAAGAGGAAGGACAATGGCAGTACAGATATCTTTAAATTTTAGTTCATTTTTTAATGTTACCGTAAACATAAATGCGTTACATTTTTGATAAAATTGCTAAATTCTGCTCGCAAAAATGGAATAGTAATTAAAATGCAGTCTCTTGGTGAGATATCACGCCGCACTTTTGTTTCCTGCTATCGAATCTTTGATGATACATTAGACAAGAGATGTTCAAAATTTGCATACGACATCCTCAAAGTATTTAATCTAAGTGGAGTTCTCCGATTTTAGTTAAATGAACAGTATTTCTTGGTAACATAAATACGTACTCTGCAAAAAAAAATTATTTTTTAATTTTTATGTTTCGTCAAGATTTTAATTCATTAATAATGCAACAACGGGGCGACTGCTCTATTTTTCAAGGAAACTGGACTTCTGCAACAAGTACTTGCAGAATGTTCCTGAAATATACTTCCCCCAGTGACCTGAAGAAGTCAACTTGAGTAGGTACATACCTCAGCAAGTACTTACAAGAGTTACTTGCTAGTGGACACAAACCTTCAGTAATACTTCGCGTCTACTGGCGGCTAGATGTTGTCAGCAGTCGGAGAGAAACGAATATATTTCAAGTAGTGCCGATTTTCTCCGCTTTTGGCAGCATTAGCGAAATCGTAATATTATCGTGGCCAAACCTGCGTACATGGTTTGTGCATGAACAAAGCAAACTGTACCACAGGAGTGTTCGCTTTTGGAAACGTGTTGTTTCTACGGGGCTCTATGAAGATCATCAGTGTTTCAGCTTAGAAAATGTTCTAGTGTGCTACAACAGATAGTAGTTAGTGGGACTGGTCTATAATTTTGTGTATCCAACCTCTTATCCTATATGAAAACGTTAGTCACCTGCACCATTTTACAGTCACACGGGACTGCTGGCTGCTCAAGCCACAGTCGATAAGTATGAGCAAAGAAAGGAGGCTACTTCCGTGGCGTATTCACTGTGAAATCGATCTGGAATTCGGTAAAGGCCTGCAACTGTGTTAGTTTTAAGTAGCTTTAATTGTTTTGAAACACCGGAAATAGCGATATAGATATCACTCATTTGTGAGTGTGCGAGGCGATCGTACATTAGTACCTTATTATCCTCGTACATGAGTACATTTTTAAACGGTGAAATAAAAAATTATTCTGTCTTTTTGCTGTATTCAGTTTCGACACCAGAAGGATCCACGAGAGGCTAAACGAAGGTTTGGATCTGTTCACTGATTTTACATACGACCCAAGTTTCCTACAACTTTCCGATAAATTTTTGTCCAGAATCAAATGGTTCAAGTGGTTCTGAGCACTATGGGACTTAACTTCTAAGGTCGTCAGTCCCCTAGAACTTATAACTACTTAAACCTAACTAACCTAAGGACATCACACACATCCATGCCCGAGGCAGGATTCGAACCTGCAACCGTAGCGGTCGCGCGGTTCCAGACTGAAGCGCCTAGAACCGCTCGGCCACTCCGGCCGGCGTCCAGAATCCGACTGTGAAAATTGCTATAGGCATAACTCATATGCCTTGTTGCAGGCGCACTAAATGATATCAGTTTTTTCCTATCAGGAACCCTACAGCCTCTCTTGTGGAGAAATTGCAGTAGTTTGTTTTTGTTGACACCATCGGAGGCTGAGCCACGAATAAGCCGTGAACTCGCACTCTGGAGTTAGCTACTGATTTGTATACGCTGATCGTGTGCGTTTTTTTACGACACTCGTTCCCTTGAACGGTACTTCTATAAGGTCGCAATTCTTACAGTGGTGACGTTAGATCTCTGATTTTAACGTCTTGGTTTCTCCATGATGCGCAGTTTGCGGCAGTAACATGGGCAGATAGTATCACGACACAAAATATCAGTCAGTTCACACACAAATAAAGGCAATGCGGAATGCATTATGTAACTAAAGGCACGCAGCTTAACGATGATAAAGTCCGCAGAAATCAATCGTACGTTCCCACACTCTTTTATACCAGCACTCTCACGCGGCAACTTGCACAGTACAGGAAATATTAGTAATCAACCCGCTTTCTGATTAAGGCGTATCCAGGGTCAGATAGCGACCCTGGTCATAATTCAAAATTATGAAGAGTTCAAAAATGGTTCTGAGCACTATGGGACTTAACATCTGTGGTCATCAGTCCCCTAGAACTTAGAACTACTTAAACCTAACTAACCTAAGGACATCACACACATCCATGCCCGAGGCAGGATTCGAACCTGCCACCGTAGCAGTCGCGCGGTTCCGGGCTGAGCGCCTAGAACCGCTAGACCAGCGCGGCCGGCTTATGAAGAGTAAACTGAGGTTTAAGAGAGTCGTACGAAAGAATCAGTGTGGAAGGAAGTAGGATATTGAAGTACTGAGGAATGATACTATGCGTTTGAAGTTCACTAAGGACGTGGGTACAGCGATAAGGACTATCACAGTTAGCAGTTCAGTTGAAGAGGAGTGGACGCATCTGTAAAGGCAGTCACAGATGTTGGATGGCCAGACATCTGTACAAGTAAGGTAAATACGAAGAATCCGTAACTAACAGAAGAAATACTTCAATCCATCGACGAAAGGAGGAAGTACAAAAACCTTCAGGGAAAGACAGGCATAAAGGAATTAGGAATGAAATAAACATGAGGTACAGGGCAGCCAAGGTGAAATGGTTGCAGGAAAAGTGGGAAGAAACTGAAAAAGTGACGATCGCAAGATGTCTGACTCAGTGTACAGAAAAGTCAGATTAACAACAAGGGTGCTAACAAGAAGAATGGAACCGGTATTCCGCTGTTAAACGCAGAGTAAAGAGTGAATTGGTGGAAAGAGTACACTGAAGGCGTTCCTGAGGTCAGTACTTGCCTGATGACGTGACAGAAGAATGGATTCGACATGGAAGACACAGGGGATCCAGTTTTACAATCAGAATTTCAAAGAGCTCTGGAATCCTTGAGATCAAATAAAGCAGAAGGGATAGATAACATTCCATCGAAATCTCTAAAATCATTTGGGGCAAATGGTAATCAAACGGCTAACAAAGCTGACGCGTAGAATCTTTGAGATTGGCGGCGTATCATTAGACTTTCGCGTAAACATCATCACCGTTTCGAAGATAGCAAGAGCAGATACGCGCGAAAACTACCGCACTATCAGCTTATTATTCATGCATCCAAGCTGCTGACGAGAATAATATACAGAAGAACAGAAAAGAAAATTGGAGATATATTAGATGATGATCAGTTTGGCTTTATGAAAAGTGTGCAACATTTACGAGAGCCAAGAGAGAACTATAAGACCGGAAGACCAAGAACGAAGTGCTCGGATTAAAAAAGGTGTAAGACATCGATGCAGTATTTTGTCTCAACAGTTCAGTCTGCACATCCAAGAAAAAAATGACGGAAATAAAAGAAAGGTTGAAGAGCGGGATGAAAATTCAGAGTTAAAGGATATCAGTGATAAGATTCACTGATGGCATTACTATTCTCAGTGAAAGTGACAAAAATTACAGGATCTGTTGAATTTAGTGGACAATCTAATGGGTACATAATGTGGGTTGAGAGCAAACTGGAAAAAGACAATAGTGTTGAGAAGTAGCGGAAATGAAAAACTTAACATCAGAATTGGTGCACACGAAGTAGACCAAGTTAACGATTTCTGCTGCCTTGGAAGTAAAATAAACTATGTGGGACAAAGTACGGAGGATATAAAAAGCAGACTAGCACAGGAAAAACTGGGAACCTTTGCTAAGAGAAATATACTGGCGTCCAACATAGGCCTTAATCTGAGGAAGAAATTTCAGAGAAGGTAAGTTTAGAGCGCGGCACCGTATGATAGTGAACCGTGAGCAGTGGGAATACCTGTATAGGAGAGAATCGGAACGTTTGAGATGTGCTGCTTCACATCTACATCACTATTGGTACTACACATGACGGCGGGCGACGTTTTCCAGGTATTCTCCAAAACTAAACCCTTCCATGGAATTGCTGCAGAGTACAATATACATAAATGGAAATGGCCTGGAGATACTGGAAGGATTCAGATAGATTATATGATGGTAAGACAGAGATTTAGGAACTAGATTTTAAATTGTATGACATTTTCAGGGGCAGATGTGGACTCTGGCCACAATCTATTGGTTATGAACTGTAGATTAAAACTGAAGGAACTGTAAAAAGGTGGGAATTTAAGGAGATGGGACCTGGATAAACTAACAGAAGCAGAGGTTGTAGAGAGTTTCAGGGAGATCATTAGGGAACGACTGACAGCAATGGGGAAAAGAAATACAGTGGAAGAAGAATGGGTAGCCTTGAGGGATGAAATAGTGAAGACAGCAGAGGATCAAGTAGGTAAAATTATGAGGGCTATTAGAAATCCTTGGGTAACAGAAGAGATATTGAATTTAATTGATGAAAGGAGAAAGTAGAACAATACAGTAAATGAAGTAGCAAAAAAGGAATACAAACGTCTCAAAAATAAGATCGACGGGAAGTGCAAAATGGCTAAGAAGGGATGGCTAGAGGACAAATGTAAGGATGTAGAGGCATATTTGACTAGGGGTAAGACAGATACGGCCTACAGGAAAATTAGAGAGACCTTTGAAGAAAAGAGAACGACTTGTATGAATATCAAAAGCTCAGGTGGAAACACAGTTCTAAGCAAAGAAGGGAAAGCAGAGAGGTGGACAGAGTATATAGAGAGTCTATACAAGGGCGATGTATGGATATGGAAGAGGATGTAGATGAAGATGAAATGGGAGATATGGTACTGCTTGAAGAGTTTGACAGAGCACTGAAAGACCTAAGTCGAAACAAGGCCCCGGTAGTAGACAAGATTACCGGCCGCGTGGCCGAGCGGTTGTAGGCGCTTCATACTGGAACCGCGCGACGGCTACGGTCGCAGGTTCGAATCCTGCCTCGGGCATGGATGTGCGTGCTGTCCGTAGGTTAGTTAGGTTTAAGTAGTTCTAAGTTCTAGGGGACTGATGACCTCAGCAGTTAAGTCCCATAGTGTTCAGAGCCATTTGAACTATTTTTTGAAGTAGACAACATTCCATTAGACCAGTGCCAGCCTTGGGAGAGCCAGCCCTGACAAGACTCTACCATCTGGTGAGCAAGATGTATAAGACAGGCAAAATACCCTCAGACGTCAAGAAGAATACAATAATTCCAATCCCAAAGAAAGCAGGTGTTGGCAGATGTGAATATTACCGAACTATCAGTCAGTGCTGCAAAACACTAACGCAAATTCTTTACAGACGAATGGAAAAACTGGTGGAAGCCGTCCTCGGGGAAGATCAGTTTGGATTCCGTAGAAATGTTGGAACACGTGAGGCAATACTGACCCTACGACTTATCTTAGAAGCTAGATTAAGAAAAGGCAAACCTACGTTTCTAGCATTTGTAGAGTTAGAGAAAGCTTTTGACAATGTTGACTGGAATATTCTCTTTCAAATTCTTAAGGTGGCATGTGTAAAATACAGGCAACGAAAGGTTATTTACAATTTGTACAGAAACCAGATGGCCGTTATTAGAGTCGAGGGGCATGAAAGGGAAGTGATTGGGAAGGGAGTGAGATAGGGTTGTAGCCTCTCCCCGATGTTATTCAGTCGGTATATTGAGCAAGCAGTAAAGGAAACATAAGAAAAATTCGGAGTAGGTATTAAAATCCATGGAGAAGAAATAAAAACCTTGAGGTTCGCCGATGACATTGTAATTCTATCAGAGGCAGCAAAGGACCTGGATGAACCGTTCAACGGAATGGACAGTGTCTTGAAAGGAGGATATAAGATGAACATCAAAAAAAGGAAAACTAGGATAATGGAATGTAGTCGAAGTAAATCGGGTGATGCTGAGGGAATTAGATTAGGAAATGAGACACTTAAAGTAGTAGATGAATTTTGCTATTTAGGGAGCAAAACAATTGTGATGGTCGAGGTAGAGAGGATATAAATTGTAGACTGGCAATGGCAAGGAAAGAATTTCTGAAGAAGAGAAATTTGTTAACATAGAGTATAGATTTAAGTGTCGGGAAGTCGTTTCTGAAAGTATTTGAATGGAGTGTAGCCATGTATGGAAGTGAAACATGGACGATAAATAGTTTAGACAAGTAGAGAATAGAGGCTTTCGAAGTGTGGTGCTCCAGAAGAATGTTGAAGTATAGATGGGTAGATCACATAACTAATGAGGAGGTACTGAATGGAATTGGGGAGAACAGAAATTTGTGGCACAACTTGATTAAAAGATGGGGTCGGTTGGTTGGACGTGTTCTGAGGCATCTAGGGATCACCAATTTAGTATTGGATGGGAGCGTGGAGGGTAAAATTCGTAGAGGGAGACGAAGAGATGAATACACTAAGCAGATTCAGAAGGATGTAGGCTGCAGTAAGTACTTGGAGGAGAAGCTTGCACAGGATAGAGTAGCATGGAGAGCTGCATCAAACCAGTCTCAGGGCTGAAGAACACAACAACAACATAACATAAATCAACAAATAACCCGTCATCACTGTCCATTGGCTCACACTTCATCCCACCTCAGACGTGGCTTAGCGTTGTCTACAGAAAAGTATGGCACAAGAGGAGCTGCTCAACCATTCTACCCATTATTTTCAGCTCCCTACTCACACTGTGTTAGCTGAACTGCTGGTAGCACTTTACATCTCACGTTTGATTACTTACGCTGATTTAATGCTATTTAATACAGCTACTCTCCGCCCTGCCCGGCGCTGTCTGTTCGTCAGTGCACGAGGTCTGGCAAGTCTTTGTTTAGCTGAGGTTCTTCCTTCTCGTTTCCATTTCACAATCACATCACTAACAGCCGACTTGGGCAGCCTTAAATGTTGAAATGTCCCTGATGCAGCTTTTACTCAGGTGACATCCTATAACTAGTCCGCGTTCGAGGTGGCTGTTACTGCCTCTCCAGTGATAACGCAGAACTACGCGCCTTCCATTATCAGCGCGGGTTCGACTCATGTCATCTACTGGTGAGTTCAGCATTACATTTGGGTGTCTGGATACGTTTCCTCAGATAGTGTAAATAGTGTGGTCAACATCGAGAGACTGAGAACTTTCTGTCAGGTAGTGCATATAAAATCAAGCCCTTGATGCCCATTCGCCAACAAGAAATAACGTGAACAAGCGTAAGAAGTTGCTTAGTGTAGTTCAGAGAAAAAGTTCACATACAATTTTTCCAATACTTAGAAACTGGCTGACAACAGATTGTGTATAAATGCACGAGCACTATTTTATTGTTATTGTTATATTGCAATAACTGTGATTGCTTACTCGTATATTTAATAATCCGAACACGAATTGGATCAAAATTGGACAGTATTGCACGGAACATAATATGACTTTACGTTGACTGTAACAAAAGAGTTCATGAAGGTGAGTGGCAAGTTTTTGTTTTTATGGTTTTGACAGCTAACAGTCTCAGAAACTGAAAACGTTTTCTGCCGGGCGGTTAATATAAAGTGGTCAAAAAAATGAACCTTCCTTTCAGATTGAAACTGTTTGCCGGACCAGGACTTGAAACTGGGACGTTTGCCTTTCTTGAGCAAGTGCTCATCAACTGATCTATCCAAGCACGATTCATGACCTGCTGCTTTACTTCCACAATTAGTAGCTAGTGGAGCATTTGCCCACGAAAGTCAAAAGTTACAAGTTCGTTTCCCCGTCCGGCACACAGTTTTACTATGCCAGGAAGTTTGAAATCAACGCTCACTCCACTACAGAGTGAAAATTCATTCAGATGTTCAAAAAAAATGTTCGCACCAACTTCATAACTTGCACAGTTTGTACTATTTTTAATCGGAAACGTCTTTCTTAATGCTCGTTCAGCACTGGAAATGGCTGTCATGTAGCATCTTGTGTAATGGAGGTGAATGTAAACCTGTATTGTCACTGCATTTAACAAGAGTCCAATGTGTCTGCAATCGTGAAGTGAACAATGCGGTATATATTCCGACAGCTTTTCTCAGGCTTCTGCCAGGCACGCTTGTCACTGTGGGTAGTCAAGGTTGTAAGATGGCCGCCCCAGAAACAACGTTTTGACATTCAACCACAATCGTGGTCGTCCGCTGCGGACATCACCAATGATGGCCGCTAACCAAAAATTTTGCTCGGTAGGTTCCCGGAGGACCATCCAACAGAACTTTGCGGTACCTCTTTCGAGGCATCTGGGAAATGTGTATCGACGTAGATACATTGCCAGACAAAAAACGGGAGCCCTACAAACTCAACGAATTGAGAAGACATGTGATATTATTCTAGTGATTAAAAATCGAGTATGGTTTACAAAGAACGTGATAGCATGGGCCCAATTATCAGTACGACGTTGCACTCACTCTGGCGTAGGTGCATACCCTGATTCAGTTGGAAAAGGTGTCATAAAGCCGTTCTTTCCTCTCCTGACTCAAACTGGCGCACAAGTATGTAACTGGTCCTTGATATCTTGATTGATGACATTGCGTTGGGTTTTGGGGAAGGAAACCAGACAGTGAGGTCATCGGTCTCATCGGATTAGGGCAGGACGGGGAAAGGGCCGCGCCCTTTCAAAGGAACCATTGCGGCATTCGCCTGGAGCGATTTAAGGGAATCACGGAAAACATAAATCAGGATGGCCGGATGCGGGACTGAACCGTCGTCCTCCCGAATGCGAGTCCAGTATGGTAGCCACTGCGCTACATCGCTAGGTGATAATGACATAGGGATAGTGTTGACGTCCGAGCTAATCCCACGCGTGTTCTATTGGGGACGGATCTGGGTATATTACTGATCACGGGAGTTCATCAACGTCATGCAGACAGTTCATAGAAACACGTGCCATGTGTGTACGAGCATTGTCCTGTTGACGAATGGCACTGCGATACTGTCTCGTCAGAGGTACAGATGAGGACTCACAGTGTCCGTGACATACAGTTGGGCCGTCAGAGCTCTCTCAGTCGTTACCAGCCGTGATACGAAGTCGTACCCGATGACTCCCTTCACCACCACGCGAAGGAGTAACACTTTTATGCCTCCCCAAAGCTATGGAAGTATGGGTTCGCTCCCCAGGTCGCTGCACAACTCGCCAACATGGTCATGTGAGATAGTGAAGAACTGCGATTCACCGCTGAACGCAATGCAGCACCCACGGTCCCAGTCACGTCACCCCTCCGGCCACAGCCGTTTGTGTTGTGGTGTTAACGGCAGACTAGGCGTGGGACAGAATTCCGTTGTCTGGTTGCTGCTGTTCTCCGACCAACGGTGGCAGATGACACAGCATGTTCCAGGAAGTCTGCTATTTGCTCTCGGATGGCAGTGCAGATTTTAAGTGGTTACGGTGTGCTTGTTACACAATACGGTGATGCTCCCTTGAGGTGGTCAGACGTGATCGATGGAGCCTGGACGACGAGTATACCTACCTTCGGATTCTCATGCAGTTCTAGATTGGGACGTATTTCACATCCAAATGCCTCAATAATTCAGATATTGCTCTATTTGACCAGCTGGTCGAATTGAATCTACGGTGAGGCCCCTGTCAAACTCTGCTACATGCCGATAACGCTGCGTCACACGAGAACCTGGCATCGCCGTTTGCTTCATACTGATCTCTCAAAATTTGACACTGTTTATGCCCTTTATATACTCTACCTAACAATGCCAAAGCCTACCAACACTAATGAAATCTGGTGGCCGTTCTACGTGTTACAGAGAACTGGAACTCTAATCATTTGCATACCTTCCGATGCTGTGTACGTTGACGGAGTTATGTTAACGTCTGACCATTTCCTCTGCGTGCTTCACTTTTTTGTTACGCAATCATCGTTAAATGATAAATTCGGTCTCTAGGTGTGCATTACGAACAACAGTACACACTCTGCACTGTGGGGCGCACATAATTTAGGCAAGAAACACTTGAATGAAACCGGATACATTTCAACCAGTTCTCTTCACCAACGAATGCAAGATTTGTCTGACGCTTGTTGTAGAGGATGGATGCAGCTGGGTACACGTCTTAATCGCGCAGTCCCTCAGGTTCAGCCTGGAGGTGGGCCAGTCTTGTTCTAGACTTATGTCGGACACGTCTCATGGCTGTGTAGGGTAATTTGATGACAGTATTGGGACAGAATCCGTCATATTATTGTTCAGCCATATAGTCAACATTTTGACGACAGGTTCATCTTTCAAGACGATAATTCACAAGCCCACCGCTCCCACTTTCCTCTAGCATGCAGAAATTGTTTCGCTTCTGCCAACGTGAACTCTACTGCAAAATCTTGGTACCACCTGAAGCATTCAGTGGGACGTCTCTGGAGCGCTCCCCACATACTGGTCGTCTTTGACGAGTACGAGAGCCTCAAGTTGCACGACCTCGACCAGCTTGTTGACAGCTTGCAAGGAGTTTTTGTACGTCCATCCTTGTGGCTCTAGGTCTGGAGGACTTCGGCCGTTCACTTATGTAAGAAAATGAAACATCCACAGCTGTTGCTACGATGTCATTTATTGTACAGTTACCAGTTTCGGTGCTTCAGTGCACCATCTTCAGACCTTAGCTGATACCGAGAGGGTTAACACCATTCGTATACACGATGTACCAGAGGCCAATATCTATAACTTGTTTTTGCAGATTAACTGTAACGACAACGTTGTCTCTCCAACCGTCAACTGTCAGCTCAATGGTTGATGGTTGGAGAGACAACATGGCCGTTACAGGTAATCTGCGAAAACCAGTTATAGATGTTGGCCTCTGATACATCGTGTGTGGGGATGGCATTGACCCTCTCGGCATCAGTTACGGCCAGAAGATGGTGCACTGAAGGACCGAAACTGGTAGTCATACAATAAATGACATCACAAGGATGGCTATAGGTATTTGATTTTCTTGCATGCAAGGAGGGTTCAAGTATGTTACAACGCACGGATTGGAAAAAATAGCACGGGTTTGGGTGCTACCCAGTTGCAGGTCTCCAAAAGTATGGGAAAGACATGGGGAGAGATCGGGACTTAATGAGGAATGTGCGAATGCTTCCCAATGAAACCTCTGTAACGTAGTCGAAACAACAGGCACGTCAGCTCCGTGAACGTCTTGATGATATTTATCTTTGAATGCAAACGCCCGCAGCTCATTGACTTCCTGCAACAGGGCGAAACTGTTAACACCCAGCGGTGTGTGGATGCTTGGCAAAAACTGAAGCGGATCATTAAGTCCGAACGCCCAATAATGTTGACGAACGGCATCATTCCGTTGCAGCATAATGCCCGCCCATGTGTTGCCAATGTTGTTTCGAATAAGCTGCACAAGCTACGCTGGAAATTCCTTACATATCCCCCATACAGTCTCGATCTCCCCCCTCCCCGCGCCCCTCATGCGATACCCATATTCTTGACGCCCTGAAGAATGACAGCCATGGTCGTCGATTTGCTTCTGACGCCCCAATACAATCGTAGTTCCCTAGGCAGCGCAGACATTTTTGCGATGAACGCATTGACCATCTTGTCTCATAGTGGAATGAATCTATTAACAATTAATGCAATTACTTCGGAAATAATACATAGTTTACTTACTTTTTTCCAACTGTTGATTACATTTGACTAACAAAACTATTCTTGAACAAAATTTTTCTATTTCATTGGCTTCAGGATATTGTGTACTGTTTCCCACAAGTGGTTAGGCAAACACTTGCACAGACTAGACATAGTGCATAAGGGGAACACAGTAACTATCTTGTAAATTAAGTTCTTTTGCTGTATTTTGTTTATATTCTGATCCGTAATGGTTCGATTGCAATACATTGAGCTAAGCCCAACGATCATTTCACTCCAGACAGTGTCTGTCCACTGAGTTTTATTTGCTAAAAATCGTGCTTCAGTGAATAACTAACATTCTGTGATCACAAATTTTCTTTACTAAGTGCGGAATAGTTTATGATAGTTTCCGATAGTGGAACACAGCAAAACTTGCGCTGCACTAAGTAGAGGCTTATGGATCTCGTGGAAGGAAAGAAATGGAAGTGCCAAAGGATCCATGCTTATGGATTCCCTGTTTTGAATTATTGAACCATCGTAAATATTTTAATAAATTTGATGGCATATGTACCAAACACAAAAGTAGATCCAAAAAGAACGTGGTTTTTAATAATACATAATTAATGCTGCGCACGTGTCTTTGACATCGATAACTAATAGTCAAATTAAAGTTATTGTACACTAAATTTTTTTTCCGATGTTAACATTTGTATCTGTGTTGTATCCGTGCATCAGGAGTCATCCAGACGCCATTACGTGAGATTGTTAACGTAGAAAATTGTATGAAGATGTTCCTCTGTGAGTACACTTGTAAACCTTCACGGGCTTACTGCAATTGGAAAGTGCCGGTTCAAGCAGTATGCAACACCGATAAAAAAAATGGATAAATAATTTTTACATAGTTGCCGGCATTTCCTGAACTTTGTGGTAATTCTAGTTGTATACACTGGCCTTCAGTACCAAGTCCTGTACATAGTGATAATTGAGATCTCGCATTTACCCAGTACAGTAATCTGAACATTCAAAAAGGTGCTAAATAATGATAGAACGAGGCCACTTACTTCTAATGTCACCACAATAACGTAAAATTAGAGATAAAACTTGTACTGGAACGACCTGAAGCAAGAACGACTGATTTAATGGGAACGACACTTAACTAGATGTCTATAGTTGTGTCAAAAACATTATTACTGCCTTGTATTTCATCAGAATTGCGTAATGTCCTCCAACGGGAACGAGAACTGATTTCGCGATCGTTATTTACAGAAGATATGCGCCGGGCGACAGCATTGGACGTGTACTTTGCAGGAGAGAGAGCACTTTTCCTATCACGCAGCGACACACACATGTTTTAATTGGCCCTATAAACTGAGCGGTAGAAAGACTTTTCCGAAGCGGCTGACAGCTCGTTATTTCTACCGCCGCAGGTTGCGTACATGACAGTCTCTCGACCACAGACTTCTGGCCTACTTTCCTCAGATCTCGCTGTTCATTTATTACTTCTGCTTGTATGTGACGGTGTTCCCATTGTCTACAAGAATGACGAGCAGAAAGCAAGTGGGAAGAGGTGTTGAACAGGGACCATTTACTTCCTCAATTCTGTTTAACGTTTAGGTTAACAGGGACCATTTACTTCCCCAATTCTGTTTAACGTTTAGGTTAACTTTTAAAATAACGTGAAAACAGCATTGTTAATAATGCTTTCTGTTAAGAACAACTGACATGTCCAGCTTTAGACAGCTGTTCACAATTGAAGCTACGTTATGCTGTAAGTGTGACGTTCGAACAAGCATTATCGTCGTTCTGCCGAAGGCTTTATCAAAGAGGGCGGCGGAGTTGTTAGTCTCAGGGTAGCTTCTTTACCTTACGCTGGAAAACGTTTCATAAAAAATGAAGAATCGGCAATGATCAAAGGCTTGAGTATGCAAAAGGCAATGGAAACCACTGCAGTAAAGACATCTGCTGTGGTTCCACACGATATATGATTGGCAATTGAAAAAAAGTGTCATGACGATCTCTCCACCGGTAAGACAGTTCGGATCAGTCTTTCATTCGGATCTTCGGGAGGGGTCTACCAAGGAGAAGATGAGCATGATAAAAAATTGAATAATGAAAGAAAAGTTAACATTCTGCGAGACTCAGAGTGAAATATCAGAAGCGTGAACTTGGTAAGGTTACTAGAAAATCTGAAAAGGAAAATGGGAATGCTCAGTCCACATATAATGGAAAGGGTGGGGGGAGTGGAGATCAGTGAAGTGAAATGAAAAGAAGAAAAGGATATCTGATCAGATGAATATAGGGTAATACGGGCAGCAGGTCAGAAAGGTATGAGGTATAGGATTCGTTATGAATAGGAAAGCAGAGCAGAGAGTGAGTTACATGGAGTAATACAGTGATAGGGTTGTTCTCATGAGAATCGACAGCAAACCAACGCCAACAACATTGACTGAGATGTGCAGGCTAAGGTCACAAGCAGAAGAAGAAAAGATGGATTATGTGGGGATATACGAGGTGCATTCAAGTTCTAAGGCCTCCGATTTTTTTTTCTCCAGACTGGAAAGAGATAGAAACATACGCATTATTTTAAAATGAGGCCGCGTTCATTGTCTATACGTCCCAGAGATGGCAGCACCGTATGGCAGATGGAATTTTACCGCCAGCGGCGAGAATGAGAACTGTTTTAAATACTTAAAATGGCGACGTTTTCCTTACTCGAACAGCGTGCAATCGTTCGTATTCTGAATTTGCGTGGTGTGAAACCAATTGAAATTCATCGACAGTTGAAGGAGACATGTGGTGATGGAGTTATGGATGTGTTGAAAGTGCGTTTGTGGGTGCAACGGTTTAATGAAGGCAGAAAATTGTGTGACAACAAACCGAAAGAACCTCGGGCTCACACAAGCCGGTCTGACGACACGATCGAGAAAGTGGAGAGAATTGTTTTGGGGGATCGCCGAATGACTGTTGAACAGGTCGCCTCCAGAGTTAGCATTTCTGTGGGTTCTGTGCACACAATCCTGCATGACAACCTGAAAATGCGAAAAGTGTCATCCAGGTGGGTGCCACAAATGCTGATGGACGACCACATGGCTGCCCATGTGGCATGTTGCCAAGCAATGTTGACGCGCAACGACAGCACGAATGGGACTTCTTTTTCGTCGGTTGTGACAATAGACGAGACGTGGATGCCATTTTTCAATCCAGAAACAAAGCGCCAGTCAGCTCAATGGAAGCACACAGATTCACCACCACCAAAAATATTTCGGGTAACTGCCAGTGCTGAAAAAATGGTGGTGTCCATGTTCTGGGACAGCGATGGCGTAATCCTTACCCATTGCGTTCCAAAGGGCACTACGGTAACAGGTGCATCCTACGAAAATGTTTTGAAGAACAAATTCCTTCCTGCACTGCAACAAAAACGTCCGGGAAGGGCTGCGCATGTGCTGTTTCACCAAGACAACACACCCGCACATCGAGCTAATGTTACGCAACAGTTTCTTCGTGATAACAACTTTGAAGTGATTCCTCATGCTCCCTACTCACCTGACCTGGCTCCTAGTGACTTTTGGCTTTTTCCAACAATGAAAGACACTCTCCGTGGCCGCACATTCACCAGCTGTGCTGCTATTGCCTCAGCGATTTTCCAGTGGGCAAAACAGACTCCTAAAGAAGCCTTCGCCGCTGCCATGGAATCATGGCGTCAGCGTTGTGAAAAATGTGTACGTCTGCAGGGTGATTACGTCGAGAAGTAACACCAGTTTCATCGAGTTCGGGTGAGTAGTTAATTAGAAAAAAAATCGGAGGCCTTAGAACTTGAATGCAACTCGTACACCTCTCAGTGAATCTCTCGATGAGCTCTCAGCAACATTACACATCGACAACGACAATACTATTGTTGATTTCATTAACCATCACAGTGACGCTAGGATAAACAAAATATTTGCCGTCTGTGGTGAAAGACCATACAACCTGGGCATACAGCCTATAATATTAAATGAAAAAACAATACAGATAAAGGGAAGGGAAATTCAAAGAACAGCAGGTCTACTGAACCTCACTTTCGTAAAACCCTCAAAAACCGTATAATTTTCCCCCAAAGATCTGAAGAAATATGGTGAAATACAACAATTGACTGGTGTACACAGGAAAGCAGGAAACCAACGCAGTGCGAAATACAGAGACATTATAAAACCATTATTATTAGACGATCGGAATAGCAGTGATGAGGGCATTGACATTGAGCATAAAGGGGTCAGCAATCAACTGCTCAGTGTACTCTACGATGACCCCAATGAGACAACAGATCAGCTACGACTGCTCATGATATCAGTTGTTGTGGACGGTACTGCTCATCCGAATGAGGTTCTCTCGATAATTTCAGGACGTAGAGAGAGAGGTATAATCGAATGAGTGTGGAGACGGTAGTTAGAGAACTGCAAAAACTAGCACGCAAAACATACACTCGTAGGCATGTTATGAGGAAAGGTTTGGCTGACTTAAGGTAGCCTTATCTTGTAGATGTGAGGGAATATTCACATGAGAATAATGGATCCAAAATATTTTAATAGTTATTGATACATACTCCAAATCTGCCTCGCCGCTATAAGTTAAAACAAAATACGGGAGAAATGTCGTGGATGCCTTCGAGCATCTGTTGCAGACAAGAACGGATCGATTCCCGGACAACCTCGAAACCAATCACGGTGGAGAATTTTACAACAGATATTTCGATATTTCGAGACTGATGCAGCGGTAAAGAATACATCGCTACTCAACATTCACCCACGCAAAGGCGAGTATCATGGAACGTCTGAACAGAACAATAAAGCGTCAAATGTGGATGCGTTTTAATCTTTACGGCTCATACAAACGGACAGATATCCTCCCAGAAATAATTGCACAGTATAATCGAACAAAATATACCACAATAAAAATGAGTCCAATAGATGTTCGTGACAATGGACTCATGGATACGGTGTTCTATTGTGTTAAAATGCTGGACAACATAAACACAAGACAGCATTCGAGAAGTCATACCTCCCAATGAATGAGATGAATGAGATATTCACAATTTCCTAAGTGCAGCGAACAAATCCCAGAACTTACATCTTAAAGGATAGCAATGGCACAGAAATTTCAGGACGCTTTTACACACACGAAATGCAGGAGAGCTCAGAACTACAAGTGATTCACATAGAGCGTTTCATAAGACGTCGAGTGAAAAGAGCACTAGTCAGATGACTTGGTTTTCTTGCAACACACAGCAGCTGGATTGACTCCGACGATTTCTACATAATGGGCTGCGAAGAGCACAACCAGTACAGTAGCATAACGTGCGTCATAGGAGACGGATTAAAGGAAGTAGTGGTATTCTCGACAAACTTACAGTCGATTTTCTCATTTTGGAGTATAATTATTGCAGACACGTACAAAGCTGTAATAACGTTTGGATCGTGGTGATTAAGAGGTTAACCTGCTTGACAAGGAGTGTTTTGAGCAAGACATTTCATACGCAAAACACAAATATCTCCCAGGACGGCACGCTGCAGATCGTATTTTAGCTGTGAAAGTCAAGGCAGTACGTGCGATAAGGGATGTTTATACAGGAACAGCGCACTCCAGCGTTTGCAGTTGGTAAAACGTGTGTGATAAAATTAAGTTGGACTTGGGTTTGGATTTCAGACAAGTTATGAACGCTGCCCGTCGTGCAGTGAATAAGTAGAAGACAACTATGAAGAAGGGGTGTTTCAAAAACTGTATCCTGAACTCAGAGTATACAGCTGAAAGTGCTCTGAAGCATAAAGGACTGGTTAAAGGACTCAAGGTTCTGCTGATACCTAAGACGTCAGGTGGAATTATCCCATTCCTGTCCTCGCAGATCTCTCAGCTATGGGTTCAATGGCTGATGGTGCTGCTGCTATTTCCAGAACAGTGAAGAACGCACAGTACTCCCAAGAGCAGCTAGAGAAAACAAGAAGATGTAACAAAATGATGGAGGCAGCACCCATTGGAAAAAGACTATACCTGAAACCCCGCAAGAAAGGAATAGGTCTCTTAATAAATTAAAAAAACCGTTAGCTATCCTATGGGATAGACTGCTTACAAACACAGATCTGTTCAAGTTTGTCAGGAAAAAAATTCAGCATTACAAGATTCCATGCTGTGCTTGTACGGGGTACGTTACCAAGGACTATGCGGGAACTTGCAGAATGTGTAATTGTGAATTTAGATGTTGCTTGGGGAGCAGGGACCCACTGGGTGGCGTATGTTAATAAAAATACCAATAACGTCTACTATTTCGACTCATCCGGAAACTTGCAGCCGCCAGAAGAGTTGTAGCGATATTTCAACGACAGAAAACATGTGTTTTACAATTTTAATGGCTACCAAGACTTTAATACCTGCTTATGTGCGCATCTATGCACCATGTTGCTCCTAATGTTTACGAAGAAGCAGATATATATAAGCAGATGCATTAAGCATCCATCCGCGAGTCAAAGTTCAGATGCAATGTCGTATACTCTGACTTTACAAGAACAATCGTCAGTGTTGCGAACGAATTACTTCCCACCGATTGATTTAAGCAGTGGGGAGTGGGGTATTGCGCTGACTGGAGACTTACAACAGCATTCCGAATATCACAGACGTTAATCGCGGAAAAGAAATTGTGGAAAGAGAACCTCCTGCAAGCGATATTGACAATTTAAACGAAGTTTTAAAACGGTTTAGAAAATAGAATGCGCTACGTGCAATTATCAATACACTTAAATCTAAAACAAAGACAACGAATGCAACGATTGACTTTAACCAGAATGGATCAATAGGGTGGCTACTGGGTTTCAGAAAAGGACACGTTTCGAAAAAGGATCCTAATAAATTCTACAGATCCGACCAGCCAGTGGATATACTCCCTGTCAGTAAAATCTGTGTCGAATCTAACATTGCAGCGCCCTATTTTCTCAACAACAGATTGACTAATACAATTTACGTATTCTTCCCATCAGTGGGAACAGGGTATAAAACCGTTGTGACCCCCGCCAACGCTATTTACCTCCCAATAACAAATGGTTCAAATGGCTCTGAGCACTATGGGACTCAACTGCTATGGTCATAAGTCTCGGAATGGTGTTTTATTATAAAATGGTAAAATTATTAAGATTCTAATTGATAAGAATAATGCAATAACACCTCCTAGCTTATTAGGGATTGATCGTAGAATTGCATATGCAAATAAGAAATAGTAAGAGAAAGTCCCCTAGAACTTAGAACTACTTAAACCTAACTAACCTAAGGACATCACACACATCCATGCCCGAGGCAGGATTCGAACCTGCGACCGTAGCGGTCGTGCGGTTCCAGACTGTAGCGCCTTTAACCGCTCGGCCACTTCGGCCGGCCTCTCCCAATAACAGTTCAGGCTTTGGACTGTCTGGAGCTACAGGATAATCAACTTTTTGACTTTCGCAGCGAGGAAATCATAGCACTGCTACATCTAAAGCGGAGCCTGCAGTGACCTTGAACGTGCAGAGACCCAGAAGCGGTGGTGGCCTTCAACCAGCCGGACCTCTTGCAGGCAGAAGCGACGACCTTTAACTTGCCGGACCGGAAGCGTCGGCGGCGAGCTTACACCAGTCAGGGATCACAGCTTCCCCATATTGTCAATCTTAGACAAGACAGGCGTAAGGTATAAAACCAAAGTGTGCAATGCGCAGCGTGGCACTTCACAGCAGAAGAGCAAGCTGATAACACATGCAAACTACGAGTTTCTTAAGTCTGTGGGTCTGAAGCCACCCTAAGACGTTGCTTGATATAACTAACCGGGTGGAATAATATACGCCTGGAATACTTCTCGCATAACCCTTACGCATCAACCACATTTAACAAGAACGACGAATTTAGGACTGTCATCCAACACCAAACGCTTGAATCCTACCATGCAAGAGTTTCATATATGTTGATGGATTATTTACGGAAAGAGACAGTATTGCTACAGTGATATTAAATCTTACGAGAAATACTGTAGCATTCCTCTTTCATGAGATATAATACGAACTTAACGAGGTCGAGTCTGACCATACACGCAAAGTAGGCATAACGTCAACTCTTAAAACGTATGTCTCTGCTTCTCCATCAGATTTGAACGGTTCGGAAAATGCTGGATGCTTCATTGATGAGCCATTGCATACTTGCATACAACAGTGGAAGAGTATAACAGATTTACAGCTTTAAAATTGTTTAAGGGCTGCTTTGACGACATGTGACGAACTGTTCGGAATGCTAAACAGGAACTTATTCTGGTATGGAGTGCAATGTGTGTACTTTTCTCTTACTATTTTCACCCTCTTCCCCCTCTGATAGTATACAGTTTTGCCCAGATACCTGTATGCCTGTGCTTTTTTTTCAATCACAGGAGATATAACTTTAGACATGTCTGATATGTGTCTTTGGAAGCAGACATGATCATGTGCCTCCTGCTCCTATAAGACAAATCATGCTGTATGATACCTGCAGTCACACGCAACCATTCTATGTTTTTTTTTTTTATATTCCATCTTAAACATCAAATCCTTAATAGCACTCATCTTCAGAAAAATTAATGTCATTTGTGTCATGCACAACCTTTACATACACAATGCAACAGGGACATAGTTGTTTTTAGAAAATTACAACAGAGACATATGGTAACTAATTTTTTCATTTATTCAATTCACACAGATACCATTTGATTGTTGAGATACAATTCAGTTCTCGAGGTACTGATCAGTTGTTGAGGTACAGTTCAGCTCTTGAGATATAATTTGACTCTGATATTTCAACGTAGAGATACTTTTAACTTACACGCTATTACTAACAAGTAGAACCTCCCAAAAGTAACACTGGTTGAGGATATTTTTATGCTTTTTTCCGTGAGATCTGGACGAGAATATTTTACAATTTTGTTTATACACTCCTGGAAATTGAAATAAGAACACCGTGAATTCATTGTCCCAGGAAGGGGAAACTTTATTGACACATTCCTGGGGTCAGATACATCACATGATCACACTGACAGAACCACAGGCACATAGACACAGGCAACAGAGCATGCACAATGTCGGCACTAGTACAGTGTATATCCACCTTTCGCACCAATGCAGGCTGCTACTCTCCCATGGAGACGATCGTAGAGATGCTGGATGTAGTCCTGTGGAACGGCTTGCCATGCCATTTCCACCTGGCGCCTCAGTTGGACCAGCGTTCGTGCTGGACGTGCAGACCGCGTGAGACGACGCTTCATCCAGTCCCAAACATGCTCAATGGGGGACAGATCCGGAGATCTTGCTGGCCAGGGTAGTTGACTTACACCTTCTAGAGCACGTTGGGTGGCACGGGATACATGCGGACGTGCACTGTCCTGTTGTAACAGCAAGTTCCCTTGCCGGTCTAGGAATGGTAGAACGATGGGTTCGATGACGGTTTGGATGTACCGTGCACTATTCAGTGTCCCCTCGACGATCACCAGTGGTGTACGGCCAATGTAGGAGATCGCTCCCCACACCATGATGCCGGGTGTTGGCCCTGTGTGCCTCGGTCGTATGCAGTCCTGATTGTGGCGCTCACCTGCACGGCGCCAAACACGCATACGACCATCATTGGCACCAAGGCAGAAGCGACTCTCATCGCTGAAGACGACACGTCTCCATTCGTCCCTCCATTCACGCCTGTCGCGACACCATTGGAGGCGGGCTGCACGATGTTAGGGCGTGAGCGGAAGACGGCCTAACGGTGTGCGGGACCGTAGCCCAGCTTCATGGAGACGGTTGCGAATGGTCCTCGCCGATACCCCAGGAGCAACAGTGTCCCTAATTTGCTGGGAAGTGCCGGTGCGGTCCCCTACGGCACTGCATAGGATCCTACGGTCTTGGCGTGCATCCGTCCGTCGCTGCGGTCCGGTCCCAGGTCGACGGGCACGTGCACCTTCCGCCGACCACTGGCGACAACATCGATGTACTGTGGAGACCTCACGCCCCACGTGTTGAGCAATTCGGCGGTACGCCCACCCGGCCTCCCACATGCCCACTATACGCCCTCGCTCAAAGTCCGTCAACTGCACATACGGTTCACGTCCACGCTGTCGCGGCATGCTACCAGTGTTAAAGACTGCGATGGAGCTCCGTATGCCACGGCAAACTGGCTGACACTGACGGCGGCGGTGCACAAATGCTGCGCAGCTAGCGCCATTCGACGGCCAACACCGCGGTTCCTGGTGTGTCCGCTGTGCCGTGCGTGTGATAATTGCTTGTACAGCCCTCTCGCAGTGTCCGGAGCAAGTATGGTGGGTCTGACACACCGGTGTCAATGTGTTCTTTTTTCCATTTCCAGGAGTGTAAATCTACTCTAATAACTAAAGTCACTATTCTTCTATTATTTTACAACTAAATTCCATAGACCCTGCAGGTTTAATAATAATTCTGATGGGCTGTGAGCTATGTAAACTGAAGAACCAATGCCTTGGAAATTAGTGGCAGGTGAAACTTAAAAACTATGCTATTTACATGACACACATGATGGTTAGATATATTCACATGTGTGTACACAGGACACATATGGTGTGCATGAACAAATAAATATTTACATGATACACAGTGTGTGTGTGTGTGTGTGTTCAAATGGTTCAAATGGCTCTGAGCACTATGGGACTCAACTGCTGTGGTCAGAAGTCCCCTAGAACTTAGAACTACTTAAACCTAACTAACCTAAGGACAGCACACAACACCCAGCCATCACGAGGTAGAGAAAATCCCTGACCCCGCCGGGAATCGAACCCGGGAACCCGGGCGTGGGAAGCGAGAACGCTGCCGCACGACCACGAGATGCGGGCTGTGTGTGTGTGTGTGTGTGTGTAAGTAAAAAAAGGTAAAACAAATATGTATCATGTAAATATTTATTTGTTCATGCACACCATATGTGTGTGTGTGTGTGTGTGTGTGTGTGTGTGTTGGTGTACCATATGTGGCAGCTGAGGTGCGCCACTGCAAACACCGTTATACAGACACTGCAAACAGTCTTTGTTATAGAGGGCTTTCAGTACCGTATGATGTACACCCTTAGCCTTACTCTAGGTGGTACCTTCCAAAGTGTGATACACATACATTTTTGATCACAGACCTACAAACTCCACAATCGGTAATCCATTCTCCTCATGTTTCATAATGCCGATAACTTTCTTATCCTGTGGAACATACCATGAGGATTATCAGCTGTGTATGAGAACAGGTCGAATTCACTGCCATGATACTTCATTACTTCAAATGGATCACAGTTCTTCACCCAATAGATGAAGCTATCTGTATCCATATGAAGTAATTTAGGATCTGCGAAATGAATTTTGCAAACTCATAATGAAAGCGGTACATGTGGACTTTGAATAGATCTACTATGCACACCCCCACATAAAGAGGTTTTATAAACTCTGATACAGTCTTCGCTAGCTCAATAGCAACAAAGTTCTCGTTGAGTATGGTGACCCATTTAAAATTTGGTTTTGCGATGCGTTTTCCTAGTCCATAACGACCATCCTGTTCGGTTTTAATCAAAATTTCACTCCATTCCCTCAATTATCCATTGTTTTGCAGAAAAATGAATTATTCTTTAATTTATAAAAATCTTTCTCAAAGTCACATGTCGCAGAAGCTCTCTGTCTCCCATTAAAATCAATACACTTCTTCTTCCAGGTAGACTGCTTGAAGGAGATAGCCTGGGTGTTTCTAACCAGCTCCAAGCTGAGACACTGGTGGAGATTATGGTCATGAATAATGTAACTCCACTTATTCCCTAGTGTTGTCATCAGTTTTGGGGCGGAGCCTCCTTATGGAAGTAGTCGCTCTGGACACAGAGGCCAATCGGCGTGGGCATCATCCAAAATAGGGTATATGAGTTTTGTCTACACCGCATACCTCACATCAAAATCAGCCACCACACCACTCTTGAATTTTTCACCTAAACCCCTTGCATTGGCCTTCAGGCATCCATCGAAAGTTGCTAATCGGCAGTGATTGTTATTCAGCTCCAGGTACGTGATGTAACTAGAATCAAGCGATGCATTAAACCTGTCACCCACTCATGGGTTATTGCGTTGGCATGTCTATGGACACACTGGTGAAGCCTCCCACGGATCCCTCGACCAAAGAAAAGAACTGTGTTGGTATCAGTCAATAATTCGAAGCTGCAATTCATTTTCTTGAGCATAGTATCCCAGAACAACCCAGGTGCCATGTAATAAAATGCAGGATCAAGAGAATATGTGGTCATGCACAGACTCCGCAATTTCTCGAAAACATCAGCAAGCAAGTGCATGACTGTGTACATGTAAAGACATGCATATTCTCCTAAAGCGGAGATGTTGAAAGTATTGCCAGACATTCAGAGCATGGTCATGCTCTGCTTTCAATATGGCATCATCTGTAAGGTTTGCTAGAGAATTCAGTTACATCGGGTAGCCTGGTTTCGTTGAGTTTTGCTGTACAATCCAGGTAACCCGCTTCCTAGTCACAAGTTGAAATTTTTCGTCAGTGGGAAATGCAGCTCGAGTGATGTGTACATCCTACCGAGGTAGAGTTTAAACGAGTTTCTGGAGTGGCACCTGCACAAAACGCAGCGAATGAAGGAAGCGGAGCGTAATTCTTGGCGTCATGGGTTTGGATAATGAAATATATTTCTCGACGCTCTCGGGCAGGATACTAACCAGATTTTTCTCCCAGCCTAAATCAGCCAAATGCTAAACAAGAAAGTGAGCGGCACACCCAATTAAATTATGGAGGAAAACGGATATGTCTTTCAGTAGCTGGTTCTTCAACTTGTATGAAATGTGGGCTGCATCACAGAACTTCCCTATGACATGATTGTGGTCCCTAAACGGCGGATGTGTTTTCTGTCTAACGGCAGCCCATATATATGACAGTCAACTGAGTTATTGTACAAATCTACATTGTCCTTGGGCTTAGACATGGGAATGTTGTCCATATAAAGCTTCTCAACCTCCCATGAAAGTTTTTCGAGCTCAGTGAGAACTCAAACCTCAGGACTATCCCTGACATGAGATTTTTAGTGGTTAAGACTTGAATCGTAGGATGATACAATTTAGTACGCTGCCACATGTCGCATGTGTTTTTCTATGAAGATAGAATGTGAGGCTATAGAGTCACATTCACAGCAAGTCACAGGGATGAGAAGGAATTCAAAGTCAGCGTACAACACAAATGGGCAAAACTCCTGATGGTGAGCATTTTTACACTTTATGAATTTGTTTTTCGCATTAGACATAATATGTACTGGGTTCTTGGAAGCACTATCTACTAGATGCTCTGCCAATGACTTCTCTGAGAAATAATAATTCAGAAATCTTAAGCTTCGCACAACAATGTGCTAACAGTTTGGAGGAATAGAGTCAGGACATTACTCTGATACAAACATAATCGCCTTTCTCCTTAATTTTCTCATTGAAGGATAAGAGCATATTTACATGCATCTTATGCCCACCGGCAAATTCTAAGAAATGGAGGAGGCTCATTCTGCTCATCTGACTTGCAATTATCCAGCTTATCGACATGAACAGATATTCTAATATTCTGCTCCTCAAATTTAGGTATGTCCTGGAGTTTAGTGGGGAATCCGATAAAATCAAAGTTATAACACTTAAGAGTGCCGAGGTATCTACCATGCTGACATGTGTGCTCTAGATGTACCTTATAATTTCTCTCACAACCATGACTGACCATGCAAAAGAAGCCTGATCTTTCTCAATTTTGACATAAATGTATACCTTCTTGTCTGCTACATCTTTAGGTGGCTCCATATAGCGAGAGCCTTCATTTACTGGATCACAGACTTGCTTATGCATGTCCAGGAGTAGTATTTGGCTGTGTGACGCCCTAACTCCCATCTTGGAAAAGCAGACCAGTATAGCACTCAAAGTGGATCACAAAAGCACTCGGTGATTGATATGCTTTACATTATCGAGCCATTGTCTACCCAAAGATAACGAAGACTTGTCTCTTCATTGCCAGAGGCAACACTGCCCGAGTGCGACAGTTCTGTGCACAACACATCACCACATTTAATGGCAGGATACCTCAGATCATTAACAATGTTGAGGAATTCTGCTTCTGTGACAGGAAGGCACGCTCTTAGAAACCCAACAGGGTCATAGTATCCTCTTGCTGTATTCTTGATCCTAGTGAACGAAATTCACTTCTCAAAGGCATCCGCAATCACCGAGTATTTTAACTGCTGTATGGTGTCACTGACCTGATGCCCTTCACTAACTCTTCGCCGTGTTACTAATACTGTAACTACAAGTACATGATGATGATGATGACAAAGCTTCTTGCAGTGAGGTATTGTGGGGTATGTGCCATACTATGCGAGATCAGTGAGGAAAAGGAGGTGGAGGACGAGGACATGATGTGGTATCAGGCCAGCACAAGCTGCCTTGCTGTGGTTGCTGCTGCTGCTGCTACAGGCCTGACCCAGTTGCTGGAAGGAGGGTAGCACATGGATGCTAAAGCAGTGCTGGAGGGGTGGCAACTGGAATAGGCGTGGGGACGGCAGCAGTGGCCGCAGCTTCCTGCACGGCAACTAGCAGTGCCCTTGTTGGGGATGCATGCCTTGCCAGACCTCATGTTGATGATGCAAGCTTTGTAGCCTTGGTACCAGCGCCACGGCGTATTGCAGAAATTGTTCCCCACATGCGTCCACTGTAGAAGAGAGCGAGGATGACAAAAATTAAGTACAATGCTCCAGACATCACCAGCTGCTACTGCTGTGACGAGGCAAGAAAGAACAATATTTGTAAGCAGAGTCAGTAAGCATTGCCTATTTTACTCCTTGGCATCTCCCTCAGATCATCTGGCATCTGCTCACGCTGACTAAGGCCTCTCTCCATCTTTTCCACTCATTGTGCCATTTAGTCCTTGCCTGAACTGAGGAACAGACATCTATCTATCTGACTGATGTCACCTAAAACCACAAATTAATTTTTTAAATAAGAAAAACATATAAAAACGCAAAAAACTACGAGGAACGAAATACTTTTCAGAATACACACTTACAGAGATCTTCGATGGCTCCTGCTTATCCATGACTCCATGACACACACCTCTCTCTGTTCTGCTTCTTCTACCAGGAAATCATCTACAACAACAACAAAGAATATGCACCATATTGCTTATATGATACGATGACATTTTTGTCGAACTGCAACATATTATGTCTACTCAGTAATACAAAGAATATATATATATATATATATATATATATATATATATATATATATATATATATATATATATATATTGCAATCTCGTATCCATGTCACAAAGAAATTTTAAATGTTCAAGTTCGTAAAGGCGCCAATATTGACTCAGACCATTACTTAACCCGTGTGAAACTAAAGCTAAAACCCCAAAAGTTCAACAAAAGGACACCATTAATCCCCAAATTTGACACCAGTAAAATCCAACCATCATTATTAGCAGACGAATTTGACAAAACAAGTGCACAAAATTGGGAACAACTCAAACACAAGATTATCAAAACAGCTCAAGATCAAATTCCTTTACGAAAACACAAGAAACATGCTTGGTGGAATGAAAACTGTGATCATGCAATCAAAGCCAGACAAGAGACATTTAAAGTATGGAATAGCAACAAGACAGAAGACACATATGATACATTCCTGACAACTAGAAAAGACACTTCAAAACTAATTAGACAAACAAAAAGACAATATGAGAATAGTCAACTCTTAGAAATTGAAGAAGATTTTCAGAAATACAATACCAGAAATTTTTATAAAACTTTTAAAACTAAAATAAAGGGGTACCAACCCCAGAATCTTTGCTTCAAGAAGGAAAATGGACAGTTGGCTCTTAACAACCAAGAAAATTGCAAAGAACTTTCTAAATATTTTAAGAATCTTCTAAATTGCCCCGAGCCCACAGAAAGATTTCCACCAAAAATTCCCCAACAATGCAATCCAGTTTCACTTGCACCAAATGAAGAGGAAATCATTAAAGAAATTCATAGGTTGAAAAACAACAAAGCATCTGGTGAAGATGGAATTGTTGCAGAACTTTTAAAGGCAGCTGGTCCAAAAACCGTTAAAGAAATTACTTCAATCATGCAAAACATTTGGCAAACTGAAAAAATTCCTGATGAATGGAAAACCGCCTTGATTCACCCACTTCATAAGAAGGGAGACAAAACTGATGTTAATAATTACAGAGGAATTTCTCTTCTTCCAGTCACATACAAAATCCTCTCTCAATGTCTTCTGAACCGAGCACAACAACAACTTGAATGGAAAATTGGCGAATATCAAGCAGGTTTCAGGCCAAATAGATCTTGCCCAGAACAGATTTTAGTCCTCAGACTAATTCTCAGACATCAAAAAATTTACGATAAAAAACTAGTTTGTACCTTTGTAGATTTTAGAAAGGCTTATGACTCAGTGGATCGTGAATCTCTTTTCCAAATTGTGAAAGAACAAGGCCTGGATCCTAAAACCACGGCAATTATCAGAGACACGCTAACTGGTACAAAATCAAAAGTAAAGTTCAGAGGAGAAATTTCAGAATCCTTTGAAATAAAAACAGGCGTGAGGCAAGGTGATGAACTCTCTCCGTTGCTATTTAACTGCGTTCTAGAAAAAGTAATACAAGAGTGGCGCGAACGAAAATTGGAGTTCAAAATTGACCAACCAGTGAAATTAGGACGAACAAATATTCGAATAGACTGTTTGGTCTTTGCAGACGACTTGGTTATTCTGACACAGGACATCCAAATTGCTCAGAAACAAATAGAAATTCTTAAAGAAACAGCAGAAAGAGTAGGTCTCCAAATCTCATTTGAAAAAACACAGTATATGACTAGCAACAAACTGGCACCCAAACTTTTGGAAACTAAGTATGGAAAAATCAAAAGAGTTTCGCAATTCAAATACTTAGGTGAAACAATCTCAGAGACTGGTCTAGAAAAAATTGGAAATGAAATTCGTTGTCAAAAGATGGAGACAGCTTTTAGACTTACAAAAGACATCTACAACAAAAAATGTCTCTCGAGGTACTCTAAATTGAGACATTACAACACGGTCATAAAACCAGAGTGCCTTTATGGGGCTGAAACGCTAATTTTAAACAGAAAAAAGGACATTCAAGAAATCCAAAAAAGAGAAAGAAAAGTAATCAGAAAAATTCTAGGTCCAAAATATACTGAAGAACGAACATACAGGCTAAGAGCAAATAGTGAAATTCAACAATACACCAGCATATATTCGGATATGAAAAAACGCAGATTAAAATTTTATGGGCATATTAAAAGAATGGATGCTACCAGACTAACTAAACAAGTAGTGGAATTCTACGAAAATCGAAGTAAAGCTAAATTTGAGACAATAAAATGGATTGCTGCTATAAAAGAGGACATGAAAGAGGCAGATATAAAACAAGATGAAATTCAAGACAGAAAATTATTTAGGCAAAAAATTCATGACTGGGTAGTTGGTCAAGCTGAAAAACCAAAGAAAACTGGAACCACATGGTCTGATGAAAGGAAAAGAGCTCATTCCGAGAGAATGAAAACAATTTGGGCAGAGAAAGTCTAAAAGAAAATAACTGAATGCCCCGTGATTGTACTTCGCATGGTCCAGTAGGGCCCAAACGTGAATAATAATATATATATATATATATATATATATATATATATATATATATATATATATATTACAATGGTGATGCTGCTGCTACTGGCTGTCAGCAGCCAGTTCACCAATTATATGTTGGACATATACTGAAACAGTAACATGACATGTTATCAATACCTCGAAATTCTTAGTGATAAAGTTACAGTTTTGATTTTCGAAATCATGTACAACAGCAAAGACTCACTGATTGACCACTGAATAGCAGAAGCATATTATGTATATAAGAAGAATGTATATACGATACTGTTGCTGCAGTTGCTGCCTCTGGTGTATCTGCTGCTGTTGCTGCTGATGATGTATCTGAGCATTGATTTCAACAATTGGGTGGGTGTATGCTGAAACAGTAAGACGAAATGCATTTAATACCGCTACTATGGAATTCTTAGTGAAGAAAGAAGTTATAGTTTTTGATTTGAATATTAACCTAGCAGATAATTCCCATTGTCTTGGGTGTTTGAGGCCAATGGCATTGCTGCTGTTGCTCTTGACATGCTTAATTTTTCCAAATAAACTGGTATCATGCATGCAAGCAAGAAGCCAACCGAGACCCCAGGAAATGATAGGAGAACGAGGCCAGTGGTGGAGGGGGAAAGGTTTATATAGCCTCAAGCTCTACCCACTAATTTTGTGGGAACCAATCAGGCTCCAGTACTCAGGTACCTTGGTCGATAGGTTTGGACAGATTGTGTCATGCAAGCACAAAAAGAAAGAAACCACTTGAGAGACTGTCCATGTGGCGACACTGGAAGCGCTTCCTGGGTGGGTGAACAGTGAACTACTGCTCAGTATGCATTTGGCAGCCTTAATGACTGCGCAGGTTACAGGCAGTACATGGAAGTTTGTGCATGTGTTCTCAAATGTCTCTGCATAGAAGACTCCCAATATATAGCAAGTGTTCTTGAAATTTAATTACTTGATTCCCTTTCATCTGTCTGTACACATGGAGATGGACCATATCACTCTTTGTGATGTGATCGCCAGTGACTAGGGGCAATGGCATCACACACTAATGGTCCATGGGCCTGGGCACAAGGCTTCCAGACACTGTGGGAGGCACACCTGTTGTTGTGACAGTCCCAGCGAAGTGCATTAAAGGAGTTATTTTTCTGGCACTGTGCATTTTCTCATAGCTTTTAGCAGATGTGTGTTTACAGTGTATTTGCGGTATATGTGTTAGACGGCTTTTTTTTCAGGATCTTTGTGAAATGTTTAGGTATTTATTAGTGAAGTTTTCTTTGTGACAGATTATTTGAACCACCAATTTGCAGCACTATGATCAGAGTAGGACATCAGGTCTGATGTTTGAGGCAGCACAAAACTTGTGCTTCCTACAAACTCTTACCTGTCGGTGCAGCTGCATAGGGGGTTGCCATTACCTGACGCTCTGTTTGCAGATTAGTGTGACTTCCGGCCTGCGCGTAATCACTGTGTGTGGGCCTCTCTCCCAACCTGCATGAATGGGATTACACGAAGTGGATGGCACGCTTGCCCTGCTGTCAGTGAAAAGAAGCGATCGGAATTTTTTTGTAACAGCGTAATTACGTGACGTGAGTTGTGCTGTGGTTGATTTTGTGACGCTATTCCTAGCACGTAGGGAAAAAAAAAAGATATCTATTTATTGATTGGCGACTTCATGGAGTGCTGTGTGCACAATGATCATGTGTGTTAAATTAAAAGGGAGGTCAGCGTTGGCCGTAATATTGATGGTTTATTGATAGCAAAATCGATTTTCAATCACATAGTGATCATCTTCAGTGCTGTGGTATACAAATTAAACTCATAGGCACTGGTATCAAGTTATTATCAGTAACCAAAACTGATAAATATATTGATATCTATTTAATATCAATATCTATTTAATTACTTCTTTTCGATATATTTTGCAATACCTACATCTTCCAAAACAACAGAGATTGATGAGCTTTTCCCACCAAATAAAAGAGAGATCCCCACCAATAGAGATCCAACTCCTGTGAACTGAATTTTATAAATAAACAGTGTATCCTTTGCTATGTAATTGATACTGATTTGAATGTTCTGTCATGAGATCCTTCCTCCCCAGCACAGACTCTTTACTCACAAATTTCCTCATGGGGGGGAGGGGTGGTAGGGGAGGGGAAGAGGCTGGGAGATTTACCAAAGGGGGAGGGATTAATTAATTTATCGATTTAATTAATCAGTCAGTTAATTTAATATCAAGGGTGTACTTGAAATGGTGAAGGGATTTCAGAGAGGGATAGGGGATGTGAAGGGGGTGGGGGAGAGATGGTGGGGGGGGGGGGGTTCTCTGAGGGATATATTATCCCCAGTGGGTCATAAATCATTTAAAGAAATAGTAGCTTAAGGGGATGGAGAGAGGGTCATAAATCAATCAAGTTTGCTCCTGAATGTATCCAACCCACACTAATAAATTGTCTCAGAATATACATTGGCCTACTACTAAGGTAAAGTTATGCATATCCTGAGATGAATCTTGGATAAGTATTCGTTTAACATCAGGTTCACTACAAGAGCTCATTGTTAAAAATGTTTTATAACAATCCCTGTTGCACTCTCCAAGGTTCTGCCAGGCCAGAAAACAACTTTCAGACTCCAAATGACACAGATTACGTTTCCAGGAAACCATATTTGAAGGTCTGATATACCATTTAGGGGGAAACGTTTTCAAAATTTCGTTTGAACACACAGTTTAAATTTCATTCATATGTGTTATGCTCTCAAATTGTTGTCTTGAAGCCTTACACTTCGTTCCTATTCTATTGTTCATGCATCTGTAGCGATCTCTGTATTTCACGAATGTATATCCGATATATATGAACACAGTTGCATTCTGTTTGGAGAAGTGTGTAGACAGGGAATCAGCGTCTTGGAACCGCCTATTTATTTTTCTGGGTAACACATAACCTGTAAATACATGTCGTTATGGTTGAGTTTTGGATACAACGAATGTCAGAGTGTACCAAAAGTCCAATTTTGTACTAAGACACCTGGAAATAGCAGACGACCATATTTTCTATCCATTATATGTAGGGCATGCAGCTGAACAAACTCACAGAATCGCTATCACATACTTTATACTGAATTAATAATAAAAGGTGCACCCCTTACGAGTGTAATAGGATCATTGCTGTTCGTGTTGCACATTAACGATTTATATTGTGGTTATCAATTAAGGATTATTTAGAATAAAGTAGGCTTCATTCAAAGGCTTGGCTACTGCCATCATTTGATCAAACTTCGTAAAAGAAACTTCAATGTCAGTTGCAATAAAACCTGTGCCTTTTGTGCGTCAACTGCAAACGTGTAACGCAAGAATGGCTTCTAAATCGAGTAGTGTATTGCCTTACCTTTCCGCAGAAGCCTATGCCGGGGCAGCAACAATACAGAACGTCGTGATTGACTTTCATAAGACTCTAATCCCCTTTGGGTAAACAGCAATTCACAGATAATGACTAGTGGAGAAGAATCCTCCTAAGAGGAATAAACCCTAGGACAAACAACACAGAACAGCACAAACCCAACAAAATGATCTCGCAGTGAATCCGTCAGGGCTTCTGTTGTTAGTCCTAAAGGTGATAGGGAATTTTCGTCATTACTGCCTCAACAGCCGTGGTACTAATTGTTATCTCCCAACACAAGAACAAAATTTTGGAAATGAAGAGAAGCAAACGAATGTCTCAAACTATAAGACTGGTCATAGTGGGAGAGCGAATCATGAAACAAAGTTGGAAGCTTCAAGTGGAAAAGTTAGCAGCTTCTGGAAATAAGTCAGGGGAATCCCGTAAAAGTAGCTCTTCTAAAAGATGATGCAGTTTGTGTTTGAATCAGTGACTTCGGATAGTTATATCTTCGTAAGTGATTTACAATCTGTGTTGTATATGCGTAAATAAAATATTTTTTAATCACCTCGAACTTAAATTTACAAGTTGCTTTACAATTTCTTAAGCAGAATTTATTTAGTTCACGTTGTTATTTTGCTTGTACTAACAGCTACAAAACACTGAATAAAGGATTGCTTTGCTGATAGTTCAAGGGTGTTTTACACAGTTCTTTGTAATTCCTACGGCCTATAATGGAAAGGTAGGAATCCTTAGGGGGTGGCAGAGGAGGCAAGATTTGAATTCTTTATCCTAAAACTCGTGACACGGAAAAGACATTAGTGTGTATGAAGTGTAAGGCCATTTACTTATATAAAACACAGTGGTGGGCCTAAAACTGAACCTTGTAGAACTCAAGTAACGATTTCTCTGCTGTCATATTACTTTGCTGCTTTTTATATGTAATTACCCATCATGTTAATGAGACGAGAAACAGGTAGAGTGAAAGACGAGACCTGAAATGTTGCACAATGTGTTTGTCAGTTCTTAGCTTTCGGAACGCCGCCTCCGCCAGAGCCAATCAAGGGGGTGCCGCTCGCCCTTCGGATGCGGCGGCCCGCATTGTTCGTCGGCCACATCCGTCGGCAGAGTGGCCGCTATCGCGACGGATCTGCGGCTTGCTCTGAGCCCAGAAAATTATGCCACGCAGACCGCGCCTCGCTAATTGCCAGCCGCCTGACCGCGATTAATACTAAACGCATGCTAATGCGCGCCGTTATCGGCTCATCTGCGCGTCTCGTTATTGTCTGCGGAGGCTGTCGGGAGACAGATGGTATCACGCAGGTGGCACGCACAGGCGTGTTTGCGTAAACGCGCCACTGGTCGCCTCGCGCCGCCGCTTTCCCCTCGACTAGACGCGTCCGCGGTGCACGCTTCCGGAATAGCGAGCTCTACACGCGTCTCCAGCGCAAACATTGCTCGACGACCGAGGTTGTGCCGCCGGAGAAATTACCTCTGCATGTTTCAGGGGATTGCTCCATGTAAGTACGCTGTTGGCGTTTGTGCTCTCAACAGTGTTATGACGTCTCGTCATAAATTCACTGCGTGTGTACTGCAGTACCATTTCCGCCTTTCTCAACAACTGGTCACTGAGTCATATAGTAGCATAACCCTTCTCCCAACCCCACCTTCTCTTTCTCTCTCACCCTTTCACCCCCTCCTTTTCCTCTCTCTCCCGTTCTTTTCTGAGACTTGTCCAGATGCCTAGCCTCCGACATGTGTTTGTTCGTCATTGTTACTCCATTCCTCTGGCGCCGTGAGCAGTCAGCTGCTTAAGTACATGCAATTCACCCATACAGGTTGTGAACGCCGAAAGTTGAAAATAATAGTACGAAAGCAACATAAGAACATTTCTGATTTCTAAATTAATTTAAATGATTTATCTCGATTTGTCGATAAAGGCTACGACAGTGACGAATTTTTATTTGTAATGATACTGATGCTGTTGGTACTGGAACCGCTGTGAGTTCACTGGAAGGTGTCTTCTAGGACTTTATGAGTAATTACGCTCACAAAACGTGGATGGAGTTGAATTGTGGAGCAGAAGGTTGATATAATATGAGTGGCAATTCGGTGACTGAATCTGGGTTCGAAAGCGATTTATGTATTACTGGCCATTAAAATTGCTACACCAAGAAGAAATGCAGATGATAAACGGATATTCATTGGAAAAATATATTATACTAGAACTGACATGTGATTACATTTGCACGCAATTTGGGTGCATAGATCCTGAGAAATCAGACGCAGAACAGCCACCTCTGGCCTTGATACGCCTGGGCATTGACTCAAACAGAGCTTGGATGGCGCGTACAGGTACAGCTGCCCATGCAGCTTCACCACGATACCACGGTTCATCAAGAGTAGTGACTGGCGTATTGTGACGAGTCAGTTGCTCGGCCACCATTGACCAGAGGTTTTCAATTGGTGAGAGATCTGGAGAATGTGCTGGCCAGGGCAAAGGTCGAACATTGTCTGTATCCAGAAAGGCCCGTACAGGACCTGCAACATGCGGTCGTGCATTATCCTGCTGAAATGTAGGGTTTCGCAGGGATTGAATGAAGGGTAGAGCCATAGGCCGTAACACATCTGAAATGTAACGTCCACTCTTCAAAGTGCCGTCAATGTGAACAAAGAGGTGACCGAGACGTGTAATCAATGGCACCCCATACCATCACGCCAGGTGATACGCCAGTATAGCGATGACGAATACACGCTTCCCCTGTGGGTTCACCGCGATGTCGCCAAACAGGGATGCGACCATCATGATGCTGTAAACAGAACCTGGATTCATCCGAAAAAATGACGTTGTGCCATTCGTGCACCCAGGTTCGTCGTTGAGTACACCATCGCAGGAACTGCTGTCTGTGATGCAGCGTCAAGGGTAACCGCAGCCATGGTCTCCAAGCTGATAGTTCAAGCTGCTGCAAACGTCGTCTAACTGTTCGTGCAGATGGTTGTTGTCTTCCAAACGTCCCCATCTGTTGACTCAGGGATCGAGACGTGGCTGCACGATCCGTTACAACCATGCGGGTAAGATGCCTGTCATCTCGACTGCTAGTGATACGAGGCCGTTGGGATCCAGCAAGGCATTCCGTATCACCCTCCTGAACCCACCGATTCCATATTCTGCTAATAGTTATTGGATCTCGACCAGCGCGAGCAGTAATGTCGCGATACGATAAACCGCAATCGCCATAGGCTACAATCCGGCCTTTATCACAGTCGGAAACGTGATGGTACGCATTTCTCCTCCTTACAAGAGGCATCACAACAACGTTTCACCAGGCAATGCCAGTCAACTGCTGTTTGTGTATGAGAAATCTGTGCGAAACTTTCCTCATGTCAGCACGTTGTAGGTGTCGCCACCGGCGCCAGCCTTGTGTGATAGCTCTGAAAAGCTAATCCCTTGCATATTACAGCATCTTCTTCCTGTCGGCTAAATGTCGCGTCTGTAGCACGTCATTTTCGTGGTGTAGCAATTTTAATGGCCAGTAGGGTAATATCCCTTCCCCAAGTTAAATGCAATAATGTACTAATTCTCTCTTGAATGAACGTGTACTCTACTGGGCGACTGTGCAAGTAAAAAATTGAAAAAAAAATAGAAAGCAATAATATTTTGAATGTTTGTGAAGTTAACTGCAGGACTTTTCCTAAAAAATTTTGAAGATTCTCTGAAAATAAATATTATTATTATTACTATTATTTTTGTATCTCCAACAGCAGAGATTCGGTGGAGGAAGAATTCTTCTACTGAATCTCGGTGATGTCGATCCCGGTACCTCACTGCTGCAGTGATCGACGATTTAGTATGGTTCTGCACTATCTCAAAGAAACACGGTAGGGCATGAAAATGGCAGCAGATCCTTAATCGTTGTAGCGAGAATAAATCCACCTCCGGACTACTGAATGTTACTTTTGAGAAAAGAAGGCACTGTTGCTTGTCGCTGGTTTTGATCCGTGTTCTTATAAATTCGTTTCAGGCTCTTGAAATTATTTTCGCCACAGGATGTGAATCTTGCTGGTAAAACTTAAACATGTATAATGTCCAATGTGAAGTGTCGGTTTTTAAGGGAACGAAATACGTTTTCCTGTTTTGTTGTCCTTGGCGATTATTATATTCGCCGTTTATTCATCAAGATGAGCTGTTTCGAATTACAATGGTTTTTAATTCTTCCGCCTTTTCTATTTACTCACCCAATTTTAAAATCACAATTCTGATTCTGATTGCAATGGCGGACTATCTCTTCCATACAACAATATATTGCTACCTGCAGTGAGTGCTCTGAGTGTCAATCTTACCGTCGTAGTTTTCAATACATAAAGGAATGAATAGCTTTTCCAGTGTCTCTAGATAGGAAAATTAAAATCCGGTTTTTCCACAGTCCACGTTTCACTACCATACAATACTATGCTCTAAACGTACATTCTCAGAAATTTCTTCCTCAAATTAAGGCCGATATTTGATATTAGCTGACTTGTCTTGGCCAGGAATGTCTTTTTTGCCATATCTAGTCTGCTTTTAATGTCCTCCTTGCTCCGTCCGTCATGAGTTACTTTGCTGCCTAGGTGGTAGAATTTCTTAACTTCGTCTAGTTCGTGATCACCAATCCGGATGTAAGTTCTTCACTGTTCTCATTTCTGCTACTTCTCATTACTTTGGTCTTTCTTCGATTTACTCTCAGTCCATAATCTCTACTCATTAGACTGATTATTCTATTCTATTCTATTCAGCACACCCTGTAATTCTTCTTCACTTTCACTGAATGTCATCAGCAAATGTTACCATTGATATCCTTTCACCTTGAATTTTAATTCCACTCTTGAACATTTCTTTCGTTTCCATCAGTGCTTCTTCGATGTATGGATTAAACAGCAGGGGCGAAAGACTACAAGTCTGTCTCAGTCCCTTTTTAATCCGAGCACTTTATTTTTGGTCTTCCACACTCATTATTCCCTCTTGGCTCTTGTAAATATTGTATATTACTCGTCTTTTCCTATAACTCACCCCTACTTTATTCAGAATTTCGAACATTTTACACTATCTAACATTGTCGAACGTTTTTTCCTTTGAACGTGCCTTGATTTTTCTTTAGTCTTGCTTCGAGTATCAATTTGAACGTCAGGATTTCCTCTCTGGTGCCTTTATCTTTCCTAAACCCAAACTGATACTCATCTAATAAATAATAACTACATCTCCATGCCACTGATCATTGCCAATTCTTCCGCCTTAAGGGGCAGATTCCCACCCGAAGGGGAAGAGAGTGGCCTTAACCTGTGTCCGCTCCTCCGAGACGTTTAACTAGGAAACGCGTTTCGAGGAGTAGGTTGCAGGTGTGAGAGGGGATGAGATTCTAAATAATGATTAAAATGCAGTTCTGTTGGTTCATTAGTAGTATTATTTACTTAAAGAGTTTTTAACAATAATATGAATGTGCTGTTACTGAGGTAATGCGCCGTTTTTATAATGAGAGGAATGCTTACGACTAAACGCACATCATATCATTTATCTCTGTTCTAAATAGCAATTTCATTTAGTGTCAAGTGGAGAGACTTCCATAGCAAGAAGTACTTAGTTTTCAGCTGTTTAAAATGTATCCAAGCAGTTGTGATATTGGGCACTAGTCACCACACTTACAATTTTATTCTGCAAATCAAAGACATAAACTACACTCAATTCTCGTGCTTTGTTCCAACTACTCTTTACGCACTGACACAATACTGGGACAAAAACGTAGCACACACACATATATTCAATTATCACTCACACTAGCGTTTTATCTTTCTCTGTCACCCCAATCATAAAAGACAACAAAAATACTGGTAACAAAGTGATACATCATGGAGTCTAGTGTGTCAAAAGCTGACGATATGACTTCTTTTGTTACCACGTAGAACAATTACACGTTTTACTTGTAAGTGAACGAGAACAGTGTTTTTAAAGAAATATACTGTCAGATAAAATTCTACCATCTGTCACGCCCTCCGTTAATTATCTGATATTTGGAGAGAGTAAATATCTGGAAATAACTAGTTAAGTTATTTATTTAAGAATCATCACAAGAGAAGATTTCATACATGCTTTACATTGTGGAAATACGTATGTATTGCTGATGCATGTCGTGATGTGATGTACTTAACAAATTTTCTGCGTTCGACTTTAAAAAAATCCCCTTGCACAACAGATTATAATTTTTAAACGGAATTAGGATACCGTAATTCCTTGAGACGTTCACTGGCAGTTAAAAGTATCGATCTTAAATCTGATAAACTTCACATAACTCGCTAGTCTCTGAGCTGTTATGCTCTTGTTTATACTACTGTCTCCAGAGAAGAGAAGAGACTACAAAGCAGCTGCAATAATCTCTGCGTGTTCTGCTGGAATATAAACGACAGCGGTCGGCTTCAATGGTGAATTTCCCTTTGTTAAATTGTGTTTAATGAAGCACGAAATTTTAGATTTGAACATGCACACTTTAGAACGTCCATTTATACTTTCGGCCACGTCAGAGATTTCTGTAGCAACAGGAAGTAACACGACGGGAGTTTTACATCCGAACTGCACGTGAAACAATATATATAAGTATGCTTCCATGCTTCTAATTTATTTTTCCGGGACATGCTCGTTAATTCCGTCTTTCGTCACGAACTAAACTAGTGAATAGTTCTTAAAATTTAAATTGTAATAGTGATATGTTGCTAACGTGCTTGTAATCATTAATCATACGCGTCTTCCGTCTCCTATATCAGTTCACGGTTTACAGCCGACCACTGTTCACTCCAGCTATATCGCAGTCCACACATATCATCTGGTAAGTTTCATACCAGCAGACTAAATTACCAGTGTTGGTCTCCTTTAATAACGGATCAATCTGCCATTTGATTGGCTATGCATCACACTGGATCGCGATTCCACAGTCCGCAAATCGATCTCGTTCGGAAAAAAAAATTCTCATCTTTTCTCTTTCATGTCTTTCAAATCATTTTTAGGCTCGTATTTCAAAATAGTTACTGGGTCGTGTTAACTCCTGTCTTTAAATATCAGCACTACCTGATTATAGAGTCTGAAATTAGTGGCCCCCGTCTCACTCCCTCGTTCACACGCCAGCTTGGATCCAGACAGTCTCCTATTCAGCCGTTCTCCCGCTTTACCAAAATCGTAAGGATGTTATTAGTATATCTAACAGTGCTATTGAGTTACATATATTAAATATAGAGTACGTCTTTTTACATCATACATTACACACAGTCGAAGTAGTTCCTTACACGAGTACAGACAGTACATACAAAGGGCGTTCAAAAAGTTTTCCACAGTCGTCTGTAATTTTTTTATTTTTTGCAGGAGGAGGATGAAATTTTTTGTGAATATGCTTGGAACATTTAGCTATAAGTTGGTGTATAGATGTATTTTCTTTTATTTATAGGTGAGCCATTATGGACCGTGAAGTAGATGTCAGGTTGCGACAACGGGTGGTGATGGAGTTCCTCTTCAAGACCGGCGATGACTATGCCACATCGATTCGCATGAAGTTGCTCCCTGTTTATGGGGAGGACTCAGTGGATCACAGCAGTGTCCAGTGGTAGTTGCAGAAGTTTATAGAAGGTGATTTCTCTCTACTGGACAATCCACGATGCAGTAGACTATCGTTCTCTCTACTGGACAATCCACGATGCAGTAGACTACCGTTCTCTCTACTGGAAAATCCACGATGCAGTAGACTATCGTTCTCTCTACTGGACAATCCACGATGCGGTAGACAATCGTTCTCTCTACTGGACAATCCACGATGCGGTAGACTATCGACAGCAGTGAATGACGTGAGTAAGAACATTGATCAAGTCATGCAAAATGACAGATGTGTGACGACGCCACATCTTGCTGAAATGACTCGTTTGTCATTGGGTAGTGTGGTATCACTGGTGCAGTCACTGGGGTACAGAAAAATCTGTGCACGTTGGGTGCGTAGATTATTGACCAGAGAAATGAAAACGACGAGGAAGAATGTGTGCAAGAGTGTCATGAAGACCTTTACCGAAGAGCGGAAACAGTGTTTTGACGGCGTCATTACCCAGGATGACACATGGTTGTTTTTGTCCGAAACTGAGAGCAAAACTTAGTCCATCGAGTGGCGTCATCCGGGTTCCCCTTGGAAGAAGAAAGCAAGACTTTCACGAACAGCATGGTGAAAGGTGATGGCCTCCTTCTTCTGGGGTCAGTGTGGTGTCATTTTCATTGACTTTTTGGAACCTGGCTCCACAATTAACCGGGACCGTTACTGTTTGTCAGTGGACAAGCTGCGACGTGCCATGAAGACCCACAGACCACAGCTTCAATGTCAGCTGATCAGACTACACCATGACAATGCCAAACCCTATGCAGCCCTTAGGAGAAAATTAGGAAAATGAGCTGGAAAATTGTTCCTCATCCTCCCTACATTCCGGACTTGGCTCGGTCTGATTTTTACCTCTTTGTCCGTCTGAAGGCCCACTTGCGCGGTAAAACATTCGACATAGTGAGAAAGACCTTATTTCCTGTGCAAGCGATGATATAAGTCAATCCCCAGAATTTTACCAAAGTGAGTTTTCATCATGAGAAGAACTTTGGGCCAGATGCCTCACAGATGATGGAGGCTACGTTGAGTAGGCTCAATGCATAGCTAAGAGTTCCCAGTATGTTCACAACAAATTTCATTCTCCTCCTACAAAAAATCTGTGCAAAACTTTTTGAACGCTCTTTGTAGAATAAATTTTATACCATTTGTTGCCTGTTTTATATAGACCAAGAAAACATTTCGTCGGTAAAGTCCGAAAGCAAAAGGATAAGAAAAATTGTAGAGGTTATGTGACCTCTGAAATTTACTCAGACACGTTTCAAGCCAGTGTCAGGCGACGCCCGAACTAGTAAATGATCGACTCGACCATCTGTTGACCTGGTGTATGAGATTAAGTTATCAACATGCCTTCACACGTCCCTTGAAAGTGAATGTGGCCGTGGAACGTCGTGAGTTTTTGAGGTCACAACCCATAATTTTACGTTGTTACCAAAAGCGAAATCGAGATTCAAGTGTAGCAGATTTCCTGGCCGTGCAGCGGGCACGTTTCAAGCGCAATGCGATATTTCTTTGCACACCACTGCCAGAACTGGTGGACGCTGTAGTTTCATTCTAAGGCTTAAACGCCGTATTTGGTGGTATATGTACCACAGTGGCGCAGGTAATGCCTGACGTTTTGAAGGGAATGAATTCATTTTTCTAACAAAAAAGTGAATCACACAGAAGACTTGGTCTGATGTGGATACCTTCAGACGTGTACATACCAACCAAGATCAAGAGTTGCAGTTCTCTGTGACAGGGAAAATGGCCAAATGCTGCGCGCCTTTCGTGGTGTTGTACCAGACCTGGTAGGATACTTAAGGAGCAGGAACACTGACAGTCGTTGAATGATCACTGTCAAGAACATGGAAATGCCATGTACTCGTTGAGGAAGTGTTATCAGCACCTGACAAAGTTTGAAAAGGGTATTAATGTGCGTCTCTATCTCGCTATCTGGTCGAATTTTGCGATATCCAGGTTTGGAGACATTCGGATGCAACAGTGGCTCGATGACGAACTGCATAGCATACTCGAGGTTCTGAAACTTACAAGAGAGGATCGCCGCATTGTGTGCAAAGCACATCTTAGCCGCTTCACATCTGCTTCTCCCAGATGAGAACAAGGTAATGAACTCATAGTAACGTTCTGTGTCATCCTGCACCATTGGTATGTAGACTATCAGCAACCGCGATAGGGAATCACCGTTCAATGTGTAGGCTGCCGTTAAAATCACAGCATAAATGGCAGCATTTTGAGTGGTGCCATGACTGGGAAGCATGGGCTGCTAATGAATGGCGTCGCATTGCGTTCAGTGATGAAACGGAGCCGCTTGATGATTATTGGAGAGTATGGCATCTGCCTGAGGGGAGAGAACATTCTTCCAATGTTCTGGAGAGACACTTCTCGTGTAGTGTGAAGAGCTCGATTGGTATGATTTCATGTCGCTGCTGGTTGAGGAAATCTCAAGGATCAACAGTACCACACAGACGTCATGCATCCTCATGTGCTCCTTCTCGTGGGATAGTATCGCGGGGCAGTTTTTCAGTAGGACAATGGAATGTGTCTATGTGTATTGCCTGCGTTATGTTGTGGTACCCCCATGGCCAGCAGTATCCCCAGGTACCGTATTTCGTCGATATAACATGTGTGACTACAGATCAGACGTCAACTCCATCCTATATACCAAGCAAGCAGGCTATCAAGGGCCAATTACAGCAGCTGTGGGATAGATTGCCTCAGGAGAGAACACAAGGGCTCTTTGTTTCTGTTGATCCATCATGGACATGCGGCAGCGGCTGGTCAAGTATTTAACAATGAAATACCCAATTGAGATGTTATTTTATTTTATTTAGACTACTACTGTCGACATTCCATCACGTTATCCTTAGGCTCCAGATGAATCTTTCAAGAACCAGCGATATTGGCATACTGGGGCCACATGTTCCTAGATGTAGTGAATTCTAAACATAATTCCAAGTGCTCCATTCGAGGAATTGATTGCGACCAAGTCTTTGAAGGAAGAACTTGGGAGCCGGCTTAGAATTCACGACATTCAGGAGCATATGGCCCCAGTATCGCTAATTTTTGAGAGATGCATATAGGGCCTAAAGATGGTATAATAGAATGCCGAAACTGGATCCAAAATAAAATAAAATAACATAGGAAATACACTGCTGCTGGCGAATTTCATTGTTAAATACACAGGCTTTAGAACATCCTTCCCAACCGAATCAGATGCATGCATCCAGGTCGTAGGTGGTAAAATTTCGTGTTGATCAGAGGGCTTATACTGCTCTCTTCTTTGTAAAGTATCGTCAGTACCTAGTTTTAAGAGAAACTTGTAGGAATTTGTAAGAAAGCCGCCCTGGAACATTGCTTTAGCTACCATTGGCCTGTGAGCACACTGTGGCAACATGTAGGTTATAGCAACACATATGCAGAAACAGTGTGAGATGGGCTAGCCGTGTTCTGCAGAACCTGCACCGAGCAGCGCTAATAGCCAGAGTGGGCAGTATGGTGCTACCACACTGGAGCAAGAACAATGTTATGAGCTACGTGACTGAGTACCAGATAGTAGTGTAACAAATGCGCCCTGCACCAGTATTAATAGCTGTGAGTTTGATTTCAATTCATTCAGAGCCCAGTGGCTCTACCATAATGGCAGGGCCACGCTAGACAATGAGACGACTTGGCACCACCAGCTGCAGCTATAGGTTTCAGACGTCAGGGCAGCTGCCATCCATACTGTCCACCATGTGTGTCTGTGTCCCAGTGCTGCAGACCTGCCACCTGCGACTGCGCCACCAGGCTTCTGCCAGGGGCAGCTGGTCATGTTCCAGGCACAGCAGTCCTCCCTCACAACTGCAGAAGATGTGAGCTTCGCCTGAGTAGTCTGGCTGCACGTGTTAAGCAGCAGCGGGCAGATGCAGCAACAAGAAGTAATGCACTGCTGATGTCAGGGCCTTAGCAAGGTTTGCCCCGTCGGTGTGGAAGCCAGCTGACTGCTGGCCTTCACCAGCTAGCTGCACTGGAGTGGCGCGTGCCTGCCTCACATTGACAGTGACATAATGTGCAAATGTAAATTAATAAAGTGTTTTTCTCTTTCACGAGTCTGTCAATAAGCCCAGTGCCCTGCCACTACACCCATTCACCCCTGGGTCTTATATTAAATTTGACTAAATTTCTGGTCCACCCTGTGAACCCATGAAATTTCATTTCATTTCCTCTACCCCTTGTGGAAGGATCTCCCAGCAGGGACTTCCCAGGGACAAAAATCAAATGTGGCGTTCTGTGAGGTGGAGATGTTACATTGAGAGATTGCAGGGCACTCTCACTTCTGATTTGGTGTAGAGAATACGATCTATGGCGATTTTACTTCATACATTGTGATGAAATGTTGGGCAGCAGTTTATGATCTTGTTTTTGTGCTCTAGGGAAAGAAATACGGTAAGCTTTACCTGCGTTCAAAGGAACAGGGTGCCGACTTAAGTAATTGCAATAAAAGCACAGCGTTGGTGGGGCGACAAAGCACGTTTTTTCTGGAGAACGATGAAGAGACATTTCCAGACGGCCCCGTGCAGCGGTCGTATTGTGCAAAACACATTAGCTTTGGCGCCAGACGTCCAGGTATACAGCCTAGCGCCGAAAAGTCGCAGACAGCGATTTGTAGGCCTTGTTAGCGAGCAAGCCACCATAAGAAATGTAAGCGTTCTGCAAATGTCTGTGGGACAGGAAAACTGGCGCCCATACATGCAGACTCTGTTTCAAAACATCTTTTGTCAATGCCAGTTTATGGCCGTTCCTTGCAAACTTTGAAACAGACGAAACAGGGGAGATAACAAGCTGTTTATGGAGGGCTGTGCTTCCATCCTGTATTGTGTTAGCAAAAGACGTGGCAAACGTTTGGGAAAAAGGTCACAAAGCTGAATTTTTTTCTGTTTTCTGCCAATTAACTTTAAGTCTCTGATTGATCAAATGGGATTGCAGTGCAAAGACCGTTCACTGAGCTTAGAATGCCGGGCTCCAGCTCGTGATTGGCTTGTGAGAAATTGGGGGAAGTCAAGAAAGAGAAATGTGCTTTTCGAACCGAGCTGAGAAGGAAACACAGAGAAAGGGAGATCGACACTCTTGTACAAGTCTCTTGTACTGGCGCTCCGCTAGTAAAGAACTGCAGGTATCTACCTAAACGGTGAGACTTGTGTCCTTTGCTGCGGCGCAACTTACAGTGTGTGCCAGTCACCTTCTGATCCATCAGAGATACTGCTTATATCATCACGGCCACAACGAGTGACCTGTGGGTGTACTTATTTGTCTTGAGTCCGCCGTCTAAACATTTGACGTATTCCGACACGCACAGTCGTGGCATGGAGTCAAATTGGTTTGGCAGACCAGCAAACGGGTCCACCTGCACACTGGAATCTATCAGGGTTTCAGAGGCTCTTAGGGAAGTACCTGCATTCTGAGTTAACCAAACGCGAGACCGCATACTTGCATTTTTCGGGAATGCGCATTTAATAACAGATTGCCGCCGTCCATGACTTCAGTCGCTGAACGCATCGTAGTGTGGCGCCTTGACCAGTAGGATGGTGAAGTATTCGCTGCTGCAAAGTAGGGCTATAATATCTATTTCTCAGCAGCCTGGTGTTTCGAACCATATTTTTCCTTTTTTATATGATAGAATATAGATGCTTGGTGGTGGCGTAGTTTGATGCCATAACCTCGATAAAGCAAGTACTGTTCTGATTAGTGTTGTGTGTCGATCCCCAGCAGATCACTTTCGCCACCATAGGTCCCATTTTAGTAAGGCTTTTCTTGAATAAATATTTTTTGTATGATGTTTCTTTAATAATTTTGTTGTCTTGTCTTGTTTAAAATCAATAAATCGATTGTGAATTAGACTACAACTTCTCCCTGAGTTCTGATTAACAGTTCCTTCGCATTTTTATGGCAGTCTAGATCAGAAACATAAGAAGTAGCTTTTTCATTTGGTGTCCACTGCGTGGATCGTTTACTTCATTAACAGTAATCTTCTTTCAACATCTCTTAATCGTTATGGGAAACACCAGAAGTTGAAAAGAGGAATGTCTAAGTTGAATTTAAGTAAATGGGAACAAATGTAGTGCACTGGAAGCAGAAACAAGTTTTCAGCAGATGTGAGTGGGCAATCAACAGAAAACCAATAGGGGTAATAGAAGTTGACCTTATAATGATCCAGGAACTATGAATGTGTGGAAGCTACTATGAGCAACAAATGAACGAATCAGTATAGGCAAGACAGACAGATTACCGCGACCTACCATATTAATGTAAGCACGTGACGAAGAGATTTAATAAATGCGTTATGAGTGAAGGAAATCATTCACTACGTTAAGGGAGATGAATACTGTGGACTGGTGTGCGACTGTGCGTACAGGAAGAGCAGAAAAACTAGTAGCAGAAAATGGACTAGAGGAAAGAAATAAAAAGGATAAATTACTGGTATAACTTTTTCATGGATCACGATTTAATCATTACTAACGTTTACTTTAAGAATTGTGAAAGATGGTTCTATACATTGAACTGACATCTTGATAGTAGAAAGCTTCAGACAGATTACGTAACGATCGGAGATTTAGAAAGCAGAAATTCATACGTGGTTGTGATGCTTATTTAGTGTCTAAATTACATTCTGACCAATCTACAATTTTCATAAGATTTCCTGGGCACCTCTAATGGCCGCTTCCTACTAATCCATTTACTGGTTTCGGTAGCTTCGTCCATGGATCTCTTAACAAAACTTCTTTTTTACGAGGTTTGCTCAATATGCCATCTCCAATATTCTGTCACAAAACGTGCTGTAACGTGGCCTCTCTTATACACTGGATTGAACATGGGTAAACAAGTATTTTTTAAATAAATTTATGCTTAAATGGCTAAAAAATTTTGCATTGCTTTTTAATTTTGTATCAGAGGCCTTTACCTATTTGTCTCTCTTCTGATATTTGAACTGGCACATTCCTAGCTAATCCTTTTACGAAGTGTATGTGGTACACAGAGCCGCCCTTCTTAATCTCCCTTTCACGACAGGTTTAAAAATTTTCTTGTGATCGTCCATTTTCTGATCTTTCTCACACTGCTTTCAGCCACCTTGTATTTCTCTGACATTCCTTTCCTCGGTATGCTCTGGAAACTTTGTAATGCGTCCTCTACGAATCTTGAGCTTCTCTAATGGTTTTTCGTTTTCTTCTTTTAAAGCCTTCATCTTTATCCGTAATCCCGGCTTTAGATCCTTCTGATCAATTTTCGTATCTACCAGCAATCTGGCTGCATTCTAGTCTATTGTAGTTGTTTATTTCAGTTTTCACCTCTGTCATTACACGGAACAACTGGTTCATTGTGAAGTTTGTACTTAGTTCTGTACTCTAACATAATTCCATAACAGTTGGTGTTGCTTGTTCTATGTCTCTGTCCGGGAATTCACTTTTATCTGTCTCACATTAAATTGCTTTAGCACTGACAATTTCTCCAATGATTTACTCTATCGACTTCATCTTGTCTCCCAATAGATAAAGTACAGTGCTACATCTGCTACTTCGTGAAGATTGTTGCTGTGGTCTACATGACCACGGCATCTATTGCCCTAATAACAACGTCGGCCTCCATGGTCGCCAAACAGAAATTTTTTTCCTTACTTATTGCGGGATTACGTTGGAGCATGGTTTGGGCTGCAGGTTGTGCTATCATGGGCTTAATTACAATTCGCTACGGTCGCAGGTTCGAATCCTGCCTCCGGCTTGGATTTGTGTGATGTCCTTAGGTTAGTGTCTCATAGTGCTCAGAGCCAAATACAATTTATCTTTATTGACATCCACATATTATAAGACAAAAGATTAAACAGAAGCTCTTGACAGTTAACACAATAAAAACGATTTTCCGCCAAGGAATAAGTCTTTTAAATTTTTGAGTAAGCAGGTACAGTATACTTTAACGAGAATCTTATTTGGCTCCAATGTTTCATTCCAAGACTACATCTATTACATAGATAAATAAAGTTAATAAAGGTGACGAAGTAATGTTGTCTACCCGACATGACAGATTTATTTTCATATGACACCCATGACGTGGAACATAGCTCAGCATAAGACATCAATTATTTTTATGCTCTGTGTTCTTAAAATGAAATGTACTGATGCATGGTTGACAAAGTTGAAGAGAAGCTGGGAAATGACGTCAGTTCTGTCTTTAAAAATTGACAGCACGGTTTGACTGTAGATAATATGATTGTCAGTGATTGAGATCCGTTAACTGGAACATACAACCAAATATTGTGGAATTTGCACAACGTGATCCGGCGGCAAACCTGTGAAGACTATTTATAAACATAATGTACTTAAATCAGACAGTGACTGCTGATGCTACAAGGGTATGGTATAGTGGGCGATATTCATTTTAAATGTTCGTAATGTCGGTGCTACTAAATGCTCTCCACGCGCCTTTAGAAATTTCGAATGTGGTGGCCAATGCACCTCTGCGTCAGATTAGACAGTGGACATCTGTCTCCTTTTCTCATTAGGATACGCCTTCACGCCGAGACACCACGACCCAAGATTAAATCTGCATCCCTCCTCCTTGGCACAAGACCAAATCCATTTCTCCATCACATCCAACAGAATTCCACTACTCTCCTCCATGCAACAAGAACGAATCACTGCGCTTCCTCACACATCCATCAAGCCCGCGAAACATCCACACTGAGTATGCGCAAAAAGGTTAAAAACCACCAATCGAAAACAGTAGCGCCCTACTGTGCCAGTCACATGTCACTCCGTGTACCGTATAGCCTCCGTCCGCAAGACCGGAAAGTACTGATCCTCCAATCCTAATACGTCTCGAGGAATGAACTGGTCCACTGTCTTCTAACGTCACGAGTGGTGTCCCAGCTAACATGCTGTAATTCTGTGCATGCAGAATCCGCGTGGCTTGTATGTCTAGGTGGCCTCGAGAAAACGCAACAGCTTCCCGGCGACACAGCATCGGGTGTTCTGCAGTGCCCCTGCAACCCCACTAGAGCCCATTTTGGCCGCTTCACCGAAGTTCTATCACAGGCCTCATACTAACCCAGGAAACAAGGTGAGGATCCCCGTAGACACAGCGGAATTCACTTCTCCTTAGCCGAGAAGAATTGTTAATGCCTCGGTCCTTCACAACTTGGCGGAAGCGGTTGTAGAAGTTCTGCCTGTAGCCTCTGGGACAATATGCTGGTGGCCTGCTGCAGGCCTGCCACTTCAGGTGGCCAGTCAACCACCTGTGACCCTGAATAAACTCAAGGATCTTTTCTGAATTATTCCGCCTCTTTTCTGAATTATTCCACCTGACAAGAATCCAATAGAAATTTTGTTCCAAAACAACAATGCACATTTATACACAACTGTCAGACTCTCAGAATTCAATAACACGTATTCAAATTTGATTGGACATGACTGCCTAATTCACCCTGCAGCCCAGTCCTGGCGCCATCGAAATTTGATATGTTTTCGGCCATTTAAGGATTCTGTACGTACAAAACGCTTTGAAGATGAGATAATTCGTGCAGAGATAACGTGGCTCTGAGCGTGGGAAAAGAGATTTTGGAAAAATTTGGAAATTTGTGGTAAGTTCCTAAGGGACCGCACTGCTAACTTACGCTAGGGACAAAACATACACCTATGCCAGAGGGAGGACTCGAACCTCCCACGGACGAAGCCGCTCGAACCGTGGCAAGGAGCCTTAATGAGCACGACAAGAGATTTTATCAACAGGAAATAAACGCTCTTACGCAATGCGATGGACATCTGTAGCAAAATAATACATGTAAAAGAAATATTGACTGATACTGGCGGCAAATTCTACCTCTTAAGAATGGACAGTTTGTGAGAAAAAAGTTGTGGGGCGTTATTTATTGAATAACCCTGGTTTTTTCACAACCCATGTTACACACTTCTAGAGGTTGTAGAGGGGACTTAGCACATGAAGTTTTATATAAGAATCCATGTCCGGAAACGTTGTCCAACGCTACAGAGCGTCTCAGTTATAAGCGCCGTGGCCTGTACATGTATGTCCATACAGGGTGATTCCTTGATGACGTTACAAACATTCAAGGATTATAGAGAAGGATAAATGTATCAATTTGAGGTAAGGGTACGTGTACCGGAAGCGAATGGGTCGAAAGTTACAGGCGAAAAAGGTTCTGATACCTTTGAAAGTGGAATACATGTATTGGGACATTGTTGCTACGCAACGTTCAGAGGTAGTAGTGTGGGCCAAAACTAGAGAAAATGTCTAGCGAACGTGGGCTGTAAAATGCATACCTTAAGAGCTATGAGCATTTCTTCAATAGGGGAAATGTATTTCATAGCATCGAAGAAGAACAAGTGCACATATTTCCTCAGTCATGAATTTTGAGGCTCAAGTTGGCTACCCTACAAACTTATCAACAACAACACAAGTACATGTATTCCACTATCAAAGATATCAGAATGGCTTTCGCTTGTAACTTCCGACTCGTTCGTTTACGATACAGGGACCCTTATCTCAAATTGATACATTTACCCTTCCCCGTCATCCAAGAAAGTCTGTATCATCATCACGATGTAACATTATATACACATACAGGGTGACAATTATAGATCTATATGAAAAAAGAACGTAAATTAATTACAAACTACGGAATGAATACACTTTATTCAGCATGTCAGATTCACTACAGATATACGGATTTAGGTTCGATATGCCTGCCATCATTGGTGAAGATGTGGCGCAGACAAATAACGGAATTTTGCATGGCCCGCAGAAGTGTCGGAACATCGGTGCTATAGATGCCATCCTGAATGACTGTTTTCAGCTCAGAAATTGTTTAGGGGTTATTGCTGTACCCTTTGTCGTTAGTATAGATCCTCAAAAATGAGTCGCCTGTGTTCAGATCCGGAGAATACGGTGGCCACTCGAGGCCCATGCCAGTGGCCTCTGGGTACCTGAGCCAGAATGCCGATCCCAAAGTGCTCCTCCAGGACATCACTCTCTTCCTTCTATAGGGTCCAGGTCCGTCTTGCATAAACCACACCTTGTCGAAATCAGTGTCACTTTGGATAATGGCGATGAAACGATCTTCCAAAACCTTCAAGTACCGTTCAATAGTCACCGTGCCATCTAAGAATATCGCACCGATTATTCCGTGACTGGACATTGCACGCCACACGGTCACCGGTTGAAGGTGAAGACACTTCTCGATCGCGAAATGCGGATTCTCAGTTCTCCAAATGCGCCAGTTTTGCTTATTGACGAACCCATACAAATGAAAATGGGCTTCGTCGCTAAATCAAATCATACAGTGCATACTAATTCCCATCACGCCTCGTGGCCAACTGTGCAGTTTGAAGTCCTAACGAAAGTAGTTCAGAAGCAATGACGACTTTATTTCGTATACACTCCTGGAAATTGAAATAAGAACACCGTGAATTCATTGTCCCAGGAAGGGGAAACTTTATTGACACATTCCTGGGGTCAGATACATCACATGATCACACTGACAGAACCACAGGCACATAGACACAGGCAACAGAGCATGCACAATGTCGGCACTAGTACAGTGTATATCCACCTTTCGCAGCAATGCAGGCTGGTATTCTCCCATGGAGACGATCGTAGAGATGCTGGATGTAGTCCTGTGGAACGGCTTGCCATGCCATTTCCACCTGGCGCCTCAGTTGGACCAGCGTTCGTGCTGGACGTGCAGACCGCGTGAGACGACGCTTCATCCAGTCCCAAACATGCTCAATGGGGGACAGATCCGGAGATCTTGCTGGCCAGGGTAGTTGACTTACACCTTCTAGAGCACGTTGGGTGGCACGGGATACATGCGGACGTGCATTGTCCTGTTGGAACAGCAAGTTCCCTTGCCGGTCTAGGAATGGTAGAACGATGGGTTCGATGACGGTTTGGATGTACCGTGCACTATTCAGTGTCCCCTCGACGATCACCAGTGGTGTATGGCCAGTGTAGGAGATCGCTCCCCACACCATGATGCCGGGTGTTGGCCCTGTGTGCCTCGGTCGTATGCAGTCCTGATTGTGGCGCTCACCTGCACGGCGCCAAACACGCATACGACCATCATTGGCACCAAGGCAGAAGCGACTCTCATCGCTGAAGACGACACGTCTCCATTCGTCCCTCCATTCACGCCTGTCGCGACACCACTGGAGGCGGGCTGCACGATGTTGGGGCGTGAGTGGAAGACGGCCTAACGGTGTGCGGGACCGTAGCCCAGCTTCATGGAGACGGTTGCGAATGGTCCTCGCCGATACCCCAGGAGCAACAGTGTCCCTAATTTGCTGGGAAGTGGCGGTGCGGTCCCCTACGGCACTGCGTAGGATCCTACGGTCTTGGCGTGCATCCGTGCGTCGCTGCGGTCCGGTCCCTGGTCGACGGGCACGTGCACCTTCCGCCAACCACTGGCGACAACATCGATGTACTGTGGAGACCTCACACCCCAAGTGTTGAGCAATTCGGCGGTACGTCCACCCGGCCTCCCGCATGCCCACTATACGCCCTCGCTCAAAGTCCGTCAACTGCACATACGGTTCACGTCCACGCTGTCGCGGCATGCTACCAGTGTTAAAGACTGCGATGGAGCTCCGTATGCCACGGCAAACTGGCTGACACTGACGGCGGCGGTGCACAAATGCTGCGCAGCTAGCGCCATTCGACGGCCAACACCGCGGTTCCTGGTGTGTCCGCTGTGCCGTGCGTGTGATCATTGCTTGTACAGCCCTCTCGCAGTGTCCGGAGCAAGTATGGTGGGTCTGACACACCGGTGTCGATGTGTTCTTTTTTCCATTTCCAGGAGTGTAGTTCAATAATAGTGTCACCCAGTACGTTTAGAAGTGCCGGTGCGTATAACTTTGACACACTGTACCATCGTTGGATGACGTTTCCGAACCTGCGTTCCGAAGTTAAACTTGATTTACTAACAATAAGTCCCGCTACAACTTCTAGAAGTGTGTCACATGAAATGTGCCCATTTTCAAAAAAAGAGCGTTTGTTCTACATCTTTGCTATTAACAGAAGGCTTCACCAAGATAACTACTGCACTTGATCTTCGTCTAAGGCAACGTGTCGTTACGGAGTTTTTGTTTTATGAGAACGAGATTGGAAGCGTGTGGGGATGAGGCTGTCGACCGCAGTACAGTTAGCCGGGAAAGCGGATTGTATGGTTTAAGAGGGTGCGTCTATACTCGGGACCTCCCGTGCAGTAGCATATCGAGCATTGCACAAACTACTGACAATGTGCAACATATTTACAATCTCAATTTGGCTGACAAAGGCATATCAGTGAACGAAATGCCAATCAGAGTTGCAATAAGAAGAACGAATGCTTGCAGAATGCTGAGGCAGCTGAAGTTGAAAAAAATTTGTTCGTGTTGGATTCTGAGAACGTTCATTTGATGCGAACAAAGAAACTCGGAAGACAGTGCGCAATGAACTCAGAACAGTGCAAGAACTCTGGAGATGACTTCCCGGCAAGAAATGTGACGGAAGATGATCTGGAGACGAAACGACAATCCAAGGAATCGCATCACGTGAAATCATCGAAGAAGAAATCCAGCAGGTAATGTGAGGGCTACTGCGTTTTTTTTTTTTTTTTTTTTTTTTTGTTTTTTTTTTTTTTTTTTTTTTTGTTATTCAGGAGAACTGTTGCTTTTTGACATCATCCCACATGGAGCAGCTATCAGTACTGACGTATATGTGGGAAACATTAAAAACATTCACGCTAGGAAATCGTCGGATTCGACAACATTGACGAAAGCGCAACGTTTTGCTGTTGCATAATAATGCTCATTAACATATTAGTGAGAAAACCACGATTGATATCACAAACCTTGAGTGGGTAACATCTAACCATCCACAATATAGACCTGATATAGCAGAAAATGATATAATGGGAGTAGGATTTGTTATGAATAGGAAAGATGGGCAGAGAGTGTGTCACAGGGAACAGTTCAGTGACAGGGTTCTTCTTATAGGAATCGCCAGCAAAGTAACATGCCGACGTCGCAAGCTAAGACGAAGAGATGTGGACAGTATATGAAGGTATTCAAAGGATAAAGCAGTACGTTAAGGGAGACGAAAATCTAATATCCATGGGAGACTGGAATGCAGGTGTAGAGGAAGGAGTAGAAGAAAGGGTTACAGGAGAATATGGGCTGCGGATAGGGAATAAGAGGAGAAAGACTAATTGAGTTCTGTAACATGTTTCAGCTAGTAATATCGAATACTCTGTTCAAGTGTCACAATAGGAGCAGGTGTACTTGGAAAAGGCCGTGTGATACGGAAGATTTCAGTTAGATTACATCATGGTCAGACAGAGATTCCGAAATCAGATACTGAATTGTGAGGCGTACCCACGAGCAGATATAGACTCACATCACAATATAGTAGTGACGAAGAGTAGGCTGAAGTTCAAGAGATTAGTCAGGAAGAATCAAAACGCAGAGAAGTGGAATACAGAAGTACTAAGGAATGACGAGATACGCTTGAAGTTCTCTAAGGCTATAGATACAGCAATAAAGAGTAGCTCAATAGGCAATGCCGTTGAAGAGGAATAGACATCTCTAAGAAGGGCCATTACAGAAGTTGGAAAGAAAAACATAGGTACAAAGAAGGTAGCTGCGAAGATACCATGGGTAACAGAATAAATACTTCATTTGATTGATGAAAGGAGGAAGCACAAAAATGTTCCGGGAAACTCAGGCATACAGAAATGTAAGTCACTGAGAAACGAAAAAAAAGGGAAGGGCTGGGAAGATAAGACGAAATGACTGCATGAAAAATGTGAAGAAATCGAAAAAGAAATAATTGTCAGAAGGACAGATTCGGCATACAGACAAGTCAAAACTACCTTCGGTGGCTTTAGAGTTACGGGTGGTAACACGAAGAGTGCAGCAGGTGTAAGATGGCAAGAACTATGCCCCTTACATGAAGTGATTAAAGATCACCCAACTCACATTGAGCGAACAGTGGGGCTGAACAAAAATGACTGACAAGGCACAATGCATCTTGTAGAGGGTATAGTATGGACATATTGGAACAATTAATGTCGGGTGATGGTTTTAAAGTAATTCACACATAATGAAAACTTTGTGGAAATGCGTCAATTTACTGGAGGCTAGTTTATCCCAGGGAAGTACACAGAGTTGACCATGGCCAGCTGGGGAGAAGCGAAGGGAAGCGACAATAGGCAGCTTAGGTTGGCTCAAGCTCTGAGAAAGGGGTAACAGGGCGCAGTCTCCAGCTGCCTTAAGATGAGTGACAGTGAGTCGGTGGTTGACCTTATGCTGGTGTACCGGGAAGCAGATGGAGAACTTGTATGCCTGTTGATAAATGTCCATCGTCCCGTTTTCAGTGAATCATGCGAGTATGCCGCACAAAGCTATGGTGGAGTTGTAAACAGAGGCCAAAGTATGCGTGTTCGTAACTATAGCAACTTCACACTGAATTCACGGTCTGCAGAGTCTGAAGTAAATCAGGTGAAGAGCGACAGAATGAAATACGCCGGCCTCTGATGGAAACATAGGACCAAGGAATTTGAAGTACTGTCCTGGGAGTCAGAACTCCGGAAAAATGGGTGTTTTGTGCAGACGCTAACCTTGACGGGTAGCCTGGTAGGAGCTAAATAGCCGAAGTTGAGAGGAAGTGAAATTTTGTGGGAATTTGTTCACTGCCCAGAGCAGGCATTGGTCAGTGCTGGAAGTGACGCATAATTAACGCGACTTGTGCTGCAATTGGCGTAAGTGATTTTGCTGGAGGGGAAACCGAGGCAAAGAGCGGACTGGGAGAAGTCCCCGTAGAGGTCTTCTGTTCCCAGCTTGCCTAGAGTGTGGACGTGGCGATCTTTACTCAGCTTGCCTGAGAAAGAGTGAGCATCTATGCAGTTTAGGACTTAGCAAATGGAACGATTGAGCTTGGAGATAGAAAGTTTTCGTTCAGCTATGTACTGAGCAAGATAGCTAGGAGTGAACAGACGAGTGCAGCCTTGCAACACCACGAGGGGATAGAAGAGGAAATAGGAGTCGGTTTAGAAGAGATAGGGGTCCAGTATTATAATCAGAATTTAAAAGAACTTTGGAGGACTTAAGATCAAACAAGGCAGAAGCGATAGACAACATTCCCTCAGAATTTCTAAAATCATTGGGAGCAGTGGCAACAAATCGACTATTCACGTTGGTATGTAGAATGTATACCATCTGACTTTCGGAAAAATATCATCCACACAATTCCGAAGACTGCAATAGCTGACGAGAGCGAGATTTATCGAAAAATCAGCTTAACAACTCATGCGTCCTAGTTGCTGACAAAAATATTATACAGAAGAAAGGAAAAGAAAATTAGATGTGCTAGATGATGATCAGGTGGCCTTAGAAAAGGTAAAGGCTGGAGAGAGGCAAGTCTGCATTGCGGTTGATAATGGAAGCAAGACTAAAGAAAAATCAAGACATGTTCATAGGATTTGTCGACCTGGAAAGAGACGTCGATAATGTAAAATAGTGCAAGATATTCGAAATTCTGAGAATAATTGGGGTGATATAGGGAGAGACGGGTAATATACCATACTTACAAGAGTCAACAGGGAACAATAAGAATGGACGACCAACAACGAAGTGCTTGGATTAAAAGGGTGTAAGACAGGGATGTGGTCTTTTCCCCCCTACTGTTCAATCTGTACATCGAAGAAGCAATGATGGAAATAAAAGAAAGCTTCAGGAGTGTAATTAAAATTGAATGTGAAAGGATATCAATGATAAGATTCGCTGATGACATTGCTATCCTCAGTGAAAGTGAAGAAGAATTACATGATCTGCTGAACAGAATGAAAATCTAATGAGTACAGAATATGGACTGAAAGTAAATCAAAGAAAGAGGAAAGTAATGAGAACGGCGATGAACTTAACATCAGCAGTAGATGAACTTAAGGAATTCTGCTACCATCTGGTAAGACACGAAGGAATGGCTTCCATGGTACTAGAGGAAACTGGAAAAAAATGTGAAAAGACATTTTATCTGTCAAATTAAATACAGAAGGAATATCAAAGGTATGAGAAATAAATTGGATGTTAAAAGAAACATTGTGGATATCTTTTGGAGTGTTCCTCGTAGATATGTAAACGTCAGTAAACGTTCCGTACGTAGAGATGCTGGCAGAAGTAAAGCTGGGAGAGCGGATCGTCAGTGGTTCCTAGATAGTTCAGTCGGAGGTGCAATTGTCTGCAAAAGACAGAGGTACCAAGGTCGAGTTGGATCTCTGCGAGGTCTCAGATCGTCACACACTTCACTGCGGAATGAAAAATTCATTCTGGACATCGCAGAACGATGACAACTTTAAAATGAACTCGACACACGATCGATATGGAGACAGTTTTTGTAACTGTGTTTCAGCTGTGAAAGATCTAGGAAGGGATTGAAACGAACTTGCAGTATGCACCCCCTGCTCCCGGCGAACAAAGAGGGCCGCTGAAAAGTAATGGCTCGGAATTTTTCATGTGAAAACTCTTGAAGCTTTTTATATCCAACATACATTATTAACATCGTAAATCCTTATAGATAAGACGACTTGTTAGGAGTTCTGCTGCGTCTGAATAAGTAATGTAGAGGTTCTGATGACTAAGATGGATAAAATATACGGTGTGCACCGGTGTTTGGTCTAGCTCCAGATACACTGTGCAGTGAATCAGCCGAGAGACGCGTCACGGGCCGTTTCTGGTAGTGACAGCCACTTCTCTTCAGGCTCGTCAGCACAACTCGTCATCACAGCTGCCGGGTGTCAATCTGTCCCTTCTCCACAAAATACGTGTCACACGTCATCAGTAATGAAAAATAATGCGTAGCGTGGCCTTTGTATCGAATAACTATGACACCCTGTGGGGTCGCCTTTAGTCTCGCGCAATAAACGTTGCGTTGCGTAAGATGGTGACGAATACTTATGAAGAATTATTAATTTATGACGTCCCATTGTCTAAACAGTCGGACACTCTTTAATATTGTTTTAGTCGTTTTACTTCCTTTCTGTCGTTTACTTCTTTGACTGCAGTATGTTGTGACGAATGGTGTTTAATCATCGAAGAAGAAACTGTATGTCACGACAGAATGCTATTTTCGGAGTATTCACGTGGCCCACTATGACTCTGCAAAATGTTACGACACGCAGCCCGAACTGTATGTAAAGCACAGCACTTTTTGATGATTCCTTTTTCGTGTGATCTACTAATCTTATGGGAACCACTGACATAAGATCAAGTACCAGTCTACATAATCACAACAGAAAATCTCGTTTTAGTATCTTAGCTGTACCCGTTCATAAACGACTTCCTCTGTTACTAATATCTATAAGTGAGAACAAGATACCCGCGAATTTCAGTGTATTTTTGCATTCAAGATACAGTTACGGCATTTCCTTCTCTCAGCCTCATGGTTCTTCTCTAGAACATTAACATATACTTACAGTTTCTGTCAGCCAGACCGTAAAGGAGATGCTCACAACTTCCCCAGTTACGTTTTATTTCTCTTTTGCACTCACAGCAACGTCGTGTTCTTCCCCCTATCTTCTTTTTTAAAGTTCTATCGCGTTATTCGTTCTCTCCATCTTTTCTCTCGTCGATTACAGCTAGTCTATTCGATTTAAATCTTCCTGCTAGTAATTCTTGTTCTACTCTTCACGAACAAATATAATTTCTTTTCTGCTGCAGGCTACTACTGTTGTGTTTTTTTCCACGCAAGTCTAGGACTCCTTATACAATATGTTTCGTAATTTACATAATCTAAAATTTGAAGAGTGTATGGTGAGGTGTAACAGGAATCCTGATATCCGTGATCTTCTCAGAATAAATGCATCAGTAAATAGAAACAAGACTTCAAACAGGCTACGTATTTTTCAATCATACTGCACAGCTAAGATATTACACAGTGAAATACTAGAATGTCTAATTGGTGAACCTACAAAAATAAATATTTTCTCCACACGTCCAGATCATTTTCTCCATAGTTCAAAAATGGCTCTGAGCACTATGGGACTCAACTGCTGAGGTCATTAGTCCCCTAGAACTTAGAACTAGTTAAACCTAACTAACCTAAGGACATCACAAACATCCATGCCCGAGGCAGGATTCGAACCTGCGACCGTAGCGGTCTTGCGGTTCCAGACTGCAGCGCCTTTAACCGCACGGGCACTTCGGCCGGCCTTTCTCCATAGTTTGTATGGGTCACCTCATAATACTATGTTATATAACGAAAGAAGACGAAATAGAATGATTAGTTGGGAAATGTGTGCCAAGGAGAATATGTTTCTCTGACCTATTAAGCTATGTAGGCGTGTGTGTGTAAACAAAGGATTGTAGGGTACTCGTATTAAGAAGAGATAAAGAGTGCAATACATAATGTGCAATGGTAAGAATGTTGGCCGCTTTCGTTATGAGATATATATAAGGGAGCAATTATATTTGTGGAGTCTTGTAACATATCATTTTCAGGCCCGAAAGATGTGTGTTTGCCGGAATATTAATACAATACAATTGAGATTTTAACTGAGGCAGCCGTCGTAGGTTTATCTGAGACAAAGTAGATAGTCAACTACAGGTTGGAAAAATATCTTAGCTGAAACTTCCTGGCAAACTAAAACTGGGTGCCGGACCGAGACTCGAACTCGGGACCTTTGCCTTTCGTGGGCAAGTGCTCTACCAACTGAGCTACCCAAGCACGACTCACGCCCCGTCCTCACAGCTTTAATTCCGCCAGTACCTCGTCTCCTACCTTGGTAGAGCACTTGCCCGCGAAAGACAAAGGTCCCGAGTTCGAGTCTCGGTCCGGCACACAGTTTTAATCTGCCAGGAAGTTTCATATCAGCGCACACTCCACTGCAGAATGAAAATTTCATTCAAGATCTTAGCTGTCAGTAAGGCAGAAGTTCAGACCCAGCGGCGATACTACGAAAAACTGCACCTGTGCTCTCATGGCGTTCACTATTTTCCTCATCCGAGAGTTTATGTAGCATTTTCCCTCTAAACTCGTTTGAGTGTTAATAAAGTTTGTGGTACCTGTTGTGGACTGGCAAGACAGCCAATCCACTAGGAGGAAGGCGAAAGGCACGCGTCTAAGCTCTCGCATTCTGGCGTGAGGTCTGGAACAGGACAAGGAATTGAGACTAGCAAAAAAGGTACGTAGCTTCCGGAATACTTAACTTTAATCCATAATTGGTGAACATCGCTCTTGATGGTACATGTTCTACAGCATCAATAGTAACTGGTAATGGCGCCTTGCTAGGTCGTAGCAAATGACGTAGCTGAAGGCTATGCTAACTATCGTCTCGGCAAATGAGAGCGTAATTTGTCAGTGAAACATCGCTAGCAAAGTCGGCTGTCTAACTGGGGCGAGTGCTAGGGAGTCTCTCTAGACCTGCCGTGTGGCGGCGCTCGGTCTGCAATCACTGATAGTGGCGACACGCGGGTCCGTCGTATACTAACGGACCGCGGCCGATTTAAAGGCTACCACCTAGCAAGTGTGGTGTCTGGCGGTGACACCACAGCACCATCATTTATTTCCTATCAACATTAAATAGGAAATAACAGTGCGAGAAATCCTGTCATGAAGCAAAGACATGCTGTAAACGGGCAAGAAGCGCTCGCGTTTGAGTCGGTCTTTCTGCGACTGGTTGACGTAACGAACCGTGTACACACTCATATTTCTCCCACTCCTTACACAGATCGAGTACGGCAGAAGATCGTTAATCTTGTTATGAAGTACCCTCCACCTTGCACTGTATACCGGTCTCAAAGCATGTAAGTGTGCAGGTGTACCGCCACCATTCGGCGAGACGGCGACGGAACGGACCAGTGACGTGAGAGGCGAACGGGACTCGCCAGTTGTTTGCGGCAGCAGGCGGTCGCGCGGCAGCGGTGAGCACACAGAATGCCTGCAGACCGCGGCCCCTCCCCCCACACTCATCCGTCATCATTAGGCGCCCGCCCCCGCTGAGAGCAGTCGTGTCGCGGCGCTATTGTTCGCCGGGTCGCCGTGCACGGCTGTCAGGGACGCTCTCCGCTCTCCGTACGGGACGACGGGCGCAGTAAGCGGACAGTGGGGAGCACCACTTGTCTGCGTGGAAACAACACGTAAACACCGCTCAGCCGGCACGCGACGTAACGAGCACGCGTCAAGAGCGCAGTGGACGCTTTGTCCAGTGGCGGTCGGTACGCTACGGTTACACGAGCCCTAACAGCTGCTACCGGGCTCTGTTCCGCCGTGTAATACACTTCCGACAAACTATGTCGATGTTTAAACTTGACGCAGAAGTTACACAACTGTGATACTGCCTCCCATAATGTGACTCACCTGCTACATCCTGGTCCTCGAAATACTGTGGGTATCCCACGCACTTCTTGAGTGCCTTAATATTCTGTACTGTAATGGATACCCAACATAATTAACACGTCCCAAATAAATACGACGCGCAGAATTGCAAAAGAAACTGAAGGTTATTGGCTGTGTATGAGTAGAAGTACCTACATTGACGGAGAAAAAATTGCGAAACCAGGCAGGTACTGTTGTCGCGAATAGTAGAAGATAGAATAAAAATCATGTAGGCTGTAGGCTGGAAAATTATTGCTACAGATCAAGCGAGGCGGACGTGACCAGACTATGTCATGTGTAATGTGTAATGTGTACTCGACTAACAAGAGCGGAGTATGCAGTATCACGAGGCTCAAGCACAGTTAGTGGCAACCCTTGGACACAGCAAACAGTGGAGAATGGCTAGTTCATCACGTAGGCATCACATGCTGCCGCGTGACTAGCCTACTTAGGGCTCAAAGTTCGGGGGTGCTAGAACCTTCTAGAACAAGTCGTGCCGGGTGCACTACCCCCTATAAAAGTGGATAGCCGCTAGATCGAAGAAGGAGTGAGGTACTTAGGACGCCGGTCCACGTTAGTCTGCGTCGGGATGTTGCAAGAGTTGCAGGAGAGTACTGAGCACAGCAACAAGTAGGGACTTAGGCTGAATCGACACAGCTGACAGTCTGGTGCGCTCGCCTCTGCTGTATTAGGACTTAGGTTTGGGAAGTTAGGGATGGCAACTGCATAGCCAGATGGACAATCATTGGAGACTGTATATAGAATCTTATTTAAATCACAAGTGCCAGGGGTACTTCCAGTATAATCGTTCTATACATCGAGTGTTCATACATGAAAGCTTCCCTAAGATCCTATCCGAGTTCCGTACTCTAGCTCACCTTGCAGCCTTCTCTACAACGGAGCAGTGAGGAGTTGGCGGCCCACACCACCGAGACCTCATGCCAAGTAAGTTCTCTGACGCGCACCAACGCAGTCCTTCCACTCCCTCTCAGGACACGTCAGTGGGACACGACACTGTGTGACATAAGCTAAGGCTGATAGGCGTCTCCTTACATCTGAAAGATGATGCGTAGTAAAATTTTACGCTAGTCGCTACGAGCGCCACTATGAGGATGCAAATTAGGTTTGCTTTAAATACACGCTGTTTCGGTCGTGAGCGTTAGTTTATATTGCGAGCCGCAGTTTCCTTGTAACTGAACCTAAAGTTCTGATATGTAAAAGCCACGTATAACACTATATAGCAAGCTAGCGTTACCCTCTGGAAGGAATGTTTTGACCGTGTGTTTATCTAATGGGTAGAGGGTACGGAACAGTAATTTCGTATCTATGGCAATTAATAGAAAACTGAAAGGCTTTATTTTGGAAATAGTGAAAGTAGTGAAGTTCACGTGAATGAAGCAACAAACGGTCGCCATCCTAATTAGGCATAGTAATTGGAAACATTAAACCCGCCATATTAGCCGAGAGTGCTAATGCGCTGCTTCCTAGACTCGGGTAGGCGCGCCTGCCCCGGATCGAATCTGCCCAGCGGTTTAACGACGTGGACCTGTGTGTCCGCCAGCCTGGATGTCATTTTTAGGCGGTTTTCCACATCCCACTAGGTGAATACTGTGCTGGTCCCCACATCCCGCCTCAGTTACACGCCACGCAGACATTTGTAACACTTCCACACTATTTCATGGTTTACACGAGACGAAGACATCTTGGTACACTAATTCCATCCTGGGGGGGTATGGGGTGGCGGCAGGAAGGGCATCCTGCCACCCCTTTCAATTAACCTTGCCAATTCCGTTCTAACCACGCCGACCCTGCGACCATTGTAGGACAAAGGCGCAAGTGAAAGAAATAAAGAAAGAATTGGAAACATTAAGTTTAAAGAAAAATGGAACTGAGTTATTAAAGTGACTTTCATTAATACTCCTTTTAAATAGTGCAGTGAATACACACGACTACTGGACGAACTGAGTAGTGGGTAGCAGTAGTTACTATTTCCACAAATCAGCAATCATAGGAAGTTAAATGATATTTCAGTCATAGCAATAAAAGTTGCTATCTCAATCATTAACCAGTTCAAACCTAAGATGTTACTCAAGACATCATGAGACTAAAATTGGGCATGACAAGAGCCCAGGGTTAACTAAAATACAAACACCACAATTGAAGTCAAATAACACTACATAAAGACTTTTTATACTTTCACTATTACGGAGATGTGTCAGATTTCTTTAGCAAGTGCAATATTCCGTTTATCTTTCTTGTAATAGAAAAGAATATAGGTGGGACCCATAAACTCAGACTGTCTTTACAGGCAAATTCTGCGATTATTTCAGAAACAAATTGCAATTTGCCAATATTGATTTCGAACCCCACCTGAAACAATTTATATGTTCTTACTTTAAAGCAAGTAATTCAAATATTAAGTTCAATTAACTTCAGAAAATAGATCATAGTAATAATCAAAGTAAAATTACTTTCGTATATGTTCAATTTGTGTGCCTTTCTCGCTACCTGTGAAGCAGGTAATTTAACTAGCAACATTTATACACTTCGACACTGAACTTTGACACATTTAATGCAGACACAAATCAATAGTTATTCAGAAACAGAATACTTGGTCATCTGCACGCTTAGCATGGGACCCTACATTGGTTTCATGATCAGGACAATTTTAAGGTTGACACACATGTTTGTATCACTGGAATTATTATTGAAAACCACTCACACAAACATACTGGTCCATTCTATGATACATATCTGAGTTCCTGAAGCAGGTGGAGCAGTGGTGCAATAGTGGTGGCAAGCACATATCAGCTATCTGGTCTCACACTCTCGCTGTTGAATGCTCTTTATAAATTCTTATTGGTGACGTATTATCCTCGTTTTAGAGCTATTTCATAATAACAAGAGCACCATACGACATCCGAAACCACATCCGAGGCAATTTCAGTATAAATTGGCTTTCAAATACCTCACTTGGCACCCTCCATGTTAACCATACAGCGGCTAGCCACTGACTGCGTAGCGTGGCTACCTAGTAGCCGCCCATATCGACCGCCAAATCCACCTTTTAGCGAGCGCCAGGCCACTTCCGTAGCGGACGGGGTTCCTTACATCTTTTTTACAATACAATACAAGATCCCTAAGCATGAACCAGTTTTTTACATACAGATTTATTTCTCTTTCTTAACATTCATATTTATAAAGTTTCATTACTTTTAAACATTATTAACTTTTTTACAATAAGTGCATTACGAACTTCAACTTCCCTCTGACAATTCAAAGCTCTTAACTAGTAAAGAACAACCACTTTATAATTTTAATTAATATTGTGTTTATACTGGTCGCTGGTGAGGAGGAAAGTTAGTTATTTGTATTTTATTAATGATCTCATTCATAATCAGCCATATCACAGTCATCACAGTCGCTCAAGAAAGTTATAACTAAGCTTTACTTGTTTAATCAGAATCGGACGATGACTCTCCTTGTCCGCAGTCTCGATGATTCGAAGAGGCCTGCAATCCTGTGCAAATAAAATGTCTTGATTTTCTTGCGTTGCGTAGTCAGTCGGGAAACGTCAGGTCAAGCGGAAAGTTTGCTCTGATAGAGTTTAATTATCCGATGAAATAATGGAGCTCTTGGATCTAATAATTGCAGGTTCGTTTCCAATTCATCGGAAGCTCCCTTCTGATTACCAACGGAACGACGCCTTCGTGCAAATTTCCAATTAGAGAATACATATATAATGAAATTCCTTACACACCTTTGATGTAAATGCTCAGTGTATATTTTCTTGAGTAGCATACAATATATTTTCAATCTCTTTCTTCCAATAATCTCGCTAGCAAAATTACAGTTATTCAATGCGGCTATTCGGCACGGAGAAGATCCTAGAAGTCCCCTCAACACACCAGAGAGAATATTACAAAGAGTAATTGTGCGCTCATTGAATAGTAATAGTACTGTACTACTTTGTGCATCGATTCTGCGAGTATATAGATGGTCAAGTAGGAAACGTAATTCACTCATAGAATTGTGCAGGGGTAATTAGTAGAATATAAAGATATATTAAAACTTCATAGTCACATACACATTATTACACTGTATAAACTACTTACAATCGATATTGATGTTACAAGTTACGTTTGACATTGAACAAGTGAGCTGATGTTAGTCAAGAACACTTTTAAGGAGACAAAGACGTCATTATCATCACCTCGCTGATTTTTGACGAGGTCGTCCAGTAGAGGCACGAGTAGGTGGACGTTCCTTCTGGGATGTTGCAGAAAAACTTGGCAGTGATATAAATACTGTTCATGACTGCTGGCGGCAGTGGTCATGAGAAAGTACGGTAGAGATGTAACCTCCTCCTCACTTATCGACCTTAATGACAGTGAAAAATTAAACCGCGTGTACCTAAAGTTTGGGAAAAGCAATCGTCACCGAAGTTAATCTGTCGGTAAAGAGGGAGGAAAGGGTTACATCTAAATGAAAGGAAAAATGCAAATGAAACTGGTGGAAATTAATTTTGAAAAGGGGTAAAGTTAATAAAGATAGTAAATGTGCGGTCGTTACGTTAACAATTAATTGGCGTTAATTGGATATTTGAGATTTGGGGAAAATTACGGTCGCCAGTCCTATGGACAACTACTATGATGACTGAAAATGAAAGATTCCTTCACACATAATTAGCACTAAAAGCGTGGCAACTGAAGGTTGACACGTGTTGTTTGAAAACTGAATATTTGTCAGAAGTAATAAATTTCGCTACACTCTGATTTAATTTAGCAAAGGAATTAATAAAATCGGAAAATTGAAAGTTAATTTAGTGATTGAAATTAATAGTGAAATTGGTTTCTTAAGTACTACGGAATTCAATAAAGTAAGGTTAGTCTTGGGCTACCTCAAGAATCATTTCAAAAGCTACTAGAATCTACGCAATTTAGAAATAAGAGATTTAACTTTGAACTTGAATTAAATGATTCAGAACAATTAAGAATAGTAAAATTTAGTACGTACCAAGCTGAGCTGCAGTCACAGGTAAGCTAAAATACAGTAACAAAACTCGCACTCTTAATTTGTGCTTGTGCAATCTAAATATTGTAGCCAGCTGTGAATACCTTAACTGGACTTTGAAATTAAAGCAGTGAAATCGAATGATATAACTTTAATGCTGGCGTTTGAATTTCAACGACACTCGGGTTCTTTCCGGAAAAGGAAGGGACCCTGCTTGGTAATGAATTGGGACAATGAGCAACAAAGGTTCATGTTACGTTGCTGTAATTTAGTGAGAAAAATTTAACAGTTTGAAAAGCTGAGGTCTGCCATACAGTTCTAAATCTTTACGTGCTACCAGTCTTCCTTGTTGGTTGACTGAAGGTTTGAAGTCGTCGATCGAGGAGATGGCGACAGTCACTCATTGTCGGCCGTCGCTGTTGCAGAAGCTGGATGTTGGCGCGCCTTCTTCTCGACACGATCTCCAGCCGGAACGGGCTCTTGATGTGTGCCAGCTAACGCTCCCGTCCGCAACACCATGTCAGAAACTAACGCAGCAAATTGAGCGCAATTACATGCTGCCAAACCCCGAAAGCGCGGCAACTCGCGGGAGCGTCACACAACACACATGCTCCTCTGCCCTCCTCCAGCCAGACTCCCTCTGCTCTGCCCGCGCTCCACGCGGCAGAGTTAACACCATGGAGGTAAGAATAAGGGGAGATGGCGCTACGTATCCCAGCCGTACTTCGTTTTGAAGCCATGGGGGTGTGGCTCGCTGCCATGACACTCTGACCAAATCATTGCCAGTGTGCTATAGCGCTGTGTGTATTACGGTCGCTAATTGCACCATATACGCATGTAACGTCATCAGATTGGTGTTTCAAAGTTTTTGTTTAAAATAAAATCTCGTAAAGGCGAAATTCCGCGTTTCTTCTGATTAAAAATAGTTTTTAATGTAATATTACGAATAGCTAGCCTTCAATGTAAACGATATAATTTTGTTAATTCAGTAATAAACGTGTATCACAAACCAAATAATAGAAACTGAAAACTAAGTTAGCTATACCCTCCCTCCAAAGCCCCATAAATACATCTTGTTTGTAATACGTACTGGGACATTTCAGTTACGTTACACTACTGGGAAACACTGTTCATTACCACCAATATTTACTGAAATACGGTACATAGAATGGCAAATCTACACAGTGTCCTGTTTAGGCCTATACTTTACGCCAGTTAATGTAGTGTTAGCTTTTAATTTGGTACATGATGAAGACAAAGTGAGTTACTCAACACTCGATTATCGACGATACGTACGTATTATACTCAAACGTGAACTTGAAAACTAAGAATTTAATTTTTTGAATTAACATACCTTTTGCAAATGTTTTGGGTGTGTAGGGAAAACTGATAGTACATCTTTTTCTCGGAGCCTTACTGTTGAAAGGGAAGTTCGGTCTATGTCCTCTTCTCGGAAATGCTGAGAACATATTGTGCTCCATTTAGACACACGCCAATTCTTCCTCCTCACGGCATTCTCCCACAGAGCTTTCCGACTTTTATTTTTAGGAAATCTAAAATCATACAGGAGAAAAACACGCTATAGTACAAGTACCGATGTACCACACGTTCATTCACAATGAAGTTGTAAAATCACACTTAACGAGACAACTTACACATGAAATGTTATTCCCTTCGATTTCGCATCACAATCTGAACGATTCGTACACCCGAACACCACACAAGTCATCATAATAGCGCAATATCCTTCCAAAAGCGAGTGACAAGCCTATGCACACAAGCTTACAGCAGCAATGTTTTGGTCGGATTGAGATGGCTACCCTCGGCTTCACATAGCTTCACAGCTGTGACGTCACGGCGTCTCCCTCTATTCTTACCTCCATGGTTAACACTATCAGAGATCCTAAACACTTTGGTTCTTTACACGACCTATCGATGTAATCGTTCGATAGCATAGTTTTCCCTAGGCCAGACCCAGCGTAAAAATATTTACAAAAAAACCAATTATACATCGACATAAACGCATATATATATATATATATATATATATATATATATATATATATATATATATATAACAATTACAATATATAAAGACACAAAAAAGTCATAGGCCCGCATCTCGTGGTCGTGCGGTAGCGTTCTCGCTTCCCACGCCCGGGTTCGATTCCCGGCGGGGTCAGGGATTTTCTCTGCCTCGTGATGGCTGGGTGTTGTGTGATGTCCTTAGGTTAGTTAGGTTTAAGTAGTTCTAAGTTCTAGGGGACTGATGACCTAAGATGTTAAGTCCCATAGTGCTCAGAGCCATTTGAACCAAAATAGTCATATCTTGAGGTAACAAAACAAGGGAAAAAAATTTATAGTACAATACATGGAAATAGGAGGATATGCATTTCCGGAGTTACAGAGAGAAGAACGTGTTCCGGACGGCCACGCGGCACGATCGAGATGGAAGACCATCGGTGTATGGCTCCGACACATCATGCAGCATTTTTCACCTGCCCCGAGATGACTGGGTGTTTGTGTTGTCCTCATCATTTCATCGTCATTCAAGCAAGTCGCTAGATTGGACTGAGGAAGGGTTGGGGATTTGTACAGGCGCTGATAACAGCGCAGTTTAGCGCCCTACAATCCAAACTTCATCATCATCATCATCATCATCATCTCCCAGCATCACCAGCAGCAGTATGAGAAGCAGTTGGCAACACAGTGACAAAGCGAACTGTGACAAACAGATTACATCAAGGACAGCTCCGAGCGAGACACCCTGTAGCATGCATCACTCCCCTGACCAGAAATCACCGCTGTTTGCGACTCCAGTGGTGTCAAACGAGAGCTCATTGGAGGGCAGGGTGGAGGCCTGTTGTGTTTTCTGATGACAGCTGGTTCTGCCTCGCTGCCAACGGTGGCCGTTTGTTGGCTATGAGGAGGCCAGTTGAGAGCCTGCAACGACCTGCCTGTGTGCTAGACACACTCGACCTACACCTGTACTTATGGTCTGGGATCCATTTATCCATTCCGTACGGCAGGAGGAGCACTCACGTGGTTATCCCACACACCCAGACTGGAAAATTGTACGTCAGAGTGGTGACTCGACCTGTTGTGCTGCCATTCATGAACAGCATTCCAGGAGGTGTTTTCCAACAGGATAACGCTCGACCACATACCTGCTGATGTAACGCAGCATGCTCTACAGCAGGGCCGGCCAGAAATTCTGCACGCGTGCGGTGCTCCTGCACGCGTGCAACTTCCGGGTCACAGCGTGCACGCCGCAGCCGTCAGCGTTCATGTAGTGCATGTTTCTACGTACAGATGTCGCTTTATCCACTTGCTGGGATACTCTGTACCGGCGCATTCTAGTGCTCTTTCCACAGCTTGCAAGCCAACCAAGGGAAGGTATTTCGCGTATTAAACATTTAAAATACTGTCACAGTCTACTCATTGAGACGTCTACTTTTATGTTAACAGTTTAACCCAGTAGGACAAGTAATACAGTTAACAACCGTGGGTTTTTATTAATGCAGCTTGACTGACGGCACGTAAATACGAGTAATTTTTTTGATCTAGTATTTAAGAAAGAGAGCACTTAGTGACTTCCAACGAACCTTATTCATGATTTCAAAAGCCGGCCGAAGTGGCCGTGCGGTTAAAGGCGCTGCAGTCTGGAACCGCAAGACCGCTACGGTCGCAGGTTCGAATCCTGCCTCGGGCATGGATGTTTGTGATGTCCTTAGGTTGGTTAGGTTTAACTAGTTCTAAGTTCTAGGGGACTAATGACCTCAGCAGTTGAGTCCCATAGTGCTCAGAGCCATTTGAACCATGATTTCAAATAACATTAAACGAATGCAAGGTTTGCTATTACTAATTCTCGGTGCCCTCAGTTACGCCAACATAATTTCTGTCTCACTGACCTCTGAATAGAATGATAACCGCAGACCTCTGGATGATCACCTGTCATTTCAATACCATTATTGCTACAGCTTTCATCAACTCCGTCTGAAATCTGCATAATAAATAATAACCGACAATTAGATGAATGCCACGTTTTATCGACTTCGGCTGAGTGTAGCCCTTCACACATTAAAAAAAAAAAACCTAAATGTAAGTATACATTGGAACAATCGGTTTAATGACCAACTTTCCTGATAATAATGTAACGTGGAGCAGAATGAGACACTAATGCTCAGTTAGTAAACAATAATTTTTAATTATGAAAGGAATAAATCCAAACACGTTTATCACTGGTCATGAGAAATGATAATCGAGTTGATGTGTCTCATCCATTTTCTTAAGGACATTTAATTTTGCTTGCCGTTCTTCACTCTTGAGTACACTACACTCGTCTTTGTGATATGTATTGTAGTGTCTTTCAATTGAAAACTTACGCTGACCGCCTATTACTCAGCGGCATAGCAAACACTGTGAGTTTTCACCAACGGCTACAAAAAAGAATTGCAGTTGCCAGTCATTTTTAAACGACTGAGAACATATATCTCCCGTCCTTTGCTTTTTCACAGTACCTGCCATTTCTCAGTACTTCTGTGTTAAGGTTACGGTCACCAGCGGTAAACGAGACTGGGTATGTTGCGCTCTTGCTTGCACCACATAAACAGGGAAGTGGAGCCGCCGCCGTTCATTTAGGACACATGTCTAATAACAGATGTCGCTGTCGCTCGCTGTCGCACACGTGCGCACATGTGCAGCACTTCCGCACGTCTGCACACTGTGCAGCGTTTGGCCGGCCCTGCTCTACAGAGTGTCGCCTGCTCGATCACCAAATCATACGGGACATTATCGGACGAACACTCCAGCGCCATACACGAGCAGTATTAACCACACCTGTATTGACCAACCAAGTGCAGCAGGCATGGAACTGTATCCCACAAACTAACATCCAACTCTTGTCGCTGAAATCCGGTTTCGCAGTACAGAGCGGTTCAGTATAAGGTTGTGGAAAGGGGCCAAGATGAGTTACTTTTAGTTACACAAGAATACAGAACTTTATTCCTCCAAAACACAATGCACAGTTTTCTCTTTAAAACAACAAGGAGCAATTCACGGCTGAGGGCCCAAGTAACTTCTCAGTAATAAAGTTTAAATAATTCCTTTTGAAACACAAGGATTTAGAGAAACGGCTGGAGGCCTTACTTAAGTAAAATTAAAACATCTTCTCGGTTAAAGGCCCAAATAATATTTCTGATCGGCAAAGGAAATTCTGTACAAATTTCGGCTAAAAGCCATATTAAGGGAAATTTAAATTAATTCCTCGGCTGAAAGCCCAATAATATTTCAACATAATAAAAGGCAACCTTTAAAGACAAACATTACACATTAATACAGAAAGCCATCTTAAGAAAACTTGAAATATCTTAACGGCTGAAGGCCCAAACAATTATTCAAAATAATTAAAGACAAACCTCAAGATAAGCATTTACCCAGTACAGCTGAAGGCCATTTTAAGAATTCAGGATAAGTAAAGAGAAACCTTACACACAGGAATTTACACATTACGACTGAAAACCACAAATTTTAAAACAAAACGCGCCTGAAGGCCTAAATACAGAGAAAACAAGAATTTTAAATAAAACACAGCTGAAGGCGTAATTTTAAAATACTTCGTATAAGGTTCGGCTGAAGGCCATTTACTAAACATAGAAGAGACAAAATTAATACACAGATAAAGGCCTGGTACAGTACTTGTGACAAAAGAAAATCACAATCACAAACAAGAGAACAGTTCAAAATGGTTCAAATGGCTCTGAGCACCATGGAACTTAACAGCTGAGCTCATCAGTCCCCTAGAACTTAGAACTACTTAAACCTAACTAACCTAAGGACATCACACACATCCATGCCCGAGGCAGGATTCGAACCTGCGACGGTAGCGGTCGCGTGGTTCCAGACTGTAGCGCCTAGAACCGCTCGGCCACTCTGGCCGGCCAAGAGAACAGTGGCGCTCAGAAGTGTTCCAAGTGTCAGCCTGTGGAGGAAACTCTAACAACAGTTTAGGTGAGACAGGCAGCTAAGCGTAACAGTAAATAAGCGGGTGGCATCACGACCTAGTGACGGCTGAAGAACCAACCAACAACCTAATCAATTCCCTTCTACCCAATCAAAGGCACGACAAACGAAAACATCAGCGAGGATGAAGATCGACTTGATAATTAGCATCTAAACACAGTCGACCGACTGGCTACTCCAGTACGCAGGCAGCATGAAAATCACAGAAGCTACATACAGTTCCACGTAAACACTTGCACCAAGAACTCCGACAGTTCTAAAACCAATCACCATGGAACCACAGGGAGAAATGACAAGTCGACACACACCGAGTTTCCATATGCGGTCGGCGACCAAAGACACGTCGTCCGATGAGACGACCGACTGAACGACCAACCCAGGTCGTCCCCACTCAAGTTATGTGTGTTGGCAACGGTCAGGCGAGTGATGGCTGTCCGAAGATCACTGCAGCTCCATCCCGACTCACTTGATGTCCGTTCGGAACTCGGAGATACGGCAACCCGGGCACACTAGCTCGGACCCAACCATGCAAAGGGAACACTTGTCCACTGGGCACACGACATCTCTCCACAAGGAAGGAACTGACTCACGTCCGACAAGATTACCAACTGACGAGGCCCAGAAACGGTCAAAGGACCAAATACACGTCGCCCAACGAGACGACCGACCGAACGACCAACCAACGGTCGTTCCTGCTCCAGTCTCCTTCCGTCGAAAAGTACATTTGTGCCGCCAGCGGTCGGCGAGTACTGGCTGTCCGCACCTCACTGGCGCTCCGTCTCCGACTTCACTGCTGCTGCGTGCGGACTCAGCTCTCGACAGACGACGACGCGGAAATACTAGCGGTCGTTCCAGAGATGTGATCTGTCTCCCCTATTTTCTCGCTGACGGAAGTTTTAAAACATTATGCGAATGAGTGGTCTGCGTTCTTTCGGACAGACCCCACACATTCCTATAATCGATTCGCATGGATGGCTTCTTTCGGACGGCTTCCACACATTCATTTAATCGATTCGCCTAGATGGGCATGAATCCACCACCTTCAGTGCGGATGTACAGCTACGTTCGACCCCCTGTGGGCATCTGGACATGGGCAGGGGCTTGTAAATAGGTGGCACTAGACTAGAATGAGGGTCGGCCAAGAGGCGTGCCGAGATACAGGGGATAGGCAAAATAATGTGAACGGCTGCGCTTACTTGGAAATGGTTTATTAATAAGGGGATGGATCCACATTTGTCCGTAATACAGCTGCGATTCTTCTTGGAATACTGGCATATAGTGATTGTGCAGTCCCTAGTGGATTGTTATGCCACTCTTTGTCTAGAGCCTCTTCTAACTCCGGTAATGACAATGGAGGCGGAAATCTGCTCTGGAGTCTGCGTCCCAATACCGCCCACAGGGTTCGAGATGTTCACGTCCGGGGACTGCGTTGGCCAGGGACGACGCTGCAGTTCAGTTGGATGCTCCTCATACCACGATTGTACTGTCCTGGCTGTGTGAATGGGTGTATTATCGTTTTGAAATATGTCATCATTCTTGGAGAACAATCACAGGGTGCACCTGATCACCAAAAATGTTCGCATAATCGCTGTCTGTAACACGGCCTTTGAGAGCAATGATGGGACGAACAAGAACCAAGAGGGGAGAATTAGAGTGGAACACCCAGGACGAGGTGCCCGGATTAAAAAGCTTGTAAGACAATGATGTAGTCTTTCGCCCCTACTGTCCAGTCTACACGTCGAAAAAAAAAAAATGCTGATGGCATTGTTTCCCTCAGTGAAAGTGAAGAAGAATTACAAGATCTGTTTAATGGAATGAACAGTCTAATGATTGAGAGTAAATCGATGAAAGACAAAAGTGATGAGTTCTAGTAGAAATGAGACCTGCGAGAAACTTAACATCTAAATTGGCGATCACGAAGTAGATGAAGTTAAAGAATTCTACTACATAGGCAGCAAAATAATGCATGACGGACTGAGCAAAGAGACATAAACAGCAGAGTATCACTTGCAGAAAGGGCATTACTGTCCAAGAGAAGTCTACTAGTTTCAAATGAACGCCACAATCTGAGGAAAAAATTTCTGAGAACGTACGTTCAGAGCCCAGCATTGTGCCGTAGTAAATATAGGACTGTGGAAGAGAGGGAACAGAAGAGAATCGATGCATTTCAGATATGGTACTATAGAAGAATGTTGAAAATTAGGAGGAGTGATAAGGTAAGGAATAAGGAGGTTCTCTGCAGAATCGACGAGGAAAGGAATATATGGGGAAAAAGTATAAGTAAGAGATAATACAGTAAAAAAGGAAAATCTATAACGTTCCGTAGTGTTATCTCCACAACCAGTAACTACTAACACAGTTATTCCTGCAACACACAGTCTGAACACCATTCCTATAAAGTTGGGTACCCACACGGTAAATAGTTTTACGTCAACACTGGCTCACGTAGCGGAAGTCTAATTATAAGCATCCTGTATTACTGGAACACCCGTTTAATAATTTTTCTTTGCATGTAAGTTTGATCATAAATTTTCGGTTGATAGTGGTTGTCGTGGTCATCTGAATCAGCCTTCTATTTCTTCATGGTGTCATGAATGGAGCCCCTTTACGAGTCCGTTGACACGCTCAGAATTAAGTGGTTGAAATACGTGGTAAGTGAGAATTGCTTCAAATTCGGAAGATGTTTGGAGTACTGTACGAAATATCCCAAAAACCAACTTGAGATTGTAAGGTGTCAGACAAATCCAACACCTTCCATGAAAACCCTGACATGATAAGCAAATCCAGTAGTATGTCACATGGCTCCGAATAAATCGTGACATTAATTTAAGCAAAGTAATACGAGTAACGAGTGAGCAAATGGAATACCACAGACTAACACAAGAATGCCTAAATGCATGTCATACCTTCCCACCGTGAGACAGACGCAGTTCGGAGGGGAGAAACGAGAGCAGAACCGTGTTAAGCTGGAAGGCCCTACGATAAGTGACGGACACCCATGTCGCCAGCTAACCGCTAGGACAACCCCACAGCCCATGTTAAAAGCTAGAGCCCTCCAGAAGAACAGTATAGATCTTACGATAACACAAAAAGGGCCACCCCAACCGCAAGTTTTAGCGTGAGACTATTTCGCGTCTCTGTTACGTCAGGACCACCCCCCAGCCCATGTTAAAAGATAGAGCCCTCCAGAAGAACAGTATAGATCTTACGATAACGCTAAAAGGACCCCACCAGCTGCAAGTTTTAGCGTGAGACTTTTTTCGCGTCTCTGTTACGTTGCAAACTTTAAAAACATTGCCCCACCACGAAAAGTATAACGTTTCTCATTGGATGGACAGAATTTTTGTAGGCGGAGCTTAAGGTTAACATTGAGACCCTGATTGGTCAGATGAAAACACAGCCAGATAGTTTTTTTAAACCACCTTCGGTAAATTGTAGTAAGGAGAAGTTAGGGGAGAGTTGCTTCCGAGACGGCGAGCTGTGTCGAGCTGTGCTGCCCGCCGCTCCCTGACGAACACCGACAAGGTAATGAGCGCACGCGATGCCGCATAAAAGCGCATAAAGCTTCACTCAGAACTGCAGAAGTCTCATCTGTTACACCCCCTTTTTGCGTAATACTAGTGTCGATTGTCAATTAAAGCTCATGGTGTTCACATTTGCCACTTGAAGTAAAAATCTGAAACGCGAAAATTTTTCTGTTACATAGTTATTGAGAAGCCACATCAGCCACTGTAATTTACGACAAGTTAGATAAGTAATTTAAGATAATTGAGGGTCACTGTAGACCATTTTGATAGTTTTCTCTCTTGTGAAACTTAATTTAAACCTAGGTTATAGATGTGATATGGCATAGGTCATCCTTCGATCCATTGTAGAACTTGGAAACCCACTCAGGGAATAGTCGTTCACATTTTTGTTGAACGCAGTTGGTTTTTATCATCCTGTATTAAAACATTTCCTTTTATCAATAGTGCAATTTATAAACGATGTTTTCTGAGTAGAAAAAAATTTCCAATGGTAAACTTGACTGCTTTTTCGACGTTATTTCACCAGCTAACTAAAAATAGGAAAGCCTCGAACCCTTTCCATTAAATTTAGTTAGTATTAAGATTCTTTTACAGGGAGTGCAGTGGAGCTGAGGCTGAAATCATTAAGTACAGGCACCACGCAGAATGTTAGAAGATACCCCCTATTACTTCAAGGACTCTCTCTTTTCACGACCGCTATGTTCTTTCTACAGCTTACTCATCCACTTGGTGGTGAGTAGCATGTCTATGGTTGGACTACACGGACGATTACTGGAATGCGTTTCCTTCTTAATACTGTTATTAATATTATTGACATGACCTGTCTGCCTATCATCGACAAAATCATAAACCTCTTCTTGCAAGGGCCAGTGAAAATTGTTCGTTGTTTCCGTTATAGTGTCTTACTACACGGTCCAGTCACGGTAATGTGCACCACCTATGTCCGTCGTGAAAGTGCAATAAGCAGTCACAGACCGCAGGTGGCAGCACCAGCAGTGGAGGGTATAAAAGTGTTTGAGGGGATGCGGAAAACAGTGGAGTCCTTGTCGTAATGTGGAAACGGAGTGTTTTGTCTGACGCCCTAAAAGGCATGGTCATAGCTTTCGGGCCAAGGGTGGAAGCATTTTCGTAAGGGCCGTGGTTAAAGTATACCGTGCATAGCAAACTGGCGCTATCCAACAGCGTCGCCGAGGAAATAGTGGCGCACCAGAGGCCGTAGATGACAGGGTTAAACGACACCTGCGTAGGGGTGTACGGGAGAACAGTCGCACAACTGTTGAGTAACTGACCGAGCGGATGAACCAAGGAGTTGCCAGCAGTGTCTCCTCAGCGACCGCTCAGCGAATGTTGCTGCGTATTGGCGTCCACAGTAGGCGCCCTGCTCGTGCACCCGTGCCTGCTGCCGTTCGTTGGCGGTGAAGGCATGAATATGCACAGCAGTAGCTCAACTGAACATCCACTGAGTAGCGGCAGATGACGGCTTCAGATGAATCGCGTTTTATACTCCACTGGCGTAAGACGTATGAAAGCGAACACCCTGTAACAATCTTCGAAAGGATTCAGCCCTGAGCGCTATGGTGTGGGGAATGTTTTCGTGGCATTCTCTAGGTGATCTGGTCGTTCTGAAAGGCACAATGGATCAAAACAAGTATGCATTTATCCTTGGGGGCCACGTCCACCTCTACATGCAGTTTGATTCTCTTCGATACTACGGCGCAAAATGGTTCAAATGTCTCTGAGCACTATGGGACTTAACATCTGAGATCATCAGTCCCCTAGAGTTTAGAACTACTTAAACCTTGAAAGGATCCTGTAGCCACCTTTCATTAGTCCGATGCCGGCCGCGGTGGTCTCGCGGTTCTAGGCGCGCAGTCCGGAACCGTGCGACTGCTACGGTCGCAGGTTCGAATCCTGCCTCGGGCATGGATGTGTGTGATGTCCTTAGGTTAGTTCGGTTTAAGTAGTTCTAAGTTCTAGGCGACTAATGACCACAGCAGTTGAGTCCCATAGTGCTCAGAGCCATTAGTCCGGTAGCCCATTTTCATTACCTCTCTTTCTTTTCCTTGCTTCTCTTTTCTCTTTACTCTCATAGTGGCGTAATTGAATGAATGTGGTTGTGTGTCACGTTGCTAGACGGTGGCGTAGTCTGCTGCAGAAAGTCTGCGATAGTCGTACAGATTCAGTAGCAGTTGTACAGAATAGTCAACTCGCGTAGTTGTCAAGTAGGTAAAGAGGTTTTCGCTACTAGTGAGAACTCCACCTGCGTTAGGTTGGTGGCGGAAAGGGCATCTTTGGGTTTTCCGGGCCACGCGGAGCGTGGAAGGGGCTGGAGAAGTGGGAGGCAGTCTGCCGCCGGTACGGGAAGCGTCCACAGCTGTGCTCAAGTCGAAGAAGGGTGAGTTAGACTGACCGCGTGGCGCGTTGTTACTTGGCGAGGGGAGAGCTGTTAGCTTTTGGTCTCGCTTTTCAACTCTGAAAGATTGCTTTGCCTTGTCGCAGCAAGGAATGCAAAACTTTGGCAGATTTTTCTTTTAGCAAATTTCTGTAGCAGACTTGGATCCGCCGGAAGAGCGCCACACAAAGTTGTCGATAAGAAGTGAGCACTCGCTTCTGTATGAATGTCTGTTTGCCTTCAGCTGTGCCTGCATAAGCCTTCACCTTTCTAAATATTTAGAGCTTTGCCTTCTCGTAAATTTTCCTTGCTTTATGTGTCTTTCGTCCGTGGGGAGCCAACCACGTGGTAGAACATTATAGTTGTTGGGCTACCGGCATCACTAACTGTCCGATCGCATGTTTGTTTTAGATAATGTTAACATGATTGTGTGATGTGATATTGCTGGAATTTGGGCACTATACCTAGAAATTGTGTCTCCACAAACCACTTGTTATCAGGAATCGTGTACATGCCTCACATCTTTATCTTAGGAATAAATGATTTTATCTACAATTTTCTCTTGTGTTCCGAGATTACGTTTTAGCACCTAAACCACTCACCTCGTAGCTTTACCGTTAGCACATCCAATGCGTTTCCTTATGCACAGGTCCAGTCATTAGTCTCCCCTTGTATTTTATAACAGATGCTTTAGATTAAGTCTTATTTTCAGGTGTGTTGCTGGGAGCTGATCTTCTGCACAGTGTTCTTGCATGTGCTATTTTATTTTAAATGTTTGATTGTCGTGAACAGTGCACGGGGAACACTATTAATTACATCGTATCCCCTATGAGCGACATCACAACGTATGCATTTTTGTGAGTTTTTGGGCTGTGATCAAATTAATTTATTTTCCGACTCGACCAAATCTTTGATTAGTTGTATGGTTATGGCGACCCTACTCTTCTCACGTTAATTTCACAAGCAATAAGTATTTCCATTCCCAATAATAAGGAATAACCCGTAGTAGCAGGTTAGTTACAACCTAACTAACCTAAGGACATCACATACATACATGCCCGAGGCAGAATTCGAACCTGCGACCGTAGCGGTCCTGCGCCTCCAGACTGAAGCGCCTAGAACCGCTCTGCCACCCCGGCCGGCTCGATACTATGGTATCAACCACCAAGACAATGTAACTTGCCACACAGCTCGCAGTATACTTGCGTGATTCGAAGAGCAGGAGGATGAGTTTGCAGTACTGCCCTGGCCACCTATCTCCCCAAATATTAACCTAAATGAGAGTCTGTGGAACCACGCGGATCGGGCTGTTCGCGCCACGGATCCGCAAACGAGAGACCTAGCGCAGTTGGCCAAGGTACTAAAGTCGGTATGGCTCTCCCTCGCTGTCGGTACCTCCCAAAACCATAAAGGGTCTCATCCCGCACTGCAAACGGTGGTTATTCAGGGACTTGACGTGTAGTCACATAAATGTGATTGGACAGTGTAGAATGTCTGTACAGGATAAGCTTACGCGTATGTACATGAAAATTTACTGCTCTACACTGACGCTCGTGGCTGCCCAGTCCATTGAGTTTCACAACAACACCAAAAAATATCTCCTACACTGGCGCTCATGGTTGCCTTTGGCCGTTTTCCTAACTCACATGAACTTCACTCGTATACATATTGCACTTGTGCTCGTGGGTGCCTAGTCCAGTCACTTATATGCTAAGCTGGAAATTAATATACATTCATCTCTAGGGCTATTGGCTGTATAGGCTAGCCTCTTACATACCTAAGCTTAACAAAAATATACATACATCTAGAAATGTCCCTGTCGAGTGCTTCGGGCATGGATGTGTGTGATGTCCTTAGGCTAGTTAGGTTTAAGTAGTGCTAAGTTCTAGGAGACAGATGACCTCAGAAGTTAAGTCCCATAGTGCTTAGAGCCAAATTGTCTCTGCCGAGTCGTTTCATAGACGCTTGTCTCTCTGGATTCTGTGTATTCTCTTCTGTCCATCGCCTGGCCTGATTGCGGTTTAATTTATTAACTCTCCCAGAAAGACTGAGCAATAAAAAAAAAAGAAAAAGAAAAAGAAAAAGAAAATGGTTTAAATAGCACTGAGCACTATGCGACTTAACTTCTAAGTTCATCAGTCTCCTAGAACCTAGAACTACTTAAACTCAACTAACCTAAGGACATCACACACATCCATGCCCGAGGGAGGATTCGAACCTGCGACTGTAGCGGTCACGCGGTTCCAGACATGTAGCGCCTAGAACCGCTCGGCCACTCCGGCCGGCACTGAGCAATCAAACTAAGGCTTATTAAATGGTATTATGTTTGATTTTTTTTGTGTTCCATAGGAAATCATGTCCTGTATTTATTACGTTTTTCCGTTCACCATACCATATGTGAGCGTTAATGTGACTGAATGAGTGTTTTCACGAGTGGTTTCGGGTTTATTTTGTGGAGAACGCTGAGTTGGTTGTGTTCTGCTAGGAGCAGGTGATGTTTGCTTCTCGTTTGGAGGGTAGCACAGGATGACATCCTAGGATCCCAGTACCTGGACAGAGAGGTTCACCCCTTTTAGTCTGAGGTTGGTTTGTCTGTCAGGTTAGTGGTGGAAGTCTACCCCTCTGGTAGCTTCCGTTGCACCGGTAGTTAGGCGAAGCTCGGTGGAGAAACGACACTCTGCAGCTAGCGGTTGGTGAGTACAGTTTGTAGCTCCTGGAGAAGGTTTTGTGGTGTCACCGCGAGACACCACACTTGCTAGGTGGTAGTTTTAAATCGGCCGCGGTCGATTAGTACATGTCGGACCAGCGTGTCGCCACTGTGTGATCGCAGACCGAGCGCCACCACAAGGCAGGTCTCGAGATATGGACTAGCACTGCCCCAGTTGTACGGACGACGTAGCTAGCGATGCACACTGATGAAGCCTCGCTCCTTTGCCGAGCAGATAGTTAGAATAGCCTTAAGCTAAGTCAATGGCTACGACCTAGCAAGGCGCCATTAGTAACATTGCATGTATCTATGGAGACTCACTTACATCGTCAATAGCGATGTACCAAGGATGGATTAAAGTTAAGTATTCCAGAAGCTACGTACTTTTCTTTATAGCATTCATTACGTATCCTGTTACAGACCTATCTCTTGCCTGCTAAACGCGTGCCTTTCCTCTCATTGTGTCTAGGCTGTCTTGTCTAGACACAACATTTTTGGCGACGAGGATGGGATGCAATAGCACAGAACGTTTCTGACGTTTGTATATGGGAACAGATTTTGAAACTAGTTAATCCCTCCCTTCAGCAAGTGATAGACATATTAGATAGACAAGACACACTTGACTTTGCTCAGGAATCATTTGCAACTTCGCCAGCCGTGTGTAACATTAACCGGCCCGCCGGGCGGGCTGCGCGGCCCGGTCAACTGCCCTCGCGCAAACAAACGCAGCTGCCGCCGCGTTATCAACCAGGTGTGCCGCGCCAGCCCACAAATGCAGTGAAATCATGCCAGCGGTGTGCTACTAGACATTCGCGTGAACATTGCCCGTCACGCCAAGCTATTTGCTTTTTCTGTAACAGGAAAGGACATGTTCAAAGTGTTTGCCAGAAAAAGCTCAGATCAGACAATCACAACCATTCCAGGCCCTTTGCTTCACGCCGAAATCGAACCAAGGACACTCAGGCTCGTGGACCTTCGCCCATGGACATTCATGTAGTTAATTCCACCCCGTCCAGTGCCACTTTCTCTAACAGTGACTGTGTTCTTCCCACACAAAGTGTGCATCAACGTCGCCGGAAATCACGTCAATTAGCAAGTGATGCTGTACCTGTATCAGTTCAAATTGCACGAGACAGTCGCTCTTGTCGTCAGCAGGACAATAAACCTTTTGCAGATTTGGACTTTAATGGCAAGGTCATACCATTCCAGCTCGATACCAGAGCTGCAGTTTCATTGCTCAATCACGACAATACAAACAACTGGGTAAACCTCCGTTGCATGCCGCAAATGTTCAGCTCACTATTTATTCAGGACAGCATATCCCTGTGTTAGGACAGTGCACTCTTCTTGCAACATACAAGGGACAAACAAATCTTGTGTCATTTTACGTTCTTCGTTCTTCTACTGCAGTGAACTTGTTTGGTTTCGATTTATTTCAGTTGTTTAACATGTCTATAGTAAATCAGGTCCTATCAGTGAATCAGACTGTGCCTTCAGACAGTGTTTCTCGTCTGTGTGAAGAATTTGCAGACATGTTTGCACCGGGCCTTGGTTGCGCTAAGAACTATGAAGCACATTTGGAACTGAAAGTCAACGTGCAACCGAAATTTTTCCGAGCGCGCAATGTTCCCCACGCATTGCGTGATGAGGTCGCAAGAACATTAAACGATTTAGAATCACCAGGTGTGAGTGAATGTGCGCAATGCCTCTTCCATTTCAGCTCCGCTTCATCGCTTATGCCGTAAAGGTGTTCCGTTCATCTGGACGACGGAATGCGAACGCGCCTTTCGCCAGTTGAAATCGGCGTTGCTTTCTAATACTTGCCTTACGCCATTCGATCCCCAGAAACCCCTTTTGTTGATGGTAGATGCATCGGATTTCGGGATTGGTGCTGTGCTTGCGCACAGAGATGGGTCGCATGATCGCCCTATTGCCTTTGCGTCCAAATTGCTCTCGTCTGCGAAAAGAAATTATTCACAGATAGAGAAAGAAGCTTTGGCTCTCGTGTTTGGTGTTACTAAGTTCCATGATTTCTTGTATGGTCGTCACTTTACCATCATCACAGACCACAAACCTTTGACGTCGCTTTTTCATCCGAACAAGCCTGTACCTACACGTACAGTGCAGAAATTCATTCGCTGGTCTATTTTCCTCTCGCAGTACCCCTACGATATCTTGTATCGGTCCACTGCTAAGCACGGAAACGCCTATGCATTGTCCCGTTTGCCTGTTGCTGAGGATAGGGCATTCGATTCTTCCGAACTTGCTTGCATGTTCATTGATTCGGAAACCGATGACGTGGTCGTATCGTTTCCGATTGATTTTCGTCGTGTAGCTACAGCCACAGCTGCTGACCCGGTCCTTGCTACCGTTTTGCATTTTGTTGCTACGCAATGACCTTTGTCAAAGTTGTGGATCGAGGATCCGTTGGTTCGCCGATTTTTTGCTCACAAGGAGAGACTTTTTGTTTGACGTGGTGTTTTGTTCTTGCGTTCTGATAATGATCAGTCCAGAGTCGTGGTACCTCGTTCGTTACACTCCTCTGTTTTACGGCTTCTTCACCAAGGACATTGGGGTATAGTGCGAACGAAACACCTTGGTCGTCAGCACTGTACTTGGTTCGGAATCGATGCTGCGTTTACGAATATGTGTTCTTCTTGCATGGCATGTGCCGAACAACAATCCGCACCGCCGCGAAAAGTCTTTGCATGGCCGAAAGCCACTTCCCCTTGGCAACGCTTGCACTTCGAATGCTCGATGGTTGGTTCTGGTAGATGCCTTCAGTAATTTTCCTTTTGTTGTCCGGATGTCTTCCACGACGTCAACTGCCACCATCCAAGCATTGTCTGCTATCTTTTGCATTGAAGGTCTTCCGCAGACTATTGTTTCCGACAATGGCCCACAATTCATGTCCGCAGAATTTCAGTCATTCTGCCAGGCCAATGGTATTCAACATCTGACATCCGCGCCGTTTTCGCCTCAGTCAAACGGTGCCGCTGAACGATTGGTCCGGATTTTCAAGTCACAGATGTTGAAGTTGAAAGAGTCGCATTCTCGGGAGGACGCGTTGTTGCTCTTTTTGTCGTCGTATCGCTCTCAGCCCCGACATGGTCGCTCGCCGTCTGAGTTGCTCCACGGTTGTCCTCATCGAACCTTGATGTCTTTGCTGCACCCACCGCATCAGGTTCCTGTGCAGCGGCAGACTTCTGCTTTTGCTCCAGGCGACGTTGTATTCTATGGCAACTATCGAGGTTCACGGCGTTGGCTCGCAGGGCGCATTCTTCGCTGCCTCGGCCGCGCGATGTATTTGGTTTTGCGGGCCTCTGGTGAGGTGCGTCGGCATCTCAATCAGCTGCGCCTCTGTCGTCGCACGGGTTCTGCCTCTCCCCGTCTGCTTTCAGCGACGGTGCCGTCCGGTCAGCGCCCTGGGGACCCATCTACTGGCTCGCCTCATCCCCAGGTGTTACCGACGATGCCTTCCATTTTGCCCCATGGCGACGCGCCGCCGCCGCCTCCACCGCCGCCGCCTGTCCTCCAGCCGGCGCCGCCCGCAGTGGACGCCTCGCTGCAGCCGCCAAGCGCTCCCTGGGTCACGCGCCGCCGATCGCTTCCCGTGACCAGCTGTCCTCCGCCATGGAACTATTGCCCGCTCCGGACCACATGGCGTCTTCACGCGTCGGGTACCCCGACGCAATGGTGGTCGATCCTTCGGCCCCTCCTGTCTCTTTACGGGCGCGTACACCGCATGTTGACGTGCACCCTGGACTAGGTTTCAGGCGTTTCCTAGATCCCCTCGGACCGAATGGCCGGGTGCGGGTGGCACAGCCTCGCCTGTTGTTAAGCTCCCCACCTCATCGCATACGTCAACATGGGGTCCTCCCCACGGCGGGCGGAAGCCTTATAACACGACCGTTCGCCGATTTGCGGGGGAGGAATGTGGTGTCACCGCCAGACACCACACTTGCTAGGTGGTAGTTTTAAATCGGCCGCGGTCCATTAGTACATGTCGGACCCACGTGTCGCCACTGTGTGATCGCAGATCGAGCGCCACCACAAGGCAGGTCTCGAGATACGGACTAGCACTCGCCCCAGTTGTACGGACGACGTAGCTAGCGATGCACACTGACGAAGCCTCGCTCCTTTGCCGAGCAGATAGTTAGAATAGCCTTAAGCTAAGTCAATGGCTACGACCTAGCAAGGCGCCATTAGTAACATTGCATGTATCTATGGAGTCTCACTTATATCGTCAATAGCGATGTACCAAGGATGGATTAAAGTTAAGTATTCCAGAAGCTACGTGCTTTTCTTTATAGCATTCATTACGTATCCTGTTACAGACCTATCTCTTGCCTGCTAAACGCGTGCCTTTCCTCTCATTGTGTCTAGGCTGTCTTGTCTAGACACAACAGGTTTCTGCCTTGCCGAGTTAATTTTATTTCGTGACGGCAAAATCATTCTGCTATCGCACCATTAAAATTTCTTACGTTTGTGCCCGGTTTAATTACTGAACAGATAACTCGTAATCAAGTTAACCACGTGCTGAAGTTCGGCCGTTCGTAAGCGGCAGGCGTGGATTCCATGTCGTATATCTACTATAGAAACCTTGCGAATCGGATAAACTTATTTCCAAGCTAGTGCATGAGCATAATGGTGATAGGTATCTCTCTGAACTATTCCTGTCGTGGGTATGTAGATGGAATGATTGGATTATTGTGTTCCACATACCTTTTGTGAGTTTCTCCTTTTTTAATTGTGCTATTCTACCAATTTTTGGCGAATTATTTGGTTAAATTTTTCATTCAGGCACCAGTCATATGTATTCATAGGATGTGCATCAAATTCAGGAATGAAATAAATGTGCTACGTAGAAGATAAACTCTGCGTCGTTTATCTCCCTCACTGATGCCAGTTTTCAAATTAATTTTCTATTCCCTGATTTTTTAAGTTAATCTGCTTACTTGTGATGAACAAAAGTGAGAGGAAACATCAATTTAGTTAAACAAGCTCATTTATATACGACATACATTGCTGTTCATCTTGTTAGTGTCTTTAAAAAATTGCATTCTTATAATTAAATTCTTAATTTAATTGAAATGATAATTTCCAGTTCTGTCTTTTCTTAATTGTTAGGAATGGCTTGGGCTGGTGGAAACCCTGTCATTTTTTAATTTATAATTGTCCTTGTGTGGTGGCTTAACCCAAAATTGCGCACAAGGGTTACATTTCCATTATTCTTGGTACGTAACGTATGTCGAGCCTTGGATAGGATCCGTTTACAGTACTACATACATGCTTTACAATCTCTAGCGCTCGTGACTGCTTATGCCCTTTTTCTGTTTAACATCGTTATTTATCGTTTGTAAAACTGCTCAGTACATGAGAATAGTATAAGGGAGAAACCAGCGTACGACACCTGCACCCTTATCAACAAGTCTGAAGTGCTACCTAGCACTGAGAATGAACTAGGGCCAATAACCTACGCTTTTGCTGCTCCAAAGGCATCTTCCGCATCTTCCTGGTTAGATAAAAGCAAAAGGTGTTCACCAACTGTCAATACCCACTAGGTACAGAAGCCCTAGAGAAACTGCAGCAAGTGATGCGAAAAAATACCATAAGCATTTGGTGAATATACTCAACGGGCAATCCCACATTATTGCCCACGTCAGAGGAAACAATACCTGTCGTCTGCGTTGAAAGGTCTTAATTCCTTCCTTCCGATAACTAGCAGATAAGACGAAAAAGTAGCCTACTGGCAGAATTCCGGTGGTCGTAATACGTCACAGTATTCCAGCAAACCATAGTGGACCTCTGGTTTCGAGCCGAATAGAAGGCCTGAATTAGAGACTTCAGCATTCTCTAATAACCTAGGCTGCGTTGTTCTCAACTTCCACAACAACTTTGAGGATAGCCGATTTTTGGAAGAACGTTCAAATCATCGCCAGGAGGCGATAACCCTATCATTATATGGCGCTATATAAGTTTTGCGAATTCAAATTACTTTTACGGTCAGCGCGTAGAATATCACTCTATAGGGACCAGGTCAGCTCGTCACGATTCCGTCATCTCGATCGATTCACACGTGCCCACCTGTCTTTCATGCGTGATATTAATTTCAATGACCAGTCACTACGGCCGTTGGAAGCGAAGTGCAATCATTGTCATAGGTTTGATACGTTTTGCGTTATGCAGACGCTCCAGTATTTGGTGCGGCAACGTTCTTAAGTAAGAATGGGCGTCTGAATGGGAATGTTTCTTATTTCCGTAACCTATAAACAGAAGTTGCCTCATTCCGAATGAATGTAAACAGGTTCTTTTAAGACGGGACGGCTTGTTGATATGATTCATTGGTCGCAGCAAAAGAATCAATGAAGCAGGAAGCTGCGGACGATACGTCTTAGTTTCTCACTAGGGCTTGAGGAATCAGCAGCTGCACAGCATTCCGACTGTGGTTGGAACCTTTGGCGTGTGATCCATTCCAGATTTACCAGTGCCTGTCAACAGAAGCATTCGTATTTAAAGTGCAAGAAATAAGTGCGGACAACTGACACGTATTACTTTATTCTGCTGCTTGTTAAATGCCACTTCTCATCATCTCTAGCGAAATGGCAACCAGCCAGACGTTGAAAACAAGCAATAGAGTGATACAACACAGGAAAACCATACAAAGTAACAGAAAGGACCGAGACTGAAGTGTGACAGGACCGTATCTGCACTTACTTGCGGCCATTTTGTTTCACTGTACTGTGCTCATTCTCTAACCGTCCCCCCACCATTTCCGGGGGGTGGGAGGGGGGGGGATGAGGAAGGGGCTTGCTGACTAAGATGACACGGAAATATTCAACACTTACATTCCTTAGCGTTTGTCCGTGCTTGTAACTCCTGAAACCCCATTGTATTATCGGTAGATAAGAGATTTATGGTGCTAGCGTATGTACACTACTGGCCATTAAAACTGCTACACCAAGAAGAAATGCAGATGATAAACGGCTATTCATTGGACAAATATATTACACTAGAACTGACATGTGATTACATTTTCACGCAATTTGGGGGCATAGATCCTGAGAAATCAGTACCCAGAACAACCACCTCTGGCCGTGATAACGGCCTTGATACGCCTAGGAATTCAGTCAAATAGACCTGGGATGGCGTGTACAGGTACAATTGCCCATGCAGCTTCAACACGATACCACAGTTAATCAAGAGTAGTGACTGGCGTATTGTGACGAGCCAGTTGTTCGGCCACCATCGACCAGACGTTTTCAGTTGGTCAGAGATCTGGAGAATGTGCTGGCCAAGGCAGCAGTCGTACATTTTCTGTATCCAGAAAGGCCCGTACATGACCTGCTACATGCGGTCGTGCATTGTCCTGCTGAAATGTAGGGTTTCGCAGGGATCGAACGAAGGGTAGAGCTACAGGTCGTAACACATCTCAAATGCAACGTCCACTGTTCAAAGTGGCATCAATGCGGGCAAGAGGCGACCGAGACGTGTAACCAATGGCACCCCATACCATCACGCCGGGTGAAATTCCAGTATGGCGATGACGAATATACGCTTCCAATGTGCGTTCACCGCAATGTCGCCCAACACGGATGCGACCATCGTGATGCTGTAAACAGAACCTGGATTCATCCGAGAAAATGACGTTTTGCCATTCGTGCACCCAGGTTCGTCGTCGAGTACACCATCGCAGGCGCTCCTGTCTGTGATGCAGCGTCAAGGGTAACCGCTGCCATGGTCTCCGAGCTGATAATCCATGATGCTGCAAACGTCGTCGAACTGTTCTCGCAGATGGTTGTTGTGTTGCAAACGTCCCCATCTGTTGACTCAGGGATCGAGACGTGGCTGCACGATCCGTTACAGCCATGCGGATAAGATGCCTGTCATGCCTCGACTGCTAGCGATACGAGGCCGTTGGGATCCAGCACGGCGTTCCGTATTACCCGCCTGAACCCACCGATTCCATATTCTGCTAACAGTCATCGGATCTCGACCAACACGAGCAGCAATCGAGATAGGCTACAATCCGACCTTTATCAAAGTCGGAAACGTGATGGTACTTATTTCTCCTTGTTACACGGGGCATCCCAACAACGTTTCACCAGGCAACGCCGGTCAACTGCTGTTTGTGTATGAGAAATTGGTTGGAAACTTTCCTCATGTCAGCACGTTGTAGGTGTCGCCACCGGCGCCAATCTTGTGTGAATGCTCTGAAAAGCTAATCATTTGCATATTATATCATGTTCTTCCTGTCGGTTAAATTTCGCGTCTGTAGCACGTCATCTTCGTGGTGTAGCAATTTTAATGGCCAGTAGTGCATATACAAAAAAGGAAACCACTGTGAATTTCCAATCAGGAGTTAAATCGGGCGGCAAACGCTGATGCCCAGACAGATTCCGTAATCTCAGAACTGCACAGTGTCACAAAGCTACACGGGAGATGAGCCACAACCTTTCAAAGCAGCCTTAGGAAGATTGGTTATGGAAAGGCATTTGCCCTAAAGGCAATCATACTGCCACACTCGGGTAAGCATCCGATGTACAAGATATTCAGATGTTCCATCATGTCACAGGAATTTACTTGATCGTTCGTTTGCCGTATTCAGAGTTGTATCAATCAGCCAACGTCACTGAAGAGAGGAGTAAGTCATTAGCTCTGGATGACGCTGAACAAATACGGCAAAAAGCAACGTGATTATACTACAGCCACAGTACTCATTCACCCAACAGGGCTAAAAATTCAGAACAGTTTCGAGAGTGTTTGCATCTCGGAAAACTGTTGATTCGTTCGCAAATCCTGAGGGAAACCAGAAGACGGAACCTGAAGAAACAGGAGTATTACTAATAGTTCGGTGTTTCTTGTATGTTTTAGCGTGTGATGCCCGTGAAAGAAGCTTCACTGCAGTAACATTTTATTGGCAGTTGTGTCCTTGCTGGTCGAGTGAGCGTTGTTTTGGGACAATCGGATCTTAATACAGGCCGAAAGTTTTGAATTACGTCAGTGAGCTAACACTTACCTGGAGGATGTGCAAAACGAAGAAAATAACCCGGCTGTGGGAAAACTTGGGTGTTTATCTTCGGTGTAATACTGTCGCCTTCACACCGTCAAAATATTGTTCTGCGATTTTTTTTTGCGGTAATCGCTAATAATATTCCAAAGAGCCAATAGCTAACCAAGGATTGTTAACGTTATGTTAACAGTGCATTGGTCAGGTCCTTCGAGTGCAGTCGCACTACTCAGGGATAGTGATCACTTACACTTGAATCGTCGTTTTTTCTAACCACTTCTCACGAGTTAAAACGATACCGGCAATCCGTGCCAAAAAACCACACCGATGCGCGAAACTTAAGGATGAAAGTAACTTTCGCCCGATGTATCACTTCCAAGTAACAAAGCTCGATAAACTGAAACCACACATAGAGAGAACTGCTGCAGTATAGCGGAGAAGGTAACTGAAGGAAATAAGTAATGAGACAAACAGAAATGACACTTTTATTCAGAAACAATAATGCAACTAAGACAAATGTAATCTGGTACCACACTTACACAATACATTCATTAAACAGCTAATAGGAACAACAAAAGTTGCCATCGATATGGCTAACCTCTCTGTAAGAAAAGAAAATGAACTAAAGGAAGAAATGGTTAAAATTATAGAAACAGAATTGCAACAAAGTCACACTTGTAACGGACAAACAGAACACCATACCATCAAAGTATAAATGACAGATTAATCACTCAAGGTGCAATAGCAGTCAAATCCGATAATGGATATAGTTCAGTTGTTATCAGTCAGACTGACTGTGTTTATAAAGTAATGAATTTTTTCCAAGATAATAAACTTACAGAAATGCAATGTAACCCTACCAACAGAAAATTAGCCCACACTAAAAAATCCATAAAAAATTTTCACAGACCAACAAAAGATGACATATAGTGTCATGAATCCATGCACCCTACATTAAATGCGCAATCCAAGAAAAATAAATCACAAATCCCCATGCATTCTATTACAAACTGCGTAGAAGGTCCAACATACATTTTAAGTAAAAAACTAAATATCTTGTTGACTAGCTTATATATATACAATAAAAAATACCCCATAAGAAACTCACGAACCTTACACCCTACCATCGAGACATACAAACCCCACAAACTGCGAAATTAATCTCATTCAGTTTTACAAATCTATACAACAAAATACCAGCTGCAGAGAATAGATTCAATAAGAAAACAACATTCTTCAACATAGAAAAATTTCTATCATAGCAACCCACGAATTCACAGATACCCTAAAGCTTACACACTTTCAAAATTATTTAAATTTAATCAGATATTTTATACACTAAGCAACAGTATACCTTGTTCAAAACTTTGGAGGGCAGCACGATGAGAAAACATTGTGCTTCACAGCACAATAACTTCTGGACCACCAGAATGATCGTGTTAGACAATGTCCCTGGGTGAATTATTTGGCAAGAGTTGGGGACACATAATACAACAATTAACATTGTAGGGGACAGCTGTTATAATTTTGTTACCCTCTCCCCAATTACGTGGCGTGAGATTTCCTCGCCGTTAGTGCCTTTCTGTCTTCTGGAGAAGTTTACAACATCCTCCAATAGTTTTCGCGTAACCATCGTGGAGATCACACGTCACGTTAGTGCTCTGTCAAGCTCATAGCGCCCGATTAACTCTTACTTATGGAGCTGTGTATTTTCGGGTCTTTTTCATCAGAGTTGTTATTTTCCTCACTTGATGGATGAGTAATATGAATTTTGTGCATGTTTTGTGAAAATATATAGTACAGTGAGCTCCGCCTTCAGGCACATTGCGTCTGAACCGATAGTTATCCTGCTGTTCTCTCTTTGTCACTCCAGATTCTCCCCAGATGTGGCTCGGAAGTATTACTACTTGTCTCACCCACGTCATGTCGAAGAAATGCAGGATTTTCTGATGTGCAGTGATGAGGGAGACCTCATGCTGTCTGAGGATCTTGGTGATGAGAGTGACATTCAGTGACATTGATTCACAAGACGATATCGGAGAAGGTGAAAGCGATTCTGTAACGGAGCAATATGCTGAGGATACTCCTGAAGCTGAAGAAGGAAGGAAGAGACAACAAAATAAGAAAATTTTATTCGGGAAGAGATAAGCGGACCATGTAGACCGAAAGCATACCTGGGAAAAAGACATCGTATGGGATCTTACGTCATCACTCACCTCCCTGCAACCATAGTAAATGCTAAGAACACCAGAAGTGCAGTTGAATGTTGGAATTATTTATTCAAGGACGGCATCCTGTCAAATGCACAAATCAGTACATTGAGATCAACAAGGATCGTTTCTCCGGAGAGAGAGAGAGACATCATTTCCACAGCCGTAACTTAACTCAGAGTATTATTTGGCGAAATTGCGCAACCACACCGAACAGCGCACGTGTAGGAGGGATTCGAATGAGAGGATATTCGGTGAATGGACTGGCCTGCTCGTTATTCCGACTTAAATCCCTTCGAGCACGTGTGTAATGTGTTGGGAAGCCATATTGCAACACTTCCACAGATACCAACGACCATCCAACAGTTGTCAACCTTGCTGGTGGAGGAATGGAATGGCCTACCGCAAGACTCCTTACGAACCTTGTGGCTCGCATGGGAATACGCTGCAGAGCATATATTGCCGTCCGTTGTGATCACGCATCCTACCAAGTATTTGTGTTGTCCAGGGGAACGTCAGAAACCGCATAGTTTTTAGTATAATTATTGTCTTGGTTTTTTTATTGATTTTCTATTTTTTTTTTCAGTATGGACTGAAGCGTGGTTGGTTGATCGGTTTGGGAGAGGAGACCAAACAGCGAGGTCATTCGTCCATCGGATTAGGGAAGGATGGGGAAAGAAATCGGCAGTGCCCTTTCAAAGGATCCATCCCGGTATTTGTGTGAAGCCAATTAGGGAAATCACAGAAAACCTAAATCAGGATGACCGGACGCGGGTTTGAACCGTCGTCTACCCCAACGCGAGTCTAGTGTGCTAACCATTCCGCCCACCCCAAACGGTCTGCAGCATGAACTAAAAGGAAATGTGACATTCTATAAGAAGCCAATTTTCAGTATGATCTTTTATAAGATTATTTATTTATATCTAGAGATGCCCGCGCAACAAGATTGCCTGTTTCGGCTTACAATACCATATTCAAATCAATCTAAGGTGTTGTGAATAGTGTATATTATTTACGTTCCACTGAAGTTCAATAAATTCCTTTTTATGAACGACATTTTTCTTAATTTCAGCTGGAGCTGACAGTCATATGGCATCCAGGGGCCAAAGTCAACTGTCAAATATGAAATGTTGTTGTTGTTGTGGTCTTCAGTCCAGAGACTGGTTTGATGCAGCTCTCCCTGCTACTCTATCCTGTCCAAGCTTCTTCATCCCCCACTACCACCTACTGCAACCTACATCCTTCTGAATTTGTTTAGTGTATTCATCTCTTGGTCTCCCTCTGCGATTTTTACCCTCCACGCTGCCCTCCAATACTAGATTGGTGATCCCTTGATGCCTCAGAACATGTCCTACCAACCGATCCCTTCTTCTAGTCAAGTTGTGCCACAAATTTCCTTTCTCCCCAATTCTATTCAATACCTCCTCATTAGTTATGTGATGTACCCATCTAGTCTTCAGCATTCTTCTGGAGCACCACATTTCGAAAGTTTCTATTCTCTTATTGTCTAAACTATTTATCGTCCACGTTTCACTTCAATGCATGGCTACATTCCACACAAATACTTTCAGAAACGACTTCCTGAGACACTTAAATCTATACTCGATGTTAACAAATTTCTCTTCTTCAGAAACGCTTGCCTTGGCATTGCCAATCTACATTTTATGTCCTCTCTATTTAGACCATAATCAAATATTTTGCTCCCCAAATAGCAAAACACATTTACTACTTCAAGCGTATCATTTCCTCATCTAATTCCCGCAGCATCTCCCGATTTAATTCGACTTCATTAAATTATCCTCGTTTTGCTTTTGTTGATGTTATATCCTCCTTTCAAGGCACTGTCCAGCTGCTCTTCCATGTCCTTTGCCGTCTCAGACAGAATTACAATGCAATCGGCGAACCTTAAAGTATTTATTTCTTCTTCATGGATTTTAATTCCTACTCCAAATTTTGCTTTTGTTTCCTTTACTGCTTGCTCAATACACAGATTGAAAAACATCGGGGATAGGCTACAACCCTGTCCCACCCTTCCCAACCACAGCTTCCCTTTCATGCCCCTAGACTCTTGTAACTGCTATCTGCTTTCTGCACAAATTGTAAATATCCTTTCGCTCCCTGTATTTTGCCCCTGCCACCTTCGGAATTTGGAAGAGAGCATTCCAGTCAACATTGTCAAAAGCTTTATCTAAGTCTACAAGTGCTAGAAACGTAGGTTTGCCTTTCCTTAATCTATTTTCTAAGGTAAGTCGTAGGGTCAGTATTGCCTCACGTGTTCCAACATTTCTACGGAATCCAAACTGATCTTCCCCGAGGTCGGCTTTTACTAGTTTTCAATTCGTCTGTAAAGAATTCGTGTTAGTATTTTACAGCCGCGGCTTATTAAACTGATAGATCGGTAATTTTCACATCTGTCAACACCTGCTTTGTTTGGGATTGGAATTATTATATGCTTCTTGAAGTCTGAGGGTATTTCGCCTGTCATACATATTGCTCACTGGATGATAGAGTTTTCTTAGGCCTGGATCTCCCAAGGCTATCAGTAGAACTAATGGAATATTGTCTACTCCCGGGGCCTTGTTTCGACTTAGGTCTTTCAGTGCTCTGTCAAACTCTTCACGCATCTACATTCTCTTCCATTTCTATAATATTGTCCTCAAGAACATCGCCCTTGAATAGACTCTCAATATACTCCTTCCACCTTTCTGCTTTCCCTTCTTTGCTTAGAACTGGGTTTCTATCTGAGCTCTTCATATTCGTGCAAGTGGTTCTCTTTTCTCCAAAGGTCTGTTTAGTTTTCCTGTAGGCGGTATCTATCTTACCCCTAGTGAAATGCACCTCTACATCCTCACATTTGTCTTCCAGCCATCCCTGCTAAGCCATTTTGCACTTCCTGTCGATCTCACTTTTGAGACATTTGTATTCCTTTTTGCCTGCTTCATTTACTGCGTTTTTATATTTTCTCCTTTCATTAATTAAATTCAATATTTCTTCTGTTACCCAAGGGTTTCTATTAGCCCTCGTCTTTTTACCTACTTGATCCTCTGCTACCTTCACTATTTCATCTCTATGAAATAATATTATTATAATCATGTAGTTTTTGCAGTCTGAAATTTTTAGTGATAATTATTTGACAGCTGTTTCATGGTTGTCTTCCACAGATGCTGTATGTCCTCAGATTTTTCATCTTTTGGAGCCGGTGATGTTGTGTGCTTTGCATTACATATTATTTGTTTAAAAGTGTTTGTGTAAGTATTACTGTTATTTATTATATTCATCCTTTCCCATGGTCGAAAATTTCAGTAGAATTTTCTAAGCAGAGCTTGTGTTTGAGGTCAGATTGTTCACAGAGTAAGTCGTTCTGGAAATTTCTTGTATGTGCATATATCTCTAATTCTTCGAATATATTCCTAGTACGTCCTTTCGATATTTCGTGTAAAATCTGTATAGTGTTTTCAATATGTTATGTTATGTAGTTTGCACTTTTAAGATGTAGGTGAAAAGTTGACTGATTACTTTCACATGCTCTCATATGTTCTTTGAATCTAACGTCGATGTTTCTTCCCATCTGTGTGATGTGCAATTTCGTCCACTTTGCACAAGAAATGTTGTAGGCCCCCGAGTTAGAAAATTCTGAGATTTTGGTTTTTCCCGATATAATTGATATTCTCAAATTACTGGTGTGCAAAATGTTAATTTTTCATTTGCCGTATGTAAAAAGTTCGTTCGTTATGTTCGTTATGTGGCCCAGTAAATCTGTCGGCATATACGCTATTTTTGTTTTAGTTATAAGTTCTTTGTCTAGTGTTGTGACCTTATGCATGGTTTTTATTTCAGGTTTTGTTTGTTGGTTGTACAGTCTGAACACTACATGTGGGTGGAAATTATTATTCTGTGCTATGTATTATTGTGCTGCAATTTCTTTTTGTATTGCATGTTGCTAAAGGGGGAAATCTGAAATTCATTTGAAAAAATCATATTTATGTGCATTTAGATGACAACCTAACTGAAGTTGATGGAGAATGTGTCTAAGGCGTTCAGTCTGATCGGGTTGCCTCCAAACATGTCACCGACGGTTGTCTGGTAGAACGCATATGCGACACTCATCGGTGAAGAGAACGTGAGGTCAATCCTGAGCGGTCCATTCGGCATGTTATGAGGACGAAAACTGCGATGGAGAGACGTAGACCTGCTTGGAGGAGGAGAAAAATGGAACAGTAACTTGAACGGTGACTATACCGAGCTCAAAGGTTTGGAGGTTAGTACGTCCATGCAAAATTATACCTCGTCGCACCATCACACCTTGACCAACAAAAAGATCATGTTCGACAATGTCGGGCCAAATAGCGCCCGACGGAGGATTAATCGGCTATGGCATCGCACGAACGACACGACTGCCTCAGCGCCTCTCCTCAGCTCGTGACCATATCGGTAGGACCCCAGACGACTGGAAAACCGTGGCCTGGTCAGATGAGTCCTAGCTTCACTTGTTAAGAGCTGATGGTAGTGTTCGAGTGTGGCACAAACCCCATGAAGTCATGGACCCTAGCTGTCAACAAGTCACTGTGCAACATGGTGGTGGCTCCATAATGGTGTGGACTGTGTTTACATGGAGTGAACTGGGTCCTCTGGTCCAACCGAACTGATCATTGATCTGAAAGTGGTTATGTTCGGCTACTTGGAAATTATTTTCCGCGACTTATGGGTTTAATGTTCCCAAATGCTCTATGTCATTGGCGCACAGTTTATCTACATCTATCTATCTACATCTATACTCCGCGAGCCACCTTACGGTGTGTGGCGGAGGGTACTTATTGTACCACTATCTGATCCCCCCTTCCCTGTTCCATTCACGAATTGTGCGTGGGAAGAACGACTGCTTGTAAGTCTCCGTATTTGCTCTAATTTCTCGGATCTTTTCGTTGTGATCATTACGCGAGATATATGTGGGCGGTAGTAGTATGTTGCCCATCTCTTCCCGGAATGTGCTCTCTCGTAATTTCGATAATAAACCTCTCCGTATTGCGTAACGCCTTTCTTGAAGTGTCCGCCACTGGAGCTTGTTCAGCATCTCCGTAACGCTCTCGCGCTGACTAAATGTCCCCATGACGAATCGCGCTGCTTTTCGCTGGATCATGTCTATCTCTTCTATTAATCCAACCTGGTAAGGGTCCCATACTGATGAGCAATACTCAAGAATCGCGATTAGCTTGAAGAACATTCTGGATAATTCGAGAGAATGATTTGGCCACCCAGATGGCCCATATGAATCCCACTGAACGTTTTTTGGACATAGTCAAGTGGTCAGTTAGTGTCCAAAATGTTGCGCCGGCAACACGTTCCCAATTACTGACGGCTATACAGGCAGTGTCGCTTAATACCTGTGCAGGGGACTACCAGCCACTTGTTGCGTCCACGCCACATCGAGTTGGAGCATTGCACTTGGCAGACGGAGGGCCGACACGATATTGGGATGTATCCGTGACTTCTGTCACCTCAGTGTTTACCGGGGAACGGGAGAGCGATAGGGGTCGGCATTGCGTTGGTCTGCTACTTTTGGCAAGAGGTCTGCATGCCATTTTAACATTGAGACTGTGCTCTGTCCTTGTCTGTCTGTCGTTGAGTGAAAGGTGAGCGTCTTTTGCGCCCTGTTTGGCAGTGCTGTCTTCTACTAAGCTACAAATTGTGTTCTAAGGTATCAGTGACATTCACCCTATATGCTTCTGGTCCGAATCCCAGTTGATCGAAGAAAGCCTGCTAGAAGTGTTGGCCTCACTTGCGCGCTGCTTACCACTGATCAGCAAACTCTCCTCGTGGTGTATAAGCAAAATATTTTTCCCGCAGCTCCATTCAGTGTGACAAAATTGTTATTAGTTCGCTTACAAGGTACAGAGATGTGTAAACTAATCCTGGGTCTCTGTTTTACTAGCCGTTTATTGCTGTGTTCTCTAACATAATTAGTACAAAGCGTAGAGACATTGGCGTACGGCACCAGCAGCACTCAACACATATCGCCGCTGAACCACTGCGACTGAGCCACCGCCGAAATAAGAAATGGTGTCTTTTGCACTCCTTTGGTATTTCGGTAGTAATGTAATTTTATGCAGTTGTTTTATTGGTGCTGTGATTTTTCGTAAGTCATGTTTTATTAAAGATGATTTTGTTGAGCTACTCTTGTTGCAGTCATTTTATAAAAGTTTCTACCTTCATGGATAGATGAAATTTATCAGTCGGTTCTCGAAGGCGAGCTCTGTGTATAAATGCCACTGCCTACTATTATAATCCGGTAAAATAAGTTTAGTATCTCAGTTTCTTAAATCTTGTGAGGGCTATAACCCAAGTTTATGTTTACTGCTTCTGTGGGCAGATGCCCGTTAGATGCGTAGTGGTTTGGGTAGGTGCCAGGCAGAGTTTAGAATGTTCTCGTTCATCTGTGAGCCTCATTTAACTGCATGTTCCGCTAAAGGTATCTTAATGCGTTATAACTTAAGTGATATTTGTTACTACGAATTTCTGATAACCTTTTTCAGAATACTAATTGATAGATCTGGCGATGTTATACTCGTGTTGGTCTTAATTTTTCATACGGGTAGAAGCCCACTGGGTGTGCCTGTTTGGAGCAGGTGCCTGGAGAATTTTTTTAAAATTATTTTTCAAAAATTGTTCTTCGGGTCTTGGATTATTATTCTGATTACTGAAAGAGCAAGACCCGTTAAAGCTTCCTATTTGTTAACTAAAATGTTTGAGGGCAGAGGCCCGGTGACGTGATGAATAAATAAATAAATCCTTACGCTGGCCAAATTCTAAGTGTGTTAGAGCCCACTGATATATTAAAATTTTAATTTAAAGAAAAGGGAGAGGAAGAGAGTTTTTCCTTTTAACTGTTCAGTGACTAAAGGTATTTCAATGTATCTGTTCAAATACCAGTTAATGAAAAACCTGTACTCTAGTAATTGTCATGTTAATGAAAATGAAATGATATTTTTTTATAAAAGCTGAGTGACTTTAAACATAAGAATCTTTGTATCCAAGCAAATTCGCTCTATGGTTAATCCTCTGCCATCAGTTTTCGCTTTTATTCACAGACAATAATTACACTGAAGTCACCGCGATTTATGGTTGTCCGCTGTACAATACAAAATGGGGGACTTTATTCTTAAAACGGTGTGTGATCACAACAGCCGACAGTGCATGGTCCCATGGTGCCCACAAAACTGGTAAGGACTTTTTATGGTAGGGCGTTTAACACTGAAAATGCAAATAAAATACCTTTTGCACCATCCAAAATTTTCGCCGTTTAATATCCGTTGATTCCAATCCCAAATAAAGCAAGTGTTGGGAGACGTGAGAATTACCGAACTATCACTTTCATAAGTCACAGCTGCAAAATACTAACACGAATTCTTTACGGACGAATGGAAAAACTGGTAGAAGCCGACCTCGGGGAAGATCAGTTTGGATTCCGTAGAAATGTTGGAACACGTGAGGCAATACTGACCCTACGACTTATCGTAGAAGAAAGATTAAGGAAAAACAAACTTACGATTCTAGCATTTGTAGACTTAGAGAAAGCTTTTGACAATGTTGACTGGAATACTCTCTTTCAAATTCTGAAGGTGGCAGGGGTAAAATACAGGGAGCGAAAGGCTATTTACAATTTGTACAGAAACCAGATGGGAGTTATAAGACTCGAGGGGCACGATTGGGGAAGCAGTGGTTGGCAAGGGAGTAAGACAGGGTTGTAGCCTCTTCCCGATGCTGAGGGAATTAGATTACGAAATGAGGCACTTATAGTAGTAACGAATTTTTGCTATTTAGGAAGCAAAATAACTCATGATGGTCGATGTAGAGAGGATATAAAATGTAAACTGGCAATGGCAAGGAAAGCGTTTCTGAAGAAGAGAAATTTGTTAACATCGAGTATAGATTTAAGTGTCAGGAAGTCGTTTCTGAAAGTATTTGTATGGAGTGTAGCCATGTATAAAAGTGAAACACGGACGATAAATAGTTTAGACAACAAGAGAATAGAAGCTTTCGAAATGTGGTGCTACAGGAGAATGCTGAAGATTAGATGGTTAGATCACATTACTAATTAGGAGGTATTAATAGATTTGGATAGGAGTTTGTGGCACAACTTGACTAGAAGAAGGGACCGGTTGGTAGGACATGCTCTGAGGCATCAAGGGATCACCAATTTAGTACTGGAGGGCAACGTGGAGGGTAAAAATCGTAGAGGGAGACCAAGAGATGAATAAACTAAGCAGATTCAGAAGGATGTAGGTTGCAGTAGGTACTGGGAGATGAAAAAGCTTGCACAGGATAGAGTAGCATGGAGAGCTGATTCAAACCAGTCTCAGGACTGAAGACCACAACAACAACAACAGTATCCGTTGATGACTTGTACTGTAGTTATGTTTCTGAAGCTGTAAGTCTTATTACAGAAACTATATTTAATACGTAATCGATGTAATACTGTGTTCATTTCTGACTGCATGTTATTGATTGTAATTATAATGAAATATTGTACACTGCTTGGTAATAGCCAAGACAACTTTATTTAAATGTATCGATAGCAACAACGAAATGGCAGTAGCTGTGCCGTTGTTTTTCTCTGCGTACGCAGAGTCTCTGTCGCGTTGCGAGGAGAGAGTAAGCAGAGCAGCTTGAGTCATCAAAGAGTGCGGAAGTGTTTGTTGGGCGCTTCCGCCGCCATGGTGTGCAGCTATGCTCGCGTCATTGTAGACGGTACTGATTCGTTAACCCGCGAGTATTGAGCGCACGGTGGATTGGACAGGGGGGGAAGCTGCAGTTCCAACTACTGCATGTCCCACAATTATCCGTGGCTCGGGAGATGTCTCGGGGTTCTTCTCATCGAACAGCAGCAGCAACAACGGCAGCTCAGCATTTTCGTCGGCTATATTCTTCATCGTCCGCACAGCTACAACATCGTATGACTGTTAAGAGGAAATTATAAACCTACATAGGCATTACCCAGCAACTTTTCTGTCACAAAGTATGGCTAACCTCAATAATAACACACTATAGTTAAAACTTGTAGGGCACCTGCGTTATCATTGTCCTCAGACATTATTGCAAAGCAGGATCCCTCTCCATGCAATCACCGAGTGTCGTAAGAATATGAAACCTGATTAACTATTGTAAGGGGTTCATTATGTAAGAGGTTTACTGTTGATTACCCTGCTGGACCAAATGTAATTTCGATGTATTGCTCACGCGCTGCCTGCGATATAAAACATCTCTGCTGCAATAGGATCGCAGGTCAGAGCAGTGTCGGCAGCCGTAGTAATAGCTCGCCCCTACCGAGCAGTTGTTGTGGAGGAGTCGCAATAGCTCGCTGTTACGGAGAAGTAGTAGCTCACCGCTACAGTACAGTTGCTAGCCATGTAAGAGCAATAGCAGTCGCCGCTGGTGCAGCGCAGTTCATTCCGATGTAGTGTAAGGTAAACTTTATTATTCTCCATCGCCATGCGCGTACTTAAATTTGTTGTCTGAGATGTTAATATGAATTTGTTTCAATGTTTTTGTGATTTGTCAGCGCTAATTAAGTTAGACTTGTAATGTTCAATTTTTATGTCGTGGTTTGCAGAAATGTTTTCAATAATAAGGTTTTAGAGAACATAATTGTTTACCACTCATTTAATTAAATTTAAATATTTTACAAATTTTCCTAGATCATAGTCATGTGTTGTTTCATAATCAAAGGACCAGCTATGCAACTGTGTGAACAAGCAGAGTCAATTTTTTTTGTTTTCTAATAATGCAAATCTCAGACAAATGTTGGTCACTAGTAGTAGATAGGCCAGCATTACACTAAGCTGAGCCATTGAGGAGCGGATATATAGACAGCGCCGGCAGCGGTGGCCGTGCGGTTCCAGGCGCTCCAGTCCGGAGCCGCGCTGCGGCATGCCTCGGGCATGGGTGTGTGTTATGTCCTTAGGTTAGTTAGGTTTAAGTAGTTCTAAGTTCTAGGGGACTAATGACCACAGCAGTTGAGTCCCATAGTGCTCAGAGCCATTTGAACCATTTTTTCATATAGACAGCGTTATCTGGTGACCCCATTATGAGGTAAGAATTTTTCAGTTTACTCAGGTTGATTTCACAGGGCCACGACGTAGCGCTGCTTACGTCCAAAACTTATCAGTTTCAATTCTCAGTCAAGTTTGTACAGGAAATTATTATATACTGGAAAGTTAGACTATTAACTGCCAGTTTTTGTATGTTTGCTAATGACTACTTTCAGTCTAAATTTTCTGCCTCAGTAACTATTCATTCTTATAATGCATAACGGAGGCTACTTAAAGTAAAATTTCACTGGGAAAACTGATAACTGAAGATACAGCACAAATTAAGAGTGCGCAATTTCATTTATTCTGTATTTAGCCTAGCGAGCGACTTCTGCTGGCTTGGTATGTATTTTATTGTTCTTATTTTAAAAGTGAAATCAATTGCTGTTTGCTCAAAGTAAATTCGGTACAGTCAAATTCAGTACAGTCTTTCATTAATCAAGAGCAAAGTGCTTGCCTCTTTCTAAATTTTGCGTTACATTACACTGAGGTTACTGAAAGTAATATTCTTTTTTAAAACAAAGTTAAGCCAGTCATTTATTTAATCAGTGACTTAATTTGATTTTACTTTCAATATTTAGTATTTCAGAATACGCAACTGCAAGCTCAGTGCTTTATGACTCATTTATTTTCTCGTGGATTGTTGCGCTGTGGAAAAGTGTGACAACCTTCTATTGCGACGCCAGTAATTATTTGCTTAAATTTCTTTGCCATTACGTTTCTCAAGATCCTGGAGATTCATTTCCCTAGCGGGCTAGCGACCGTTTAATTATTCCTTTTTTAGGTAACCAGTGTTTTCTATGCGTTATCAGTGATTTTTGTAGTAAATATTACGTGGTACACTTTTCCCCCTGTGCGGTTCGTGAGCGATTACACATTTCAAAATTATCATCAGTATATTAGAATAAGTTTAGAACAGATTCTTCCTCCAGAAGAGTCTATTGTAAACTTTCCTCCAACTAACCGGCGTTATTTTTCTTCGGTAAGGATAGCCTTACCGTAAAATTTCGTTAGGCATATGCGATCACGGTCAGTTATATCGAAATTCAGTAGGCCGATTAGGACAGGGGGAGGTTACCGGCGTACCAATCCACCGCCAACGCAGATGACAGCTGCAGGATGATCGCAGCTTCATGTGAATGTCCTGCAATACGTCTACGCAATATTCAAGTGGGGCTAACGTCCTGGCCAGTCCATTCGCCAAATACACTCTTGTATCACGAGTTTCTCCTTGTGCGCTCTCCAGGGCAGTGAGACAATGTCATCCATAAAAGTCCCCTGAAAAGATACACAGGAGAACGAGAACAATACTGCAATATCGTTGATTGGTCAGTGTACCCTGTTCAAAGATTTGAAGGGCAGTATGATCAGAAAACATTGTGCTTCCCAGGCCAATAAATTCCGGACCACTAGAATGATCGTGTTAGACAATGTTCCTTGGTGCATTATTTGGCAAGAGTCGGGGACTCGTAATACAACAAGGAAAATTGTAGGGGACAGCTGATATAGTTTTGTTACCCTCTCCCCAATTAGGCGGCGTGAGATTTCCTCGCCATAAGTACCTTCCTGTCTTCTGGTGCTGTTTACAACACCCTCCAGTAGTTTTCGCGCTACCATCGTGGAGAACACAAGTAACGTTAGTGGTCTGTCAAGCTCATAGCGCCCGATTAAATCTCACTGTCCGCCCTGGTAGCTTAGTGGTCAGCGCGACGGAATGTTATGCCAAAGGGCCCGGGTTCGAGTTCCTCCTGGGTCAGAGATTTTCTCAGCTCATGGTGTTCTGTAGCCCAGATCATCATCATCTCATCCTCATCGACATGATAGTAGCCGAAGTGGCGTCAATTCGAAAGACTTGCACCAGGCGAACTGTCTACCCGACGGGAGGCCCTCGCCACACGACGTTTAATTTTTCAGTCTCACTTACGGAGGTGTGTATTTTCGTTTCGTTTTCATAAGAGTTGTTATTTTCTCACTTGATGGATGAGTAATATGAATTTTGTGCATGTTTTGTGAAAATATATAGTACAGTGACCTCGGCCTTCAGGCACATTGCACCTCAGTCGATAGTTATCCTGCTGTTCTCTCCTTTACACTTCAGATTCTCCCCAGATGTGGCTCGGAAGTATTACTACTTGTCTCATCCACGTCATGTCGAATGATCAGGATTTGCTGATGAGCAGTGATGAGGAAGACCTCTTGCTGTCTGAGGATCTTCGTGATGAGAGTGACATTCAGTGACGTTGTTTCACAAGACGAGATGGAAGAATGTGAAAGCGATTCTCTAACGGAGCAATATGGTGAGGATACTGCTGAAGATGAAGAAGGAAGGAAGAGACAACAAAATAAGAGAATCTTATTTGGGAAGGGATAAGCGGACCACGTAGACGAAAAACATACCTGAGAAAAGACATCGTATGGGATCTTACGATATCATCACTCACCTCCCTGGAGTTCTTGTGCAACACAGCTAGCTCTTTATTCCCATGAAGTGATGAGTGCTGTCGAGAAGGGATGTCAGATCTATTCCATATTCCTAGATGTCCAGAAGGCTTTTGATACCGTTTCCTCACAAGCTACTATTAATCACATTGCGTGCAAATGGTGTAAGTAGGCTGTTTATGTTTTCTTTATGTAAGTAGGCTGTTTATGTTTTCTTATTGGCAACGTTACGTAGCGCTCAATATGAAAATCACTGGCTGTGCTGTGTGCAGTCTGTGGCTAGTTTGCATTGTTGTCTGCCATTGTAGTGTTGGGCAGCGGCAGCTGGATGTGAACAGCACGTAGCGTTGCGCAGTTGGAGGTGAGCCGCCAGCAGTGGTGGATGTGGGGAGAGAGATGGCGGAGTTTTGAAATTTGTCATGAACTGCTATATTTATATATGATGATATCAAGGTAAATACATTGTTTGTTCTCTATTAATATCTTTCGTTTGCTAACTATCCCTATCAGTAGTTAGTGCCTTCAGTAGTTTGAATCTTTTATTTAGCTGGCAGTAGTGGCGCTCGCTGTATTGCAGTAGCTTGAGCAGCGAAGATTTTTGTGAGGTAAGTGATTTGTGAAAGGTATAGTTTAATGTTAGTCAGGGCCATTCTTTAGTAGGGAATTTTGAAAGTCAGATTACGTTGCGCTAAAAACATTGTGTGTCAGTTTAAGCACAGTCATGTATAATTGTTAAAAAGGGGAAGTTTCATATGTCGACCCTTAGCCGAGGATACCTCACTGGAATCTTCTGATTTTTTCTTGTAGTTTGTGTAATTAGTGTAGATTTTGTTTATTGCTAGCGCGTAATTGTAGAGAGAATCTCCTTTGTATCTTTTATTTAGCTGGCAGTAGTGGCGCTCGCTGTATTGCAGTAGCTTTAGCAGCGAAGATTTTTGTGAGGTAAGTGATTTGTGAAAGGTATAGTTTAATGTTAGTCAGGGCCATTCTTTAGTAGGGAATTTTGAAAGTCAGATTACGTTGCGCTAAAAACATTGTGTGTCAGTTTAAGCACAGTCATGTATAATTGTTAAAAAGGGGAAGTTTCATATGTCGACCCTTAGCCGAGGATACCTCACTGGAATCTTCTGATTTTTTCTTGTAGTTTGTGTAATTAGTGTAGATTTTGTTTATTGCTAGCGCGTAATTGTAGAGAGAATCTCCTTTGTAGCTGCAGTCTTTCATTGTTGTACAGTAAAACAGTTGTGGCATGCATGTAGATTTGCACCAAGTATTTCGCAGCTGCAATTAACTAGATATTATTTTCAGTGCTATGTTAATGTGTTCTCTTATTTTTGATCTTCAAATTGTGTTTTTCTGTGTTGTCGTGTGAAATACTGTGACAATAATGGCGTGTGAAAAACGTAATACTAGGCTCCAAAGTTAACTGAGAAATGACAGTGAAAATGAAGGCAGTGTGTTAGCGCCACCGAGTAATGAATTAACTGATGTTCAAAGTAGTAATTTGGTAATTGTGCGTAGGGAAATGGAGCGGGCGGCAAACAATGGCGTGGACAGTGAAACAATTAGTGAAGAGGGAAGCATTATCGATCGATCGGTCGGCAACAGCTCGCCTCAGGAATCCGAAATGACAGGACACAATTTTGCAAATACTGTAGATTCAGGTTTTGCGTCCTCACCGTTTTCCCAAATGAGTCAAGACACGTTTTCCGCTTGTCAAAATGTGAATGTTGCCGGTGCAAATTCACTGCCGAAAAGCACTGAGGAACATGTTTCAGACACCAGTGCATTGTTATTACAGTTAATGCAACAAATGGGACAAAAGCTACAAAAGTTAGACACAACACTTGAACAAAATCAGAAACAAATGGGACAAAAGCTTCAAAAGTTAGACACAATGGAACAAAATCTTCAAAAGTTAGACACCACACTTGAAGAAACACGTGAAGATTTAACTACTGAGTTACATAAAATCGAATCGAAATGTCAAAAAGTCTGTAACGACGTAAAAACACAAATTTGTGAGCATTTTCAACCTATTTTTTCGCGGCATGAAAATGCATTACAGAATCACGAAGCAGCCATAAAAGAACTGCAAATTATTGTTCATGAAAATCATGAGACCTTGCAAGCTAAAATTGACTCAGTTGCATCTACCGATTCGGTTACGCAACTTGCAAAAACTCAGGAAAACTTAAAGGACACAGTAGAAAGACACATGGAGGAAATTAGTTTATTATCAGAGGAAGTAGTTGAACTTTCGGATCAGCTAAATAATTTATCTACGAAGGTAGATGATAATCTGAATGACACAAAACCGGTACTCTTTAATAACACAGAAGAGAGCGAACAAATTAGGAAACTGAAACAAAATCTGAATCAAATTGATACGCAACACCAAAGAGAAATCCGGGAAGTACAAGATCAGCTAACACAGGTAATACAAGAATTACGTATTTCAGAGGACACTCGCGCCCCAATAAGGGAAGAGGGACATAGAAATACGGAACAGCCACAAAATAATAACATAGGGCATTTCGGAAGTTATGAAAGAAATTGGCAATGTGCACCGAATTTTGAGTTGGAACCGCCGAAGCGACGTAACAATGACCGACATGCGACTCGCCGACATGATGATTTTGACTATAAGCTGTTCATTACTACACGTAAATTCAAAACGTTTAAGAATTCTGCCAACGACATTCATCCACAAGCATGGCTCCATCAATTCTCTCATTGTTTTCCTCCCAACAGGTCGTTGGAACACAGATTAGAATTTATGTGTGGCTACTTAGAGAATGAACCAGCTGTAAGAATGCGATCGGTAATTCACGATTGCCACAGTGAAGGAGAGTTTTACCATGCCTTCCTCTCAGCATATTGGTCTCAAGCCACTCAAAACCGAGTAAAACATCGCATCATAATGATGAAACATTTCGAACAGTCTGAATTTTCCAGTCTTGTGAAATATTTTGAAGACATGTTGCACAAGAATCAGTACCTGACAAACCCATACAGCCTCTCAGAACTCATCCGCATTTGCTTACTCAAATTGCCTGAACATTTACGACATATTATTTTGGCAGGACGTTGCAAAGATGACATTGAAGCTTTTCAGGGACTTTTACAAGAACTAGAAATTGACACTGACAATCGCGTAATGCGAAAACAGGAACACAACAACTACAGGTCACATCCGTCGCAATTCCGCGATGAAAGAAATAATAACTGGACACGACAAGGCTATTCTCACAACACAAATCGTGACCAAAACAGACACCACCCGTATGACAACCATTGGCAGAGTAGTAATAACTACAGGGAAAGATCACCTCTCCGTGGTAATGACTATCACAGAGACAATAAGAGAAACAGACAATATGGGAACCAAAATAAATACTATCAAGGGAGACAGAATAATTTTAGACGCAACGGACCAGCGCACAGTTACGATTCAGGGAGAAATTCTCCACCACTTAACCGACAAGAAAGAAACTACAGGAACTACCGACATGACGACAGACGATGTGATCGTAACGACAGACCTGAATTGCATCAGAACTGGCGGGATTCAAACAGAGCTGGGCGCTCTCGTCACGGTGAATTTGTAGAAGTTAGGTCTCCTAATCCCAGTAACGACGCGCGCCAACAAAGGAACAGACAATGACTCGCACCGCAGGCAGCCGCGTGCGCCGGCTGGCTTAGGAAAAAATAGCATACACGCTAACCTTGAGAAACATTTTAGCATTCTTTACCGATGTATACAACATGACAATTGCGTTGAAGTTGAAACTCTGCGTACTAGGAAGAGTAAAGGTTTACACCACATTTCACATGTAAAACCGTTTATTGAAAGATAATCTGCTTTTTAACTTTGTCATTGCCATAAAACCTTTCACTTTACATTACTAGTATGCTTGTCAGACTTAGAATCTGTTAACATGCAACAATGTTTGAAGTTAAATATCCAGTCAAGAACCAAGAGAACTTATTGAAACAGAAATGACGAAAGCATTGTTATAGTGAACAGACGTCACAGTGTTATTGTGTGTGTACATTCTGGCTTGTTAGTTGCACGATTATGGAACGACTATAAGGCTTACATACTTAGAACTTTTACCAGTACTGCTAATGAGATTTTAATGCAACATTTTGGTTTACTTGAAAATACATTCTGGGTTTAAAGTACTTTCTGTGAGATACCAGACGACACAGTGGTTAGTTTATGTGACAACTACACAGTTTTATCACGACGCTACTAATGAGTGACAATTTACAATGTTGCTTTTGCGGTGTATCTGTTTTATATCTGCACAGTTTTTCTGAATTCTTCTGGAAAGTAAAACAGGTTTTAGTAGTAACTTTTGTGGTATAGCTACAATGAGATTGCCTTTTCCGTAGCACAACAATACGTTACAGCACAGTACTTTCTTCATCATGGCAATAAGCGTAATAACTAAGATATCTATACATAAAGCGTTTTACTTTCGTTTATCATGAGGTAAGTACATTGACTTCTGCAGAACTTAGCTTTCGGAGGACGATAACTACGACACTTCCACAGAGATTATGTTGCAACAAGACGCACATTTAGCGCTACAGGACACGTATTTGAGTGATTGATTTTGTACTTAAAAATATTTATTTTTAAAGATATTTGGAGTACAATAATACAAAGGTTTTCCGTGATACATTTCATTCCATTGCTGTAATCTGTAACACCTGAGGGTATAATTACATTAATTCTCAGGGGGGTACACACTTACTTTGTGTACCATGCGTGTGGCAACCACAAGGAACCCTAGCTAATATGGTATTTGCTTATACAACTTTACACATCGGTACCATATTTCTCTAACACACAAATTACACAGCTATCTGATCATTTAACTGAGAGATAAACATTTTTTACTACATCAGTGACACATGTTTACGCAATACACAGTTGGGTAACTTCACACGTATGAAACTGTATTTTGTCTGTACTTTGTAAACTGTTCATATTTTTTTTTCGGAACCATTGTGATACTATGAGAGCTTTGAATGATGTATTTGGTAAGGGAGCATGACTTTTAAAGTATGTTTGAGGTAGATGACACTATTGAAATGAGCAGAGAATTTTCTTTAGGTTTTGACATTATTGGAGCAAGCTACGACGATTTTGAGATTTGACTGAGGTGTTATGATGTTATTTTTACGACGACGATGTGTATTATGCTGTTGAGGTATGTTTATGATCAATAAGATGATGATACCGTATATGAGGAATTTGATTATGCTACGTGTTTCTAATAGGGACTCTGATTTATGAAAAGGATGTTGGAAACCAAGAAACGTACTTTAAGAGTTATGAAATGTGTGTGTATATGCGTGAATGTATTACAATGCAGACGAAAATTTTTTGGACACTGTTATATCAATAGCATTTTGTTTCTACAGATTTGTAACGCAAATTCTCGACCTGTGAAATATTTTTATGTGAGACTGTCACTGTAGCGGAAACTGTTGTCGTAAATATTTCCGTAAGAAAATTAAGTGACCACCTGCACGTAATGCGTCGTGGGCACCCAGCTGTGTCAGACGCCTGGAGAAAAAGCCATTAGCGCATGCCTTTCAGAGCACAGGAAGAAAAAAAAAAGGGAGGCCATTATCCTGGCCATTGTCATTCCTTTAGAGAAAGCATCGCAAATCCGACACGCTGATTACTTGGAAACATTTCGTACTTTCTGATATTTACTGAAATGCCTAATGAAATGACGAGAAATATTTTTACATCTGCACACCTGATTACGACAAGCGTCTTTCTACGAGAGTTGAGAGAATTTCTACTGACTTACGAAATGCCACATGACAATTGAATGACATTTTTATGCTTTGCTTTTCGTAGTTGCTTATTTCACTTGATATCTGGTTTCCAGCTGTGTTGCAGCATTGCTTTTATAAAATAAATTGCATTTGCTAATGTGAACACTTTCTGTCAACAGATCTATTAAATAATTATTTTATGATCCACATTCTTTAAAAAAGGAGCACTTGGAAAGGAAAGAACAATAAGAAGGAACTAGTAACTGTACACATAATTTTCTTTTCAAGTACATGGTAATATTTTTTTTTACAATAAGTTGTTGTGGTGCACCACTTTAATTACATAGACATTAAGATGTGAATATACATTTCCCTTATCTGCATTGTTGTTTTTACTGTAATATTTTTTCTGCTTGAGCTATGTCATGTTTAGATATAAGCTGCTGTTTGCCAGGCATAGTGCTACTGAACTTTAATTTGTGTTACTCTGCTAAGCCAGATTTATTTTTTTCTTTGCATCACAGTGCCCTATATTAGTTGTAATATTGCAATTGCTTTGGCATTTGTATTTTTGTCATTGATGTTTGTGTTAATTGTTTTGTGCTGCTGCATTGCCTCGTCCCTTAGTTTAGCATCTGAGCTCAGTAGATTTAAGTAAGCTTAAGAGGAGGTAGACTATATAAGAAACTGACTATGGACAATATGAAAAAGATTTGGGCCAAAATGAGTATTGTACACTGAGAAATAATTATATTGAAAGAAATATGAATAGAATACAGAAAGCATGCTTGGATAGGATTTTTTTGGTGGAAACAAAGGATGAAATAAGAGGAAAGATATATGAAGTTTTGGGTTGGACTGCAGTACCAAATGTTACACTGAAAACGAACCCTGTCCTTTCCTATTGGTGTTATCCCACTATGTGTGTGTGTACCCTTGTGTATTTGTTTTCTTCCTGTCTCTGTGTAGTTTCATAGAATTTTTTCTTCTTTTAATATTAAGCTACATTCACTATGATGAGGAATACTGTTATCCTCAAATATAATTGGCATTAATAATATGTTATTTACTTTGTAAAGATGTTAGACATTATTAATTCTGTTCTGTTCAATGCTCATGTGTGAAGTTGATGTTTCAAAAGTTATTGTGATCTTTTATGTATGTACTCATGTCATAATTCCACTGATGTATATGTTAGTTCGATTCTTTTGTAAAGCCTGTTTTACTACAAATGTTATCTGTATTGTTATGTTCTTTAATGATGTATTTTGTACCTTTGTTATTGTATTTTTATGTTACCAAATTGTAATTGTCACCAGTTCATGATATTATTAACTTGTTAGTTACATTTCACTGCACACGTTTCTGTTGGTCATAGTATATGGACTATATGTGAGAAGTTGGGACTGTTAGTGTTTGCACGTGTGTTACTAATTCAGCAAGGGACTGGATAACAGCATTGCTGGTTCTAAGGACAATTCCAAAAACTTTGTGAGTGCACAAGTGGTGGTTTATGGACTTGCTATATTATCTGCACGACTCTACGATGGTGATTGTGCACCTGCACAGTCGCAACAGATGGCTGCTAGCTTTCTCTACAAGGACTGCAGTGGGTCTACACCTTTGATGACTCACCAATACCATTATTTCTACGAGGACTGCAGTGGATCTGCACCTCTGGTGGCCCACCAATACCATTATTTCTACAAGGACTGCAGTGGGTCTACACCTTTGATGACTCACCAATACCATACTCTCTACCAGGACTCCAGTGGGTCTGCTCTGTGATGACTTACCTACCAATATTCTTCAAAACGTCGACTGACTCTGCTGTGGGTTTACTCTGTTGTGGCCCATTACCTGTCAGCATGTCGAGAGTCAGCACTGTCTTTCCGTTGGAAGGACAACACTACTTCTTCAAGACAGCATGGAAATCCACTACTTCTGTGTGCATTTTCTTTTACTGCTCAGACTTTGAGAAAAGAAACGGCAGTTTCACTGTGATGAGTGATCAGGACTGTCTTTATAGACTGTGAGAAAATTTGATCTTTTGACCAACATAATATCAATAAGTGTGTGCATTTGATTTCTTTGTTATTGTAATTATGAAAAATTTTATCAAATCATTATTGGCCACTGCCCAAAAAAAAAATTTGTAAAATTTTTTGTGGGGAGCATGGGGGCTATGTAAGTAGGCTGTTTATGTTTTCTTTATGTAAGTAGGCTGTTTATGTTTTCTTATTGGCAACGTTACGTAGCGCTCAATATGAAAATCACTGGCTGTGCTGTGTGCAGTCTGTGGCTAGTTTGCATTGTTGTCTGCCATTGTAGTGTTGGGCAGCGGCAGCTGGATGTTATGTAAGTAGGCTGTTTATGTTTTCTTTATGTAAGTAGGCTGTTTATGTTTTCTTATTGGCAACGTTACGTAGCGCTCAATATGAAAATCACTGGCTGTGCTGTGTGTAGTCTGTGGCTAGTTTGCATTGTTGTCTGCCATTGTAGTGTTGGGCAGCGGCAGCTGGATGTGAACAGCGCGTAGCGTTGCGCAGTTGGAGGTGAGCCGCCAGCAGTGGTGGATGTGGGGAGAGAGATGGCGGAGTTTTGAAATTTGTCATGAACTGCTATATTTATATATGATGATATCAAGGTAAATACATTGTTTGTTCTCTATTAATATCTTTCGTTTGCTAACTATCCCTATCAGTAGTTAGTGCCTTCAGTAGTTTGAATCTTTTATTTAGCTGGCAGTAGTGGCGCTCGCTGTATTGCAGTAGCTTGAGCAGCGAAGATTTTTGTGAGGTAAGTGATTTGTGAAAGGTATAGTTTAATGTTAGTCAGGGCCATTCTTTAGTAGGGAATTTTGAAAGTCAGATTACGTTGCGCTAAAAACATTGTGTGTCAGTTTAAGCACAGTCATGTATAATTGTTCAAAGGGGATGTTTCAATGGAGTATCATCTCAGTTGTGTGATTGGATTCCTGATTTCCTCTCAGAGAGGTCACAGTTCGTAGTGATACATGGTAAGTCATCCAGTAGAACAGAAGTGATATCTGGCGTTCCGCAAGGTAGTGCCATGGGCCCTCTGCTGTTCCTGATATACATAAATAATCTAGATAATAATCTGAACAGCCCCCTTACATTGTTTGCAGATGACGCTATAATTTAACAACCAGTCAAATCATCAGATGATCAATTCCAATTACAAAATGATATAGAGAGATTTCTGTATGGTGCGAAACGTAGCAATTGGCACTAAACAAAGGAAAGTGCGAGGTCATCCACATGGGTACTAAAAGAAATCCGATAAATTTTGGGTATACAATAACTCGTACAAATCTAAGGGCTGTCAGTTCCACTAAATACCTGGGAATTACAATTACGAGCAACTTAAAGTGGAAAGACCATAGAGATAACATTGTGGGGAAGGCGAAACAAAGACTGTGCTTTGTTGGCAGAACACTTAGAAGATGCGACACACCCACTAAAGAGACAGCCTATTACACTTGTCCATCCTCTGCTGGAATATTGCTGCGCGGTGTGGGATCTTTACCAGGTATGACTGACGGAGGACATCGAAAAAGTGCAAAGAAGGGCAGCTTGTTTTGTGTTATCGCGCAATAGGTGTGAGAGTGTCACTAATATGATACGGGAACAAAGGCGGTTTTCTTTGCGGCGAGATCCGTTTACGAAATTTCAATCACCAACTTTCTCTTCCGAATGCGAAAATATTTTGTTGACACTCAACTACGTGCGGAGAAACGATCATCATAATAAAATAAGAGAAATCAGAGCTCGAATGGAAAGAATTTAATGGTTGAAATGGCTCTGAGCACTATGGCACTTAACTTCTGAGGTCACCAGTCCCCTAGAACTTAGAACTACTTAAACCTACCTAACCTAAGGACATCACACACATCCATGCCCGAGGCAGGATTCGAACCTACGACCATAGCGGTGGCGCGGTTCCAGACTGTAGCGCCTAGAACCGCTCGGCCACTCCGGTCGGCGGAAAGATTTAGGTGTTCCTTCTTCCCACGCGCCATTCGAGAGTGGGATCATAGAAAAGTAGCATGAAAATGGTTCGATGAACCAGCTGCCGGCCACTTAAGTGTGAATTGTGGAGTTACGATGTAGATGTAGATGTAGATCAGTCATAGTAATTGCTAAGAATGCCAGAAGTGCAGTTCAATGTTGGAATAATTTATTCTCGGACGGCATCCTTGACACTATTGTCAAATACACAAATAAATACATTGAGATCAACAAGAGAAAGAGAGAGACATCACTTCCACAAATGTAACTTAACTCACAGTATTTATTGGTGTGTTGTATGTAGCAGGTGAGTACAGAGGAATCTTCAAAATCTCGAGAAACTTTGGGGCACTGAAGGTGACGGCGTTGAAAAATTCAGTCTCATGATGAATCTCAAACGGATTAGGTGTCTGATAGGTTACCTATGTTTTGACGACCAAACTACCAGAGCACAAATGGTAGAATTTGATGAGCTCCCTCGTATACGTTATGTTTTCGAAAAGTTCATAGAAAATTGTCATAAGAGCTTTTGCCTTGGAGATAACATCACAATAAATCAAATGCTTCCTGGTTTTCGTGGTACATGTGGTTTTTGGCAGTAAAAGCCCTCAAAACCAAAGGAATATGGAATAAAACATTTCGGTGTTGTTGACGCCAATATCATACAGAAAATGAACATGGATGTCCACGTTGCACTACAGCCTGCGGGTATTTTCTGTGTCAGCAACAACCCAACTGATGTTGTCAAGAGGATGACTAAGCCCTAATCTGGTCGAAATTTCACCGCTGATAGTTTTTTCTGATTTTGACCTCATCAGCAATTTGAAGACAAAAAAGCTGTCGTATGTTGGAACTGTCAGAAAAAATAAGAGACAATTGACATCAGATTTTATTTTTCTAAAAGGGAAGACCCAATACAGCAGTATGTTTGGCTTTAAAGATAGGAAGGTTTTGTTTCCTACATACCACGCCAGAACAAAAATGTAGTTTGGTAAACCCTTAACACAGGATGAAAGGATAAGCAAGCGTGACGAGGCATCCACAGTTGTAATGCCATTTGTCCTTTGAATACATTTATTCAAATAACAACATATAATATTAAGTGCAGTAACGATCAGACCCCCTTTAACAAACAACAATCAAAGGGCAAATACGTCACAAATGTATAACAAGAGATATACACACAATAAAGAACACTAGCCTTTCACATTAAGTATGAGACCCTGGTGCTCTTTCCCACATTCAGTCTACACTCGACCAAGCTATTTTGCTAATCGCAGAAACTGCTACGATTTACACACACATCAAAAAAAGTTTTATATTACCCGGTTCCCAGAACTCCTGAAGACAGACGTTGACTGCGGATTGTCACTAAACCCGCCCAAAGATGTAAACAACCATGCATGTGCAGCGCCTATTAGACGGAGGGCGTCCGACAGGCAAACAGTTCCATTCCACCAGGAAGGGGGTACACGGCTTCTGTTGTCTGTAGTTCAACCATGCCTAGACGGTCAATATCGCGGTTCGATCGCTTCCGTATTATTACTTTGTGCAAGGAAGTTCTCTCAACAACAGAAGTGTCCAGGGCGTCTCGGAGTGAACCAAAGCGATATTCTTCGGACATGGAGGAGATACAGTGAGACAGGAACTGTCGATGACATGCCTCGCTCAGGCCGCCCAATGGGTATTACTGCAGTGGATAACCGCTACCTACTGTTTCTGGCTCCGAGGAACCCTGACAGTAACGCCACCATGTTGAATAATGCTTTTCGTGCAGCCACAGGACGTGGTGTTACGACTCAAACTGTGCTCAATAGGCTGCATGATGCGCAACTTCACTCCCGACGTCCATGGCGAGGTCCATCTTTGCAACCACGACACCATGCAGCGCTGTACGGATGGGCCCAACAACATGCCGAATGGACCGTACAGGACTGGCATCACGTTCTCTTCACCAGTGAGTGTCGCATATGCTTTCAACCAGACAATTGCCGGAGACATGCTTGGAGGCAACCTGGTCAGGCTGAAGGCCTTACACACACTGTCCAGCGAGTGCAGCAAGGCGGAGGTTCCCTGCTGTCTTGAGGCCGACGGACACCGCTGGTGATCATGGAGGGCGCCGTAACGGCTGTACGATACGTGAATGCCATCCTCCGACCGATACTGAAACGATATCGGCAGCATATTGGCGAGGCATTCGTCTTCATGGACGACAATTCGCGCCCCCATCGTACACGTATTGTGAATGACTTCCTTCAGATAACGACATTGCTCGACTAGGGTGACCACCATGTTTTCCTGACATGAACCCTATTGAACATGCATGGGATAGATTGAAAAGGGCTGTTTATGGACGACGTAACCCACCAACCTCTCTGAGAGATCTACGCCGAATCGCCGTTGAGGAGTGGGACAACCTGGGCTAACATGAACTTGTCGACAGTGTGCGACGACGAATAGAACCATGCATCAATCCGATAGGACGTGCTACTGGGAATTAGAGGTACCAGTATGTACAGCAATCTGGACAACCACCTCTGAAGGTCCCGCTGTTTGGTGGTACAACATGCAATGTGTGGTTTTCCTGAGAAATGAAAAGGGAGGAAATGATTTTTATGTCGATTTCTATTCAAAATTTCTCTACCGGTTCCGGAAATCTCGGAACGGAGGTGATGCAAAACTTTTTTTGATGTGTGTAGTACAACCACTAATTTCATAAAACGCAAAAAGGTATTTCATAATCACATTAATAGTTCCTTATACCAAGAAAATAAGCGAATATACGCATAGAGCAGAAAATTTTGCACTCGCTTTTTTATAAAAAATGTTTCAAATAAACAGCACTTAGGTTCCTCTACAGGATACAAGGTGAAAGCAGTACATTGGCAGCTCAGGCTAAAGCCAGTGAAAATAACCTATGAATTCCTAATGGCTGAGAGAAAAATGGTGCAATATAGTTACTAAAATCTAAAATTCTAATAAGCAAGGTGTTGTGAGGGAAAGTATACAATTTTGAATATGAATACAGGGCGTAAAAGACACAAGAGAACTTAAGTTGCTCGTTCCAACAGACGGCCTTAGTTACTGTGCTAAGGCCAATCCCCTGCACCACGACACAAGTTAACAAACAACAAGGCAGTGCGTAACATCAAAAGGTCACCACTGCCGTGAGGCGTCGAGGAGTTGGCCGCAGCTGAGGCAAGTTAGTACAGTTAATAGCACTCCGTCTTCAGGCCACAAGTGGCCCATCGGGACCATCCGACCGCAGTGTCATCCTCAGATCAGGATGCGGATAGGAGGGGCGTGTGGTCAGCACACCGCTCTCCCGGTCGTTCCATGGTTTTCTTTGTCCGGAGACACTACTATTCAGTCGAGTAGCTCCTCAATTGGCATCACGAGGCTGAGTGCAACCCGAAAAATGGCAACAGCGCATGGCGCCCGGGATGGTCACCCATCCAAGTGCCGGCCACGACCGACAGCGCTTAACTTCGGTGATCTGGCGGGAACCGGTGTATCCACTGCAGCAAGGCCGTTGCCAGTGCTGTTAGTAAAAGGCACTAAATCAGTGAGGGCCAAAGAAGCTGCTTAACAATTATAAATGAAGCCCTTACAAGAACATGCCAAAGTGCAGCAACTTATCTTTAACTCTCGTAACAAAACATGAGTATTAAAGCCAGCCTCAGGCTTTAACCAAATGGCTAGTCATAATTAGAATAAGAGGCTCAGCGACAAATACAGCCGATAGCTGTCAGGCCACCAAACCGGTTGTTGGCGGATATTACAATAAGGCAGAAAGGAACGCGCTTACCACTGCAGAACTGGAACTAAACAGATTCTCGCGCGCATTAGCTGTTTAGCAACAGTTTAATCAAGGAAATCTGTAACGCAATTTGCGTTCGTATTAGGCATACAAGATTTAAATCCACTCCCCCACAGATAAAAAAATAAAAAGGAACTGCTAAAATAACCAGAAGCAGAAAATACAATACTAAATTTAATTGACTTTAAACTCTGGTGGTCATATGGTTAATTAAACATTTCAGTTCAATCAGAATTTCTTGTACCCATCCATAAGAAAACTCAGCCCCAGTTACACCACAAAATCGTTTAAGGAATACTAAAGCACTAAACTTCAATTAACAATACACTTATTAAAAAAAGTGTTGACATCAACTTATAAATATAACAGGGCAACCTTCAAAGTAATCATCAATACAATGAAAGGATAAATAACATTAGTTAAATAACTGCATTCGGCCACTGTAAATGGACAAGCGACCAAATTACACATGCAATTAGTAACACAGAAAACTACCCTTAGAGAGACACTGAAAGACACAAATACACAATTAATAAAAAATACCAATAAATAAAAAAGGGGCTCAATCAGTAATGACCTCAAGCTCAGCCCTTCTGGAAGCCACCAAGACCAGGCAAAGCCAGAAGCTCTCGTAATATGACCAATGTGCATGAAAGGTGCAAAAGGTGAAGGCAAGCTGAATATTGTGAGGGCAGCATTAAATATCCAGTCGCACACACCACTGAATCGTCTGAATCGCAAACCAACGAACGTCAAGACGAGTGGAATTCATACAACTGGGCGCTGTATCCCCAAAAATTGCAGCAGGCGAGAAACGCTAAGACCGTGACCAGAAAAAGCACCTTAGAAATACAGCTGCCGCTGGTAATACGGGCCGCTGGTCGTCCTGGTCCGCCGACCCCAGCTGCTCGCTTACTCTCGCTGTACTGGCTCCCTCCGCGTTCCGTCATCTTCTCGATGCACCGCCAGAGATATCGCTTCGCAGAGAGAATCGATACTCAGAGGGAAATATGGCGACATAAATTTGTACGTCTACGGAAGGGACGGAAGAATCGATAAGGAGCCTTCGCCATGGCTCATGATGCTTGTATCTTTGCAATGTCAATGACAATGATCATAAATCTGGAGAGAGAAATAAACCGGAGATAGTCGCTTTCTGGAGAAAAAAAAGAGAGACCAGAAACACTAAGTGCGGGCCAATGATAATTTCTTTCACACTGTTGAATGAGGGTGGTGAGGGTGGTATCAACTCCCAGGTTATCTACTTCGGGAGTCAAGAGGAGAAACTGCCTAGAAGAGTGTACCTAAAATCGCTGGCACACCAACTTGTTCTTGGAGAACCACGCAGAAGAAGTATGAAGAAGGTTGGGTTCCCTTCCAGCTTGCGAAGCCGATTCAAGAGAATTATCTCCACAGAAGACAGAGGGAAACCACCACCTCCCCACCACACAGAAGACGTAGATGTATCACCTACATTACAGAAATGGTTCACAGAAGAATGTCAAACTTTGAATGTAAAAACTGCCACATCGCGATGTGCTTATCCCATACAAATATGGTCTGCCAACTTTGCTTCTCTGTCCGCCAACTTATTTCTTTTGGGAATTCTGAGTGAGTGTGAAAGGCACCACCGCAAAAATAGTGACTTAAATTTGAATCCGTGGTGGATTCAAAATTTCGGTCATTTGTCTTTCGTTTCGTTTGTGTTTAATAAAAAGGTTTTTTATCATCTATTTCCATATGTTCTGTTTCTACACATTCCCATGAAAGCTGCTGATTGCATTCAGATTACCATCCAAGATGCTACTCCAGGTGGGTGTAAAATGAATGTGCGCAACGAAAAATAATAAACGCAAAAAGGATGATTTGGCCCTGTCTGACTACCCCCTGAAGCAGATATTATGATCTCTTAATTCTAAAAATTACAATCTAAACATAAATGAATGGTGAAGGCAACTAACACTACTAAATGATAAACGTTGTTGGTCGACATATATTTATTATAGATTAAAATCAATCTTTAAGTACAATTGTCTATATTTCCTAACTAAAATTATTAAATCAGTTGCCCAACTCTGCCCCTTATTATGACTGCGTTGTCTAATGTCATTAACGCGAAATTACTGACATCATCTATGTACCAAACACTAGAAGACTCTACTTTCAAAGATGATCTACTTTGGTGTGGAACCTCAGTGGAAATCAACTAACGTGATCACAGCTGTTTAGCTTTCATAGCCCTAATAAGCCGAAGCAATCTGCTATATCACCGTATGTACTGCGTCCGGTGCGTCGAAGTGATGGTTCTCGTACTCGTCTGTGACGATGGGAGAGCTCCAGCCACAAATAAACTCTTTCAAACACTAGGATGGCAAAAGGCGGTCCTCTGACTAATATACTCGAATACTGTCTTCTCCTCTCTGTGTTCTACAGACGAGAAACGCGAAGTCCCAGCCACAAGGACGGAGTTCAAATAACGTCTCAACGTAAGTATAGGCAGAAGAAGTGCTCTCAATTACTGAACTCTGTGTACTCAACACCGATTTCCAACCCAGAGGCGAGGTCCAGAACCGTATAGTTCCGCAACAGTACAGTGCCTAACTGTTCTAACTATAAACTCTCCTGAGAGCAAAGACAGCAAGTCCGTCTGTACGAACAAAGCTGATATCGAGCGACCGTCACACACGGGCGCTCGCAACGGAAGACCTCGTCTCTCCACCGCTGGCTTCCCAGCAAGGCTCAGCTCCCCATTATCGTAATTCCGAAAACGAATCATATTCCCGAAACCACGGAATGTTTTCCCTCTCTACACATTCTTCCAAACGCCGACCAACCATATTTCAGTCTTTTGTCGTTCAGCGCGGAAAGTTTGCCAGGAGAAACCTCTACTCGTCCAATGGTACGCTTCTGTGTAAAAATGCTTGGAAATAACCCAGCCTGCGGGATTTCCGAGGTGGCGCTTCTTCGTTCCTCTCACCTGTGTCCAAGATTTGCAGAGTTTCGGAAGTATTATCCGGATATCCTTCCGGCCCTGCTACAATATCAGCCGGCCGTCACCCTGTTGTGCACCAGAGGTCAGGTGCCACGATGTTCGTCTAGCTACTTCCTGTTTTTAACCAGCACCAACACCTGTGCGGGCCTTCCACCCAGAGCTTGAGTTCGGCTTGCCGTTTCATCTCTACTGGCGTTCCAACCTCTACTGGAATTGGCAATCATTCATTACACCGTTTTTATAATAAAGACACTCCGTCACCTTTCATGCAATAAGCATCAACAATTATTTCCAAGGCGCAGTTGATGATGTGAGTCTCCTTTTTTTTTTTTTTTGGTCATCAGTCTACTGACTGGTTTGATGCGGCCCGCCACGAATTCCTTTCCTGTGCTAACCTCTTCATCTCAGAGTAGCACTTGCAACCTACGTCCTCAATTATTTGCTTGACGTATTCCAATCTCTGTCTTCCTCTACAGTTTTTGCCCTCTACAGCTCCCTCTACTACCATGGAAGTCATTCCCTCATGTCTTAGCTGATGTCCTATCATTCTGTCCCTTTTCCTTATCAGTGTTTTCCACATATTCCTTTCCTCTCCGATTCTGCGTAGAACCTCCTCATTCCTTACCTTATCAGTCCACCTAATTTTCAACATTCGTCTATAGCACCACATCTCAAATGCTTCCATTCTCTTCTGTTCCGGTTTTCCCACAGTCCATGTTTCACTACCATACAATGCTATACTCCAGACGTACATCCTCAGAAATTTCTTCCTCAAATTAAGGCCGGTATTTGATATTAGTAGACTTCTCTTGGCCAGAAATGCCTTTTTTTTCCATAGCGAGTCTGCTTTTGATGTCTTCCTTGCTCCGCCCGTCATTGGTTATTTTACTGCCTAGGTAGCGGAATTCCTTAACTTCATTGACTTCGAGACCCTCAATCCTGATGTTAAGTTTCTCGCTGTTCTCATATCTACTACTTCTCATTACCTTCGTCTTTCTCCGATTTACTCTCAAACCATACTGTGTACTCATTAGACTGCTCATTCCGTTCAGCAGATCATTTAATTCTTCTTCACTTTCACTCAGGACAGCAATTTCATCAGCGAATCCTATCACTGATATCCTTTCACCTTGTATTTTAATTCCACTCCTGAACCTTTCCTTTATTTCCACCATTGCTTCCTCGATGTACAGATTGAAGAGTAGGACCGAAAGGCTACAGCCTTGTCTTACACCCTTCTTAATACTAGCACTTCGTTCTTGATCGTCCACTCTTATTATCCCCTCTTGGTTGTTGTACATATTGTATATGACCCGTCTCCCCCTATAGCATACCCCTACTTTTTTCAGAATCTCGAACAGCTTGCACCATTTTATATTGTCGAACGCTTTTTCCAGGTTGACAAATCCTATGAAAGTGTCTTGATTTTTCTTTAGCCTGGCTTCCATTATTAGCCGTAACGTCAGAATTGCCTCTCACGTCCCTTTACTTTTCCTAAAGCCAAACTTATCGTCACCTAGCGCATTCTCAATTTTCTTTTCCGTTCTTCTATATATTATTCTTATAAGCAGCTTCGATGCATGAGCTGTTAAGCTGATTGTGCGATAATTCTCGCACTTGTCAGCTCTTGCCGTCTTCGGAATTGTGTGGACGATGCTTTTCCGAAAGTCAGATGGTATATCGCCAGACTCATATATTCTACACACCAACGTGAATAGTCGTTTTGTTGCCACTTCCCCCATTGATTTAAAGGAGACTCTAAAATCATTGAGTCTCCTTTAAATGTTCATATATACGACGTACAACTTATCAAATGGTATCTAATTGTGGTTCACGGCAAAGTATGGGGATGAGTGCTTGTGAGGTGCGAAATTATAGCCACCTTACAACCAAAGCAGTAAATGTGAGATAATAGCTGTTTTCAAAATCTGTGCTCTTTGCTCCCGAACAGAGGAGTCCCAGAATAGCGCCTGACGGGGAGGCTTAACACCAAATTCACTTCAGTGTCCTGACGGATACGTTCGTCCTAGGTCACAAATTGATTTCTGTGGTTATTTAAAGCAGCACTGCTTGCTTTTAGCACTGTCAACTCTAAGCAAATGCATCTTCTCTCGGTCGTTAAGTGAAAGTCGACCGCCACTGCGTTGTCAATGGTAAGCCGTGATTGCTGAAATTTGGTATTTTCGATACGATGATGGCAGTATCCGTCTCGGAATATTCAACTCCCAAACGATTTCCGAAGTGAAACGTCCCATGCGTCCAGCTCCGACTACCATTTCGCACTCAAAGTCTATTAATACCCGCAGCGCGGCCGTGATCACGCCGGAAACTTTCTCACATGGATCACCTGAGTACAACTGACAGCAGCGAAAACGCATTCCCATTTCATCCCTTACGTGCGCCACACTACCGCCATCTACGAGGTGCATTCAAATTCTAAGGCCTCCGATTTCTTTTCTAACTAACTACTCACCCGAAATCGATGAAACTGGCGTTACTTCTCGACGTAATCGCCCTGCAGACGTACACATTTTTCACAACGCTGACGCCATGATTCCATGGCAGCGGCGAAGGCTTCTTTAGTAGTCTGTTTTTGACCACTGGAAAATCGCTGAGCCAATAGCAGCACGGCTGGTGAATGTGCGGCCACGTAGAGTGTCTTTCATTGTTGGAAAAAGCCAAAAGTCACTAGGAGCCAGGTCAGGTGAGTAGGGAGCATGAGGAATCACTTCAAAGTTGTTATCACGAAGAAACTATTGCGTAACGTTAGCTCTATGTGCGGGTGCGTTGTCTTGGTGAAACAGCACATGCGCAGCCCTTCCTGGACGTTTTTTGTTGCAGTGCAGGAAGGAATTTGTTCTTCAAACCATTTTCGTAGGATGCACCTGTCACCGTAGTGCCCTTTGGAACGCAATGGGTAAGGATTACGCCCTCGCTGTCCCAGAACATGGACACCATCATTTTTTCAGCACTGGCGATTACCCGAAATTTTTTTGGTGGCGGTGAATCTGTGTTCTTCCATTGAGATGACTGGCGCTTTGTTTCTGGATTGAAAAATGGCATCCACGTCTCATCCATTGTCACAACCAACGAAAAGAAAGTCCCATTCCTGCTGTCGTTCCGCATCAACATTGCTTGGCAACATGCCACACTGGCAGCCGTGTGGTCGTCCGTCAGCATTCGTGGCACCCACCTGGATGACACTTTTCGCATTTTCAGGTCGTCATGCAGGATTGTGTGCACAGAACCCACAGAAATGCCAACTCTGGAGGCAATCTGTTCAACAGTCATTCGGCGATCCCCCAGAACAATTCTCTCCACTTTCTCGATCATGTCGTCGGACTGGCTTGTGCGAGCCCTAGGTTGTTTCGGTTTGTTGTCACAAGATGCTCTGCCTTTATTAAACTATCGCACCAATGAACGCACTTTTGACACATCCATAACTCCATCACCACATGTCTCCTTCAACTGTCAATGAATTTCAATTGGTTTCACACCACACAAATTCAGAAAACGAATTATTGCATGCTGTTCAAGTAAGGAAAACGTCGCCATTTTAAGTATTTAAAACAGTTCTCATTCTCGCCGCTGACGGTAAAATTGCATCTGCCGTACGGTGCTGCCATCTCTGGGATGTATTGACAATGAACGCGGACTCATTTTAAAACAATGTGCATGTTTCTATCTCTTTCCAGTCCAGAGAAAAAAAATCGGAGGCCTTAGAACTTGAATGCACCTCGTATATACACTCCTGGAAATTGAAATAAGAACACCGTGAATTCATTGTCCCAGGAAGGGGAAACTTTATTCACACATTCCTGGGGTCAGATACATCACATGATCTCACTGACAGAACCACAGGCACATAGACACAGGCAACAGAGCATGCACAATGTCGGCACTAGTACAGTGTATATCCACCTTTCGCAGCAATGCACGCTGCTATTCTCCCATGGAGACGATCGTAGAGATGCTGGATGTAGTCCTGTGGAACGGTTTGCCATGCCATTTCCACCTGGCGCCTCAGTTGGACCAGCGTTCGTGCTGGACGTGCAGACCGCGTGAGACAACGCTTCATCCAGTCCCAAACATGCTCAATGGGGGACAGATCCGGAGATCTTGCTGGCCAGGGTAGTTGACTTACACCTTCTAGAGCACGTTGGGTGGCACGGGATGCATGCGGACGTGCATTGTCCTGTTGGAACAGCAAGTTCCCTTGCCGGTCTAGGAATGGTAGAACGATGGGTTCGATGACGGTTTGGATGTACCGTGCACTATTCAGTGTCCCCTCGACGATCGCCAGTGGTGTACGGCCAGTGTAGGAGATCGCTCCCCAGACCATGATGCCGGGTGTTGGCCCTGTGTGCCTCGGTCGTATGCAGTCCTGATTGTGGCGCTCACCTGCACGGCGCCAAACACGCATACGACCATCATTGGCACCAAGGCAGAAGCGACTCTCATCGCTGAAGTCGACACGTCTCCATTCGTCCCTCCATTCACGCCTGTCGCGACACCACTGGAGGCGGGCTGCACGATGTTGGGGCGTGAGCGGAAGACGGCCTAACGGTGTGCGGGACCGTAGCCCAGCTTCATGGAGACGGTTGCGAATGGTCCTCGGCGATACCCCAGGAGCAACAGTGTCCCTAATTTGCTGGGAAGTGGCGGTGCGGTCCTCTACGGCACTGCGTAGGATCCTACGGTCTTGGCGTGCATCCGTGCGTCGCTGCTGTCCGGTCCCAGGTCGACGGGCACGTGCACCTTCCGCCGACCACTGGCGACAACATCGATGTACTGTGGAGACCTCACGCCCCACGTGTTGAGCAATTCGGCGGTACGTCCACCCGGCCTCCCGCATGCCCACTATACGCCCTCGCTCAATGTCCGTCAACTGCACTTACGGTTCACGTCCACGCTGTCGCGGCATGCTACCAGTGTTAAAGACTGCGATGGAGCTCCGTATGCCACGGCAAACTGGCTGACACTGACGGCGGCGGTGCACAAATGCTGCGCAGCTAGCGCCATTCGACGGTCAACACCGCGGTTCCTGGTGTGTCTGCTGTGCCGTGTGTGTGATCATTGCTTGTACAGCCCTCTCGCAGTGTCCGGAGCAAGTATGGTGGGTCTGACACACCGGTGTCAATGTGTTCTTTTTTCCATTTCCAGGAGTGTATGTGCGTATACTATCCCATGACTTTTGTCACCTTAGTGTACACCCCACCGGCGGCTCCAGGAACTCCAGCGCACAGCCCAGTTCAGTCATCACCATCTTCTTGCGTGCTGCTTAACAAGCATTTTTCCTCGCGCCACGTCGCCCCCCATCACAGGCCTGAGTCACAATCAATGTCTTTGTGCCAGGTTAAGATTTCAGAGAAAAACTGATCCCACGTATCGAGTCTTTCCAGTTCGCGTCAGTATGTGTTTACTTCAGTTTTTTTGAGTATTTTACCAATATGACAATGCAGGAACTCGATGTGGGACCGCCAATGTACAGTCTCTTTACTGACGGTAGTGCAATTACATTGCGTAGTGCGATAGCGTTCTCCGAAAAGGCGTGGAGGTCGCGCACCACGGAATGGAGGCTCATTCGTCATTCTGCGTGGATGGTAACGGACCATATCGAAAGTCAAATGCCTGCAGCGACAATCGAAACTCGAGATCGGTAACTACTCTCTTAGCAAAACCTCATCCCTGGCATTTACGGACGTCTTGTGGACCATATTTTGCTCTTACTACAGGAACGGTTTGGAAGCATAGGGGATCCAGTACTAGAATTAGAATGTAAAGGAGCTTTGGAGGACTAAAGATCAAATAAGGGAGAAGGGATAGACAACATATTATCAGAATTTCTAAAATCATTGGCGGATGTGGCAACAACACGACTACTCACATTCGTGCGTAGAATGTATGAGTCTGGCGACATACCATCTGACTTTCGGAAAAATATCGTCCACACAATTCCGAAACTGCAAGAGCTGACAAAAGCGAGAATTATCGCACCATCAGCTTAACAACTCATGCATCCAAGTTGCTTACAAGAATGATATACAGAAGATCTGAAAAGAAGATTGAGGATATGCTAGGTGACAATCAGTTTGGTAAAGGCACCAGAGATTTAATTCTGACATTGCGACTGATAATGGAAGTAAGACTAAAGAAAAATCTAGATACATTCATAGGATTTGTCGAACTGGAAAAAGCGTTCCACAATGTAAAATCGTGCAAGATGTTCAAAATTCTGAGAAAAATAGGGATAAGCTATAGCGAGAGACCGGTAATATGGAATATGTACAGGAGCAAAGAGGGAATAATAAGAGCGGACGACCAGGAACGAAGTGCTCGGATTAAAAGGAGTGTAAGACAGGTATGTAGCATTTCGCCTCTACTGTTCAATCTGCATATCTAAGAATCAATTATGGAGGTTCAGGGGTTGAATTAAAATTCAAGGTGAAAGGATATCAATGATACGATTCGCTGATGACATTGCTATCCTGAGTGAAATTGAAGAAAAATTACATGATCTGCTGAATGGAATGAACAATCTAATGAGTGTAGAATTTGAGAGTAAATCGAAGAAAGACGAAAGTAATGAGAAGTAGCAGAAACGAGAACATCGAAAAACTTAACACAATCGATGGTCACGAAGTTGACGAAGTTAAGGTGTAACCAATGACGGACGGAGCAAGCAGGACATCAAAAGCAGACTAGCAATGGCAAAAAGGGCATTCCTGGCCAAGAGAAATTTACTAGTATCAAAGATTGACCTTAATTTGAGGAAGAAATTTATGAGAACGTACGTCTGGAGTACAGCATTGTAAGGCAGTGAAACATGGACTGTGGGAAAACCGGAACAGAAGAATATAGAAGCACTTGAGATGTAGTGCTACAGACGAATGTTGAAAGTTAGATGGACTGATAAGGGAAGGAGTGAGAAGGTTCTGCGCAGAATCGGAGAGGGAAGTAATATATGGAAAACACCGACTAAGAGAAGGGACAGGATGACAGGACATCTGCTAAGACATAAGGGAACGAGAATGAAATTTTCACTCTGCAGCGGAGTGTGCGCTGATATGAAACTTCCTGGCGGATTAAAACTGTGTGCCCGACCGAGACTCGAACTCGGGACCTTTGCCTTTCGCAGGCAAGTGCTCTACCAACTGAGCTACCGAAGCACGACTCACGTCCGGTACTCACAGCTTTACTTCTGCCAGTACCTCGTCTCCTACCTTCCAAACTTTACAGAAGCTCTCCTGCGAACCATGCAGAACTAGCACTCCTGAAAGAAAGGATATTGCGGAGACATGGCTTAGCCACAGCCTGGGGGATGTTTCCAGAATGAAATTTTGACTTTGCAGCGGAGTGTGGCAGAAGTAAAGCTGTGAGTACCGGTGGTGAGTCGTGCTTCGGTAGCTCAGTTGGTAGAGCACTTGCCCGCGAAAGCAAAGGTCCCGAGTTCGAGTCTCGGTCGGACACACAGTTTTAATCTGCCAGGAAGTTTCATAAGGGAACAATTTCCATGGTACTAGAGGGACATGTGGGGGGCGAAAACTATAGAGGAAGACAGTGATTGGAATACATCCAGCAAATAATTGAGAACATAGGTTGCAAGTGCTACTCTGAGATGAAGAGATTGGCACACGAGAGGAATTCGTGGCGGGCAGCATGAAATCAGTCAGTAGACTGACGACCCAAAAAAAAAAAAAAAAAAAAAAAGGAAAAATCTAGCCATCTGTCTCTTACGATCTCTCTCTCTCTTTCTATCTCTCTCTGAAGGGTGAGCTTTGCATTAGATCAAGTCTGCTCCAAACCTCTGACATTATGGTCGAAAATAGATCCACTGTGCATTACGCTAATAGTTGCTGTTTGAAATAAGTTAAACGTACCACCTTCGTCTTGTGCTTACTTCCAAATTCCGTGTTATGTCAATACTATCACAAGCGCCCTCAGGCTGAAATGAATCACACATACGTTACAGCACGACAAATCACAGCGGAGGGAGCAACTGAAATTAGTACGAACGTCCTCTTGTTCACACTAGGCTTTGAACTGAAGGTCAAATTCACAATGCACACGAAACATTACATAGAACTTCGAAAAAAAAAAAAAAAAAGCAGAACACGAAACCGTTATTAGCACAGCAATACTCGTGGACAACATAGTTTGATACTGTATATTAAGTAAATGAGCAGCCACTCTGGAATATTTTGGGGAAATTGGTGAAATCAATTTATTCTAAAGGCACAAGCCGCGTCTTTCAAACAGATGCAGCACAAGTTCTCACATTGCCTACGTGACAACCCAGCCCGACTTTGAGGAAGAGAAGTTTATTCCAGTAAGCGTTGCTGATAGGCCACGCCTCCACGTACTCTGCTGAACAAACCGGCTACGGGTGTCGCCATGGCTAGCCAATACGGAGGCGCGACAAAGCAGCCACGTGGTTGCTGCTGGCCATGTCCTGGGGAGCAGAGGGCAGAGAGAGACACTCCCGTGTCATTCTACGCTGCGGACAGCTCTCTGTGCTCCAGGGCCCGCCACCAGGCACACGAAAGTGAAATGCCTCGTCTAAAGCTTCCTATTCCAGTATCTTACCCAACCACCTACACCGGCAGTTGGCCTTTGGCCTTTACTTCTGCCGGCAGGGGAACCCTTCTGTATTCCAAGTACCAATAAAATACTACAGTTCAATGAGTTTTAATTTCAGACCACCTCCGTTCCGATGACCCCTCACCACTCTGACCACGTTCGTCTTGTTGTGCCGCGCCGGGTAGCCGTGCGGTCGGGGGCGTCTTGTCGCGGTTAGCGAGGTTGCCCCGTCGGAGGTTCGAGTCCTCCCTCAGGCATGGGTGTGTGTCATGTCCTAAGCACAAGTTAGTTTAAGTTGGATTAAATAGTCCGTAAGCATAGAGACCGATGACCTCAGCAGTTTCGTCCCATAGTCCTTACCAAAAATTTCCAAATTTTCCTCTTCTTTTACGCTTGCACAATTGATTTATACTTGGAATGCGCACTTATGTTAACAACAAATGAAACAGAGACTCCTACTTCTTCTGAAAAATCCATTAACAGAATATTCCAGGGTGGACCAGTAGTGTGCAATAATTTTTTTAAATCGAGTCATATTGATATTTTACTACAGAAATATTTACAAGTAATTACGAGGTGCATTCAAGTTCTAAGGCATCCGATTTTTTTTTCTAATTAACTACTCACCCGAAATCGATGAAACTGGCGTTAATTCTCGACGTAATCGCCCTGCAGACGTACACATTTTTCACATAGCTGACGCCATGATACCATGGCAGCGGCGAAGGCTTCTTTAGGAGTCTGTTTTGACCACTAGATAATCGCTGAGGCAATAGCAGCACGACTGGTGAAAGTGCGGCCACGGAGAGTGTCTTTCATTGTTGGAAAAAGCCAAAAGTCACTAGGAGCCAGGTCAGGTGAGCAGGGAGCATGTGGAATCACTTCAAAGTTGCTATCACGAAGAAACTGTTGCGTAACGTTAGCTCGGTGTGCGGATGCGTTGTCTTGGTGAAACAGCACACGCACAGCCCTTCCTGGACGTTTTTGTTGCAGTGCAGGAAAGAATTTGTTCTTCAAAACATTTTAGTAGGATGCACCTGTTACCGTAGTGCCCTTTGGAACGCAATGGGTAAGGATTACGTCCTCACGGTCCCAGAACATAGACACCATCATTTTTTCAGCACTGGTGGTTACCCGAAATTTTTTTGGTGGCGGTGAATCTGTGTGCTTCCATTGAGATGACTGGCGCTTTGTTTCTGGATTGAAAAATGGCATCCACGTCTCATCCATTGTCACAACCGACGAAAAGAAAGTCCCATTCATGCTGTCATTGCGCATCAACATTGCTCGGCAACATGCCACACGGGCAGCCATGTGGTCGTCCGACAGCATTCGTGGCACCCACCTGGATGACACTTTTCGCATTTTCAGGTCGTCATGCAGGATTGTGTGCACAGAACCCACAGAAATGCTAACTCTGGAGGCGATCTGTTCAACAGTCATTCGGTGATCCCCCAAAATAATTCTCTCCACTCACTCAATCAAGTCGTCAGACTGGCTTGTGCGAGCCCGAGGTTGTATGGGTTTGTTGTCCCACGATATTCTGCCTTCATTGAACTGTTGCACCCACGAACGCACTTTCGATACATCCCTAACTCCATCACCACATGTCTCCTTCAACTGTCAGTGAATTTCAATTGGTTTCACACCACGCAAATTCAAAAATGGACGGTTGCACGCTGTTCAAGTAAGGAAAACGTCACCATTTTAAGTATTTAAAACAGTTATCATTCTCGCCGCTGGCGGTAAAATTCAATCTGCCGTACAGTGCTACTTCGTATTTCTGCTGTATTGTAGTACTGCAGTATTTCGTTATAAAGATTTTAAGTGGCGTTTAAGGTCGTCATTGGTTCGGATATTGTTTAAAACGAATTTGCTTCGCGTCAACCTTCATATTTATTTGACAAAGGTCGTGAACTAACTCCATCAGAAGAAATAACTTAACTGGCGCCGGTTTCTGCAGACATTTATCTAGGTTTATCCGGGTTTCAGCTAGTCAGTCAGGCCGTGTCCGCTGCCGCGCGGCTCTTCTCCACTTGCACGGTCATTGCCACTCCAACCACCTAAAAAAAATTTTAAAAAGATTTTTAAATTTTAGCTACCGCTTTTACCAGATGACGGTATATTGGACGTGGATGGTGGGGAGTGGCTACAGGGCAATGTTCAACGTTACCCTGTTATAAACAACGTATATTGTCTGCAGTTGGAAGGAGACACAACATTGGTCGTATTTTTTTTGTTTTATTATCCTCAAAATCGATTTTCGGTCACTTAGTGACCATCCTCAGTGCTGTAATATACAATTAAAATTGGTAGGCACTGGTGATGTGATCGCTCTAAGCTTGTTGATACCAGTGCCTACCAATTTTAATTGTATATTACAGCACTGAGGATGGTCACTAAGGGACCGAAAATCGATTTTGCGGATAATAAAACAAAAAAATACGACCAATGCTGTGTCTCCTTCCAGTTGTATCCATTATCTGGTCGTGGTGCACAGAACACTCCATGGAGTCGCCAATCAGTATATTGTCTGAGTATGCACCGATGAGTGGTGCGAAACCGGTCGCAGATTTAATAAAAATCATTGATACTGCCAGTGAGGAATTTTCTGTGGAAAAATGTCGGAGTTTCGCTGTGGTTGCCCAACCCACGAAACAACATATCTAGGTGTGGGTAAGACTCAAACATTTCCAATTTTATTATAGAGGTCAGTTTCGAGACATGCCCCACCACAGGAACAAAATTTTATACGTGGCACACGAAACTTACTACATACACTTGGTTCTAGAAGCATATGACAGTTCTTTAACAAAGGAAAACTCTGTACTCCGGATTACAGGAGATGGTGAACAGACGGCTATGTTCGATAGCGTTTGATAAGCGGAAGTCGTGGATTTTACTTAATTTGCTGGAGAGTTAAGATAATTTTGTAAAGGTGTTGGGTTCGTACCACCAGGTTACGGGGTCATTCTGCTATTCTGAGGGGTTTCACTACATTGCAGGAGTAGAGTTTACTCTTCTTCTTTCAAAAACAAATGTGCAAGGTCTTGCTGCAATGTAAAATGTCTTTTTTCAGCTTGTGTATATTTTCCTTAAGAACTTAGATGCTATGTGAACAGACAATAATAAGCAATTTTCTCCATTATTTAATAGGAAAAAAGGAAGAAAAAATTCAGAATATGTTGTAATTTCAGCGAAACGTGTCTGGGTAAAAATCCAAGAGAAACTGTGTCTGCTGGAGGTGAAACCTTACAAAAACCAGTTTATGTGTAAGCAAACTCGGACACAAGAAAGAGCTTCAACTTCATGAATATCGAGTGGCGGTTTCCATTGAGATTTAGCATTTTAGACATCAGATGGAGCACATGTCTACATTGCTACTGGTTTTTGTGCATCTATGTATAACATCCAGGAAGCAATCATCAAATAAAGCAATGTAACATATTAGGCTGTGTCATCAAAAGGACCAGTTAAAGAACGGCTTTACACAAGTGCCCTCGGGCGGACTCGTACAGCCGTCTCATGTTGCCTTCCGCTCGGCTAGCAGTGTACATTAACACTCGCTGTAAATCAAACATCTCTCCAGTTACTGTTCTCATCCATTGCCGACGCTTATAATGGCGCCAGCGTAACAATAAAACGGACGCGGAGGAAACCCCGCTGATTGCGGCGCCGATACGCGTCGTATGCAAAGGAGGCGAGACGGAGATCATTAAAACTATTATTGTCTGTCGGAGTACACAACGGTCTAATCTAATATTAAATCCTTATCGGCACGAAAACAATTAATACCTCCGTGTCGGCGCTGTCGGACATCGGAACAGGCGCCTTCTGCGGGGAACACAACGGAAAGTGCGCCGGCGAACGAGAAAGGGAAGTGGTGGGCGGCGCTAAAACTCAAAAGGCCCGTAATTAATTCCATAAAAACCATTCTCGCTTTTCAGCAGTCAGTGTGCGCTAACGACCTGTCAATAAATTCGTAAATTATTTTGAACTGGTCGTCTGGCCTTTGGCACAAAGGAGGATCGCTGCGAGCCGCCGTCACATCTCACGTTGTGGCGCCGCGGCGCGCGTGCGCGTATTTCATATTTAAATTTCGGACCGCGAGGGGGCGGGACAGGGGAGCGCCCGCCGGCGCTGATACAATCTCGCGGCGCGTCCGCCATTACTGCCTCAATCAGAGCCGGACGGCCCGTCCGGGAACAAAAGCGGCGCGCCCCGCGCGTGGGCGCATGCGCACTGGCGGACACCGCGCTGCGCGTGCGCCGACGGGTTAATTGTGGCCTGCCCTGGGGTGCGGCGCTCTCTGCCTAGCGCCTGGATAAACGCCGTTAGGTGTGCCGCTAGCCGTACACGGTAATTCGCCTTCCGATAATTGTTCGACTTACTGTTGCCATTATTATCGATTTCCTCATACTACCAAAGAAGGCATGTGAACAGTAAGAAGTTGGAGTGATGGGTAAATAGCGATAGCGTCTACAATATTAGTCATCGCACTGATGATGATGACGAAGTCCCACACTCCGAGGAGCGTAGGGGACGATGCGGGAGACCCGCACCGCTATACTAGGCAAGGTCCTAGTGGAGTTGATTTGCCATTGCCTTCCTCCAACCGTAAGGGGGAATGAATGATGATGATTAAGACGACACAACAACACCCAGTCATCACAAGGCAGGAAAAATCCCTGACCCCGCCGGGAATCGAACCCGGGACCTCGTGCGCGGGAAGCGAGAACGCTACCGCAAGACCACGAGCTGCAGACAGTCATCGCACTATTTGTAGATAATTATGGAATATCAAGCCCACACGAGAAATCACTTTTTTGTCAGTAATTTTATGCTCCATCCACGTAACTTAAGTCCTGCATATTACAATGAACAGTTGCTCTTGACATAAATAAGGTTGGGATACACATATACAGTATATTGCTGTGACATACACACACAGTGAAAAAACCTCCAGTACCGTGTTTGTTGGGCGAAAAGGAGGCATGCCTGTAGATGTTATATTGCATCCAACTACCAGTGGAAACTATATGGTTTTTCGTACGCCAACCTGCGCTTAGCACGTTACAAAGACACTTCAATCCGAACATAAACCACATTCTCAGTTTTATTGTTTTTGCTATTATTCCCTAGCAATAACGAAGCAATCAGGAAGGTATCGGGAAGTAATGGCAGATACACTACAATAAAACGAAATTCTACCACCTTAAACAAGTCATGATCATACGCAGAAGAAGCTATACCTACAATATTGTGTAACTGCCATTGCTCTTTTATTGAACCCTACAGAGGGTGCTTTTTCAGATTTTGTGCAAAACGTGACTCTGAAATCAGGAGGTCAAAATATTGAGCTGCCCTGAAGCCCAAGACTACTACTCATTAATAGCATTTGAGTGATGTGCTTTCCTCACTGTTACAGTTTGTAAGTGATGTACACAGTTGCTTTCAAACTTAAAAAAAAAAATCTTACTCTTTGTAAATAGGAATTCTTGCATGATTTTACAAATATTTAAATCCGCAGAAATAATAAACTGCGTTTTTGCACATATTTGGAACCGTCGGTTTTCCCCCTGAGCTCGATTTTCTCACACTGGTTTCCATTGCTAATATAATGATCAAAAGGTGTAGAATTGCTCCCCGAAATATGTACAACCCAAAAGTAGGTTTCAGTTATAGAATATTGGTGAACAGCCTTTGCCCATGGCTTCACCCACATATGCCTTCCATATATACAGGTATACTAAAAACACCTCATCCTCCTACTCTCAGTGACCAACCCTTCCTCCATCTGTCCACCTCATTCTGTCACCTCTGTTTCTCCATCTCCTCCTCCCCAGTATCTCTGTCTCTTCATCTCCTGCCGCGCGGGATTAGCCATGCGGTCTGAGGCGCTGCAGTCATGGACTGTGCGGCTGGTCCCGGCGGAGGTTGTCCTTAGGATCATTTAGGTTAACTAGTGTGTAAGCTTAGGGACGGATGACCGTAGCAGTTAAGTCCCATAATATTTCATACAGATCTGAACAACATTCTTCATCTCCACTTCCCCCTCTCTTCGTTCATTTCCTCTGCCCATCCCTCTGATCATATCTTCCCCCCATCTACCACTGTCTAACTCCCCCTCTTCCTTTTCCACCTACCCACTGCTCACTACCCCTACCTCATGCATCTTCTCCTCCTCCTCTTCTCCTTCTCTCTCTCTCTCTCTCTCTCTCTCTCTCTCTCTCTCTCTCTCTCTCCATTTCCTTTCCTCCTCGCTTTCTCCAGCTCCCCTTCTATCCCTCTCAACCTGGCACCAGACATGCTCATTGGCACATTGCCCATACAATAGAGTTTAATAAGCTGCTCCAACAACAGGTTGTCATGCTCTGCAACCTACACGTCAAAGGTTTGAAAATCATGTATTTTTCTCTGACATACAGGTCATGTAAAGCAGGGCGATAGAGCGGGCTGATACTACACCAACATGACTGTCGTGTGGGGCAGCCTGCATGTCAGGATCCAGGAAACCGTTTTTCGCCTCAAATATGTATGCTGACCTGCAGAGCAGGTTGTTCTGGCTGACCAATACCGTTCTCACACAATCTGCCTGTTGTACAGAACTTCCACACTATACCAACATGACTGTCATGTAGAGCAACCTGCTTGTCGGGACCCAGAAAATCGTTTCTTGCCACACATATGTAGGCTGTCCTGCAAAGCGGGTTGATTTGGCAGGCAGGTACCCCGTTCCCACATGACTTGTCTGTTGTACAGGACTTCCTATATGCCAGGGTCTGCAAAGAAAGAACATACTTTTTATCTCCACTCCTACTGGAGCTAGGAAGTAGTACACACCACAGTGCTGATGCTTGTGAGACCTGCCGTTTCTGTGCCAAATTAGGCTGAAACTGTTCTAGGGGTTTGGTAGGAGATTCCAGACATAAACATACAGTCCGCTTTATGCAGGGCGTTAAGGGCATAAAGGCAGGTGTTTTGTTCATTGGTATCTTCATATGTATCAACTTGGGTGTGTTAATTGTTTTTCTCTGTGTCTAACAGGTTTCCTGCAAATGCATCGTGTAATTTATTACCTGATTTTTTTCTTTATGGTCGTAAGTGCACCCCTAAGTGGACTATGCCTCGCAGTGTAGCCTAACCAATCTGCATCCATGCATCCACACTTCAACACTGATCTGCTGCCCAGGGGAAAGTAAGCATTAATGCCTTGTTCTTTCCACATATACCTGTAGGCTCTAACCTACCTAAAACATACTAACCTAATAGCTCTAATTATTAGTCTGCAAATTAAGTAAATACATATATAATGCTGTTCAGTGCACTATCTTCAGTACAGATAAAAATATGTGCACTTATACCCTTAACACCCCCTCTATACCCTATAAAATATATTACGAGTAATTTACTTTTTAAAACTGGTCCCTGGTAAAATTTATCTGCATTTATTCCTTCTTTCCCATGTTGTCGTCAGTTATGCCCTACATAGCCCTGTTGTCTTCAGTGTGGGTACAAACAATATAAACTGTGACTCTGTCGGTAAGGATTTTGAATTGGTTGTGGCATAGAAAGAAACATCCCAGCATTTGAAAGAAGTGACACAAGAAATCTACAAATAAACTCTCTGAGGAATAATCCAGTACCCTAATCACTGCATGTCTGCTTTTTCCAACATCTTAAGATCAACAACAAGACTGTCTTTGTACTAAATATGGCTCCATAGTCCAGTTCGTTGACACCCTATAGTGCAGTGACTGTCGACTCAAACGTAACTGGTTCGATTCCTAATGGTGGAAAAAATTTTCACGGGCGCTATTTGAGGAGGTAAGGTGATGGCGTAAAGTCCTCCATCACTAGACTTTACACAAATGTCGTGGATTAAATTTTAAACCTCTTTGCAGTAGTTAATGTATTAAGGCAATGTGAGACTATTGACGGTGGTACATCTATTGGATGCGGATGTTAAGCCTGATGGTTGATTGATGATATTCGAACTGATTAGACTACGTGCCATTGCTGGGTTTCAAACTCTCCCTCTGTCGTTATCACACAACACAAACTTGATACAACACTCTACGTCCACACTCATTGCACTTCCCTACACTAAACATATAGACGCCTAAAAATCTTGCGTACATCACGAAGAAAAGGTGTCATTGTAGGTGAAAAATTTTTCTAATTTGGCGGCTGAATTTAAAGCTCTGGACGTCCCAACCAACCGTTCCACGCGACGTCTTTTATGGTGCTAAGTATCTCAATTCTCCTCAGACTGAGAATTGCACAAAAACCTAATCCGAGTGCATGTAATTACCAGTGAATCTTATCCACAACACCAAAATCTCACGTCATACAACCAATGCGTTGTGTCTGTCTCGTGCTAACCCAAGAACTTTTCTAGTTGAGATGTTCCCTGTGTGTTCCTTAATAGACTGTAAGCCACTTAATCAAATGCTAAAGAATTTTCCACACTCCCTCACTCGTCTGACATTTCCTCAATTTGGTTTGTTCCACAATAAGTGTCCCACCATTGGTACATACCTGTCTTTCATTATCTAACAGGTGACCAACACCAAAAAAGTTAAATCTGACGTCCAGTACGGTTCAAGTCACCACTACAATTTGTTTACGTTCATTTGAACTTTTCACTTTGGAAGTGGTGGAGTTTGTCGTATTTGTCTTACGAATACCATTCCTACATTATTCTTCACGCGCAAAAACTAGGTGGAGTTCAAATGGCTCTGAGCACTATGGGACTCAACTGCTGAGGTCATTAGTCCCCTAGAACTTAGAACTAGTTAAACCTAACTAACCTAAGGACATCACAAACATCCATGCCCGAGGCAGGATTCGAACCTGCGACCGTAGCGGTCTTGCGGTTCCAGACTGCAGCGCCTTTAACCGCACGGCCACTTCGGCCGGCAGGTGGAGTTCGGATGGCGATCAATCGATGGACGCCAAAGAGTGATGACGTCATAGTGTGCGCTTTATGCCAGAAATTTAGAGAAAGAAACCTGCAATAATATTTTTAATTAACAAGAGGAAATTATTTAGGAGACAGCCACTAAAATAGTTGCTTTCCAACACAAGATTCGTATCTGAACTTCACCAGTCATTCAACTCCAAGATTGGACAACGGCTTCGAGACTTCTAGATACAGATCTTCAACAATATACGACAGCTATTCGGAAAGTAAGGTCCGATCAGGCGCGAAATGGAAATCACAGTGAAAATCTGATGAAGCTTTGCTCAGATGTGTTGGGCAGTGTTTCTAGAATGCACGTCGCTCTTTTCAGTTCGGAGCATGCAATGAGCACGTAAAGCCTAGAAAATAGTGTCTCCCGTTAAGTGTGAGGGCCTGGTAGGAGATTTCACCTGATCTCATTCAGCCCGCATAATATAACTGTCATGCATTTCCTTCTTCACGACAATTGCCGACCGCACCCTCAAGAGACAATAAAGATGATCCTGCAGCGTTTTCGATGGGAAGTGTCTGATCACCCACAATGAAGCCCGTAATTGGCTCCCCCTGAGTTTCATCTCTGTTCACGCGAACTGCTGACAATGGAGACAACGTTCTGGCACAGACAACGAACTGTAGACCAGCGTAGAGAACTGATGGGAAGCACAGGCGGCTGCGTTCTATAACAGGTGCACAAGTTGAGGCGGCGACTATGTAGAGAAGTAGCTGAAAGTTGTAGTTAACTGTTACAAATAAAACATTTTTCTTATTTTCACCGAGCGAGGTGGCGCAGTGATTAGCACACTGGACTCGCATTCGGGAGGACGAAGGTTCAATCCCGTCTCCGGCCATCCTGATTTAGATTTTCCGTGATTTCCCTAAATCGCTTCAGGCAAATGCCGGGATGGTTCCTTTGAAAGGGCACGGCCGATTTCCTTCCCCATCCTTCCCTCACCCGAGCTTGCGCTCCGTCTCTAATGACCTCGTTGTCGACGGGACGTTAAACACTAATCTCCTCCTCCTCCTCTTATTTTCACAGTGATTTTCCGACCGATCGCACCTGTCACTAATGACTCGCTCGATGTTGCGTCACTTTTTTTTTTTTTTTTTTTTTTGCGAGGAAGCGCTTGCTCTACATCTACATTTATACTCCGCAAGCCACCCAACGGTGTATGGCGGAGGGCACTTTACGTGCCACTGTCATTACCTCCCTTTCCTGTTCCAGTCGAGTATGGTTCGCGGGAAGAACAAATGCCGGAAAGCTTCCGTGCGCGCTCGAATCTGTCTAATTTTACATTCGTGATCTCCTCGGGAGGTATAAGTAGGGGGAAGCAATAAATTCTATACCTCATCCAGAAACGCACCCTCTCGAAACCTGGACAACAAGCTACACCGTGATGCAGAGCGCCTCTCTTGCAGAGTCTACCACTTGAGTTTGCTAAACATCTCCGTAACGCTATCACGCTTACCAGATAACCCTGTGACGAAACGCGCAGCTCTTCTTTGGATCTTCTCTATCTCCGCCGTCAACCCGATCTGGTACGGATCCCACACTGATGAGCAATACTCAAGTATAGGTCGAACGACTGTTTTGTAAGCCACCTCCTTTGTTAATGGACTACATTTTCTAAGGACTCTCCCAATGAATCTCAACCTGGTACCCGCCTTACCAACAATTAATTTTATATGATCATTCCACTTCAAATCGTTCCGCACGCATACTCCCAGATATTTTACAGAAGTAACTGCTACCAGTGTTTGTTCCGCTATCATATAATCATACAATAAAGGATCCTTCTTTCTATGTATTCGCAATACATTACATTTGTCTATGTTAAGGGACAGTTGCCACTCCCTGCACCAAGTGCCTATCCGCTGCAGATCTTCCTGCATTTCGCTACAATTTTCTAATGCTGCAACTTCTCTGTATAGTACAGCATCATCCGCGAAAAGCCGTATGGAACTTCCGACACCATCTACTAGGTCATTTATATATATTGTGAAAAGCAATGGTCCCATAACACTCCCCTTTCCTAAATAAAAACTCATCCACAGTCCCTCTCACTTCATATTTAATTTGTACTATTAGCTAATTAGCATTTTTGTTTTGTATATTACTAAGAGGAGAGTGGTAGCTCTGCGGTTTCTTGTATTCAGGAAACCAGTATAGTAAAGTTTCTCACTTTTTCTACCACATACAAACATCTCAACAACTTTTAAAACACAGACGCTATGTCATGGCCTGTGCAGAGCTCATAAGAACATATGAGTGCACCAGTACGCCAGTATATGCGAAGGAAGGCCATTACAACCGTGACCGGAAAGCTAGTTTCATTCAGCCAGTAACACCTACTTTAAACCATAGCGTAGCTTTACAATCAGGAAACGTTTATGTATCATGCAGTTTGCTTAATGTTAGGTGACTGCAATAAATTCTCTAACCACGCTCTTATCATTGTTAACATCTCTCAGGTAAATACCATAAGAAATTGTTAATCACTGCTCAGAGTATTTGACATGACTGTTGCGAATTTAAGAAGTAGAATTTGATATGACTTTTACCTTTGGAATTTGTATCTTTAGCCAGTCATAAAATACGTATTATACTTATAGACATAGTAACAATCTGTCATAAATTTTGCACTATTATTGATGTGATTAATTTTTTTCATTATGATCTGTATTTTTTGATGTTATCTGTAATGATTTGAAAGAGTCTGTAATTGATTTATTTCATTACTTTTGATAATTTCTGTTTTGACTAGATCCACTTTCGTGGTAAATATTTTGGATGATGCCGCCGCCATTTGATTGAAATAACTTTTATTTTATTGTTGTACAAAGTTGAAATCTGTAATGTGCAACAATATAATAAAACTGTTACAGTAAAATGGTGGTAGCATCATTCAAAAAGAAGTGTTTAATTCCTGTGGTGTATTACCGAGCCATACTGTCTCAAGCTGCGGCATCATACTACAGTTGTATTGAGATACGCATTTGAATATGTTGTTGTTAAGACATATGTGGGAATCATTTCATAGACTTTTATTGTTATGACACATATTTCGATAAATAAATTGTGCGGATGTGATCGGTTCATAGACTTCATGATCAGATCGTTATTATTCAGTAACCGCTGAGAGCTTATGAAATTCGGGGAGAAGTTGGCTTAATTGTTTATAATGCAAACATCTAAGTCAAAATTATAATAGTAATCATGTTATTTTTACATTCATACCTACATTTCCATACATATCCCACAAGTTATCGTACGGCATCTGGGAAAGTGTTCCTTGCATCACTACTAGCTATTTTCCTTACCGTTCCAATGACAAATGGAGCGAGGGAGAAACGAACGTTTCTGAGGTGCGACAATAAAGTATTGAGACTGATGTGAAAAAAATATGTTGCTTAGCGTTTTAGGTAAGTTTAGTGTTGTCTCCTTCAAAGTAGTTCCCATCTCATTGCACATACTGTTTCCAGCGTTTCTGCCATTGATGGTAACATTTCTGCAACTCATCTTCTGTAATATCCTCCAAGACCCTCGCCACAGCTTTTTGGATATCTTGTGTTGTTCGAAAATGGTGTCCCTTGACCGCCGTTTTGACTCTTGGAAATAGAAAAAAGTCGCACGGACCGATATCTGGTGAATAAGGTGGCTGTGGTAGTACTGAAATTTGTTTTGAGGTTAAAAATCGCTGTACTGACAGAGCAGTATGGGATGGCGCATTATTGTGATGCAGAATCCAACTATCAGCAATGTTGGCACGAACACGAAGAACTTTTTTACGAAGTCTTCCTAACATTTGTTTGTAGTAATATTGGTTAACTGTTTGTCCAGGAGGCACCTACTCTTTATGAACAATTCCCTTGGAATCAAAGAAGCACACAAGCATGCATTTCGCCCACTGCAGTCTTCATCTTCAACATTCGTTCTGCCTTTACTAAACATTTTATACCAACGAAAAACGTGAGTTCTTGACATAACCTCCTCTCCAAAAGCCTTCTGAAGCTTACCGTAAGTTGTCGTCACGTTTTCACCCAATTTAACCGAAAAGAAATGGCATACCGTTGCGCAATATCATGCAGTTCCATTTCCGTGACGAGAGATCCAAACAAGTGTTAACGTATTACAGCACAACTCACGACTGAACAGTTGCATCGATGTGCTGCTTAGACTAGAAGAAGCTTGTAGACGAAGGTCAAAGATATTGTGCCTACGTAAGCCTGCAGGGTTGCCACATCTTGCAAAGAAAATCAGTCTCATTACTTCATTGTTGCACCTCGTATATGTTTCCGTTTGAGCATTATTTTCCTTTATCTTATCTTTGTGGTGCTTGCACAAAATGTACGTGGCTATAGTGGACCCTTTCTGTAGTAAGCCGCAAATGCTGGTTCTCTAAATTTTCACAATAGCGCCTCACGAAAAGAGCGTCATCTTCCCTCCAGGGATTCCCACTTGAGATCACGATGTATCTCTGTAATACTTAGTTGGAGATACTATATCCATTAACTACAGAAATTTTCAACCACAGTAGAGTTCAATATTACTGTCTTGCTCATTCGCTAAAATTAGAAAGTGGCACATAATGTTACTGCGACGAGTCGGTTTAGATCTTGAGCCTTACCAGGCGCAACACTAGAGTTTAATTCTTAACATTGTTCTATGGAATATCGAAAAGAGCCATCTCTTTGTTACAGACGTGGTACACACGTCAACTCATTTTGAGTCCCAACAATAAAAAATTACTTTTAATTTTTTTCTCATAATTGACCTTTCGCCATAGTAAGCAACGAATACGAGAAGAAATTGGCAAAAAGTAAGCACTGGTTTATTATTTTAAGGCGATGGTTTCACATTGGATTTTTTCGTAAAACTGATCTTAATTATCATATTAAGTAACGAATACAAATAGTAATTAACCAAAAGTAAATAATCAATTGCTTTAAAGTTGTGGTTTCACTTTGGAAGCACTGGAATATCCAACATCGCCTCATTTCATTAGATATATTTAAAAGCAATTTCTCATTTTTCCTATACATGATACCACATTTCGAAACTTCCGTGATATCAGAATGCCTGAAACAAATTATGGTCCTAAACTGCAAGCAAAAATGAGCTTAAAAAGAAATCAATTTATATCAGCAGTGCATATTGTTTGGAAACCGTTCATAACACTAGAAGGACAAACTCAAATTTAAGTTACAATAGGTTTAGATACACACACTTTCACTATCAATGACCTCCTGAATATGACCGCTATATAGGTATATAAAAAAAACACATGTCACAATCTCCTTCTATCCCGTAATAGAATCTCCGCGGCGACTGTTACTTTGAACTCTCCAGTGCACTACATTAGATTCGTAGAGGTAACTCAGTGCGCCCCTAGATGTCTCTGTCTTGCAGTGGCATCTATGCTTTCATGCGAAAGAGATTGAAACTTCAATATATATACATATAATGGAATGGTGGCCCTAGAAGTGGGTTAAAGCCTATCGTGATATAAGCAGTAACTGTTAAGATACTTAACTAGTCCTTCCGGCAACGGTGACTTCTAAATCTACATCCAAAAATTTCAAATACATGATCTGCAAATTTATAATTCACTTATTATTTTAACTTCCTCAGTTGTAACGATATTTCTGTGGTTTCGGAGACCAGGGACTTAATTCTCCTTCAATACACGATGGACTACCACTGCACGATTGCCGACGTAGACCCGTTAACTGCCTAAACATATTTTCTCCATCTTGAAACGCATCAGCTCCTAAGCTAATGGTAAGCTGTTTATTCGAACTGTGTTCCCGGATATGTAGTCCAATAACCCGGCATAATCTTCCAGTTTCAGAATGTTCTGTGTGTCATTACTTGATCAGAATACTGTTTTTACTCGAGAATTCGCTATTACACTGCGTAAAACTGGAGCTAATACATTTCCAGTAGCTTAGCACTTCCCGAAGTGTTTTGCAACACTTTATAAAGGTTCCTTATCGTGTCTCTGCAGCTGGCAAGCGAGACTCATTACGAAATATGCGCTGCGCACCAGACCGTGAAACAATTTAGATCTCACTCCTGACAGTATCGACAGAGATCGCTTCGTCTTATCCGGCGCCACTTAGCGTGTACGAGTAATTGCTGCTGCCGAGCTATGAACTGTTCTGTTTCCGAGTGTATATCTGCACGAGAGAAAAAAAAAAGAGATTACTCACGAGCGCCATGTATTTTTCAGTTCGTTTTTGTCGTCTCCTGCTGACTACAAAGTGGTATTTTTAAAGGACAACGCTGTAGAATACCTTAACACCAAGCATGAAGTTGCGGCTTTTTCTTGTTATTTACGAAGTTGAGTTGGTTTTTAATTTGCAACCGAAAGAAAATTGAAGGTCTGTTTACGGAAGATTTAAAACACTAACTTCACATAGCACTTCATACGTCTGCGCCGACTGCGAGCACCTCTGGACTCTTGAAAATCAATGAGAGTGAAAGACTGGATCTGGCCTGTAGACGTGTCCATAGATCCTTGTAGTTAAGGTGACAGGTCGTGGTAAGCAGGAAATCAAGGGTTCGTGTCAAATTTTTCAGCTATCAACACATATTCACTACTTTGCTGGTTCAACATACCAACACATGGTCACTGACACTTTCATTTCGTACCTGTAGATCCATTCTGCATCTACACCTTGCGGTGTGTGGTGGAGGATACACAATGCATCATCCTCATTCCCCCCTCCCCCCCTCCCTTCTACTCCATTCACCAATAGTGTATGGGATGAAATGCTGTTGTTATATCTCCCTATGTTAGTCATTAGATACAAGAAAACATGCTTTGTCCTGTTCCACGATTTTCGATGCTTGTAGTGAACTGACACTGTATTGTTCGTCTTTGGTACGCTAGAGTAGAACGTTGAAAAATGGCTCTGAGCACTATGGGGCTTAGCTTCTGAGGTCATCAATCCCCTAGAACTTAGAACTACTTAAACCTAACTAACCTAAGGCCATCACACACATCAAAGCCCGAGGCAGGATTCGAACCTGCGACGTAGTGGTCGCACGGTTCCAGACTATAGCGCCTAGAACCGCTCGGCCACCCTCGCCGGAAGTGTAGAACGTCTCACAAAACTAGCTCAGTGAAAAACTCATACTTCTTGTGTGTTCATTAACTTAACAGTTTTCCGTTGTGTCTGAGCGAGATAACGCTTATCAGATCAATACGCTTCGAAAATTTAGATTCTAATATTTCGTGTACAATCTAACAGTGCTGTTTATATAATTTCCTCATTATCTTTCACTGATTGTATCCAACTTAGGCTCTAGTTTGCTTTATGAAAATCGTGCTGTCAGCTCATTTCGGCCGTGATCCATTATCAAACACATTTGCTATGTCATGTATTACATATCTTGCTCCGGGCCGAAATTAGTTCAAAAAATGTGTGTGAAATCTTAGGGGACTTAACCGCTAAGGTCATCAGTCCCTAAGCTTACACACTACTTAATCTAAATTATCCTAAGAACACACACACATACACCCATGCCCGAGGGAGGACTCGAACCTCCGCCGGGACCAGCCGCACAGTTAATGACTGCAGCGCCCTAGACCGCTCGGCTAATCCCACGTGGCGAAATTAGTTAAGAGCACAATTTTAATAATGCACAGTATAGCCTGCAATGAACTGTGTATTATTTTATTCAACGCTTAGAGGCTGTGGAACCCAATGGAACCAAAATTTTCAGTACCCCAAGAATTAGCATCTCGTACCCTGAAAGTCATATATCGTTACACTCATTATCCGCGCCAAGTATTTATGCGCGCGTCGATAGGAATATGGCTGCTTCAAATAACCTGTAATCAACTGTCTGCTGGAGTAGTATCACAGTGTATCGCTGGGTAGTAGCTATGCGGTAGGTCCCAACAAGATGTCTGACAAGGAACCCCTGGAGTACGAAGTCTCGAAAGGCCATTGATGGTTACAGCATTCGACACACCACATATTATCTTGCATGCGACCACAGTATTGGCTGCTAATGATAAAATGGGGCGGGACTGGAGGTATCCAGTAGTGAGCACAACATGCAGCATCGTTGAATTGCTTGGTCGACGAGTAACTCACAGCAGTGCCACAGTGGTAGTGGTGTTGACACAAAGCAAAGCAGTGGCAATGACAAACAAAGCAAACGTTGCGTCATATCTACAACAACAGTTACCGAAGTTGACATTTCGTCAGGAAGGAACCCATGGAATTTCGCAGAGTGAGAAACAAGTGGCAGATGAAATACAGTTTCTCCAAGACCAGTCAGTGGAATGTGTGGTGTCATATACGCTCGCCTGTCCGGACAGTGTACGTTAGGAGTAGTGTGATGACGAAACCTGCTTGACAGGTGAAAGTGATTTCGAAACAGGAGTCGACCCATGTAGTCAGGGAACCACAAATCCGGTCTCCAGTGAAACATGGTAAAGGACAATTGTTCTCCATGGAGCAGGTACTAAACACTATTACGTACATTGAAGATCATTTGCAGCATAGTAAACAACAATTATGAACAGATTTCGAAGACGTCGGCAGTAATATGACCTGCAGTACGTAAGAGGAACTACGGATATCAAGGGAGGACAAGACGCACTTGTTATAAAAACTGGTTTTTGCCCTTTTCAAGGATCCTCAATAGAATTTACTGGACGTGCGTGATGGTGATCTACTACGTCACGCCATCAAAGCGCGTGCGACACAGATTACAGTGATTTCAAGGGAAGCAATGGATGGCTGCATAACTTCAAATAGTGCGACAGAATTGGAAGACGTAAGATAACGAAATTTCAAAGAAAACATCAACTTGACGAAGCACAGAAAATTGCGGAATCGTCCCGAAAATTTGTAGCTGTGATAAACAAACTTATCCCTTCGTTGAGCAAGGAATTTTTTTTTTTTTTCAACGCTGACCAGTCGGGAATTGAAGAGGAAATGCACATAAAAAGAGCCTTGGAAATTAGAGGTACGAAGAGAGTTGCACAAGATCAACTGATATCAATGATTTAACGCATTCGTATACAGTTAAACTGACTGTTAGTCTGTTTGATAAATTGGCTGGAAAGATATTTATTGTGCTGCGAGAAGTTGCACGTGCTCTGCCCACCTACGATTGTGTCTTGTGTGAGTGATCTTGCAAGGGAAGTACGAAATATTTACGTCACAGCAAGTAAGAGTGAGTTAATGGGCGTAAGAGAACTAAAACTATGGTATGAGTACTGCTTTTGGCCTATAGCTTCTCAAATTAATATTCTTTCGCTTGATTCCAGGTCCGCACATAAAAATCATACTACTTTAGTGCCAACCACCACTCCTGAAAATTGTGTGACATTCTAATTCATACAACTTGGAACCACTGCACAAACTCAGCCTTTGGTTGTTTTTTTCCGTGCCTGTAAAACATATTATCGGACTATCAGCAACTTCACCTTAAAGGATAGCCAGTTTCACGATAAGGTCCACGAGAAACTCTTTCGTATTCAGTTGCATGCCATCACATTCAATGCGTTCTGTAGCCACGCTTTGACTCCCTTGAGCAGTAATTTTAATAAAAATAAACTTTAATTTGTGTTTTTGAAATATTTGGGTATCAGTTGTAAAAAAAATAGAATACAGTATAATCCTAAGAGAGTAAAGGAGTAAAAATACTCCTTGTTTGTATTACTCTATAAGTAACAGACACAATAGTTCAAATGGTTCAAATGGCTCTGAGCACTATGGGACTCAACTGCTGAGATCATTAGTCCCCTAGAACTTAGAACTAGTTAAACCTAACTAACCTAAGGACATCACAAACATCCATGTCCGAGGCAGGATTCGAACCTGCGACCATAGCGGTCTTGCGGTTCCAGACTGCAGCGCCTTTAACCGCACGGCCACTTCGGCCGGCAGACACAATAGTGTCTCGCTCCCACTTGGTTCAGATCATTTTATTTTGGTTCGATCACCTTGTTTCCTAATTGAGTGTTCATTATCGCTCAGCGTTTGCTCGTGTGAGCGACAAGTAAAAAATGGTTCAAATGACTCTGAGCACTATAGGACTTAAGGACTTAACATCTGGGGTCATCAGTCCTCTAGAACTTAGAACTACTTAAACCTAACTAACCGAAGGACATCACACACATCGATGCCCGAGGCAGGATTCGAACCTGCGACCGTAGCGGTCGTGCGGTTCCTGACTGACGCGCCTAGAACCGCTCGGCCACACCGGCCGGCGAGCGACATCTAACTTGAGTTGTGAAAAAATATGACATCAAAAGCATCGAAAACTTTAATTTCAGAAAAAAACCCTGCCTATGTTATGAAGACGTAATATGAGTGAAAGATAACTAAGAAAGTGTTTCAGTTTTATTTAAAGAGCAATTCAGTTTTGTGGAAAATCAATTTAATTAACCTTGAATGATTAATTTTGAAACTGTACTGAGACAAGGTAACTGTTAAATCGCTTCCTAGTGCAGAGCACCGATAGTCCGCAGTTTAATAATCGGTCTATATTAACTATCAACCTAGCATCTCTGATCGCTGTAGAAAGGAAGCACTGAAATCATTTTTGCTGCGAAAAAGTAGTTTTAAAATACAACGAGAGTACATGTCACTTTCATAGGTCCATGACTAAAAAAAAAAAAAAAAAAAAATGTAATTAAAGATATTTTTTATCTGTAATTAATTTCTATCAGAGAAGTAAATCGACGACGTTTAGTTCACGGTAAAAGTAAACTATATTTAACCTGGTTCCTGGATAGTTTTGTGTTCTTCCATGTCCCTGAGATATATCGATGTGTGATTCATAATAAAATCTACCGCTAGAACTTAACAAGAAAGAAGCCACGTAAACACATCGACTTTTTAATACCACTATCAATATAAAATAGCCAGGAGAACACCAGATTAAATACACAGGCGCACGCCACCCTGGAGCTCGACATCAAGAATATTTGGAGTTTGACGTACTTGTGAAAGCCGATAAAGGGTTTTTGGATTGGGCTACTCCAAATGCTCAGAATTTCCAACTGGCAAATCCCTCCAGAAAGTGTATATCACCCCTCACATTCTCAACAATACGTTTCGCACACTTTGCAACCAGTGCCTGCTCCCGTACAATCACCATCTGATTCCTTGACACCTATCTCTTCTCAACCATCTCCTGCTACATCAGTAACTTCAGAACAGTATTCGAAATTTGTGTGACATAATTTTAGTTTAATGGATTTTGACGATTTTGCGTAATTTGCGCTTAATTTTGTACGTATAAAAATATTTGAAAGATAAAACAACTTTGAAAATTAAAAGAGTTAAATAGCGGTGATTAATTAGTGCAATAGATTGCTTAGAAATCCTGAAAGTATACTCCAGGCTAGTAAATGAATCTCCCATGGTAAGAAATTGTTATTGCTAACCTGGAACAATTAATCATATTGATTTTATTTGCCTTTATTTTATATATATATATATATATATATATATATATATATATATATATATATATATATATGCACACCTGCCTTGAGTGGAAATGGCCGTGTGGAAATAAGTGTCCTCTTTCGAAATATGCGGTCCAATCTTCTGCAGTAGATTTTCAACGTCAGAAGGTGGCATTCGACAGAAATTTTTATATTGAGCACTTATTTGTTGTGGCTTCAAATCCATCATACGTTCTGCATTATTTCATTTTTTATAAAGTTCAGTGTGCCGCCAATGTCGACGTTTCGTTTTGTTTTTCGACAAACTTCCCATTAATAATGCCGCAACACTCATCACCATAATCCCGAGATTTTCCCGTCGCCTAAGCATGTTTACAGCTAGGCTGCAAACTGAATACTTATCTGTTCGTGGGTTTCCTGTGGATCGCCGGAGGTTCGTTGCAGCCCACAATTCCAACGAACGAAAGACGAGCGGCGTGCGTGTAGCTCGCGCATCACTCGGGGTTCGTGGCGCGGCTGTATGGCACGAGACGAGGGTACAACAGCATTCGGAGATCGGTACCCCACGAAATATTCAGTGCAAGCGCCCCAAATTTACAGAATTTAGAGGAAGTTCAGGGATGCAGCATTATGAATATTTTGACTTACAACATTTTCTCTCAGTTCAAAATTTTCAGATTTATAAAGAGAACCACAATTTATTAAGTCCCAAGTTATGGATTGCTCAGTTGGTAGGGTGTTACTAGAGTCATGGGCACTAATATACAGGCTGGGATTTGTCTGAGAATATCTACAAGTTTCAATAGCAAAGCACATGCATAACGTTGCAGCAAACCGCCGCAGCAATGGCGAATTAAGGGAGGCTGCCCTAAAGACCTACAGCTACAGGAGGCTCGAGAAAGGATTAAACAGGAGATTATGTTAGCGAAGGATTACGAAAAATCGGGGTGCCCCAGTAAGGTAAAATATTCCGAGAAGCTTGTCGACAAAAATCGTTATCTGGATCAACTGCGTAGTGACAAGGAAATAATGCGACACTGCTATGTGAACTTCCCTGTAGGTAGTAGGAACTGCTCACTGGCAAATTTAATTACACAATAGAGTTATTCAGAACTGCTCTACGAGAGTTAGACTTTGTCAATAAAGAACAAAATGTTGGGGACCGAAGGAGAGTTAATGAACGAAATTCGCGAAGCGCCTCTGATGAGAACAATGACGGGGCAGAACACTAACAGCGACAGGGCGACGAGAAACCACTATCGAGGCCAAGGATTTAACATTGAGCATCAGTGGAATGACAGAAGCAGACGGTGGACGGAAGGCAGTAACTTTCAAGCAAGCAGGAAGGAAATGAAAAATTCTAAACAGGCCATGCAGCCAGACTGATAGCAGGGACTGATAGGCGAAGTCCGCAACATGATCACCAGAATAACGTAATGGAAAGCAGAGCGTCTAACCCCTCAGACACAAACCGCAGCGGAAGTCCGAGTAGGAATTGACAGTCGGCCGCTGTGGCCTCAGCCCAAAACAAAGCCGCACATTATATCGGCACGGGAAAGCTTTCACAATTATATCGTTAAAATATTGTTAAGAATCATTCGTTTCCAATTCATTTTTGTAGCCATTTAGTGTACCGCTCTTTATTTGTTTGCACTTACACTTTTGGATGATTTATTATTGTTATTATTCACACATACTCATAAATTAAGCATAATGCTGATACATGGTGAAACAACGCTCTGGTGGGTTGTTTTGCGGTTTTAATCACCTAGGGGTATGGCCAGGCGGTGCATTTGACCTGCGGTCGTCGCACCGTGGCTCTGGCAGCAGTCCACATACGCAGAGGTGTGTTGGTGCAGTCGGAGTATGGTGCAGCAAGTGTGCAGACGTTTCAGACATGCTAATGGTGACTGTGTGTCGAAAATGGCTCAAAGAACACATACTGATGACGTTATGAGTGGTAGAATACTAGGGCGACTGGAGAATGGTCAAGTGTTTCACTTAGGTCGTAGCACGGACCCTCCGCGTTCGACAAAGTGTGATCTCAAGATTATGGCAATGATTCCAGCAGACAGGAAACGTGTCCAGGCCCTGCAGTACGGGACGTCCACAGTGTACAACACCACAAGAAGACCGATATCTTACCATCAGTGCCTGCAGACGGCTACGGAGTACTGCAGGTACCCTTGCTCAGGACCTTACTGCAGCCACCGGAACGGTTGTCTCCAGACACACAGTCTACAGACTACTGAACAGACATGGTTTATTCACCCAGAGATCTGCAAGGTGCACTCCACTGATCCCTGGCCACAGGAGAGCCCGTAAATAATGGTGTCAAGACCACAGTACATAGTCATTGGGACAATGGTCCCAGGGTACGTTCACGGGCGAGTCCAGGTGTAGTCTGAAGAATGATTCTCGCCAGGTTTTGATCTGTCGTGAACCAGAAACCAGATACCAACCCTTTAACGTCCTTAAAACGGACCTGTATGGAGGTCATGGTTTGATGGTGTGGTGGGGGGTTATGATTGGTGCATGTCTTTGACAGAGGAACTGTAACAGGTCAGGTGTATCAGGACGTCATTTTGCACCAGTATGTCCGCCTTTTTAGGGGTGCAGTGGGTCCCGCCTTCCTCCTGATGGATGATAACGCACAGCCCCACAATGCTGCCATCGTGGAGGAGTAAAACAGAAGATATCTGGTGAATGGAATGGCCTGCCTCTTCTCCAGACCTAAACCCCATCGAGCACGTCTGGGATGCTCTCGGTCGACGTATCGCTTCACGTCTTTACACCCGTAGGACACTTCAGGAGCTCCAACAGACACTGGTGCAAGAATGGGAGGCTATTCCCCAGCAGCTGCTGGACCACCTGATCCAGAGTATGCCAACCCGTTTTGCGGCCTATGTTTGTGTGCACGGTAATCATATCTCATATTGATGTCGGGGTACATGCGCAGGGAACAGTGGCGTTTTGTAGCGCATGTGTTTCGGGACGGTTTTCTCAACTTATCACCAATACTGTGGACTTACAGATCTGAGTCGTGTGTGTTCCCATATGTGCCTATGCCATTAGCGCCAGTTTTGTCTAGTGCCACGTTGTGTGGCACCACATTCCGCAATTATCCTTAATTTATGAGCATGGGTGTAGTTAGCCGATAAGACCTTCTCCTGTGGCATCTGTTCAATGAGTTGGGCATTCGCATATTTCTGTACAGAATTTGCACTTTGATATTTTACTTAAATTCGAGACATAATGGTATCCTTTCTAAAACTAAACTAAACTCCTCATGAATAGGCCATGGAGGCCCAACGGTACCGACCGGCCGCCGTGTGATCCTCGGCCCACTCGCGTCACTGGATGCGGATATGGAGAGGCATGTGGTCAGCACACCGCTCTCCCGGCCGTATGTCAGTTTCCGAGACTGGAGCCGCTACTTCTCAATCAAGTAATTCCTCAGATTGCCTCAAAAGGGCTGAGTGCACCCCGCTTGCCAACAGCGCGCGGCAGACCGGACGGTCACCAACCCAAGTGCTAGCCCAGCCAGACAGCGCTTAACTTCGGTGATCTGACGGGAACCGGCGTTACCACTGTGGCAAGGCCGTTGCACTGGTATCCCCTCATCTTTGACAAATAGGAAATTATTTCGTGGATAGGAATGTGCCGATTTCTCTGCGGAAACTTATTGGTTTATCAAGAAACTGGTTTGTTTAGCACAGGAAAGGTAAATGTTCGAACAGCTTGAAAAGTGCCTTTTTGATTCACAACTAATTGCACAAATCTTGGAGACACAGTTCTTCTCAGAATTCATCTTGGAGTGTGATTTTGTCTCTTCTGTTGATACTGTGTGCATTGCCAGTGGGGCGAATGTACGGTTTGTTCCATCACTCATAGAGAGGAGGCGATAGTGGTGCCACAGAAGTTGATTTGCTGTCCGATAGTGATTCTTAGCGTGATTTTGATCACATCACAGATACCGATGGGGGTATCTTGTGAGATGGATACATGTTATTCAAGCCAGATGAGTGTTGACGTTCAAGAGTGTTTTTTTTTCTTTCTTTCTTTTCGCTATGCTTCGATTAGGGTTGTCGCCAATGGAGCGATGTTGGTGATTTTCGAGTGAGGTTACGCTTAGTGATAATCGCCCATGGTTCGATGTTTTATCGCTACTGGCAGTTTTTCGACTGTGGTTTTCGTATATGGATTATCGCCACTAGTACGAGATGTTTGCCTTGTGGTATTTCGATTGTGGATTGCCAGCATTAGAAGAGCGTCATCGGCGAAGTTTTTGTATTACATGGCGTGAGCACTTGTAGTGCGAGTCACGTGTAGTACGTTTTTAGATTAGGAAATATATGGCGAATGGAACCAGTTAAAAATGAAGACAATCACAAATCCTAATGCATTACAAATTATAAGATTGGTATTTTATCTCTTTAGAGCAGCTGTATGATATCTGTACATCGATTTTTGAGCGTTTTAGGTCAGTTTCAGAGGAAAAGTTGAATTCCTGCTAAAGTCTAATCTAATTTATCCTGACAGCCCATTAACGAGTGACAGTGAGCGGTGTTCGACCCAGATTCTGCTCCAGATGGCCGCATCATCAACACCATCCAGCAAGCTCCCATCAGGAGGAGTGTCAAAATCCAGATTAGCGTAAATTAGATGGGGTTACAGGTAGCTGGAATTGGCAATCGATAGGATAAAATTAGATGTAAGTGTTGCATGGTGTGAGAGTGCTTGAAGTATAAATGTGTAGGCTATGCTGGCTTAGCAGCAACACGACTTCACCACTAGAAAAGTAATACTTAACGTCTTTTAGATACGCAATTAACTCTCTATGTTTATTAAAATCAAAAAGACCTGTAAAGTATTACACTTTTTTTTTAAAAAAAAAAAGCACCTAAGTAATGTCATTGTTTAAATGAAAGAAATCAGTAAGCCGAATTTTTTGCATTAATCATGTTGTACAGTTTGAACTACAAACAGCACATATCTTTGTTATGATTGTCTATGTATATGCTTTTGTAAACACTAGGGGCGAACAGCACAATAACCCTGGATTCGATGCGGGGCGGTGGTGAGGTGGGTGCACTGCTGTGGCCTGTTGTGGGGTTGTGTACCACTGAGGGTTATGTCGGGACAAAGGCTCTCCGTCTTTTCTAGGTCCCCAGTTTAACGCAATACGACACACACACACACAATGCGAAATAAATTTTTGGACTCCCTAAAGACCCTTGAGAAAGGAGCAGTAGGAGACTTAAATACATCTGTGTCTTTTTTATTCTTACTTCTGTTTGCCTTGCTATATTTATTTTATTAGGTTAAATGTAATTTATCACTTTTCTTTCCTACTACGTTTATCATGACAGACAACACCACTATCAGACGTGTACTGCGGAACAAGGACAATCTCAGCTAAACATTCAGGATCACACATAACAAATACACGAATATTCAAGCCAGTTTTTGCAACTGACTCATGTTTTTATTTTGTCTTTGTCATTTGTGTAAAGTATGACTATGTTTCATGTACCATTTAAATGTTATCTACACTACTGGCCATTAACATTGGTACACCACGAAGATGACGTGCTACAGACGCGAAATTTAACCGACAGGAAGAAGATGCTGTGATATGCAAATGATTACCTTTTGAGAGCATTCACACAAGGTTGACGCCGGTGGCGACACCTATAACGTGCTGACATGACGAAAGATTCCAACCGATTTCTCATACACAAACAGCAGTTGACCAGAGTTGTCTGGTTCAAATGGTTCAAATGGCTCTGAGCACTATGGGACTCAATTGCTGTGGTCATAAGTCCCCTACAACTTAGAACTACTTAAACCTAACTAACCTAAGGACAGCACACAACACCCAGCCATCACGAGGCAGAGAAAATCCCTGACCCCGCCGGGAATCGAACCCGGGAACCCGGGCGTGGGAAGCGAGAACGCTACCGCACGACCACGAGAGGCGGGCAGTTGTCTGGTGAAACGTTGTTGTGATGCCTCGTGTAATGAGGAGAAATGCGAACCATCACGTTTCCGACTTTGATAAAGGTCGGATCGTAGTCTATCGCGATTGCGGTTTATCGTATCGCGACACTGCCGCTCGCGTTGGTCGAGATCCAATGACTGTTAGCAGAATATTGAATCGGTGAGTTCAGGAGGGTAATACGGAACGCCGTGCTGGATCCCAACGGCCTCGTATCACTAGCAGTCGAGATGACAGGCATCTTATCCGCATGGCTGTCACGGATCGTGCAGCCACGTCTCGATCCCTGAGTCAACAGATGGGAACGTTTGCAAGACAACAACCATCTGCACGAACAGTTCGACGACGTTTGCAGCAGTATGGACTATCAGCTCGGACACCATGGCTGCGGTTACCCTTGACGCTGCATCACAGACAGGAGCGCCTGCGATGGTGTACTCAACGACGAACCTGGGTGCACGAATGGCAAAACGTCATTTTTTCGGATGAATTCAGGTTCTGTTTACAGCATCATGATGGCCTCATCCGTGTTTGGCGACATCGCGGTGAACGCACATTGGAAGCGTGTACTCGTCATCGTCATACTGGCGTATCACCCGGTGTGATGGTATGGAGTGCCATTGGTTACACGTCTCGGTCGCCTCTTGTTCGCCCTGACCGCACTTTGAACAATGGACGTTAAATTTCAGATGTGTTACGACCCGTGGTTCTACCCTTCATTCGATCCCTGTGAAACCCTACATTCCAGCAGGATAATGCACGACCGCATGTTGCAGGTCCTGTACGGGCCTTTCTGGATATAGAAAATATTCGAATGCTGCCCTGGCCAGCATATTCTCCAGATCTCTCACCAATTGAAAACGTCTGGTCAATGGTGGGCGAGCAACTGGCTCATCACAATACGCCAATCGCTATTGATGAACTGTGGCATCGTGTTGAAGCTGCACGGGCAGCTGTCCCAAGTTCTGTTTGACTCAATGCCCAGGCGTATCAAGGCCGTTATTACGGCCAGAGGTGGTTGTTCTGAGTACAGATTTCTCAGGATCTATGCACCGAAATTGCTTGAAAATGTAATGACATGTCAATTCCATTATAATATATTTGTCCAATGAATACCCGTTTATCATCTGCATTTCTTCTTGGTGTAGCAGTTTTAATAGCCAGTAGTGTATTTTGTGTTATCTCCATTTACACCGTTGTACTGAAAGAACGGGAAGACGCGTTACTATGAAATAAGGTTAATAGATGACACATGTCACAACACCGCACACATGACTGGCCTACATTTGCTAAATGCTTCGATAGTATTTGTCATATTCTTTGTCTCTATGGAAGGCTGAATCACAGCGAAGGCTTGGGCAGCGGTAGTAAAATCTATGAGGCTTGGTGCTTAGTGGTGGCGATTCTTCGAAGTCTTCGTCTTCTGGTCCTCCCCTTGTGTAGGACTTCAGGTCTTACCCTGGTGGATGAGACTCGTGGTCCATATCTTGCATTGAGTAACAGCCTTTGGCAGTCGCCAACTGTACCGACAATGGAACTGCTTATCGTCTCGGACATATCATGTGCCGCGAGGGTGAAATTATTCGTCTTGAGTCGGCCGTCTGACGTTTGACAATTCCAGCAAGGGCAGTCGTGCCTGTGAATCAAATTTGTTTTGCCAGATCAGCGAACCTGTGCACCTCACAATGAAATCTGCTAGGATTTCAGGGTTCTGATAGGGAAGTTCCCCATTTTCTGATAATCAGAACGGCAGACCACGTAGTTCGCATATTTTCGTGGATATGTCAGAACATTACAGCTGCCGAAGCGATCGCCCCTCGCCCACAGTGCAAGTTTTCCTCTTCCACCTGATTCAAGGTGAAAGGGTAAAGCACTGCCACACCGGAGGACGGCTGTTAAATGATATTCACAGCTCCCTCTTTGCAGGTGAGTGATAGTTTGTGGTATAATTGATCGTAGTTGATTCCATTTCAATAGAATTGGGCCTCACGGTGGATACATGTAAATAAAGTCAGATTTCGTTGTAAAATGGATTAATTCAGGATAAAATCTGTATAGCTTCTACCTGAGTGTACGCATTGCCTATCAAGCATCATTCCTTGTCTGAACTGTGTTTGTCATTTTTGTGTAAGATGTATCAGCTTGTTGTAATTACTAAACGTTTAACAAAACTTGTCAGTATTTTGTAAACTTAATACTTAAATATGCCACTTTTCTCAATCAGACTTTCACTAATGCTCACTGCTTTCATTTTATTGTGGCGATAAATTAATAGCTTCACTCAGACGGATATTTATGATTAAAGTGAGTGACCGCTTGCAATCTGTTGAATAATTATATGAAGGTATCTGACGGTAAGTCTGGAATTATAAAATGTTACGATCACCGTATGAAAGTTTATCCCCATAGAATTTTCTGTGAGTCTTCTTACCATGTATCTTGGTCCAAACAAGAGGCAGTGACTAAAGAGGTCGGAAAATGTTAGGTTCACAGATCACTGGCCTGTCAAATTCTTCATGCTCGGTCATGGAGAATATCGTACAGAAGTCCGTTACTCGCCACGACCAAGTCAGATGGTAGTATTCGCTTAGTACTGGATACGCTGGGCATTAACAAAATAATTGCATCTGTGTAGAGGCGATTGGAAAACTTAGAGGGACTATTACAGAAATCCATGGTCTTAAAATCCTCGTACTTGCAGATCATATTAGATAAAAAATCTAGGGCCGTCCTCAGTGGCCGAGCGGTTCTAGACACTACAGTTTGGAACCGCGCGACCACTACCGTCGCAGGTTCGAATCCTGCCTCGGGCATGGATGTGTGTGATGTCTTTAGGTTAGTTAGGTTTAATTAGTTCTATGTTCTAGGGCACTGATGACCTCAGAAGTTAAGTCCCATAGTGCTCAGAGCCATTTGAACCATTTTTGAAAAAATCTAGGAAGTACACAGCCTTCATATTCTCTGGTAGGAGCCTGTCAGTTTCTAGTTAACGTGAGCGGAGGCGTTTTCATCGCAATGCTGGATACTGTATTGGGGCCAGAGTTACTCTCTATTTAGATGATCTGTTAATCGCCACAGATGCGTGGAAGAACACCCTGAATTACTAAAAAGAGTATTTGAGAATTTCGCGGAATATGGGGTTACCGCGAACCTAATGAAATCTAAATTTGGTAAGAATCAAATTACGTATTTGGGTCGTATTATAACACCACTAGGAATAAAACCAGATCCTAAGAAGTTAGATACTATCATGTATTTCCCACATACCACTAACAAGAAAGAACCAAAATCGTTTCTGAGCCTCGCTTCGTTTTTCCATAAATTTGCGCCTAGTCAGATTTTGAACAATGATCATTTATTGAGTTTATTAAAGAAGAATAAGCCATAGTATTGGTCGCCACAATGAGCAGAAGCGTGTGAACAAATAAAAGTTTCCTTAGTAGTCAGATGTTTTGCATCATCCACATATGAATGACGACTTTTCCTTGGCTGCTAATGGATCACTAACTTTATTAGGTGGTTGCTTGCTTCAAGTATGTAAGAATGACGGTCAACAGGAAATCAGAATGACAGATTTTGCCAGCTGGATTTTATCCAACTGCGAGAGAGGTTATTCAAGTATCTGCCGCAAAATGGGCTTTGGAAATAACTGTTTCGTGTATTGGCAAACGAATTAAAGTATACTGTGATGATAACCTATCTGTAAACTTTTTATCCTCGTGACAACTACTCCATGCGCGGCTTGCGAGACGAGCGTTGGTGTTGAAAAGTTATGATGATGATGATGAGCGTTTGGCGTCATTGGCCGGGAGGCCCCTCGCGGGGCAGGTCCGGCCGCCATATCGCAGGTCTTATTACATTCGGCGCCTCATTGGGCGACCTGCACGCCGGATGGGGATGAAATGATGATGAACACAACACAACACCCAGTCCCTGAGCGGAGAAAATCTCCGACCCAGCCGGGAATCGAACCCGGGCCCAGAGGACGGCAATTCGTCACGCTGACCACTCAGCTACTGGGGCGGACATTGAAAAGTTATGACTTAGGAGTAATCCATGGGCTTTGGAAATAACTGTTTCGTGTATTGGCAAACGAATTAAAGTATACTGTGATGATAACCTATCTGTAAACTTTTTATCCTCGTGACAACTACTCCATGCGCGGCTTGCGAGACGAGCGTTGGTATTGAAAAGTTATGACTTAGGAGTAATCCATGTAAAAGGAAAAGACAATGTTGTGGCAAATGCTCTTTCGAGACTACCACAATCTCTAACTAAACACGAAATAGAGGAGCAGTAATCCAGTTTCAAAGTCGTACTAGTTAAAAATTCCTCATTTCGACAACAATACCTAAACATGTGCAGGAAAATGACAATTTTACAAGATAATGGCTTTGAGTCGAGTAAAATTAAGTAAACTTTATTTCAGGACAATGATCCAGTTCTTCCAAGCAAGTACAAACTGTATGCTGATGTATTACACTACTAGAGTAGCGACGTAGTTAGTATGTGGAAAGTCTGCACCCCTTCGCAGTGTCTTTTAAGTTTCTGTTGGTTTACTCATTACGTGTGATGACATTTCGGGTCTGAAAAGCGGGCAGCCAAAATGCTTAGGCACTGTTATTAGCAGAACTTGTAGAGAAAGGTAACAACTGTAGAAGAATAAGCCATGGTATTGGTGGTCACAATGAGCAGAATCGTATGAACAAACATCCACATATGAATGACGATTTTTCCTTGGCTGCTAATGGATCACTAACGTTATTAGGTGGTTGCTTGCTTCAAGTATGTAAGAATGACGGTCAACAGGAAATGAGAATGACAGATTTTGCCAGGTGGATTTTATCCAACTGCGAGAGAGGTTATTGCAAGTATCTGCCGCAAAATGGGCTTTGGAAATAACTGTTTCGTGTATTGGCAAACGAATTAAAGTATACTGTGATGATCACCTACCTGTAAACTTTTTATCCTCGTGACAACTACTCCATGCGAGGCTTGACAGATGAGCTTCGGTATTGAAAGGTTAGGAGTAATCCATGTAAAAGGAAAAGACAAGATCGTGGCAGATGCTCTTAACTAAACTACACGAAATAGCGGAGCAGTAATCCAGTTTCAAAGCCTTACTAGTGAAAAGTTCCTCATTTCGACAACAATACCTAAACATATGTAGGAAAATGACAAATTTACAAGATAATGACCCTGAGTGGAGTAAAATTAAGTAAACTTTACTTCAAGACAATGATCCAGTTGTTCCAACCAAGTACAAACTGTATACTGATGTACTGTTCTACTAGAGTAGCGACGTAGTTGTTGACGATGATGTCCCATACTCTGAGGAGCGTTGGGGGCGATGCGGGAAACCCGCACTGCCGTACTTGGCGAGGTCCTAGTGGAGGTGGATTGCCATTGCCTTCCTCCGAACATAATGGGAATGAATGGTGATGATGATGATGATGAAGACGACACAACAACACCCAGTCCTCTCGAGGCAGGAAAAGTCCCTGACCCCGTCGGGAATCGAACGCGGGACCCCTTGGGCGGGATGCGAGAACGCTACCGCAAGACCACGAGCTGCGGAAGCGACGTAGTTAGTATGTGGAAAGTCTGCATCCCTTCGCAGTGTCTTTTAAGTTTCGGTTAGTTTACTCATTATGTGTGATGACATTTCGGGTCTGAAAAGTGGGCAGCCAAAATGCCTCGGCACTGTTATTATCAAAACTTGAATAGAAAGCTAGCTACTGTAGTAAGGACTCGCATAACATGTCAAAAGGCTAAACCTAGCAATAAATGTAGTAGAATTCAACTGCATCCTATCATTCCTGCAGAAGCATTGCAATTAATATCTTGTGATGTTGCTGTCAACTTCTACCTGAAATCAAAATAACTTTGCCATTCCATTGAAGTCTACAAGCCGAAAGAGTGTTATAACCACTTTAGGCAAGGGATATAGGTAAAGATGCTAATCGTTTTCGTGCAAGAGGAATGAAAAAATACTGAAATTTTCTGGTTGGACTTTTACTTACCTTACAGATATACATTCTATGCAGTTCCCTTCCTCCTGGTATGCATAAATATGGGAATAGAGTTTGCGTTAGTGGATCTAGTATTTTAGATTTTCGTTTCAGCCAGTAACAGTAATTGGACGCTTTGGACGTTTGATGTTCAAGGTTTTCCCTTCCTGCAACAGCATCGGCACACGTGCCCGGCGCAGGTCCGCTGTGCTGCAGGAATCTGCACACATGGGATGTCCCCAGCAGACGGATGACACGTGCCGGTTCGCTGCTGCGCACATGCATTTGCAGGGAATGTTGTTGCACATTTGTCGCTGTTAACGAGTGGGCAGCGAAGCAGCCCCATTTAAAGAGACTTACGCCACGTAGCATTTCACATGCGCGTCATGTACGAGAAACACTGTCTTGTGTTCATTTGTTTCCTTTTTACCGTCAATGTGAAAACGTGCACTGCAGTATTTCTGTAAACAGAATCGCAGCTGTAAAACAAGCCGAAGCAAAGACGCTGCAAGTTCCTAATAAATTTCACCAGACAGAGCAATTAACATGCGATTTTGTCTGTATCGCAAATGTTGAAGTTATTTCGTGTCAATGTTTGGTGCATCTTTGCCATGAGCGGGAATTTCGATGCTACCGTCTAATAGGGAGAGCTTCTTACCGTCATTCGATTTCTTTGTAATATTTATCCTCAAAGTACTGAAGCAACTTAAATCACTTAATAAAAACAAGTCTTTTGGTTCAAAAAATGGCTCTGAGCACTATGGGACTTAACATCTGAGGTCATCAGTCCCCTAGAACTTAAAACTACTTAAACCTAACTAACCTAAGGACATCACACATATCCATGCCCGAGGCAGTATTCGAACCTGCGACCGTAGCGGTCGCACGGTTCCAGACTGTAGCGCCTAGAACCGCTCGGCCACTCCGGCCGGCTTTTCTCCAAGTAACCGGCTTTATTTTTCTTCGTGAGGATAGCCTTACTCACCGTAAAATTTCATTAGGCATATGCGATCGGAGCTGATCCTCCTTGGTACACAAAACGGGTTACAACCCTGTTGCAGAAACAACGAAACATACATGTCAAATTTCAACAGACGCAAAATTCCCAAGATTGGCGATCTTTTACAGAAGCTCGAAATTTAGCGCGGACTTCAATGCGAGATGCCTATAGCAGTTTCCACAACGAAACGTTGTCTCGAGACCTGGCAGAATATCCAAAGAAATACTGGTCGTATGTGAAGTATGTCAGTGGCAAGAAACAATCAGTACCTTCTCTGTGCGATAGCAATAGAGATACTATCGAAGACAGTGTTGCCAAAGCCGAGTTACTGAACACAGTCTTCCGAAATGCCTTCGCAAAAGAATAGGAAGTAAATAATCCAGAATTCGAATCAAGAACAGCTGTCAACATGAGTAACGTAGAAGTAAATATCCTCGGAGTTGTGAAGCAACTTAAACTACTTAATAAAAGCAAGTCTTTTGGTCCAGGCTGTATACAAATTAGGTTCCTTTCGGAGTATGCTGATGCATTAGCTCCATACTTAACAATCATATACAACCGTTCGCTCGACGAAATATCCATACCCAAAGACTGGAAAGTTGCACAGGTCACACCAATATTTAAAAAAGGTAGTAGGAGTAATCCACTAAATTACCGGCCCATATCGTTAACGTCGATATGCAGCAGGATTTTAGAACATATATTGTGTTCGAACATTACGAATTACCTCGAAGAAAATGGTCTATTGACACACGGTTGACATGGGCTCAGGAAATATCGTTCCTGTGAAACACAACTAGCTCTTTATTCACATGACTTGTTGAGTATTATTGACAGGGGATTTCAGATCGATTCCATATTCCTGACACTGTACCACACAGGCGGCTCGTCAAGAATTTGCGTGCTTATGGAATATCGTCTCAGTTATGTGACTGGATTTGTGATTTCCTGTCAGGGAGCCCACAGTTCGTAGTAACTGACGGAAAGTCATCGAGTAAAACGGAAGTGATTTCTGGCGTTCCCCAAGGCAGTGCTATAGGCCCTTCGCTGTTCCTTATCTATATAAACGAGTACTACTCCGCTTTTAATTTATTCCTGCGATCCCGATGCGAGAATTCTTCTAGCAGGATTGTCTTATCGTTTTCCTCGGACACCAGTCATTAGAGACACCTAAAAGCGTTCCCCGAGAAAAACATGGCCTTTCTTACAAAGATTTCTAACTTAATTTTCGCGAGCACCATCGTTACAATTAAGTAATTCATGTGGTGCCCGTTGTCATGACGATAAGAATGCAGAATGATGAAAGAACAGACTTCGTGCTAAATGTCATTTTTTTTTAGCTACTATGCACTTTTCTAGAAAACGTCTAGCTAATTTAAGTCTTCTTTTAGCCTTCGGTAATACTGATTTACGTGGTCATCCCATTTAGAATCGCTTCTTAGTTTCACGCATAATTGCAGGGTTATTATAAACGATTGAACCTATACATTAACAGGACAGAGGAGATCGTTATGTCGAATAGCCATACAGCCACAATACTTTGAAGAACAATATTCATTAACGATACTTCCACATACAAACAAACATGTGAAAAAAGTGATCAGACCGATTTGTGGGGCGGCTGGTGGAAATTATATGTTGTTATATTTAATGTAGAATTGTAAGTAGACTGTTTAGGTTTTTTTATTGGTAACGCCACCTCTGTATGAAAATCACTGGCTGTGCTGTGTGCAGTCTGTGGCTGCTTTGCATTGTTGTAATACTCGCCATTGTAGTGTTGGGCAGCGGCAGCTGGATGTGAACAGCGCGTAGCGTTGCGCAGTTGGAGGTGAGCCGCCAGCAGTGGTGGATGTGGGGAGAGAGATGGCGGAGTTTTGAAATTTGTCATGAACTGCTATATTTATATATGATGATATCAAGGTAAATACATTATTTGTTCTCTATTAATATCTTTCATTTGCTAACTATCCCTATCAGTAGTTAGTGCCTTCCTTAGTTTGAATCTTTTATTTAGCTGGCAGTAGTGGCGCTTGCTGTATTGCAGTAGTGGGAGAAACGAAGATTATTGTGAGGTAAGTGATTTAGTGATTTGTGAAAGGTATAGTTTAATGTTAGTCAGGGCCATTCTTTTGTAGAGATTTTTGAAAGTTAGATTGTGTTGCGCTAAAAATATTGTGTGTCAGTTTAAGCACAGTCTTGTATAATTGTTGAAAGGGGACGTTTCATATGGCGACCCTGCCAGGATACCTCACTGAAATCTTCTGATTTTTCTTGTAGTTTGTGTAATTAGTGTAGATTTTGTTTATTGCTAGCGCGTAACTGTAGAGAGAATCTCCTTTGTAGTTGCAGTCTTTCATTGTTGTACAGTAAAACAGTTGTGGCATGCATGTAGATTTGCAGCAAGTATTTCGCAGCTGCAATTAACTAGATATTATTTTCAGTGCTATTTTAATGTGTTCTCTTATTTTTGATCTTCAAATTGTGTTTTTCTGTGTTGTCGTGTGAAATACTGTGACAATAATGGTGTGTGAAAAACGTAATACTAGGCTCCAAAGTAAACTGAGAAATGACAGTGAAAATGAAAGCAGTATGTTAGCGCCACCGAGTAATGAATTAACTGATGTTCAAAGTAGTAATTTGGTAATTGTGCATAGGGAAATGGAGCGGGCGGCAAACAATGGCGTGGACAGTGAAACAATTAGTGAAGAGGGAAGCATTATCGATCGATCGGTCGGCAATAGCTCGCCTCAGGAAGCCGAAATGACGCGACACGATCTCGCAAATACTGTAGATTCAGGTTTTGGATCCTCACAGTTTTCTCAAATAAGTCAAGACACATTTTCTGCTTGTCAAAATGTGAATGTTTCCGGTGTAAATTCACTGCCGAAAAGCACTGAGGAACATGTTTCAGACACCAATGCATTGTTATTACAATTAATACAACAAATGGGACAAACACAGCAAAAGCTTCAAAAGTTAGACTCAATGGAACAAAATCTTAAAAAGTTAGACTCATTGGAGCAAACTCTTGAACAAACACGTGAGGATTTAACTACTGAGTTACATCACATTGAATCGAAATGTCAAAAAGTCTGTAATGACGTAAAAACACAAATTTGTGAGCATTTCCAACCTATTTTTTCGCATCATGAAAATGCACTACAGAATCACGAAGCAGCCATAAAAGAACTGGAAACTACTGTTCATGAAAATCATGAGACCTTGCAAGCTAAATTTGAATCAGTTGCATCTACCGATTCGGTTACACAACTTGCAAAAACTCAGGAAAACTTGAAGGACACAGTAGATTCGATTTCAACACAAATGGACACTCTGAAACTTGGTTCAGAAAAACACACTGAGGAAATGTGTTCACTATCGGAGAAAGTAGCCGAACTTTCGGATCAGGTCACTAACTTATCTACAAAGGTAGATGATGATCTGAATGACACAAGACCTGTAGCCTTCACTGACACAGAAGAGTATGAACAAATTAGAAAATTCAAACAAAATCAAAATCAAATCGATACACAGTACAAAAGAGAAATCCGGGAAGTACAAGATCATTTGACACAAGTAATACAAGAATTACATATTTCAGAGGACACTCGCGCTTCAGTACGGGAAGAGGGACATAGAAATACGGAACAGACACAAAATAACAACACAGGGCACTTCGGAAATTGTGAAAGAAGTTGGCAAGGTACGCCGAATATTGAGATGGAACCGCCGAAACGACGTAACAATGACCGACATGCGACTTGCCGACATGATGATTTTGACTATAAGCTGTTCATTACTACACGTAAATTCAAAACATTTAAGAATTCTGGCAACGACATTCATCCACAAGCATGGCTCCATCAATTCTCTCATTGTTTTCCTCCCAACTGGTCGTTAGAACACAGATTAGAATTCATGTGTGGCTATTTAGAGAATGAACCAGCTGTAAGAATGTGATCGGTCATTCACGATTGCCACAGTGAAGGAGAATTTTACCATGCCTTCCTCTCAGTATATTGGTCTCAAGCCACACAAGACCGAGTAAAACATGGCATCATAATGATGAAACATTTCGAACAATCTGAATTCTCCAGTCTTGTGAAATATTTTGAAGACATGTTGCACAAGAATCAGTACCTGTCAAACCCATACAGCCCCTCAGAACTCATCCGCATTTGCTTAATCAAATTACCTGAACATTTACGACATATTATTTTAGCAGGACGTTGCAAAGAAGACATTGAGGCTTTTCAGGGACTGTTACAAGAACTGGAAATTGACACTGACAATCGGGAAATGCGGGAACAGGAGCACAACAATTACAGGTCACATCTGTCACAATTCCGCGATGACAGAAATAATACACGACAAGGCTATTCTTATAACGTAAATCGTGACCAAAACAGACAGCACCCGTATGACAACCATTGGCAGAGTAGTAATAATTACAGCGAAAGATCACCTCTCCGTGGTAATGACTATTACAGAGACAATCAGAGAAACAGACAATATGGGAACCAAAATAATTATTATTACGGGAGACAGAATAACTTTAGACGCAACGGTCCAGCGCGCAGTTACGATTCAGGGAGAAATTCTCCACCACTTAACCGACAAGAAAGAAACTACAGGAACTACCAACATGACGACAGACGATGTGATCGTAACGACAGACCTGAATTGAATCAGAACTGGCGGGATTTAAACAGGGCAGGGCCCTCTCGTCACTGTGAATTTGTAGAAATTAGGTCCCCAAATCCCAATAACGACGCGCGCCAACAAAGAGACAATAGGCAATGTCTCATACCGCAGGCAGCCACAAAACGCACGTATGAAACTAACGACGCAGCTGCCGTAGCTAGTAATTACGTAAAAATGGAAGACATTAGGGACATCTTACTCCAAGAACACGACGTAAAACATAACAACATTGCATATCCTGTGATTCACATTACAGTAAATGATGTAAAATTTACGGTAGTACTTGACTCTGGCAGTCCCATTTCAGTAATCAGTGAAACAGCCTTTAGCAAATGCAACAAATCGAACGATTGCCCCACACTTCCGTTACGTAAGATTAAATTACGAGGTGCAATCTTTGGAAAAAGTGTAGATGTACGCCAACAAACCAACTTAGAATTCTTTTGTCAAAGCCACAGCTTCTCTATGAACTTTCTTATTGTTCCATTATTGTCGACGGAAATTATACTGGGAGTAGACTTTTTGAATGAATACAAAGCAATCTTAAACTTTCACGATGCTGAAATAACTTTAGAAAAAGAAGGTAAGTCAGTAGCTTTGAAATTTGAAGATTGGCTCTCAAACCATGACGAAGAAATTAATCGGCTTTACCTCCTGTTAGACAACAGTTCGGAATCTTCGACGGAACTTGACACTAACAATCACTCTGCAAGTACTGACAGGGGTGATATCGATGGCGCATTTGATACTAATGAGTTAATTCAGAATAAAATTCAAACAATTGAGAATTGTAATGACGATGATAGGCAAGACCTTTTTGAGATTTCACAAGCACATTCCACAGTTTTTACTCACAAAACAGGAACAATCAAGGGATTTCAATACCAATTTCGTGTTCGTGAGCATACTAAATATTGTGTTAGACCATACGTAATTCTGGCGCATTATAGGGACCGTGTTAGAACAGAAATACAATCTATGCTTGACGAGGGCATTACTGAGCCTGCAGTAAGCTCATACAACAATCCGTTACATGTTGTTGAGAAGAAAAATGGATCGATCAGGCTTGTCTTAGATTCGAGACAAATCAATACTATCATTATTCCTGAAACAGACAGGCCGCAGACGATGGAAGAACTTCTTCAAAATTTTAATGGTGTAAAAGTGTTGTCTTCCATTGATCTCAGATCCAGCTTTTATCAGATCGAACTTCATCCAGAATGTAGAAAATACACAGCTTTCCTTTGTTTCGGCGTTTGTTATCAGTTTCGGAAACTTCCTTTTGGTTTGAACATTTCTTCAGCAGCATTCATTCGCGGACTAAATTCCATATTACCTGAATTCTTAAAACGTCACATCACCTTATATGTAGACGATATTCTGATAGCAGAAGCCTCATGGGAACAACACAATCGCATCCTCAACAGCGTGTTACATATTTTTGCAGAATCTGGAATTACAGTTAACTTGGAAAAGTCTGAATTCGGTAGGTCAAAGGTGAGGTTTTTGGGACATATTATTTCTTCTGAAGGCATTCAGCCGGATCCTGAAAAGTTAGAAGCAATCAGAGCCATTCCAGTTCCATCTACAAAAAGACAAGTCCGCAGTTTTCTAGGTCTCGTAAATTTTTACCGTCGTTTTCTGAATATGCAAATTCTTGTTACACCAAAACTTTGTTCTCTCACTGGAAAAAATACTATTTGGAACTGGGACGAACAAGCACAGTTGGAATTCAATTCTTTGAAAGAATCGCTACTTAACGCGCCAATACTAGCTCATCCAGATCTGCCACAAGATTTCTGCCTTAGCACGGATTCTTCTAAAGTCGGTCTTGGTGCCCATTTATTTCAAGAAGCCATAGAAAATGACACTACCGTTCAGAAAACCATTGCTTTTGCTAGGCGAGTGCTAACAAAATCTGAAAAAAATTATTCCGTTACTGAATTAGAAGCTTTAGCTATCGTTTGGGCATTTAACAAATTCCGTTTCTTTCTTTCTGGTAAGCACATAAAAGTATACAGTGATCATCGTGCATTACAATTTCTTATGTCTTCAAAATTAAATCATGACAGGTTAAAACGTTGGGCATTGTTTCTGCAAGAATTCCGCTTCACAATAGTCTACATTCCCGGCAAGGAGAACATTGTTGCGGACGCACTGTCACGCGCACCGGCTGGGCTTGAGAAAAGTAACAAAGAAGGCAACCTCGAGAAAAATTTCAGTATTCTTTACATTCAGAAAGTTGCCTTTGAAAACTTCATCACCACATCTTTAAAAGACATTGCTCATGAACAAGATAAAGATCCGATTTGGAAAGACATCAAAAATAAATGGCATGAAAAGACACACACTCAGATTCGGCATTATTACCTGGTTAGAAACAACATACTTTTCAAACGCTGCACTGTTGATGACAAGCTATGGGTACTTTGCATTCCAGACGATTTTGTTAATAAGCTCATTTGGTACATTCATTTCAGCTATGCACATTTTGGCCCACGAAAATGTTATCATATTCTTCGAACGACTTGTTATTTTAACAATATGGAAAAGAGAATTCGAAGAGTCTTGTCTATTTGTAAACTTTGTCAAAATGCGAAACCATCTACTATCTCCCATCGTGCTCCGCTGTTTCCTATCATTCCTTCTAAATTAAAAGAATTTGCTGCTGTTGATCTCTTGGGACCGCTTGTCAGAACATCTAATGGATTTTCGTATGTTCTAGTCGCTGTGGAACTTACTTCAAAATTTGTTTCTTTCACACCGTTACGTAAAGCCACTGGACGGTCTGTATCCAAAGCCTTTGTTAAAAATTTCTTACATGAAGTTGGACACGTTAGTAAAGTCATTTCAGATAATGGACCGCAATTCAGATCTGCTGTTTGGTCACGCATGCTTCGCAACCATAAAATCAAACCTGTTTTTATTTCATTGTACTCACCACATTGTAACCCATCTGAACGGATTATGAAAGAAATCAATAAGCTTTGCAGACTTTATTGTCACAGAAAGCATCAGCATTGGGACAGATATTTACACTTATTTCAAAATGTGCTGAATGAAATGCCTCATGATTCCACTGCTTTACCACCTACTCTTGTACTAAAGAATGAAGAACCACCGAACAGAATCAGAGAGCTTGTACCTTTCCCAAATACACGTAAACTTCGACACAAAGACATAATTGATTTGGCTCTTAAAAATATAAAATCTGCAGCAGACAAAAGGAGAAAACTACACGGTAAAGCAAATGCAAAGAAATTCTATATTGGTCAGAAAGTTCTCATTAAAGCTCATTCATTGTCACATAAGAAGAAACACTTGAGTCACAAATTCTTTCTAGTTTACAATGGACCTTACAGAATCCGACGTATACCACATGATAATTGCGTTGAAGTTGAAACTCTGCGTACTAGGAAGAGTAAAGGTTTACACCACATTTCACATGTAAAACCGTTTATTGAAAGATAATCTGCTTTTTAACTTTGTCTTTGCCATATAACTTTTCCCTTTACATTACTAGTATGCTGTGTTAGACTTAAGAAACTGTTAACATACAACAATGTTTGAAGTTAAATATCCAGTCTAGAACCTAGGGAACATTTTTAAACAGAAATTACGAATGGATTGTGATAGTGAACAGACGTCACAGTGTTGTATTTGTACATTCTTGCTTGTTAGTTGCACGATTACGTAACGACTATCAGGCTTACATACTTAGGACACATACTGGTACTGCTAATGAGATTTTAATGCAACATTTTGGTTTACTTGAAAATACATTCTGGGTTTAAAGTACTTTCTGTGAGATACCAGAGGACACAGTGGTTAGTTTATGTGACAGCTACACGATGTTATCACGACGCTACTAATGAGTGACAATTTACAATGTTGCTTTTGCAGTGTATCTGTTTTGTATCTGCACAGTTTTCTGAATTCTTCTAGGAAGAAAAACATGTTTTAGTAGTAACTTTTGTGGTATAGCAACAATGAGACAGCCTTTTTCGTGGCATAACAATACGTTACTGTACAGTACTTTCCTCATCACGGCAATAAGCGTAATAACTAAGACATTTATACGCAAAGCATTTCACTTTTGTGTATTATGAGGTAAGTACATTGACTTTAGCAGAATTTTGCTTACAGAGGACGATAACTACGACAGTTCCACAGAATTATCTTACAGCAAGACGCGCGTTTAGCGCTACAGGACACGCATTTGAGTGATTAATCTTATACTTAAAACACTTATTTTTAAAGATTTTTTAATTACAAAGAAAGTTTTCCGTGATACATTTCATTCCATTGCTGTAATCTATAACACCTGAGGGTATAATTACATTAATCCTCAGGGGGGTACACGCTTACTTTGTGTACCATGTGTGTGGCAACCACAAGGAACCCTAGCTAATATGGTATTTGCTTATACAACTTTACACATCGGTACCATATTTCTCTAACACACAAATTACACAGCTATCTGATCATTTAACTGAGAGATAAACATTTTTTTACTACATCAGTGACACATGTTTACGCAATTACACAGTTGGATAACTTCACACTTATGAAATTGTATTTTGTCTGTACTTTGTGAACTGTTCATATTTTTTCGGAATCATTGTGATACTATGAGAGCTTTGAATGATGTATTTGGTATGAGATCATGAATTTTAAAGTACGTTTGAGGCAGCTGACACTTTTGACATGAGCAGAGAATTTTTTTTAGGCTTAGAAATTATTGGAGGAAGTTACGACGATTTTGAGATTTGACTGAGGTGTTATGATGTTATTATTACGACGACGATGTGTATTATGTTGTTGAGGAATGTTTATTATGCTATGTATTTCTCATGATGAAATATTGAAGAAGTGTCGACGAATATGTATATGTATAATGAGGTAAGGAATATGAGTAGTGTTTAGGGACTCTGATTTGTGGAAAAGGTTGTTGGAAACCAAGAATCGTACTTTAAGAGTTATGAAATGTGTGTAAATGCGTGAATGTATCACAATGCTGACGAAAATTTTTTGGACTCTGTTATATTTACAGGATTTTGTTTCTACAGATTTGTAACGCAAATTCTTAACCTGTGAATTTTTTTATGTGAGACTGTCACTGTAGCGGAAACTGATGTCGTAAATATTTCCGTAAGAAAGTTAAGTGACCACCTGCACGTAATGCGTCACGGGCACCCACCTGGGCGACAGCTCCCCGAAAAAATGCCATTAGCCTTTCAGCGGCACAGGTAGAAAAAAAAAGGGAGGCCATTATCCTCGCTATTGACGTTCCTTTGTAGAAAGCATCGCAAAAACGACACGGTCGAACTTGAAAACATATGATTACACTGTGCTCTTAATTTATGATATTTACTGAAATGCTTATGAATTGATGGGAAATATTCTTACATCTGCAAACCTGATAATGACAAGTGTCTTTCTACGAGAGTTGAGAGCTACTGACTTACGAAATGCCACATAGCTATTGAATGATGTTTTTATGCTTTGGTTTGCGTAATTGCTGATTTCATTTGATATCTGTTTTCCAGCTGTGTTGCAGCATATGTTTCATAAAATAAAATTAAATGCATTTGCTAATGTGAACACTTTCTGTCAACAGATCTATTAAATAATAATTTTGTGATCCACATTCTTCAAAAAAGAAGCACTTGGAAAGGAAAGAACAATAAGAAGGGACTAGTAACAGTAACTGCACACATAATATTCTTTTCAAGTACATGGTAATATTTTTTTTTACAATAAGTTGTTGTGGTGCACCACTTTCATTACATAGACATTAAGATGTGATTATACATTTCCCTTATCTGCATTGTTATCTTTAGTGTACTATTTTTTCTGCTTGAGCTATGTCATGTTTAGATATAAGCTGCTGTTTGCCAGGCATAGTGCTACTGAAGTTTAATTTGTGTTACTCTGCTAAGCCAGATTGGTTTTTTTCGTTTGCTGCGCATTGCCTCATATTAGTTGTAATGTTGAATTGCTTGGTAATTTAGATTTACTGTAGCTTGCTTTGCGATTTTCCATTTTTTTTCATTGCTGTTTATATTAATTGTTTTATGTGCTGCTGCATTGCCTCGTCCCTTAGTTTAGCATCTGAGCTCAGTAGATTTAAGTTAGCTTAAGAGGGGGTAGATTATATAAGAAACGAACTATGGAGAATAGGGGAAGAATGTTTTGAAAGTTGCATGAAAACGGTTTGGGCCTAAATGAGTATTGTACAATGAGCCATATTTATTTTGAAAGAAATATAAATAGAATACAGAAAGCAGGTATAGATAGGACTTTTTGGGAATAATGACGAATGAAGGGAAATCTCCAAGAAGTAAAGAAAGTTTTGTTTGCAAAATACTGCAGTACAACAAACCCTGTCCTTTCCTTTTGTATTATCCCACTATATGTTTGTGTACCCTTGTGTATTTGTTTTCTTCCTGTCTCTGTGTAGTTTCATAGGATTTTTTCTTCTTCTAATACTAAACTACATTCACTATGATGAGGAATACTGTTATCCTCAAATATAATTGGCATTAATAATATGTTATTTACCTTATAAATATGTTTATACATTATTTATTTTGTTTTGTGTTAATGCTCATGTGTGAAGTTGATGTTTCAAAACTTATTCTGATCTTTTATGTATGTACTTATGTCATAATTCCTGTAACACTGATGTATGTTTATTTCTATTCTTTTGTAAAGCCTGTGTTACTGCAAATGTTATCTGTATTGTTATGTTCTTTAATGATGTATTTTGTACCTTTGTTATTGTATTTTCATGTTGTAAATTTATAATTGTATAGACACCAGTTCTTCAAATTAAGTTACATTTCACTGCACATGTTTCTGTTGGTCATAGTATATGGACAATCTGTGAGAAGTAGGGACTGTTAGTGTTTGCACTTGTGTTAATAATTCTGCAAGGGACTGGATAACAGCATTGCTGGTTCTAAGGACAATTCCAAAAACTTTGTGAGTGCACAAGAGGTGGTTATGGACTTGCTATATTATCCGCAAGACTCTTCAATGGTGATTGTGCACCTGCACAGTCGCAAAAGATGGCTGCTGGCCGTCTCTACAAGGACTACAGTGGGTCTGCACCTCTGGTGGCCCACCAATACCGTAATCTCTACCAGGACTACAGTGGGTCTGCTCTGTGATGACCTACCTACCAATACTCTTCAAAATTTCGACTGACTCTGCTGTGGGTTTGCTCTGTTGTGGCCCATTACCTGTATGCATGTCAAGAGTCAGCACTGTCTTTCCGTTGGAAGGACAACACTACTTCTTCAAGACTGCATGGAAATCCACTACTTCTGTGTGCATTTTCTTTTACTGCTCAGACTTTGAGAAAAACTCTGCATTTTTACTGTGATGAACAATCTGGACTGTCTTCATGGACTGTGAGAAATTTTTAGCTTTTGACCAACATTGTATCAATAAGTGTGTGAATTTGATTTCTTTGTTATTGTAATTATGAAAAAAAAATTTTCAAATCTGTATTGGCCACTGCCCAATCCAATTTGTAAAATTTTTTGTGGGGAGCATGGGGGCTATGTAAGTAGGCTGTTTAGGTTTTTTTTATTGGTAACGCCACCTCTGTATGAAAATCACTGGCTGTGCTGTGTGCAGTCTGTGGCTGCTTTGCATTGTTGTAATACTCGCCATTGTAGTGTTGGGCAGCGGCAGTTGGATGTGAACAGCGCGTAGCGTTGCGCAGTTGGAGGTGAGCCGCCAGCAGTGGTGGATGTGGGGAGAGAGATGGCGGAGTTTTGAAATTTGTCATGAACTGCTATATTTATATATGATGATATCAAGGTAAATACATTGTTTGTTCTCTATTAATATCTTTCATTTGCTAACTATCCCTATCAGTAGTTAGTGCCTTCCATAGTTTGAATCTTTTATTTAGCTGGCAGTAGTGTCGCTTGCTGTATTGCAGTAGTGGAAGAAACGAAGATTATTGTGAGGTAAGTGATTTAGTGATTTGTGAAAGGTATAGTTTAATGTTAGTCAGGGCCATTCTTTTGTAGGGATTTTTGAAAGTCAGATTGCGTTGCGCTAAAAATATTGTGTGTCAGTTTAAGCACAGTCTTGTATAATTGTTGAAAGGGGACGTTTCAGAATGTAATGTAGAAAAGATGCATTTACCGGCCGATGCACCATATGTGGGGTGGCGTATGGAATTAATTGGTTCAAATGGCTCTGAGCACTATGGGACTCAACTGCTGAGGTCATTAGTCCCCTAGAACTTAGAACTAGTTAAACCTAACTAACTTAAGGACATAACAAACATCCATGCCCGAGGCAGGATTCGAACCTGGGACCGTAGCGGTCTTGTGGTTCCAGACTGCAGCGCCTTTAACCGCACGGCCACTTCAGCCGGCGTGGAATTAATTGTTATATAAATGTTCCTATTATTTATGCTGTCTTTTGCCGTTCTCAACACTGGCTCTCTAACTACAATATTGGCAACCAGAAAGTGATTAGCCAAACATGAAGCCTGTAATTAGAATTCCTAGTGCCCACTTCATCTGAGAAATACACTTATAGCTACAGCTTATAGCTCTGAGGAATTAGGAGATTGTCTGGGATTCATAATCAAAAACGATCCTGTAAAAACGTTCGCTATATTCTGAAATTCACAGATGAAAAAAAAGAATCCACACAATCCAACTACCAGAGCAGTTCAGAGTCTAATGCGCTGATCCAACTATAACTGTCCAAATTAAATGTTTAAGTGAATGCTCGCCATAATTTGATGATAATGATCATCAAACGCCACGCTAAATAACGATAGAATGTCTGTCCCGCGACGGCACGTGAAAATACGACATACGCAAACTGAAGATAGATCATTAAAGTCATCCCAGAATTAATACTTCACTCGAAAACGATTTCATTGTTACAGGTATCCCGAGTAACTTATTACGGCATCTGAGGCTGTTTATAGCAATTATATCGACGCGACGCGACTCCCGGCACAGGCGGTGTGCTATTCAGCGTCTAGAGAGAACTGGGGCCTTTTTTCCTCGTGCAGTGTTCTTACATATAAAGCCGCGGTGCGGACGGCTAAGGAAACGCCTGATCAAATCGCCTCTCCAGACTAGCCGCTGGGCTAGTAATGCACCACTTCAAGTTATCGAATAAATCATCGCTTCCTTTGCTGATGGCCGATGAAGCTCTCAATTTAACTGTGAAATCAGCACACAGGTAAGTAATCATAATAAAAGTCTGATGTGGCTAACTCAAATATTTTTGGCGAGAGAATTAATTTAATTACACTACACGCAGTAGACGAGCTCTGAACTTGCCCTTTGGAGATACGCTATCGCTATAGTTTTATAGATATTCAATTGAAACTTCTCACATCTTAATGACTATAGCGGATCTCCCTTCTACTTAAATTTAAACATCCTAGCCTTATTTATTCTCCTACTTAATCTATCTTGCTTCCTTAATTTTTAAGACAAAAACCAGAAAACCATGAATTTCAACTAAAATTTTAATTTGTGAGATCCAGAATAATGTTTCTATTAAATTATTATGAAAAAGGAATCTAAATATAAATTTTTAAGTTTCTAGCTCTTTTCTGTTGTGCCAATGATTTTTACAGAGAAACCTCCAAATTTCGAAAATGTTTAAAGTTATTGAACTGACATTCAACACATATTGATTTAGTATTACTCCTGACATGCTAGAAACGTTTCAGGTTATTTACTTGATTTTTAAAGTATTGGGCAACATTTATGACGTTAGAACTTGGCTGCCACACAATGGAAAGACTGATGTGAATTTTATACTGCGTGAGTAGGCTGCTTCCCTACATCACCCTCTACTTAACTTTTTTAATGTAAATGGGAAAAACAAAGAAAAAAATTAATTGCAAAAAGGGAAGCAAGAGTACAGCTTATCTCCCTATGAAAATTAAAATTTAAATGTAAACGTATAGAAATATTAAAATAAAACTGATTACCTACTTCAATTATGTAAATTGCTGGCACGTTGACTGCCTCTTAAGCAAAATTGTCCCTCAAAATGTAAGCAAAATCAATGAAACACTTTGGCATACATATTGCCTTAGATAAACAAACACATTAAAATATGTAAAACTATGAAAATCTTAAATCCATTAAATACATTTTTACATACACAAATTCAAAGAAAATAACATAGTTATTCATGATACATAAACAGATGATTATATCTTAGCAGTATTTTCTAAACCTGAAAGAAAATTTCACAAATCATGACAATTTAATTTTTACACACATGGTTGTAGCCGCTTTGGCTGGCGTTCTACACTTCCATTCATAAGGGTAGAGGAGGGGAAGTTGCTATGGTGTGCATCCTTCACGTTCACTCTAATTTACATGGGGAAAGGGGAGGGGTCACTGTGAGTTGTGTCCAAGTCACTCCACACTTTCACGCAGCTATCGGGCTGCATTATCTGGTTTGTCCTGTAGAACAAACAAAAAGAGTGCCTCAGACTCTGTTCACTTAATATCTAAGGGTGGGTCACAATGAAATGGTGATATATACATTTTATCTTTCAATATCTTACTGGAACAAAGTTAACAGAACTTTTTCAATTTTACTCTCGCAGTTACTTAACTGGCATAAAATCGATAAACAAATGGCTCAAAATGCCGTTAGTCACGTACTAGAGAAAATTTATGCTCAAGGCATACAATCATAAATCCTATTTAATTTCAATTTATTATTTCTGGGCCGGAACACTGAACCAATGCTGGGTACATTCTTAATACATTTGTATTTTATTTACTTAGCTAACTCATCTTCGATTACCTTATTCTTAGTATGAGTATATTTGATTAGTAGTTGTCTTCTCAGCTTCTTTGTACATGTGAGTAACTTGTGGTAATAGTACAGTTTTCAGTGTTCAAAACACACTACGTTTAGTTGACTACTAAATCCGCTTATTGGTCCTCTGCTGCTGTGTCAGTTCCACATCTGCAATTATGTACTTACTTATCGAAGTGTATTTATGCTGAGCTATAAATAATGTTTCATGTCTGCCATTATGTTACTCAATTATGTTGCTAGTGTATGTATTTAATACTCACTCTATTAACATTTAAAGCATAGGATAGCACATTTATTTCCTATCTATAGTATATTGCAGCTGATCAGTTTGCTCACGTGGCAATCCATTTCCACTCGATCGGACGCTGAAACCACAGGTAGTCTCTCTCGACCTACCCCTAAAGTGCATTAAGTAATTATGGACGAGCGTAATGCTAAATTCCTTAAACCTATAGGACACCATGAGCTGCTCTGTCTCATCTAACATAAGGGTACCTATGGTCGCATTCACGCCTCCAACTCATAACCTCAATACGTGTAGGTGTGTCCTGTCACACACTACACCAAATAACGGCCAGCTCCAACCTTATAAATATATCAAGGACGTGTCCTTCACGTCTCAACCACAAACTCTGTTCAATTCTATTACACTGTCATTCCTTGCTACACCAGGTGAGTTCATTCTTACAACTTATCTGTCTGTTTTCCATTGCACTAAGCAATCTCTTTTACTATTAATTAGTTAGCTCTACAGCATACAATAGGTTTCACTGCCACTTCAGATCCTGCTTGTACACGAATTTGTATATCTTATTAAATTACTGTTGGTGGACCATTTCCAATAAAACAACAACTTTGTACTTATAATATTACCAGGGTTCTATACATACTTGTTACTCAAATACATTTGTATCTTAATTACATCATACTTCTCTGTTGTTTATGTCACTGTTAGGTTTGTCACAGTAGGTATTTTTTTCCCTAATCGGTGGATAGAATGGTTACAGAACTCATGGCTTGATAGTCATGACGAAAAATTTTTGTATTGCAAAGAACGGGTCGAAACTTAGGTGGATAGAAAAGCTGAAGAGTGAATGAGACCTGAAAGGGAAAGATCTCACACAGCTGGGACTGCACAGCTGCCACACTGTGTAGAGGTTACAGAACAACTTCCTCCCTACAGAATTCATTAGCTTAACGCTGGCTTGATAACCATAACGGAAAATTTAATGTGTTGGAAAGAAGAGGTATAAATTTTAGGTGGATAGGAATGTTGAAAATGAGTGAGACCTGAAAAGGAAAGAAGATCTCACACAGCTGGGACTGCACAGCTGCCACACTATGTAGAGGTTAAAGAACAACCTTCTCCCTACAGAATTCATTCGCTACCTATGAACTTCTTTAGGTCGATCATGTTCCTGAGAACTAATAGCTTTTTACTCTTAGGGTACTCTAGCCTATATGCATTGGCATGTGGTTTTCCTATGATCCTGAAAGGTCCTTCGTATACGAACATGAATTTCTTTGTTTCTGCATTTATTTTCTTTGATTTTTCCTTGGTTTTGACAAGGACTAACTGACCTATTTCAAATCTGGTGGGTACAGGTTGTAACCTCCCCCTCACTTATCGACCTTAATGACAGTGAAAAATTAAACCGCGTGTACCTAATGGAAATTTGGGAAAAGCAATCGTCATCGATGTTAATCCGTCGGTAAAGAGGGAGGAAAGGGTTACATCTAAATGAAAGGAAAAATGCAAATGAAACTGGTGGAAATTAATTTTTAAAAGGAGTAAAGAAAGTAAATGTGCGGTCGTCACGTTAACAATTAATTGGCGCTAATTAGATATTTGAGATTTGGGGGAAATTACGGTCGCTAGTTCTAAGGACAATTACTATATTAAATGAAAAAGAAAGGTTATTACACATATATTTAGCACTAGAAGCGTGGCAACTGAAGATTGACACGTGTAGTGTGAAAACTGAAAGTTTGTCAGAAGTAATAAATTTCGCTACACTCTGACTTAATTTAGCAAAAGAATTAATAAAACCGGAAAATCGAAAGTTAATTTAGTGACTAAAGTTAATAGTGAGCTTTCTTTCTGAAGTACATCGAAATTCAGTAAGATACGGTTAGTCTTGGACTACCTCAACAATCATTTCAAAAGCTACTTGAATCTATGCAATTTAGAAATAAGAGATTTAACTTTAAACTTGAATTAAATGATTCTGAACAATTAACAATAGTAAAATTTAGTACGTACCAAGCTGAGCTGCAGTCACAGGTAAGCTAAAATACGGTAACAAAGCTCGCACTCTTAATTTGTGTTTGTGTAATCTAAATATTGTAGCCAGCTATGAATACCTTAACTGAGCTTTGAAATTAAAGCAGAAAAATCGAATGATGATGGCGTTTGAATTTCAACGACACTCGGGTTCATTCCGGAAAAGGAAGGGACCCTGCTTGGTAATGCAATTGGGACAGTGAGCAACAAAGGTTCATGCTACGTTGCTGTAATTTTGTTATGAAAATGGATCAGTTTGAAAAGCTGAGGTCTGCCATACAGTTCTAAAACTTTACGTGCTTCCAGTCTTCCTTGTTGGTTGATTGAAAGTTTGAAGCCGTCGATCGAGGAGGTGGCGACAGTCACTCATTGTCGGCCGTCGCTGTTGCAGAAGTTGGATGTTGGCGCGCCTTCTTCTCGACACGGTCACCAGGCGAAACGGGCTCTTGATGTGCGTCAGCTAATGCTTCCCGTCCACGACACCGTGTCTGAAACTATCATAACAAGTCGAGCGCAATTACATGCTGCCCAATCCGAAAGCGCGGCAACTCGCAGCAGCGTCACACAACACACCTGCTCCACTGCACTACCCCAGCCAGACTGTATCTGCTCTGCCCGCGCTCCACGCGGTAGAGTTAACACTACCAAAGATCCTAAACACTTGGGTTCTCCACACGACCTATCGATGTATTCGTTCAACAGCATAGTTTTCTCTAGGCCAGACCCAGCGTATAAATAAAAATAATATTCATAAAGCAAACCAATTATAAATCGACATAAATTTATAAATATATACAAATAGTAAAAGAATTACAATATACAAAGACACAGATATGTCATATCTTCAGGTAACAAAATAAGGAAAAAAATTTGCAATGCAATAGATGGAAGTAGGATATGCATTTCCGGCGTTACACGTGCCCCACATTGTGTGAGGATGTTCATGTAACCTAAACAGACTCAGAAAATGTCCCAAAAAAGAAGCAGCGGAAATGCATATGCTCAAAACATCAACAAAATTTATCATTAGACTAATTAACCATAAACCAATTTGTAGACCATAATAATTGAGTGGAGGCACTCCGAACGTTATTCCACTCTGTCATCTTACACAAAAGAAAACAGGTTGACAATATATTAAAATTCATAGAAAACATAGAAAGTGGTTTAGCTATTCTAAAATCAGAAAAATTCATATTAGTATCAAGAAATTTACTACCATTTACAAAATTAATCAGAGTACATGGACATAAAAAACAGGTATATCAAAATACGCAAATTAATAATTAATTACATAGAATACACATTTTATATAAACTTTTCATAATTAATATTCTCGTCATGAGAGTCCACTTAATGCTAAACAAGAAAATAATAAACAGCAGCTCGACAAAACATAAATATTGACAGCAGAATTCTTTCACATGAGCTGTCCGTGAAGAAAAACCATTCCGCCTTTCGTACCCGCAAGTACAAAGAATGCCGACAGCGGCACAAGAGCCGTCAGCGGCTCCGCCTGGCCAGTATTGTTGCGCCCGCCTGTGCGGCACGCTTGATCTCACTCGCCTGTGTAACGGCATTTCCAGAACGTCCGTTTCACTGAATTCTTTCGGAAGAACTCACTCCCGAGTAATCTCAAGGAGTCCATAAACACTATCACAGTGGATAACTCAACACTGTCCATCATCACACGCATGTATTAGCCTGAAACTTAAAACAGCGTCTAAGTACATCGGCAATGACTAGTAAAACACATATTTATGAAATCTTACAGCTAGTTACAAAATCATATTTACATTCCTTAATCTACTGTGACTCAGCTGAAAACTTAAACTAGCAGCTTGGATTTTTCAATTGATTAATTATCTTAAATCATTTAGTCAAAATTAATTACTTATTAGTTACAACTTCTTTAATGTCCTCTTTGTCAGGCAAAAGCATGGCAATCTAGCAAATCGTTAAATCTTACACTCTAAATTTACAGACTTTACAAATTACCCATTCTATGGTTTTAATCGATCCTAGGCTGGTACAATTTTAAGTCTACAATGTTCCGTATACCTAATAGTTTTCCAGAGCTTGGATACACTAAGCAATAAGCATTTGTGTGAGGTATACCAATGACTTAATATTGTCCATTATAAACAAACTTAAATTTAGAGATTTCATTGTCTATCTCACGCGATTCCTCATGAGCTTTTACAAGTACTAAGTCTCCGATTGCAAACTTAGCAAAAAGCGCTTTAGCGTCATGACGACGTATACGACCATCGGTTTTTAGCTTCATTATTTCTGGCGAACGATCTTTTTTCACACCAATACTCGGTTTGTCTGGAAACACACTCTTACTCCTCATTATTACTTCATACAGGCCTCGTCTTCGTTCGTGTGTTACGTTTGACACACCGTCTACAATAGCTTCCAATTCACTTTCTACACTATTGTCAATGCCGAGATTCCTCACGTTACAGTACTTCAAATTCATACCTACGTCAATGGCATCCGGTCAGTTAACAATGTGTATAGGCTGGTATTGCCTATGCACACCATCTCCTGCCTCGTCAAAACTAACTACTATTGTTTTATCTTGTGACGTACATGTCAAAGTTTTGCTTTCGCAATTAATCACTGCACGGTACTTTAATAGCCAATCTAACCCGATAATTACTTCCGTAGTTAAGTCTGGCACGACAACAAACTCTTGTTCAAATCGTGCCCCACATATCTCGAAGTTGACAAAAATCTCTTTTGTGACCGGTTTACTGGTCTTCCCAGTAGCACCGATAACTTTTACTCCTGTTACTGGCATAACTAAGATACCAGGTCCGTCTTTCAGTAACTCAAATATTTTCCCAGATACAGCACTCAGTTCTGCACCGGTGTCCATCAACGCGTTTAGTTGTAGGTCGTGCATATTAACAGACACTACTATCTGTCTTCACTTGTCCTCGACTGTTTCTTTATTTTCCCACAGTAAATCCTCCTCTATATCCAGGTCATTCCAGAACAAACCATCCGGCTTTGATCCTAAATCCGGTTTATCTGGCGGCTTTTTCAGCCTCTGTTCACATACAGTTTTAATTTCAACACGTTTTTCCTGAGGCTTAGTCTGTAGCTTCGCCTCCAATACCGAAACCTTTTCCTGTAACTTGTCAACTAGTGAGTGTTGCTTTGCTATCAATTCATCAATTGTCACCTTCGTCGATTCCTCTTTGGTTAGATTGATCTCATCTGCCAATCTACCTGGAGGAATGTGCCCAGTAGTATCTGCAACTACTTCCTCTAGATCTGCGCAACCCACACTGCTATCGTCTGACCGTATAATGTCAGCTCTAACCTCATACACGCTGTAATCTATGTGCTTTTCTATCAATCGTGTCCGGCTATCACTAAAATTTTCGCAATCTTTCTCCTTAATACTCTCGCAATGTTTAAACTGGAGGTTTTCGTCGGATGGGTCGGCTACTTCTACCACTATAACTTTCGGTAAAGTCTGCCAGTTAGGGCCAGAACATTCCGTTACTACTTCAACATCCAACTCCTGCGAGACGAAACACGACGAATCTTGTTCGTGCTCCCCATTAACATCAACTATTTCTAGTAAAGTCTGCCGGTTAGGGCCAGAACTTTCTATCATTTCACAAATACTATTTTCCTATGGGACGAGACGCGGCAAATCCTGCCCGCGCTCCCCATAAACACTTCTCCCGTACAGGCCCCTATAATCTCTTAGTTCGTCGTATAAGCGACCGAACTGCCTTAACCAGACCTCATCCCTCTCTGCATCCCCTCGCTCAATGACGAACGTGTTATCCGACATCTGATCATCTCTCAACAATTGCGAATCATTCTTAAACTCAATCTTCATTTCCGCTGTGGGTGTTACAGCTGCCACTTTATAATCGTTTTCCGTAACATTACTTAAATTGTTCTCACTGACAGTGAATGTAGTTTCTACCGCCGCCAGCTGATCTACTACTTGTGGGCGCACTCCTTTCTCCTAACACTGGCACACTCTCCTGCCGTTGAATATTCCATACGGAATTTTCATAACGACGACACCTGGGTTTTCCCCTGTTATTGGGCCGCCAAAATTTCTCCACGCCCGGTGGGCCCCTCACCAGCGCGGCTAATGGTTTCCCAGTCTCGACCCAGCAGATCTGCTCCCCGGATGCTGCTGAGGTGGCTTATAGCACCCTCTGGCGTTATTACTATCCTGTGAAGCCCGTATCACGTTAGTATGATACTGGTTTCCGTCATTCCTGTTATTATTTGCATTGTAACGATTGTCATTACGGTCCGAACCATTATTGTTATTGCTGCCATGGTTGCGGTATGCATTATTCCCACCGTTATCGTTTTTGTGGTTGTTGTGGTACCCGTTGTTGTTACCACGGCCTCTACCACTATCGCGATTATTGCGCCAATTGTCCTCGTCCTCAACTCTTTCCTGGTAATTATTGATTGTCCTGTAATTGCTTCCCATGTAGCGTTTTGTATCATCTGGAAGCTTCTTGTAGAGTTCCCAGACTATTTCGGATTCCGTGCGGCGATCACGCAAATATTCCAGCTGGCGGATCCAGCCCTAACAAAACTCCTTCATCGAGCCGAGCGAATTCGCATCGAAAGGCTTCGATACGACAAATTCGCGCCAGACACCTTGCTGTTTTTGCTCTGACCAGTATTCAGCCAGAAACAAATTTTTAAACTCGTCAAAAGTCAGGTTGGTAATGTTGAGGTTTAAGCCCCAACGCTTGGCATCACCAGCCAACACATCAATAACCGCATTAATTTTTCTCTCATTAGTCCATGATCTGGGTAAAACTCTTTCACAATTTTTAATGAAATCCGTCGGGTGTATATCGCCTTTTTTCAAGGGGTCGAACCGCTCCTCTTTCGTCAACAATTCCGAACTATGTGCACATGTTGGCACATAGCTCTGTTTTTCGTCAACTTTCTTTTCTAATTCTGACACTCTCGTAATTATTTGGCAAGTGGTTGTCGCAAGCGTTTCTACTTCCCTTTTTTTTTCTTCGCAGGTATTAGCCTGCTTCCTCACTTTGGTATCTACTTCGGATACTAAAGCTTTTAAAGTTGCCACCTTTTTTTGATCCTCTTTTTTCGCTAATTCAATTTGTTCCGTCACCTTATTCTCGATGATCGGAGCGACTGCTTCTCCTACACTTTTCTCGAGTCTGCTAATTTCGGAATAAAAACGAGTATTTATGCTCGCAACTTCCGCCTGAACGCCTATCATTTCCTGTTTAAGATTACCGATTTCGGTATTAATCACAACAATATCTTGTTTGATTTTATCAACTTTTGTGTTAACAACTCCAACATTGTTGTTAACAACATTAATAGCTTTGTTCTGATTGTCTAGGTTCCGTTCAATTTTTTCAGACTGACTCGTGATTTCGTTAATCAAAACATTCAATAAATCAGTTAAATTCCCGGAAACTACCGGTTTTACTTCCGTAGCAGCTTCTCCTTTAATTGTCCCCCCCATATTCGTCATCGAGGGATTCATATTTGATTTTCACTTCCGATTCCGAAACATTTTCTAAAGTTTGGAATTCCATTTCTGCTCTTTGTTGCGTTTCGGCGGTCGCGTCTTTCATGCCTGCCGCCTGCCCCTGAACAATGGGTTCCCGGTGCGCGTTTCCCACTGTTCGACCGATTGTTCCGTATCTAAGTCTACCAAATTTTGGTAATTGTTGCCTTCACTCGTTTTAATAATTTTCAATGTAAATGCCAAATCTCAAATCTAATTAGGATTCATCACACTAATATTCTCGCTGATGTAACGACCATTTCGTAACCTGTACTTTGTTACGAGATTTGCACAATGCAAAATTCGTGTCCAGAACAACCTCAAATCCGAAGATTATCCTGTCACCAGGTCGCCACGTGTAACCTGCCCCTCACTTATCGACCTTAATGACAGTGAAAAATTAAACCGCATGCACCTAATGGAAATTTGGGAACAGCAATCGTCACCGATGTTAATCCGTCGGTAAAGAGGGAGGAAAGGGTTACATCTAAGTGAAAGGAAAAATGCAAATGAAATTGGTGGAAATTAATTTTTAAAAGGAGTAAAGAAAGTAAATGTGCGGTCGTCACGTTAACAATTAATTGGCGCTAATTAGATATTTGAGATTTGGGGGAAATTACGGTCGCCAGTCCTAAGGACAATTACTATAGTAACTGAAAAAGAAAGGTTATTACACATACAATTAGCACTAGAAGAGTGGCAACTGAAGGTTGACACGTGTAGTGTGAAAACTGAAAGTTTGTCAGAAGCAATAAATTTCGCTACACTCTGACTTAATTTAGCAAAAGAATTAATAAAACCAGAAAATCGAAAGTTAATTTAGTGACTAAAGTTAATAGTGAGCTTTCTTTCTGAAGCACATCGAAATTCAGTAAGATACGGTTAGTCTTGGACTACCTCAACAATCATTTCAAAAGCTACTTGAATCTATGCAATTTAGAAATAAGAGATTTAACTTTGAACTTGAATTAAATGATTCTGATCAATTAACAATAGTAAAATTTAGTACGTACCAAGCTGAGCTGCAGTCACAGGTAAGCTAAAATACGGTGACAAAGCTCGCACTCTTAATTTGTGCTTGTGTAATCTAACTATTGTAGCCAGCTATGAATACCTTAACTGAGCTTTGAAATTAAAGCAGAGAAATCGAATGATGATGGCGTTTGAATTTCTACGACACTCGGGTTCATTCCGGAAATGGAAGGGACCCTGTTTGGTAATGCAATTGGGACAATGAGCAACAAAGGTTCATGCTACGTTGCTGTAATTTTGTTATGAAAATGGATCAGTTTGAAAAGCTGAGGTCTGCCATACAGTTCTAAAACTTTACGTGCTTCCAGTCTTCCTTGTTGGTTGATTGAAGGTTTGAAGCCGTCGATCGAGGAGGTGGCGACAGTCACTCATTGTCGGCCGTCGCTGTTGCAGAAGCTGGATGTTGGCGCGCCTTCTTCTCGACACGGTCACCAGGCGAAACGGGCTCTTGATGTGCGCCAGCTAATGCTTCCCGTCCGCAACACCATGTCAGAAACTATCATAGCAAGTCGAGCGCAATTACATGCTGCCCAACCCCGAAAGCGCGGCAACTCGCGGGAGCATCACACAACACACCTGCTCCACTGCACTACCCCAGCCAGACTCCGTCTGCTCTGCCCGTGCTCCACGCGGTAGAGTTAACACTACTAAAGATCCTAAAGACTTGGGTTCTCCACACGACCTATCGATGTATTCGTTCGATAGCATAGTTTTCCCTAGGCCAGACCCAGCGTATAAATACAAATAATATTCACAAAACAAACCAATTATAAATCGACATAAATGCATAAATATATACAAATAGTAAAACAATTACAATATACAAACACACAGAAATGTTATATCTTCAGGTAACAAAATAAGGAAAAAAATTTGCAGTGCAATAGATGGAAATAGGAGGATATGCATTTCCGGCATTACAAGGTTTTGCGTCATGACGCTTCTTCCTTCCCAATGTTCTTTTTCTTATATTTGCCCTAGCCGTTAACTTCTTCTCTTCTGTGGATATATGCGTTAGAATAGGAAATTCTAACATCTCTGAAATCACATTGTGTGGTTCTTGGCCAAACATCACTTCGCAAGGCGCAAAACCACTTGCATCATGCCTTAAGTTGTTAATTACATTCTCAAAATACTTCATGTGCTCTGCCCAACTTGAGTGTTTCCGAGCACAATAAGTCCTGCAAAGCCTATTCAATTCTCTCATAATACGTTCACTCATATTTCCTTGGGGGAAATACGCAGATATTTTCAGATGTTTCACTCCGGCATTATCTAGACATTCCTTAAATCTATCAGAAGTAAATTGAGGCCCATTGTCTGACAACAAATTCTTCGGAACGCCAACGTTCACGAAGAAATCTTTTTCCAACTTTTCTACCAACGTTTTTGAATTTGCTCTTTTAATTGGGTATAGCTTAACATATTTACTAAATCCATCCACAACAACAAAAACATGGATGCACCCACCTCTCGAAGAAGGAAGAGGGCCAAACAAATCACAAGCCAGTAATTCTAGGGTTTCAGTTGGCTCTACTGAATGCATATCCCCTTGCATTCTTGTGTTAGCAGCTCTGACTTTCTGGCACACTACACAAGATGCTAGACGCTTGGCAACACGGCGGTACATGTTGTCAAACACAACCTTCTCTTTTAATTTTGCAATGCACTTCTTTGCACCGTAGTGCCCATACCTCAGGTGTGCATAGTCGATTAATAAGTCTACATGTTGTGAGGGAAAGCACAGCTTCCACTTAGAAACACCTACCTTTTTCCTCCTAAACAGAATACCTTTATGCAGACAATAGTATTGCGAAACCTTAGGATAGTTCGCATTTCCTAAATAGCTCTTCACTAATTTCAGTTGGTCATCTGCATTCTGCTCACGTCTCAAGTTCTTAATCACCCTCTTTAATGCACTTTCTTCCTTTACTTCGTGCAACGCAAACATTCGTACTTCACTTAGGTCTGTTGCTGTAATTCCCGCGTCATCACAGAGCTCCGCACTTCTAGATAACCCATCAGCTATCAGGTTGTCTTTCCCTTGAATATATCTAACCTCAAGGTCAAACTGCTGGAGATACAATGACCATCTTACCAAACGAGCATTCCTCAACTTACAGGTCTTTAAAAAGGTCAACGCCTTATGGTCACTGTAAACAATTATCTTGTGACCCAATAAATACTGCTCAAACTTCTGCACACCAAATGCAATTGCCAACGCTTCCAGTTCTGAGATGCTATAATATCTCTCTGCTGCCTGTAAAGATCGACTAGCGAAAGCTATAGTCTTGTGCAATTCTTGTTCGTTCTCTATTTCTACTTGGAATACCTCCACAGCTATACCATAGCCACTAGCATCAACAGATATACAGAATGGTTTTTTAAAATCAGGATGATGTAAAATAGGACTATTAATTAAAGATTGTTTAAGCACCTCGAACGCCTGTTGACATTCTGCTGTCCAAACCCAAGGGGTATTCTTTTTCAGCAGGAGGCGAAGACAGGGCGCATTAAAAGCCTGATCACTAACAAATCGCCTATAGAAGCCGAAAAGACCGAACATCGATCTCAATTGCTTCTTGTTTCTGGGAGCCTCAAATTTTTCAATGACTGCTAGCTTGCCTGGGTCAGGCAGAATACCTTTTCCACTTATCATATATCCCAAGAAACCTATTTCCTCTTTAACGCACTCTGTCTTTTCAATCTTTAGTTTCATGCCACCTCTTTCAATAGCCTCTAACACTTCCTCTAATAAAACTATGTGTTCTTTCTTCCCAGGTAGGAATTGCTATTAACAGATCATCTACGTAGACTGTTATTTTATTAATTAAGGCAGGTCCTAAAACATGGCACATCACACGTACGAAGGCACAAACAGAGATATTAAGTCCGAAAGGTACAACACGGTATTGGTAACAAACTCCTTCGTACAACAAAGCTGTGTACTTCCTTGAACTTTCCGCCAGTGGCAAATTCCAATATCCACACGTGATGTGCATAGAAGTTAAGAATTTTACTCCCCGGAACTTTTGCAATAACTTGTCCATGTTCTGCGGTCTGTCACTTTCCCTAACCACTATTTCATTCAACCAACGAGCGTCAAAGACCAATCTGACACACCCGTCTCTTTTTGGTACAACAACAAGAGGATTATTGTACTCACTGACTGCTTTTTCAATCACACCCCACTCTAGCATTCTCTGTATCTCCTTTCGAATCTCTTCCTTCCTAGCTACATGTAATTGGTATCTCTTCCTGAAAAACACTTGGCCAGGTTTCACCATTAATTGACATTCATAACCTTTGACCACGCCAGGTCGATTTGAAAATACCTTATGATGCCTTTTTATAACCTGTCTCAGTTCTTCCTTCTGATTAGTTGAAATTTTATCGATTTCCTGCAATTTAGCTTCTCTTTTGTCCAAAATAATTGCTTCTTCTTCTTCTTCTTCTTCTTCTTCTTCTTCTTCTGTGTTTAGCTTACTTGTACTAAGATTAACACCTTTGTCCCAATATCTCCTATTTTTCAGAACTCGTATAGGCAGCTCCCAAGTTTCATCATTAGCTACTACATTTTTATCACCAAAAGGTACTGTAATTACTCCGGTTATCGGCAAGACCATTTTTAACTGGCTTCTTTCAAAGTCAACAACACTCTGATATTTTGGCAAGAAATCTATGCCAATTAAAACCTCAATACTGACATTATTTACAATTAAGCATGGATGATCAATTAAATTACCATTAATATTAAAGGGCAGTAAAGCTTCTTGCTTTACCGTTTTTGACACCTTGCTAGTAGCACCAATTATTCTTAGGCCTGATACCCTCATTACTGTAAGCTTGTTTTTACCAGGTAATGCATCAAAGAAGGACTGAGATATCGCACTCACCTCACTTCCACTGTCTAAGAGACAACGTACATTGATACCCAACATATTCATTATTATTATAGGGTGGCTTATTCTAGGTTGTACAGGTGGTTCCTCAAACTCATCCAATAGTTCCTTTTGGATTTGTCTCCCGCTAAAGTGATCGACATTTGTCTTCATTACGTTTATGTCAAAGTGTGTAGGGGTTTCCTGAATTACATTTTCAGCTGCCTTTTCCAGTCGGTCTATTAATTTCAAATCGAAACACCGCACGACTTCATTACATTTATTTTGTTGAACATGACCCAAATTACTGTAGTCTGAGCGATTCTGCGCCTCCAGACCGGGCATAACACCAGTTACAGCTAAACCCCTTTCACTATTATAGTCGGGTTCCTTCTCAAGTGACAACTGGTCACAGCTACTGGGTTCATCGACCCCCAACAGGCTATCCTCTACATTCTCACTTACTTCCTGTCCTAAATCTATTAGTACAGTATCAACATCCTGCACAGGCACTTTAGACAAGAGCACATCATCCTCATCGTAAATATAAGCATGAATTTCTTCTGCTTCTTCACCTGACAATTCAGTATTTTGTAGCTCTTCCCTACCGTTACACTGCTGCGCCTTCTCATTCTCTTCCCACTTAGAAAGCGTTTCCAACACGGTCTCTATCAAATACTCTGAGTAATCTAATATTTCTGCTGTATGCTTAGATGCTACCGACCCTTCATCCACATGTTCAGTCTGAGTATTCTGATTTGTCTTACCAATTACTGTAATTACTGGCTTAGGAAAAGTAACCGCCTGGTGAGCGCCAGTGTCCTCATAGGCGGGAACTAGTTTTCCTGCCTCGGCCTACTACTGTTTCCTTTATTTCCATTATAATTAACTGGCACAGCATTGCTTTCCGCACTGTTGTTTACCTGCATAATTTTGTTCGGAACAAAATTACTATCATTTGGATGCCATTGTTCATTCTGATAATTATTTCTCGAATTCCTACCTCTCTTAGGATGGCGAACACCTACTGTTCTGATGTTTACATTGCCGTTCTCCTCGTTCTTAAAATTACTAGTAGTGTTATTACCATTTCTGTTATTACGTGCTTGCTCCTCATTGGCAGCAACACGCTCTACACGTTCCAAATACTCAATGAAACGATCAAGATTGTCTCCAGGGGCAGATATAATTCTAGTTTGCCAATACCATGGCAGTTTGGCTTCAAGACCTAGTATTATCATTTCAGGTTTTAGCTTTTCGGCCAAATGTGACAAACGTGAGATCCATGACCTAGCAAATTCTTTAATCGATTCCTTACCTGCATTGAAGCGTTTTCCACTCCAAAATTCTCTCAACACTTCATTTTGCTTATTGCTAGACCAATACCCATTAATGAAAGCTGATTTAAATTCTGCTAATGTTTTACACTTCAGCATAACATCAGCCGACCAACGCATGGCGTCACCTGCTAAATGGCTTCTAATAAATGAGATTTTCTCTCGTTCCGACCACGTTGGTGAAATCAAATCTTCAAAATCGTTCCAGAAATCTAGCGGGTAGATATTTTTATCTCGATCGAACCGCAAGAACTGCCGACACCCGATAAAAACGGCGTTTGCAGCTACAATTTGTTGCATACTGCCATTACCAGAAGTTACTGAAGCTACTTTACTCTCATTGTTAGTACTAATATTTTCCACTCTTATTTCAACATTATCTACTCTTTGCACAATATGAGTAGTATCAGTTTTGATTGCGTCTACTTCTGCTTGACATATGTTTACTTTTATATTATCATCTTTAAACCTATCTGAGCACAGTTCAGATTCCTCCTCGATCTTTTCTGTTGTGCTCTAGCTTCGCATCTTCCATTTGAAAGTCTTTGCGAACCTCAGCAACTTCGGATTTTACTGTTTTATACATCTCAGATAACTGTTGAGCAACCTTTTTCTTAATATCCTCATGGTTGTAATCAATTTTATAATTTAAACAGTCCAGATCCTCTTTCAACTTATTGCAGACAGTCTTGAAGGAAGTTTCTAATTCAGCTTTATTGGATTCTAATTTATTGTGCATTGCCTCAAACCGTTTATTAAAATTGCTTTGGCTGGCCACAATCTCATACTTTAATTCAGCATTACTGCTTTTGACCTCAGTTATTCCAGACTTTAATTCAGCATTACTGGAAGCTATTGCTTGTAATATAACATTTAAATCAATAGCCCCAGTATCTTTGGGTTGCTCACTAGCTGGCTTTTTATCACACTCAGGTGACGAAAAACTAGCTCCAACACCAGAATCATCCAAACGAAATGAAACATCTGATTGATCAGTCATATCTAACTTCTCCTTCTTAAACTCTACCATTTATGATGACTGTTTCGTTTTTAACTCATCAGATAAACTATCATCCAATAAATTAACAATTTCTGATTTCTGCTTTACTACAGGGGTCTCTATTATTGAATCATTGCCCCTTTTCACACTACTGTCAGGAGACAATACTTCATATTTCACCTTAACATTACTATTTTCATGCATATTTACACTTGAACCGTTGTCTGGATTTACAGTTCCCTCAACAGACATAGCTTCTGATTTAAGTTTAACCTCGGTTTCTTCTGGCTGTTCCATCGCCGACAGTCTTTTAGTGCAGGTTAGTAAAATTTTTAACAGCTTTTCACTTAACTTAGTTCCTTCTGCACAAGGTATGGCGTTGCCGGCGCGGCGTACCAGGATTACTGATGCGACACGGCGCGTTGAACTGCAGACGGCACTTTGACGGCTGCTGTGTGGCCCGCTACTGCAGACGCGGCTCCGGTTGCTACGGCAGACGACTGCGGTGAGGCTAAACTGGCTTCTCGCGATGCCTGCGATGTTGTTATGTTTAATGTAGAATGTAAAGTAGAAAAGATGCATTTCCCAGCCAATGCACCTTATGTGGGGCGGCGTGTGAAATTAATTGTTATATAAATGTTCCTACTATTTAGGCTGTCTTTTGCCATTCTCAACACTGGCTCTCTAGCTACAATATTGGCAACCAGAAAGTGATTAGCAAAACGTGAAGCCTGTAATTAGAATTCCTCATCTGAGAAATACACTTATAGCTACAGCTTATAGCTCTGAGGAATTAGGAGATTGTCTGGGATTCATAATCAAAAACGATCATGTAAAAACGTTCGCTATATTCTGAAATTCACAGATGAAAAAAAAGAATCCACACAATCTAACTACCAGAGCAGTTCAGAGTCTAATGTGCTGATGCAACTATAACTGTCCAAATTAAATGTTTAAGTGAATGCTCGCCATAATTTGATGATAATGTTCATCAAGCGGCACGCTAAATAATGGTATAATGTCCGTCCCGCGACGGCACGTGAAAATACGACATACGCAAACTGAAGATGGATCATTAAAGTCATCCCAGAATTAACACTTCACTCGAAAACGATTTCATGGTTACGCGTATCCCGATTAACTTATTACGGCATCCGAGGCTGTTTATAGCAATGATACTGACGCGACGCGACACCCGGCACAGGCGGTGTGCTATTCAGCGTCTAGAGAGAACTGGGGCCTTGCTTCCTCGCGCAGCGTTCTTATATATAAAGCCGCGGTGCGGACGGCTACGGAAACGCCTGAACAATCGGCTCTCCCGACTAGCCGCTGGGCTAGTAATGCACCACTTCAAGTTATCGAATAAATCATCGCTTCCTTTGCTGATGGCCGATGAAGCTCTCAATTTAAATGTGCAATCAGCACACAGGTAAGTAATCATAATAAAAGCCTGACGTGGCTAAGTCAAATATTTTTGGCGAGAGAATTAATTTAATTACACTACACGCAGTAGACGAGCTCTGAACTTGCCCTTTGGAGATACGCTATCGCTATAGTTTTATAGTTATTCAATTGAAACTTCTCACATCTTTATGATTATCGCGGATTTCCCTTCTACTTAAATTTAAACATCCTAGCCTTATTTATTCTCCTACTTAATCTATCTTGCTTCCTTAATTTTTAAGACAAAAACCAGAAAACCATGAATTTCAACTAAAATTTTAATTTGTGCGATCCAGAATAATGTTTCTACTAAATTATTATGAAAAATGAATCTAAATATAAATTTTTAAGTTTCTAGCTCTTTTCTGTTGTGCCAATAATTTTTACAGAATAACCTCCAAATTTCGATAATGGTTAAAGTTATTGAACTGACATTCAACACATATTGATTTAGTATTACTCCTGACATGCTAGAAACGTTTCAGATTATTTACTTGATTTTTAAAGTTTTGCGCAACATTTATGACGTCAGAGCTAGGCTGGCACACAATGGAAAGACGTGAATTTTATACGGCTTGAGTAGGCTGCTTCCCTACAGACTGACCATCAAAGAGTCTTCTGCCAAAGCCAAGTCGACCGTCAGCGATGTTACCTCACGAAGCAGTGTTTCCACAAAGTTCACTGTAGCTACATTGATTGATGTATTGTCCGAAAACTCGACCGTCATGTAGAAAAACTCAAAAGGTATTGTTTCAGCCACACTTCTAATTTCTGCCACAAGAGCGCACAGTGAACAGTTAGACAAAATGGCGACGGTCGACGAGAAAGCATATGTTGCGCTTGAACTGCATTTACGTCTCTCTAACCTAAGTGTTCAATGAAATTTCAGAACGAAGTTCAACAAAGAGGCACCAACTACTTTTCAATCTGTTTCTGGCCACCCTGTATACAGAAGGAATAGTGGTTTCAAATTATCTATGTTAAATTACATTTGTGATTGGTTTAATACATAATTCTTAACGATGAAGTACAGTTCAACTATTCACACTTCCTAAAGCAGCAGCCAGTTAATTATTTGTTTCCCTCGTCATAAGATAATATGCTTATTGTAAATATGGTAACTGTTCTCCATTACACACAATGCATTGGCTCCTTCCGCCATTCTACTGCTCCTTTTGTTATTTCAACACTTTTAGCAGTAATATGGACCATGTAACATACTAGTTTGTGCCACTACTCACGCTGTGTACTGCTGTAGTCTTACATTCTTATCAGCCAACTTTTAATCTTTGAATGTAATGCGAAGTTCACGTGTTCATAACTTCTTTGTATCTATTTTAGTATCCTTACCACTAAGCTTAGTGACAGATAATCAGTCTGTTAATTTATCTAGTAATGCTACGAAATTTTATTCGCAAATTGTCAATCCAGATTGCCTGCAGCTGTACTATTTATTGGTGAGACATTAAAATTTGTGCCAAACCGGAACTCAGATTCCCCACTTATCGCGAGTGGTCGCTTAACCACTTCAGCTATCCGTACACGCCTCCCGCACCGAACTAAATCTCTATATGCTACACTTGTCCACACGTTCTGATGCTCTAATATACATTATGTGTTTTCCTCAATGGACACACACACACACACACACACACACACACACACACACACACACACTCACACACACATCGTTTAACCCTTCAAACATGCAGGCCTGAAGGAACAGAAACTGCTGACAATACACAGCTGCTCATTAAATACTATGAAATTTTATCTGCAAATTGCGAATCCAAATTGACTTCAGCTGAATTATTTATTCGTGACACATGATAATTTGTGTCGAATGCAGCCTTCCCACTTTTTGCGAGCGATCGTTTTAACCACTTTGGCTATCCATGTATGCCTCCTGAATAGATCCAAATGTCCATATGCCACATTTGTCCATAATTTGGGTCAGGAAAGGAGGCGTGCACATATAGCCGAAACGTTCAAGGCAACGTAAGAGGGAAATTCGGATTCGAGTACCGTAATTAGTTCGGCAGAAATCAGTTTAGATTAGCAATTTGAGAACAAAATTTAGTAATATTTAATGAGAGCTGTAGATCACCAGCAGTGGCGGTTCCTTCAGACATGCAGGGTAATTATAATTAAAGTTAAACTTTCAAACCGCTGTAGAAATAACACCACTGGTCAGAATGTCATCAAATTGAAACAGAATATTATCGGAGAAGGGGAAAAACGTACGACAGAAGAAAAATAAATAGTTACAAAATGTAGCAATAGATGGCGCTGTAAGCATCACAATTTAACAGTGGTCGACTACAAATGACAAATGAATCACACAACAATGCATAAGGTGTACGTTTGACGTTAAACAAACTGTACTATTCAGTGTGCATGAGTGTACAGGTGTGATACTGTTAGTTACGTAATCCTATCCACCACGGCAAGGTCATATCACATCGGATGGGAAAAATCGGTTTTTAATTATCCTGAGGTCAAAAACCGCATAAAAGCATCACTCCCATCTCCCTTGTTATGCTAGTCCTGCCTGAATATCTGCCCCCCCCCCCCCAAATTCTATAAGTCCCTCCAGATCCTTGAGCGTCATGCACTCCGCCTCGCCTTCCGTATATGCCTCCCGTCCCCCACGCGGGTCCTCTATGATCTCATTTCTTTCCCCCATCTGCTCCTATTCCTCGAACATATCCGCATCCTCTACACCTCCCGCCACCCTGATCCCCCTCACCCCCTAGATGCTCCTCTCCTCTCCCATCCCCACCCCCTACCACGTCTTCACTGTTGTGTCCCCCCTACCCTCCACCTCTACACCCTTCATCTCCTTTCCCAAGGTGGCTTCCAACAACTCCCCCTCCCGGATGATGCCCTCTCTCCCTCCATTTATCCCTCCTATCAACTCTGATCGTCACTCCCCCTCCTTTCTTCTGTCCTTTTCCCAGGCTCCCTCTGCCCCCCTTCCATCCTCTTTTTTCCCCACCTCCCCTCTCTCTGCCCCCTTCTCTCCCCCGAGTCCTTTTGCATTTCCCTCCTCCGCCTCTTCTCATTCCCTCTCGCGTCTGCCCTGCCCCTCTCCCCCTTTATGAGTCCTCTCTCTCCTCAGTTCCCCCCCCCTTTTCGGTTTTTTCTTCCTCCCTCCTTGTTCTTCCCCCTCCTCCAGGTCCCCCCCCCCATCTGCCTTTAGCTTGGGAGTGTCATCTTTGTGCTGCCATTTTCGTGCAGTGTTTTACAGTGAGTGTTCCATGTTGTGTTTTTTGGGAAGTGTTGTGAACGGCCATCATACTAGCGCTGGGTGTGCTTTTTATCTCTTGCAAACAGAAACCAGACTGTCGCCATGTTTTTTAATTGTGTGTGTACTATGTTACTTGGCTGATTCCTGTGTGTTTTATTAACATTGCCAACCCCTTTTGCTTTCTGTTTTAACTTTCCGCATTTTTCCGCCATTTTACACTTTAAGTCACCGTTTTATCGCCTGTTTTTCTTGTTTCTTTTCTTCTTCCGTTTTTTAAAAAAAGTCTATAGGCTGTAGAGCAGCGTACTAAGCTGCTGCCAGCCCGCCCCTTCGGGGGGAATTGAAAATCAACAAAGAAAAAAAAATCACTCTCATCGGTTTCTAATTGTCCTGAGGCCAAAAAACGCATAAAAAGCATCAATTACACCGGTTTTTAATTGTCCAGAGGCGAAAAACCGCATAATAGCATCAATCCAAATCAAATCGGATTATTAATTCTGATGTGACTTGTGCAAAACATGTTCAATATGCTGTCCATCGTTTCCTGCAAACAAGTTTAAATCGAGAAAGAGTATATTCCACAACTGATCGAAGTTTTTCCGGGGTCGCGTTCAGAAAGTGTTGCGTAATGCGTACCTTCAATGCAGCTAAGTTTGCAGTCGGGACACTGAACACAAAATCTTTCAGATAGCTCCATAGCCAGAAGTCACACGGGTTAAGATCAGGTGATCGGCACGGCCAGGCTATAGGGAAATGGCGCCTGATAATTCTAGCATTTCCGAAACGGCACTTCAGCAGCTGCTTAACTGGATTTCCAATGTGCGGAGATGCGTCATCTTGCATAAAATGACCCCATCCGCACATCCACGGTGTTGGAGAACTGGAATGACGTGGTTGTGCAAAAGACACTCGTAGCGCTTACCAGTGATGGTACAGGTAACAGGACCGGAAGCATCAGTCTCTACGAAAAAATATGGCCCTATGATAAATGATGCCGTAAACCCGCACCATACAGTGACGTTTTCATGATGAAGTGGTACTGGTTGATTTGCGTGTGGATTTTCCGTTGAAAATATTCGACAATTATGTGTATTGACATATCCTGTCAGATGGAAGTGGGCTTCGTCTGTCCACAAAATCTTCCACGGCCAGTCATTGTCCACTTCCATACGAGCTAGAAATTCTAAAGCAAAGGTCTCTCTTGCTGGAAGGTCAACAGGAAGTAACTCGTGCACACGGGTAATTTTGAATGGATAGGAATGAAGGATGTTTTGTAGGATTTTACGCACCGTGCTGACTGGTATGTCCAATGTTTGGGCAATTCTCCGTGCACTAGACGTTTGAACAGCACAACTCCTCTCCACCTGCATTGCTGTGGCCACTCCTTCCACTGATGTCGAATCAATTCGTTTCCTCCCTCTACCAGGATGCACACCAAAAGAACTCGTCTTTTCGAATTTCCGAATCATTTTCTCCAGTCCCATGGCAGACATCGGACCAAGGCTTTTTTGAAACCCTTCAGTGTCCGGAACTTCTGCAGAGCGACGTGGGCACACTTATCATTCTTGTACCACAGCTTTACAAGCAGAGCGTATTGAGACAGCCATGGCGAACGTCGTGGACGCGAAAGGAGGAAAAGCCGTGTACCAGGAGTGTTTATACCAACTTCAATTGGTCGTGCGCATGACAGGTTTTACCATTTACGTATTCTGACACATGCAGTTACATCTATTGATCAATTTTCACTGTATTCTTTTTTTCTTCTGACATACGTTTTCCCCATTCTCCGATAATATTACGTTGTAATTTGACCTCATTCTGACAAGTGGTGTTATTTCTACAGCGTTTTGAAAATTTAACTTCAATTATAATCACCCTGTACATCCATGTCTCAAGGAAAACTGTACAATATGAACTGTAAACACAGACATTGTATAATTTAATAATAAGTATGACTAGTAACTTCTTTACAGAAGTCAGTAGGTTTAAGGGTGTATATTTCTTGAAAAACTCACTACGTCAATACAGACTATTTCTTTCTTTGTGCACGTGTAAATTTAAGGCAGTGACATTATTGTGTTTCCTATATGTAGTCATAAACAGGTCACTTCTCTTTAACAATAACATTATTTGTAGAGATAAAGGCTGTCTCTGATGTGTGCATTGTGTGTTTGGTCCTGAGTTGTCTGATGACGGTCTAGAAATTCGATAGCCGGTTCACGACGAAATAAAAAATAAAAATTGTTAAACATTAATTTTGTGTTGTTTTATCGCGATCATTAGACACACTGAAGCTTCATTCCAACACATAAGACACTTAGGTAACTACGTCATTAGTAAAACTCATAGGTATCATGTGTGAAGTCTGTTAAACATTTAACACATACTGTTTGAAGCAATGGACTGACGTCCCCAGTAGCGTTTATTGGTGTAAGAAATGTTACTCACTATGGAGTAACTGCGACACCGGCGGGTTCCGTGCCGTTGCAACGCGGCTTCTTACGAAACCCTCGAAGCGCCCGGGTCTGGCCTCGCCAGCAGTTTCCACTAAATTTATTGGTCCTTTTGGCGTCATGAAGCCCCATTGTCTGTGCCGCAGGATTTATACCCGCCGTTGTCAACAAAACTTCCTGACGTGGACGTGCAAAGTTTCGTGCAGTGCACAGGAAGAGAGAAAGGATCCAGCACCGAAACGTGTTCCGTAAATCAACCCACGGTCGCGGAGCCCCAAACGTACCCACGGACGTATCTCTTAGATAGAGATGGAACAATGACAGTCTCCATTTACACGGATTTATCTTTCCGTTGTGACATAAGAACTTCCTCGTTTGTTGGAAGTTAGGATGAAAATTAGGAAGTAATTTATAGGAAAACGGTGTCCTATCGAATAAACTAGTTTTGCAAGCTGTGGACCAACCGACGATTCATTATATATTCAAAGCACAATGAAAATTTATTTAATAATATTATTGCTGTAAAACAACACTCGTGTATTACATGATTTAAGCCATGGTCTATTCTCGTAGCAAAATATGTTGCCTGGCTATATACTGGTGTGTCTTGGTTCGAAATTCTGACTTTGGCGTTGATAATGAAAGCTAGAGTGAAGAAAAATGAAGACACGTTCATAGAATTTCAGGCTCTGGAAAAAGCGTTCGACAATGTTAAATGGCACAAGATATTGGACAGAGTCTACACATCGAAGAAGCAATGACGGAAATAAAAGAAAGTTTCAAGAGTGAAAGGATGAAAGGATATCAATGACAGGATTCGCTGAAGACATTGCTATTGCCAGTGAAAGCGTATAATAATTACAGGATCTATTCAATGCAATTAACAGTCTAATGAGTACAGAATATGGACTGAGATAAATCTAAAAACGACTAAAGTAGAGATAAGTAGCAGAGTTGAAACAGAGAGAAGCTGAACGTCCGAATTGCTTGTTACGAAGTAGACTAAGTTATGGCAGCAAATTGGACGGAGCAAGTACGACATAAAGGGCAGACTATCACTGGCAAAAAGGGGATTCCTGACCAAGAGAAGTCTACCAGTATCAAATATGGGCCTTACTTGGGGAAGAAATTTCTAGAAGTGTACGGTTGGAGCACAGCGTTGTATGGTAGTGAAACATGGGCTGTGAAAAAACCGGTAAAGAATACAATCGAAGCATTTGTTATTTGCTGTTTCAGACGAATGTTAAACATTTGGTGGACTGATAAAGTAGGGAACGTACAGGTTCTCTGCACAATCTTCGAGGAAAGGAATACGTGGAATACGCTGACAAGAAGATGGGACAGGATGATAGGACATAGGACATCTATTAAGATATTAGGGAATAACTTACGTGGTACTATAGGGAGCTGTAGTGGACAGGAACTGTAGGTGAAGACAGAGATCGGAATTTAAAAAAAAAGAGTTGGCCTCTATACGCAACCACGCGGCTGGTACGGTCGCAGGTTCGAATCGTGCGTCGGGCACGGATGTGAGCCATGTCCTTAGTTAGGTTTAAGTAGTTCTAAGTCCAGGGGACTGATGACCTCAGAAGTTAAGTCCCACAGTGCTTAGAGCAATTTGAACCATCTATACGCAACACGACACGCAATACGAGGGAGATGGCTGAAATTACGGCGATATTCATATGTTATGAACAGGCTGCCGGTAATCTGAACACTTTAATAAAAATAGATCATCTGTTTATAAGTCGCTAATACCGCGTTTAGCATAGCATTTGACCGGTATTACGAACTTCAGCAGGTTTAATGCTTGTCTGGTAACAACACATATGTCTTACAGCAAACGGTGCACTGAAGTCTGTAGCCAAAATATAAGTGGAGAATGAAACCCTATGTGCTGAATCGAGCTTTAACAGCAATACCTGGCTGGCATGCACAGCTCTGCTACGTCTCAACTAGAAGTGAACGCTATCAAGCCTACATAAAAAGTCAACTTCACAACCTTTCAGCTCTAAGTGAGAGTGAATTGTACGTTTTGTTTGGTAAGCACTTCTTCCGAAGTGCCAGCCAGAACGGCTGCCTACTTTTGGTATGACTTTTTAAAATATGCTTACATTAAATTTCTGTTTTCATATGATGGTCAGACTTGTCTCGATTTGTACTTTTACGCCTCTCTTATGAATTCTGACTGTAAAAGTCTTTGCATAGCAATAATTATCCACGTCTTCTGTTTTGCTGTCACAGAATGAGGCTCGCACCCCCCCTGCTACTCATGCCAAGGGCCACCGTTAGGTGTCCTTGCTGCTCGTGTATGCCCGTCGATGGCTATATTCTGGTCTCCTGTTGCGAGTTCCGAGAATATGAGCGCGGCTTGAACTTGTGAGTACTCCTTTACATTTTCTGCCCTGTCCAGTGCACAGAGGACCTAATGTTTTTGTATCAGTAACTATTGCAAGTATTCGATAATTTTAGAGTACAGTGAAAGATTTGGGAATATCGGTAACGGACGTGTCCACTGTTACCCAAGACATCTAATATAAGAAATAAAGGGTTCGTGGTAGCACATAGAAATTACAGTTAATACAGGAGAAGAGACGACAGGACTAATACAGATCAACAGAGTAGCTTTTCACTTAGTATATTCAATATAAGATACACTTAGACGACACTATTAGACAGTGCAAATGAGAAGTTACACTGGGTGCCACATTACTAATGGCGGTCATGCACGGAAAAATAGGTGGAAGTTGGTACATGGCAAATCATTATGAACACCCTTTAATATTTCTAAAATTTAAAGAACCTCTCTCACACCGGCCTGATTTAGCTTCACTGATCAGGATAGTAAAAAAAATGCGTATGTTAAGGGAATTTTCATTGACAAAGCAGGCTTATCACATTCACATAGTTCAATACTGTTCTATCCTGATTAAATTGAGCTTAACTTAAATTCCATAAGGCAGTGAAGCAATTTCGAAGTCTCGGTGCGACGAAAATTGTCAGTCGATCTCCTGGAAACATTTGTAATAATTATTAACTTTCGGTGATCACATGGGGAAGACCGGAGATCTGCTGGTAAGACCGTGTTAGCCTATTTATTTGAAGTAACTGGATATCTTGAGCATACAAAACGGCAGGTTCGTCCAGTGTAAATCAGACGTTCCCCACTGATCCCGTGCAACACAGCGTAGTAAGCAGACGCTGTCAATAATAATAATCCGTTAAATAATACGCGAAAACACTTACTTTCGTTTAGTTCACGTATTAAATTCCTTCTCATACAGAATCTCATCAAGAAGGCGACTAGCTCAACAATACATACATATGCATCCTTCTTTCACGACTAATCGGCAAGAAGTCCCCTATTCTTTTTCCTAAGAGAAAACATAGTTAGCAGAGAAGCTATTCCATGGAGTAAATGGACGCTCCAAGGAATAATTGGGCTTGAAACTACTTTGCATGGATAATCGGTAAGATAAGAAGAGATATTTCGAGATCTGTACTGAGTTATATAATTTATAAAATTTCTGAAAATATCGTGGAGAGACCGCTGCAAGAGACATTACAACCCGTTAAGTTTTCTGAACACCATGAGCATTTATTTGCACAAGCTGAAACGTGGTCACGAATAGAACAGTAATCCAGAAATTGTAGAATAAATTTCTTTTATTTCCCTCTACGAGCACAATATTAATACGTCCGTAGACTACTGGTTTTGGTCTAAGGACCCAACAATTTTGTGATCATAGACGGAAGTAAAAGAACTTCATTCTGGCATTTATTTGTTCTAAGACCCACTCTTGGCAGGACACACGTAACATTCTCATTTTCTCTACGTTTACAATTTACTAAGGACATTTATTTAACCAAAGGCAAGACAAAGGCCCCCTCTTGGAAGGATCAATAGACTTTACCACTCTCTCTATAGAACAGTTACTTACATTAAATTTTGAATATGTATTAGAATATGTATTTGGTCTTGAGTGTTTATTAATAAGCGTCTGTGACAATTGAAGGACGTCAGCCACAAAATAAAACTCTTTTAAACACTAGGACGGCAGAAGGCGATCCTCTGACTATTATAATCTAATACTGTCTTCTCCTCTCTGTATTCTACAGACAAGAAACGCGAATTCCCAGCCACAAGCACGGAATTCAGATAAAGTCTCTATGTGAGTTTAGGCAGAAGAAGTGCTCTCAGTCACTGAACGTTAAGTGCTCAACGACGATTCCCTACCCGGAGGCGGAGTCCAGAACCGTGTGAGTTCGCAACAGTACAGTGCCTAACCGTTCTAACTATATAATCTCCTGAGAGCAAAGACAGCCAGTCCATTTGTACCAACGAAAGCTGATACTGAGCGACCGTCAAACCCGGGCGGTCCAAACAAAAGACCTCTTCTCTCCACTGCTGGCTTCCCAGCAAAGCTCGGCTCCCGTCCCTCGTAACTCAGAAGACGAACCATATTCTCGAAACCACGGAATATTCTCACTCTCTACAGATTCTTCCCAACACCGACCAACCATCTTTTAGTCTTTTGTCCTCCGGCACCGAAAGTTTGCGAGGAAATACCTATACTCATACTATGGTACGCTTCTCAGAGTAAAAATCCTTGGAAATAACCCAACCTGCAGTTTCCAAGGTAACACTTCCTCTTCCCTCTCTACTGCGTCCAAGATTTTCAGAGTTTCTGAAGTATTATGCGAGTATCCTTCCGGCCCCAGCTACAATACCATCCAGCCGCCGCTGTATTGTGCTTCAGTTCTCAGGTTCCCAGACCGTCGGTCTTGGCACTCCCTGTGTGAAGCAGGACCAACACACCTGTGTGGGCCTTTCCACCCAGGGCTTCAGTTACGCCTGCCGTTTCATTTCCACTGGCGTTCCAACCTCTACTAGTATAGGCAATCATTCATTACGCTATTTTGATAATAAAGACACTCTGTCACCTTTCACGCAATAAGCGTTAACAACTGTTTACAAAGTGTACATGACAATGTCAGTCTTCTTTAAATATTCATATATACGATGTACAACATAACAAATGATACCTAATTGTGGTTTAAATCACGGGAAAGTATGTAGATGAGAGCTTGTAAGGTGTGAAATTATAGCCACCTTACAATGCCCCCATCAAATGAACTATTTTGTACCAGGATGAGGTAATTCTTACAGTACTATCTCATCTAGTACAAAATAATATAACCACCAACTGTCTGTACAAGCGAACTAATAAGAATAGGAGTGCAGAGGAACAATTGAATCATGACATGTTCTTCTAGAGTCATTCTCCGGTCATTCATGGGCTTGCTGCCATAAATTCATTCACTACATGTTTATTTTAATTTGTCTGCCCCCGGAATATTTTTCGAGGCATGACACGCAAAAATGTTATCAAAGGAAATTTAACCAACATTACACATTTTTATGCTCTTTCAAGAATGGCAGTTTCCATCTTTCTTTAGACTTAAGGCTGATGCTCTCTGTCATTCATCCATCCCTAAGACTTAGATTGAGGAAAGAAATATTAAAGTAAAGTATACTTAACTTTTCAAAGTGGTCGTCCATGTGCTTCATTTAGCCATTAATATGCAAAACAAGCAATTATGTCAATTATTCTAGAGGTTATCTATTGGTCATTATACAATTATATAAAATTCTGTGAAAAATTTTGCATAATTTTACTTGGCCATTTTTATGCTCTTGGCTTACATTTAAAAGACATCATTTCACAAACTGATTGTCCAAGTCTAGTGTATACTCTTTAAAGATTCCAAAAATCTTATGATGTAAAGCATTATTTGACAAACTGCATTTACATTTGCTGAGAAAACTAATATTTGTAATAAGAGCTCGGATCGACCACTAATTTTAACTAATGTTCTTGTACACAATGTATAAAAATTTAATACATTAAAATATTAAAAACCCGTAGCATCATCATCAAAGAAAACGACAAACAATAATTTTACATAAATAAATACACAAATAAAATTCTGGAAATACACAAGTATTTAAAATGCTGAAACATATAGCATCATTATCAAAGAGAATGACATACAATAATTTTACATGAGTAAATGTACAAATATTTTCTAAAGACTACCCTGAAAATAAGTACAAGATGTTTACAAAATGGTAAATATAGGGAACTGTTAGTTTGTGGATGTAACTGTTCAGTGTTCACTAAATTATACGCCCTTTTTTTTATCAAAAGTCACACACTGATTCGGATTTCACAACACACTTTCATCTTCATTTGTGTACTGGGATGGAAGCTACAGTTTTTGTGAAGTTCAAGAAGTGAAGATTGTTTGAGATTGGCCATGGTGGCTTTGCCAGTCAGTCTTTGGACCCTCAGCCCATTGTTGATCCTGTCAGGTTACAAGTCTCTCGCAGTGTTGATGATGTGGAAGGATCCTCGGAATATACAGCAAGGTAAGTTGGTGTATGTTTTGAAACAGTTAAGTTTTCGTCGAATTTGCACACAGTATGAGGGAGGTAGAGTTAGGTAGGATCTTATAGGTCACCTGGAATTCTTCTGCATCAGCTAAAGGAAGTGTAATTGTATCTAGTCTTCAGTTCTTCACGTTTCTTCTTTTTACTATGTTTGTGTTCCTACTCTTCTGCTCTTCATGTCACTTCTTTCTCTTGACATAAATATTGTGTTTTGGATAAGGATATAATTAATTGTGGTCATGTAAGATATCTGTTTGGTGACATTATACATGGAACATGAGTCGTTGTGTGACTCAGATTCCTCATAAGTGAGTTCCAGGTGGCTGACTGCTACAGATTATGATGTTTATCAGTCTCTGTCTGGCAGAGAATAGCAGAAGGAAAAGCAAATAGAATTCACAGTTCTGTGCAGCTATTAGAAGTTGTGCTGTAGGATTCACCGATTGTGCCGTGTGCGCAATTTGTTTATGTCGTCTCCAGCGTGTAATACAATAGTGGAGACAAGTCATTAGAAGCCGTTTAAATACCCATCTTGAACTGACCCAGTAGGGCTGCTGCGGATGGCCACTTGTTACCTGCTCTGTTGTAGCCAGCCGAGGTCTTCAGGCAGCTCCATTTGAATAGGCCAGCCGTTTGCCCATGTCCGTGACATGACTTTGCTTACTGATGGCGTCTCTTGCTTCCTTTTCCCTGCAGCTGTGCCGTTACCTCCCGTTCCATCCACACATCACGTTGTTGCTCCCAGTGTGTCTCACAAAGTTGCTTTTTTTTTTTTTTTGCATCCTGTGCCCACTAATATATACAATTAGTTTCCGATTTACACAAGTACTATACAATACATAACACAAAATCATGGACATATTTCTGTTATGTAATATAAATTTTTAAGATGCAATCACTAGTGAGGTCATTTATCTTTACATTTATTATTGTTCTAATTGTACAATCAGCCAAGACGCCCTGTTATGCAAAATAAATTTTTAAGAGGCGTTCTCTAGTGAGGTCATTTATCTTTACATTTATTATTGTTCTATTTGTACAATCAGCCAAGACGCTCACTTATTTACTCTTATTATTCTGATTAAAATTTCGTGTACAAAGTTAATATTAATTATAAAAGAACATATTCCTCAACCTATGTAATTTAATTATTAAATGTCTGTCAGCACCTGTATACCTATAAAAATACGCATAACAGGAGAATTATGATTATCACCAGATTCCAATGTTAATAATTGCAAATATTACTTGTTGAACTTCTTGTTAAACTACTGGCCAGTTGGATGTTTATACTAGTGTAACTAAAATCCTATTCAAAGTACTACACTGTCATTGGGTGTCTCTAGGTCATCCGATCTCATGGCTCTTGGTTTAGTCGTGGATGTCGTCGTGTCCATTTGTGAACAAATAAGTGCATGTCTGCACAAAACATACACGAATGAATGATTAGACAGGCCTTTTCTTCGTTTCCTGCTTCGTCTTGCTTCCTATGGACAATCATAAACTACATAGCAAGTTTAGTACAAAATTACTGATACTTTCTTTAATCACACTGTCATGTAACTTCTTTCATGTTTTTAGTCAGTAATACCTTCTCTGTCGCTGTCCTTTCTCTGCAGCAGCTGCTATTACCTTTATCTATCATTTCCTCTTCCTTTTTTAGGTTACTAAAGTTGCATTTTATTTTACTAGTGGTACCTGCTAATGTAAAGTTTGTAGTACATTATATAACATCACTGCTCATCAACTTCACTGTCATGCCCTTATCTATTACCCACGATGTCATGTGCTTTGTGAACATATAGCATTTCTTAGCTACATAACTGGCAGACCTCACATCCTACAATGTCTTACTTTCCTTTATTAATTTTTATGTGTCTATATTCCCTTGTTACACTTTCATTTCATGTCGCATTGACACTCAAACAATATTTCGGTGCGCTCATATGGTATTCTGCAGAACTGGCCACCACGTACACAATTATTCCGTCTCTCTGAACAGCATAAGTACATCACTTCCATATAAAAATAACGGTGTGCTCTCGCATAGTTCTCTGAATGGAGGCAAATCGTACTTGGGCGACACATCTGCGTGTCACCGCAAATCACTACTAGCATGTCACTCACTTGTGATCCCATTGCTAAACATGGAAAATAGACACTCACTTCATGAAGTCTTCTTAAAAATTTTTCAAAATGCTGACGTACTCTGTTAATACGTTCCGCATCAATTGTGTAACAAACTTACCTATTCACACATATTTACAACATTTTTTCAGTACCACACGTTTCTTATTTTTACTTTATTCCTTCATGGGCAGACAGCACATCATAAAATCCAAACACCTCTTAAATTGTACGCTCAGCTTGCTGTGCACATAGTTATAGCCTACAGAAAGATACATACGATAATTTTCTCACCCTCGACATCCTGCCCTTTTTATGCACTGTAATATCTCTTTTAACATGATAATACCACAGAAAATATTGATAAATGTACATATGCCTTCAGTGCAGTAACGTAATTGCTAACTACTTACAACATACTTTACTTTCGCCACACAAGCTCATCTAATTCTTCCTACTTATTCTAAGTCATTTTAGCATACTCTCCCAGGGTTAGATGGCCTAATTTCAGCTGATTGTTCCCGATTCCTGTTGTTATTCATTCCACCCCATCCTTGGTCAGACTGTTGACGAGTTTCTCTATTGTCCCCTCACGACGTGCCATTATTTTGTGGCTCCCATCTACGTTTATTTTATTGACTATATTCTCTGCCATAGTTCTTCCATTGTACATTGTTCCCACTACGATATCTATGCTCTGTGTTTTGGTGAGGCGGCCGATTTACATTGTTTTGCCAATTATGGCCTCTATTATTCCCTCCGTTGTTCTCCCTTCTTTCACTTTGCACGTCTCTCTGTCTACGTTTTTCTCCCACCTGCTGCTCATTGAAAGCGAACTCTAACTCTCCTAGGATACCCTTGAATCCTTCTAGCAACATCGTCTGACGAGCGTTTACTGGTAGATAATTGGCAATTTCATGTAACACAATCTTATGATCTCAGTTGATGTGCATGGGTCGTCAAAATACTGATTTTTCTTGGTCAAGTTTTCGAAATACTTCACCATACTACGGAACCCTGAACTCTCCAAGTCTCTGCTCATCATTATTTCCTGTTTGATTCTGTACTGTGTCTCCTTGGACCAGTATGTGTTCAATAATGCGTTACGAAACTCTTCGTATGACATGCACATTTTTGCAATGTTCCGCATGCATTCGGCTGATGTTCCCACGATATGTGAACATACGAAGTCCAGCATGCACATCAGAGGCCAGTGAGGAGGTAGTGATAATCAAATTGTCCAACGAAAGTTTTTGGGTGTAAAACATTACCCTCATCTTTGTAATGCTGGAATTTTCGAGCACATTCTGGTATCGACTGGACTTGGACATGATTGTGCTGAGTTTGAACTGGATTTTTCGGTTTCTGTTATTTCCAAATCGCCGACTATTTCTTTTTTAAGACATGTTTTTTGACTAGGTTGTGACCCGACTTGCTGAGATAATTGTTTAATTTCGCTTTCTGTGTTTTGATTAAATTGTGAAAGCTCCGCGGTCAATGCTTTATTTGGCGCAATTTCTTTCTTTTGCAGCTGCATTGTTTCTACTTGTTTCAAGCGCCTCTGCAACTTTGTTAATGCACCTCTGCCTAGCTTTGTCGTATGTTCTGTCTTCTCTAATGTTTCAAGAGCACTTCGCTTTGTGCCCCTCGCTAGTAATCGCGCCTCATTCACGGTTCCTCTGACCTCCGCAATCTCACGTTCTAGTTTTTTTCGCAGTGTCACTACCACATTTTTCACTCCCTTCGTTTCATGTTTTATCGACTGAATTTCAGCACTAACGTTTCGAATTTTACTTCCTATTTCAGAGCGTACTTCACCTTTCCCATTTTTTTTTTTCGTTGCCAATTCAGAGCTGACCTTCGGAATTTTACTTCTCATTTTAGAGATGATCTTTTGAATTTTATTTCCCATTTCACTTCCCATTGCCTTTAGCTATGCAAGGATGTCAAGCACACCTGTGTTATCTAAATCTACTCTCTTATTGTGACTTATTCTTCCTGTACTCTTAGGTGATCTTCTGCCCTTTTCCTTTTGCATTTTTTGGCATTCAAAAAAGGCATCACGGTGCGCCCCTGGTGTACTGCCTCATGATAGTGTCACTGACGGTGATCTACCAAGATTTTTAGTTGTTCGGATTTCATTTCGACTCCATACATTATAGTCTCAAGTCTTTACGATTGCCTCAGTGTGTGTCTGTTCCTTATCTTCGTTATCAGATTGCCTACCAAGGACTTGACTGTGTCTATCATCCTCAAAAAGTTCCCTTGGATTGTTATTCTCCTCACCTGTGCCTTGTGCTGCTAACAAAGCTAACTCTTTCTCATCCCATAGGCTTTCTTGACTACCCCGTGTATCTGCCATTTCTATATTGTAACACTAGTGATCTGTTGTGCTACTAAGATTTATTTCGCAACGGACATGTGACATAAAATATCTACAACAAACAAGCTGAACTAATGGCTATGTCATGAATGAGCAGTGTCATTACAATACAAACAAAACATGACAATGACATAATATAAATGTCAATAAATTGCAGACAGTCGGCTGAAGCACAATGCCTCTGTAAAGAAATACAATAAAATACACAAGTATTATTTTTAATGTTATCATGTGATTTTACCACTGCAAACTATACACACAAGCTGGTGATCACTATCAATAACACCTAATCATTATAAATGGGAAAAAATTTCGAAAATTTCCGAGGTTTCAAGACTAAGTAGGACTCTAAGTAGGATCCTAGCAGGATTACTATATCCAAGATGCTACTCCAGGTGGGTGTAAAATGAATTTGCGCAGTGGAAATACTGAATGCGAAAATGAAGATCTGGCTTTGTTTGACAACCCTCTGAAGCAAATATTAGGATCTGTTAATGGTGATTATCTCCTTCTTGCTCTTTAACATATGAAGTACAACATAAACGAATGATTGAGGGAACTAGCAACTACCAACTGATTAATGCTTTTCCCACTTATTCATTTATTGTAGATTAAAACCGTTTTATATGTCAATGTCCAATGGACATAAGAGATACAAATGAATTTCCTAACTAATACGATCGATCAGTTGCCCAAATCTGTTTCTTTTTATGACTACGCGACCCAATATAAGTAATGCGAGAAGAGTGACATCATCTACATACCAAAGACTAGAAGACACTACTTTCAAAGATGTTCTACATGGTCCTAATAGTTCTAATAAGCCGAAGCAGTTAACAATATCACAACATGTACTGCATCCGGTGCCTCGGAGCAATGGTTCTCGTACACGTCTGTGATGATGGAAGGACCCCAGCCACAAAATAAAATTCTTTCAAATATTAGGACGGCAGAAGGCGGTCCTCTGACTATTACAATCTAATACTGTCATCTCTGTGTTCTACAGACAAGAAACGCGAACTCCCAGCCACAAGGACAGAATTCAGGTAACGTCTCTATGTGAGTATAGGCAGAAGAAGTGCTCTCACTCACTGAACGCTGCGTACTCAGCGACGACTTCCTACCCAGAGGCGAAGTCCAGAATCGTGTAAGTTCGCAAAAGTACAGTGCCTAACCGTTCTAACTATAAAATCTCTTGAGAGTAAAGACAGCAAGTCTGTCTGTACCAACAAAAGCTGATACAGAGTGACCGTCAAACCCGGGCGGTCAAAACAGAAGAACTCCTCTCTCCACTGCTGGCTTCCCAGCAAAGCTCGGCTCCCCTGCCTCGTAACTCAGAAGGAGAATCATATTCTCGAAACCACGGAATATTCTCCCTCTCTGCAGATTCTTCCCAACGCCGACCAACCATCTTTCAGTCTTTTGTCGTCCAACGTGGAAAGTTTTCGAGGAAGTACCTGTAATCATACAATGGTATGCTTCTCAGAGTAAAAATCCTTGTAAATAACCCAGCCTGCCGTTTCCAAGGTAATACTTCCTTGTTCTTCTGCGTCCAAGATTTTCAGAGTTTCTGAAGTATCATCCGGTTATCCTTCCAGCCTCTCTACAATTTTGTCCGGCCACTGCTGTATTGTGCTTCCGCGCTCAGGTGCCCAGTTTGTCTGTCTTGGCACTTCCTGTGTGAAGCAGGACTAACACACCTGTGTGGGCTTTTCCACCCAGGGCTTGAGTTACACTGCCATTCCATTTCCACTGGCGTTCCAAACTCTCCTAGTATAGGCAATCATTCATTACACCATTTTGATAATAATGACACTCCGTCACCTTGCATGCAATAAGCATTAACAATTACTTACAAGGTGTACATGACAATGTCAGTCTTCTTTAGATATTCATATATATACGATGTATAACCTACAAAATGATACCTAATTCTGTTTGTAAATCATAGTAAAGTATGTAGATGAGTGCTTGTAAGGTGCCAAATTATAGCCACCTTACAATATGAAGCCACTGAGGGATTGAGTGAAGGAGGGAGACAGGATCTGCCTGCATCTAACTTGTGTGTTAGTGGTGGTCGATTCTTATACAACCAGCAAATGGAATAGTGTCCCAGAATTGTTCTTGCCAGTACTAGAAGAAAGAACTGGACGATGCTGACACAACTGTCTTACAGGCTTGTGAGATGTTCAGTGCTTACACTGATTGGCTGAGGGCAGTTAGCTCCATTATATCATCTATTTATTCAGGTGGAAAGCGTTTGTGTGAGAGTGTGTTTGTGCACCGAATAGGACCACTGCCTGGGGGCGTTATGAGGTGCATATGCAATGTGGGTTGTTTTAACACGCACTATAAATTTACTGAGCTCTACAGAATCTCTATCCTGACATGTATGAGTGCCCTTTCGTTGTTGAATGGGAACTACTGTCTGTAGGCATTATAGAGTATGCACATACCCTACGGAACATTCTAACAGATACTATGAATTTACCAACATCTTCAGCACCTCTGACAGGGGATTGTGTGATGGTCCTTAATGTAATGAATGAACCTACTATGTAAAGGCTATATATCATCTATTTATGCAGGTTCATCACAATTGTGAAACAGTAAACTGAGGGTACCTATGTATTGTTATTTAGAATGTAGCTGCTATGTGAGGAATATCTAATTTCTAGGCAAAGGCCTGGACATACTGTTTGGAGATAAGGCTCACATATGCTGTGCAACAACCAGTGCAATAAATCGGATTAGAAAGTGGTCACTTCATTGTGCTGCATACAAGGCTTAAGAAGAGGCAGTTCTTGAGCTTGCCACCCAGCTGCTGCCCACCTTCACCTCCTGTGGTGGTGCACATGTTAGAAGTGGGTGGCTGTGCTTAGAGAGAGTAATAGGCTGCAGTGCAATGACAATTCTGCCCTCAGAGCTCTACTGACATCTGAATGCTACCCTCTGTATAAAGTGGGGTGGCTGGCAGCATGCGTCCTGCATGGTGCACATACCTAGAATACGGTGACATCATTTACGTGGTGCCAAGTATTTGATGTTCATTCTTTACAGTTTCTACCTTCTTGAAAATTCCTGCTCCAATATTACCATGGCAAAAAGTTATAGGGCCGGCCGAAGTGGCAGAGCGGTTCTAGGCGCTAGAGTCTGAAACCGCGCCACCGCTGCGGTCGCAGGTTCGAATCCTGTGTGTGATGTCCCTAGGTTAGTTAGGTTTAAGTAGTTCCAAGTTCTAAAGGACTGATGACCACAGAAGTTAAGTCCCATAGTGCTCAGAGCCCAAAAAGTTATAATACGCCAATATGGACAGTATGATGTATTTTTCAGTGTTCAAATATTTTAAACATTAAATGAAGCTATAATCTAGTATTTATAATGCAAAAAGCTTGTCCTTTAGAGATTTTGGCTATGTGTTTTTAAAAGTTTCTGGTTCATGAGTAACAACGGTAAAAAGTTATAACATATCAGTAATTGCTAACAAACATTTCATGCTGTTTTATACTTAGTACAATACTGGAAATATCTGCAGCCAGTTTTTTAACATAATACTGACAGATATATGTCATAGATAATGTTGTTTCACTTGGATTTCTTTAATTTCCCGCCGTTTTTACATGTCCATTGTAATGTCGTAGTGCTGAACATACTGTGGGCAGTCAAGACTGATAGCGTTATCATAATGGCCCATCAGTTCCACTAATTAAAATAAAGACATCTCAGAAATACATTTGTCAGCCGTTTTAGGCCAGAAGTTACAGTGATTAAGATAAGAGTGACATAAATGTAGCCATCTTGGTAGAAATAAGGATAGCTGATTTGGTGCTAAATTAGATCCCAAACAAATACTAACATCTTCTGGAATGAAAACCATAAATTAGACCTTATGTACACATAGAAGTACACAAGTGCATTACTAGGTGAGGGGATGGGAAGTGTGTAGCTCGGAGGGGTAATGGCGGAGCGGGAAGAGGTAGATGTGACAGATGTGATTTCTTTACGTTAGTGTAATAAATCATTTCTCTGGAGTGGTACTACTCCATAATTTATGGTCACAGTCGTAGGTAATATAGGTAGCAGACTTCGGTTCACTGACAGGATGCTGCGAAATATAGTCAAAGGAGCCAAGTTAAAAATCATTTCTGAATCCATCTTAGGGTGTTTCTCATATTTGTGGGACCCTATACCACATAGGAATAACAGGGATATTGAATGGCTATATAGAATGGCAGGACAAATAGACATATGTTCGTATGACTTGCTGGAGAGCGTCATGAAGATGTTGGATTACATTTTGTTTATTGTAATGAGGAAATGTAATGACAAAATTATACTTCATCTCGATCCGAACATCTGAGTAGTTCGTAGAATCGAAGATCCATTACCTATCTACATTTTAAGGCAGGGTTAACAAAGAGGGAAGTTGTATAAAATGGTACAAATGGCTCTGAGCACTGTGGGACTTAACATCTATGCTCATCAGTCCCCTAGAGCTTAGAACTACGTAAACCTAACTAACCTAAGGACATCACACACATCCATGCCCGAGGCAGAATTCCAACCTGCGACCGTAGCGATCACGCGGTTCCAGACTGAAGTGCCTAGAACCGCACGGCCACAACGGCCGGCGGAAGTCGTATATTATTATTATTGCAATTGACTTAAAGCTAAATGTTTTTGGACCAGTGATACATTCTATAGCCTCGAATACTGGTATAATTCATTTTTTAAAGCAATTATTGCATACAGTAACAAAAACTGTGCAGTTCTCAAATCATACCTGTTTGCGCCTTCCGACTATCATTAGAAGTGGTATCTTCCAGCTTTGATACTTAATTTATGTGAAGCTTCTTTGGGCAGAGAGTCTATTAAATGGCTACAACGGACTCAGAAGGAACGCTACAAACGACGGCGCCGCTTGCTGAATTGAACGACTCTGAAGCCACGTTAACCGTTACCAAAGGCACTATGCCTTCGCAAGAAAATGTTCGTCTAGTAAGAAGTTTCCAGTAGGAAAAGTTTCTTAGTGATTCACATATTTATGGAAGCTGTAAGAGTGTGTCGTACTTATCATTTGACGATGTGGTTACAATTAAAGTGCAGCTACACACGGAGGACCAGTGTGGATTTTAATTATCGTATGGCAACGAAACTTAGTAGATGTGCTAACGTGTTAATGTGGAACCCATTTACGCTGCAAAAAACATTAGTTGCAATTATGGCCACCAGGTGCAAGTCTGGCGCTGTACAGCACCTCGACGACCTGTTGGGTGTTCATATTGAAGAAATTGTGTACGTGGCGGTTAACATTAAAATGAACTTTATGGCTTTCTCATCTGTTTGATCTTTTCTCCCCACGTCCCGCTCCTAATGGATTACGTATGGAAGCATTTCTATAGCCCCTTCGTGCATTCACAGTGCCAGATCTGCACCTGGTGGCCTCTATGAGTAGCTACATGTTAGTTATCACCATCTAGTAAAACTTCAAATGCCTTTTAGAAACGTAGGAATACTGCATTTGTCTTTCAAACATTATTCTATCTACTTACAGACGGCATGAAACTGCAACACTGATGATTAAAAATGTGTCTGCTTTTATTATCGAATGCTGATGCTGCTAGTTAGAGCCGCGAATTTTTCTAGAAGGAGAAACTTTCTTCCGCTTACGTAATCGGTTATTTTTATTTAGCCGCTGGATGGATTAACATTTGTCAGTCTGGTCCACCGGTCTATATGGGTGCGGTTCTTAGGCGGTTCTCCACGTTCATCTAGGCAAATGCTTGTCCCCTTGCCTATCTCTACCTCAGAAAATGCGAGACACAAATAGTTAAAAGACGATGATAAACATAGAAAAAATGCTGCTTCTCTCATTTAGGTTCACTGACGACTGTTTTGATATGAAGAGCAGACAGGATTAACTAATAATTGTACGTTTCTTAGTTGCTAACAAATACATTTTCTTTATGATGAAGCAAGCTATCTCGGCGAACTTCGATGATGAGTTCCGTTCGGATTATCAGCCGCGTCAATGAATCTTTCTGTATCGACAAGTTTCCTCCCTGTAGTCTTCTGACAAAGTATCGAGTTCATATCCAGTTCGTATCTTTATAAATACTGGACCGCAAGCTGCTCTGCCTCGTGAGCAACACCTGCGACACGCGCCTCCGGAAGGGGTGTCGCAGACGGTGGTGGTGGTGGTGGTAGGGTGGGGTTGGGGGAGTGCGGAATCCTGGAATGTGATGGTGGTCGGGGGGGGGGGGGGGGGGAGGGGGGGAGAGACGGACTCCAGGCGTATTGGTGGATCCTGGGGTCACGTCCTTGTGTTGCTTGTCGATTCCATCCGCTGTCCTCGACACTTCCACATTTGAAGCTCTTGACGTGTTATTGCTAGCGCAACATCCCATGCAGAGCTCAGCTGGAAGTCACTAGCCGGTTGACAAGAATCATCACGCACCCGCATCTACATGGCTTCTTTCATGATCGAGTCCCAGAACCCTTTCGTCCAGCGCAAAACATCTGTCTGTTCAAAACCAAGCATATGACTCTCGTTGCATCTGTGCTCTGCCGCTACAGATTTCTCCGTTTGGGCGAGGCGAACGTTTCTCAAATCTTCTGAGTGGCGAGCAAAACGCACTGTTGCGTCTGCCCGATATTGCTCTTGCCACACTCGCAACTCATGCTGTGTACTCAAGGTGTCCAGTGTCGGTAAAGATCGGAACTGGATATGTAGCCGACCCTGAAGATGATGAGTAGGAAATGATCCGAAACGTTACCATAGAACGACGCTGTGACTCAGCTGATAACCCTAGAAGACTTCATCATAAATTTTCTTTATTTTGTACTTCGATAAATAGTATGGAAGTAAGGTATGATGATGGTCATTCCAAAACGCGTTATGAAAAATGGAAAACAAAGAAAGTACACAACTGGCCACTAAAACTGCTACACCACGAAGGTGAAGTGCTACAGATGCCACATTTAACAGACAGGAAGAAGATGCTGTGATATGGAAATGATTAGCGTTTGAGAGCATTCACAGAAAGTTGGCGCCGGTGACGACACCTACAACGTGCTGACATGAGGAAAGTATCCAACCGATTCCTCACACACAAACAGCAGTTGACCGGCGTTGCCTGGTGAAACGTTGTTGCGATGCCTCCTATAAGAAGGAGAAATGCGTACCATCACGTATCTGACTTTGATAAATGTCAGATTGTAGCCTATCGCGATTGCGATTTATCGTATCGCGATATTGCTGCTCGCGTTGGTCGAGATCCAATGACTGTTAGCAGAACACAGAATCGGTGGGTTCAGGAGGGTAATACGAAACGCCGTGCTGGATCCCAACGGCCTCGTATCTCTAGCAGTCGAGATGACAGGCATCTTATCCGCATGGCTGTAACGGATCGTGCAGCCACGGCTCGATCCCTGAGTCAACAGATGGGGACGTTTGCAAGACAACAACCATCTGCACGAACAGTTCGACGACGTTTGGAGCAGCATGGACTATCAGCTCGGAGACCATAGCTGCGGTTACCCTTGACGCTGCATCACAGACAGGAGCGCCTGCGATGGTGTATTCAACGACGAACCTGGGTGCACGAATGGCAAAACGTCATTTTTTCGGATGAATCCAGGTTCTGTTTACATCATCATGATTGTCGCATTCGTGTTTGACGACATCGCGGTAAACGCACATTGGAAGCATGTATTCGTCATTGCCATACTGGCATATCACCCGGCGTGATGGTATGGGGTGCCATTGGTTACACATCTCGGTCACTTCTTGTTCGTATTGACGGCACTTTGAACAGAGGACGTTACATTTTAGATGTGTTAAGACCTGTGGCTCTACCGTTCATTCGATCCCTGTGAAACCCTACATTTCAGGAGGATAATGCACGACCTCATGTGCAGGTCCTGTACGGCCCTTTCTGGATACAGAAAGTGTTCGACTGCTGCCCTGGCCAGCACATTCTCCAGATCTCTCACCAATTGAAAATGTCTGGTCAATGGTGGCCGAACAATTGGCTCGTCTCAATACGCCAGTCACCATTATTGATGAACCGTGGTATCGTGCTGAAGCTGCATGGGCAGCTGTACATGTGCACGCCATCCAAGCTCTGTTTGACTCAATGCCCAGGCGTATCGAGTTCGTTATTACGGCCAGAGGTCGTTGTTCTGGGTGCTGATTTGTCAGGATCTATGCACCCAAATTGCGTGAAAATGTAATAACATGTCAGTTCTAGTATAATATATTATCCAATGAATACCCGTTTATCGTCTACATTTCTTCTTGGTGTGGCAATTTTAATGGCCAGTAGTGTATATTTGTTGGCGACCACGACAGGTGTATCGTTAGCGCTAAGCGTGGTCAGAGACGAAATGAAAGATTTCTTGTGTAATGTGGCGGGGTAGTATAACCGCTGAGAAAGAGAGTCTGCGTCGCTCAGATGATGCGATGCGATCTCTGATAAAGGCTTACGGACATCAGTCACTTTAGCTTGGCATGAGGTGGACGCTAAGTGAGGCGCTGGCGTGAGTCGGCGCACGTAGTGCAGGAAATGCACACCGCACTGTGGCAGCGGGCGCCCACTGGACACCGACCAGCGGCTGGCGGCGGCGGCGGCTGCATCTTAAGCGGCGGCTTCTCGACACGTGTGCCTGTCTGCCCGCCGGCGCTGGCTGTGCGGGCGCGCCATGCCGATGTGGGCGATTGTATGCGCCTCGCTAGTGCCACAGCCTGCCGCGTACCCTCCGTCTGCAAATCACCGGGAGGAGCGACGGGAGGAATTTCTGCTCCGGTGGCCTCGACGAAGAGGGTCTGCCTCTAGGCGAGGAGACACTGGCTCTCCTAGGCTGTCACTGAGCCGTTTCTACGTAACATCCTTTCTTCCAGGAATGCTAGTCAGCAAGGTATGCACCGGAGAGGTGCTGAAAGTTAGAAGGTACTTCTGGAAGTAAAGCTGTCGCGTCTCGGCGGCTTAGTCGATAGAAGAGGACTGTCGGCGAAATGCGGGGTCGCGAACAATTTTAGTCAGCTGAAAGGTTCAAAACAGAGCAGACTGTGACGTAGCATGAAATATTTATTATAACGATCCAAATGAATTCAGACTTAGAGGAAAACGAATTTTTTATTACCTATTTAGATTCCCTCTACTGACGGCTGACAGAAAGCTGCCACATTTCCCCTCTTTAACCATTCTGTAATGTTATATAAAATTTTGAATATTAAAAAATTATGAAAATAAAAAAGCTTATCTACAGGACACGAAGAAGTATGGAACATGTTTCATGCTCAAGAATTATTACGTCTTGCGGAACGAAAGCCTCCTCTTTAAAAATCAATATGGATTCAGCAAACAGAGATCTTGCGAAAAACAGATCGCTCTGTTCCCCCACGACATCCATTGCGCTGTAGACAACGGCACTCAGGTTGATTCCGTGTTCCTTCACATCAGGAAAGCATCTGACACCGTCCTACTCTGCCGTTTTGTGGTGAAAAAATTTTCAGCTTACAGAGTTCACAATTGGATACAAGACTTCCTTGCAGATTAAGCTGAACGCGTCGCTCTTAATGGGACAAAATCAATAGATATACAGGGTGGTCAATTGATCGTGACCGGGCCAAATATCTCACGAAATAAGCATCAAACGAAAAAACTACAAAGAACGAAACTCGTCTAGCTCGAAGGGGGAAACCAGGTAGGCTATGGTTGGCCCGCTAGATGGCCCTGCCATAAGTCAAACGGATATCAACTTGGTTTTTTTAAATAGGAAGCCATATTTTTTATTACATATTCGTGTAGTACGTAAAGAAATATGAATATTTTAGTGATTAAAATTCTTCTGGGTATAATGCCGCGTCATTCTAAGAACTAACAACAAATGTTGGAACACGTGAGGCAATACTGACCCTACGACTTATCTTCGAAAATAGATTAAGAAAACGCAAACCTACGTTTCTCGCATTTGTAGACTTAGAGAAAGGTATTGACAACGTTGACTGGAATAATCTATTTCAAATTCTAAAGGTGGCAGGGATAAAATACAGGGAGCGAAAGGCTATTTACAATTTGCACAGAAACCAGATGGCAGTTATGAGTCGAGGGGCATGAAAGGGAAGCAGTGGTTGCGAAGGGAGTGAGACAGGGTTGTAGCCTCTCCCCGATGTTACTCAATCTGTATATGGAGCAAGCAGTAAAGGAAACAAAAGAAAATTTCGGAGTAGGAATTAAAATCCATGGAGAAGAAATTAAAACTTTGAGGTTCACCGATGACATTGTAATTCTGTCAGAGACATCAAAGGACTTGGAAGAGCAGTTGAACAGAATGGACAGTGTCTTGAAAGAAGGATATAAGATGAACATCAACAAATGAAAACAAGGATAATGGAATGTAGTCGAATTAATACGGGTGATGCTGCGGGAATTAGATTAGAAAATGAGCGCAGAATTATGAAACTAGTCTGAAATACACTCCTGGAAATGGAAAAAAGAACACATTGACACCGGTGTGTCAGACCCACCATACTTGCTCCGGACACTGCGAGAGGGCTGTACAAGCAATGATCACACGCACGGCACAGCGGACACACCAGGAACCGCGGTGTTGGCCGTCGAATGGCGCTAGCTGCGCAGCATTTGTGCACCGCCGCCGTCAGTGTCAGCCAGTTTGCCGTGGCATACGGAGCTCCATCGCAGTCTTTAACACTGGTAGCATGCCGCGACAGCGTGGACGTGAACCGTATGTGCAGTTGACGGACTTTGAGCGAGGGCGTATAGTGGGCATGCGGGAGGCCGGGTGGACGTACCGCCGAATTGCTCAACACGTGGGGCGTGAGGTCTCCACAGTACATCGATGTTGTCGCCAGTGGTCGGCGGAAGGTGCACGTGCCCGTCGACCTGGGACCGGACCGCAGCGACGCACGGATGCACGCCAAGACCGTAGGATCCTACGCAGTGCCGTAGGGGACCGCACCGCCACTTCCCAGCAAATTAGGGACACTGTTGCTCCCGCGGTATCGGCGAGGACCATTCGCAACCGTCTCCATGAAGCTGGGCTACGGTCCCGCACACCGTTAGGCCGTCTTCCGCTCACGCCCCAACATCGTGCAGCCCGCCTCCAGTGGTGTCGCGACAGGCGTGAATGGAGGGACGAATGGAGACGTGTCGTCTTCAGCGATGAGAGTCGCTTCTGCCTTGGTGCCAATGATGGTCGTATGCGTGTTTGGCGCCGTGCAGGTGAGCGCCACAATCAGGACTGCATACGACCGAGGCACACAGGGCCAACACCCGGCATCATGGTGTGGGGAGCGATCTCCTACACTGGCCGTACACCACTGGTGATCGTCGAGGGGACACTGAATAGTGCACGGTACATCCAATCCGACATCGAACCCATCGTTCTACCATTCCTAGACCGGCAAGGGAACTTGCTGTTACAACAGGACAATGCACGTCCGCATGGATCCCGTGCTACCCAACGTGCTCTGGAAGGTGTACGTCAACTACCCTGGCCAGCAAGATCTCCGGATCTGTCCCCCATTGAGCATGTTTGGGACTGGATGAAGCGTCGTCTCACGCGGTCTGCACGTCCAGCACGAACGGTGGTCCAACTGAGGCGCCAGGTGGAAATGGCATGGCAAGCCGTTCCACAGGACTACATCCAGCATCTCTACGATCGTCTCCATGGGAGAATAGCAGTCTGCATTGCTGCGAAAGGTGGATATACACTGTACTAGTGCCGACATTGTGCATGCTCTGTTGCCTGTGTCTATGTGCCTGTGGTTCTGTCAGTGTGATCATGTGATGTATCTGACCCCAGGAATGTGTCAATAAAGTTTCCCCTTCCTGGGACAATGAACTCACGGTGTTCTTATTTCAATTTCCAGGAGTGTATATTATCCAATGAATATCCGTTTGTCATCTGCATTTCTTCTTGATGTAGCAATTTTAATGGCCAGTAGTGTATATTTGTTGGCGACCTCGACAGGTTTATCGTTAGCGCTAAGCGTGGTCAGAGACGAAATGAAAAATTTCTTGTGTACTGTGGCGGGGTAGTAGAACCGCTGGGAAAGAGAGTCTGCGTCGCTCAGATGATGCGATGCGATCTCTGATAAAGGCTTACGGACATGTCACTTTAGCTTGGCATGAGGTGGACGCTAAGTGAGGCGCTGGCGTGAGTCGGCGCACGTAGTGCAGGAAATGTATACCACACTGTGGCAGCGGGCGCCCACTTGTCGCTGACTAGCGGCTGGCGGCGGCGGCGGCGGAGGCGGCGGCGGCGGCGGCTGCATCTTAAGCGGCGGCCTCTCGACACGTGTGCCTGTCTGCCCGCCGGTGCTGGTTGTACGGGCACGCCACGCCACTGCGGGTGATTGTATGCGCCTCGCAAGTGCCACAGCCCGCCGCGTACCCTCCGTCTGCAAATCACCGGGAGGAGCCGCGGGAGGAATGTCTGCTCCGGTGGCCTCGACGAAGAGGGTCTGCCTCTAGGCGAGGGGACACTGGCTCTCCTAGGCTGTCACTGAGCCGTTTCTGCGTAACATCCTTTCTTCCAGGAATGCTAGTCAGCAAGGTATGCAGCGGAGCTGTGGTGAAAGTTAGAAGGTACTTCTAGAAGTAAAGCTGTCGCGTCTCGGTGGCTTAGTCGATAGAAGAGGACTGTCGGCGAAATGCGAGGTGGGGAACAGTTTTAGTCAGCTGAAAGGTTCAAAACAGCGCAGACTGTGACGTAGCGTGAAATATTTATTATAACGATCCAAATGAATTCAGACTTTGAGGAAAACGAATTTTTTATTACCTATTTAGATTCCCTACTGACGGCTGACAGAAAGCTGCCACATCTCCCCTCTTTAACCATTCTGTTATGTAATATAAAATTTAGAATATTAAAAAATTATGAAAATAAAAAAGCTTATAGACAGGACAAGAAGAAGTATGGAACATGTTTCATGCTCAAGAATTATTACGTCTTGCGGAACGAAAGTCTCCTCTTTAAAAATCAATATGGATTCAGCAAACAGAGATCTTGCGAAAAACAGATCGCTCTGTTCCTCCACGACATCCATTGCGCTGTAGACAACGGCACTCAGGTTGATTCCGTGTTCCTTCACATCAGGAAAGCATCTGACACCGTCCTACTCTGCCGTTTTGTGGTGAAAAGATTTTCAGCTTACCGAGTTCACAATTGGATACAAGACTTCCTTGCAGATTAAGCTGAACGCGTCGCTCTTAACGGGACAGAATCAATAGATATACAGGGTGGTCCATCGATCGTGACCGGGCCAAATATCTCACGAAATAAGCATCAAACGAAAAAACTACAAAGAACGAAACTCGTCTAGCTTGAAGGGGGAAACCAGGTAGGCTATGGTTGGCCCCCTAGATGGCCCTGCCATAGGTCAAACGGATATCAACTGGGTTTTTTTAATAGGTAGCCATATTTTTTATTACATATTCGTGTAGTACGTAAAGAAATATGAATATTTTAGTGATTAAAATTCTTCTGGGTATATGCCGCGTCGTTGCTAAGAACTAACAACAATAATAAACTAAAACCGATGTTTAGGGCGAATTGCAACGGCCTTCCTCAGGGCACGACTGGTTTTTCATGGGCTTTTTTTTCCTTTATTGAATTTCGATTCCCCCCAAAGGGGGCGGGCTGGCAGCAGCTTTGTATGCAGCTCTTCAGCCTACAGACTTTGTTAAAAAGATGAAGAGAATAAACAATAAAAACAGGCGATAAACTCGGAGACTTAAATAGTAACACGGCGAAAAATGAAATCGTGGAACTTAAAACATAGAACAGAGGGATGATCATGCTAATAAAATACATAAGAAGCAGACAGGTAAAACAATAGACAGACAACTAAAAAACACGGCGACTGTCTGGTTTCTGTTCGCAAAAGACATAAAATTCACACTTGGCGACAGCATGGTTTCTGTTCGCAACACGAGAAAGACGAACAACACAGAACATTCACTGGAACACTGCACTAAAAAGTTGGCAAATGTGACATACCACAGCCGAGAGCAGGTGGGGGGAAACTGGACAGATCATGGGATAATAAAAAAGGGGGGAAAGAGAGGAAAAGCAAAGGGGGGGGGACATGGGAAAGGAGCCGATGGAGGATGAGGACCCATAAGAGGGGGGGGGGGGGGTGCTGAGCAGCCGCGACAGGGAGTGGGGAGGGCAGAGGAGGGGAATACAAAAGGACTCGGGGGGGCGGGGGGAGAAGGGAGGTAGGGAGAGGTTTGGTGGGGAGAAAACAGGATGGAAGGGAGGGAAGAGGGAGCCCAGGGAAAGGACAGAGGAAAGGAAGGGGGGTGGCGATCAGAGTTGATAGGAGGGATAGATGGAGGGAGAGAGGGCATCATCCAGGAGACCGAGTTGATGGAAGCCACCTTGGGAAAGGAGAGAAAGGTATAGAGATGGAGGGTAGGCGAGACACAACAGTGAAGGTGTGGCAGGGGGCAGGGACAGGAGAGGAGAGAAGCAACCAGGGGGTGAGGGGGATCAAGGCGGCGGGAGGTGTAGAGTATGCAGATATGTTCGAGGAGCAGGAGCAGATGGGGGAAAGGAATGAGGTCATAGAGGGTCCGTGTGGGGGACGGGAGGCGTATATGGAAGGTGAGGTGGAGTGCATGACACTCAAGGATCTGGAGGGACTTATTGAATTTGGGGGTGGCACATATCCAGGTGGGACTGGCATAACAGAGGATGGGACGGATTAAGGATTTGTAGGTATGGAGGATGGTAGAGGGGTGCAACCCCCAAGTCCGGCCAGAGAGGAGTTTGAGGAGTTGGAGGCGGTTGTGGGCATTGGGTTGGATGGAGTGGAGATGAGGGATCCAGATGAGGTGACAGTCAATGTTGAAGCCAATGTAGGTGAGGGTGAGGGTGAGGCAGACAGAACGGGCACAGACAGTAAGGGAGAAATCCAGAAGCCAGAAGGAACGAGTGGTACAACCAACGATTAATGCCCGGGTCTTGCAAGGATTGATTTTCAGGAGCCACTGGTTACACCACGCTGCAAAAAGATCAAGGTGATTCTGGAGAAGGCGTTGGGACCGTTGGAGGGTAGGAACGAGGGCGAGGAATGCGGTGTCATCGGCATATTGCAAGAGGTGTACTGCAGGAGGAGGGGGGGGGGGAGTTGGGGAATATCTGCCGTGTACAGGAGATAGGCCATTAGAACTACTGATGGCCTTGGGAGAGCCAGTCATGACAAAACTCTACCATCTGGTGAGCAAGATGTATGAGACAGGCGAAATACCCACAGACCTCAAGAAGAATATAATAATTCCAATCCCAAAGAAAGCAGGTGTTGACAGATGAGAAAATTACCGAACTATCAGTTTAATAAGTCACAGCTGCAAAATACTAACACGAATTCTTTACAGACGAATGGAAAAACTGGTAGAAGCGGACATCGGGGAAGATCAGTTTGGATTCCGTAGAAATGTTGGAACACGTGAGGCAATACTAACCTTACGACTTATCTTAGAAGAAAGATTAAGAAAAGGCAAACCTACGTTTCTAGCATTTGTAGACTTAGAGAAAGCTTTTGAAAACGTTAACTGGAATACTCTCTTTCAAATTCTGAAGTTGGCAGGGGTAAAATACAGGGAGCGAAAGGCTACTTACAATTTGTACAGAAACCAGGTGGCAGTTATAAGAGTGGAGGGGTATGAAAGGGAAGCAGTGGTTGGGAAGGGAGTGAGACAGGGTTGTAGTCTCTCCCCGATCTTATTCAATCTGTATATTGAGCAAGCAGTAAAGGAAACAAAAGAAAAATTCGGAGTAGGTATTAAAATTCATGGAGAAGAAGTAAAAACTTTGAGGTTCACCGATGACATTGTAATTCTATCAGAGACAGCAAAGGACTTGGAAGAGCAGTTGAACGGAATGGACAGTGTCTTGAAAGGAGGATATAAGATGAACATCAACAAAAGCAAAACGAGGATAATGGAATGTAGTCCAATTAAATCGGGTGATGCTGAGGGGATTAGATTAGGAAATGAGACACTTAAAGTAGTAAAGGAGTTTTGCTATTTAAGGAGTAAAATAACTGATGATGGTCGAAGTAGAGAGGATATAAAATGTAGACTGGCAATGGCAAGGAAATCGTTTCTGAAGAAGAGAAATTTGTTAACATCGAGTATAGATTTAAGTGTCAGGAAGTCGTTTCTGAAAGTATTTGTATGGAGTGTAGCCATGTATGGAAGTGAAACATGGACGATAACCAGTTTGGACAAGAAGAGAATAGAAGCTTTTGAAATGTGGTGCTACAGAAGAATGCTGAAGATAAGGTGGCTAGATCACGTAACTAATGGGGAGGTATTGAATAGGATTGGGGAGAAGAGAAGTTTGTGGCACAACTTGACTAGAAGAAGGGATCGGTTGGTAGGACATGTTTTGAGGCATCAAGGGATCACAAATTTAGCATTGGAGGGCAGCGTGGAGGGTAAAAATCGTAGAGGGAGACCAAGAGATGAATACACTAAGCAGATTCAGAAGGATGTAGGTTGCAGTAGGTACTGGGAGATGAAGAAGCTTGCACAGGACAGAGTAGCATGGAGAGCTGCATCAAACCAGTCTCAGGACTGAAGACCACAACAACAACAACAACAACAGCAACAGGAGATAGAGGAGAGGGGAGAGGACAGAGCCCTGGGGCACACCTGTAAAGGGGTAGTAGGTGTGGGAATTGGCATTATGGATGGTAACATAGGAGGGGTGGCGGGAGAGAAATGAGGCCATCAGACGGATGTAGTTGACAGGAAGGGCGTAGGTTTGGAGTTTTGCATGGGGATAGGTGCTTCTATTTATTACAGATTATCGATATTTGACGTTACTGTTGTAAAACTTTTAATTGGCTCTCTAATATGATTGGATGGTCATGACGTAAGAGGAAGATGGAAAGAAAGAGGCTAATCGTGGTTGTCCATGTCGTCAACGATTGGTAGCTGTCTGCCAATCAGCGTTCGGTTTCTGGTCGGCAAGTTTTCCTCCTGGTGTGAGCGGAAGTGGACTGACAGTTGCTCTACAGTTGTTTGTGCAGATACGTCCGTGTCCCGTGTAGCTTCTGCCCCGCGACCGCTCGCGACCCGTTGGACTGGGATGGCCGGCAGCCAGGACGCCGGGAGTTTGTAGCCATCTCCTCTGTTGATGTTGTCAGGCTGCTTAATAACTTCGATCGCCTCCCATATTTTGCGTTCTCGCATCCACGATTCTTTCGCCAGTACTGGGGCCTTCTGGAACCTGATAGGTTGTCCACAGTTACGGTGGTGTTCCGTTAACGTCGATTTGTTATGTTGTAATCGTACATAGCGTTCGTGTTCTGCTACTCGTAAGCTGACAGGTCTCCCTGTTTCTCCTACAGGGTGTTTCAAAAATGACCGGTATATTTGCAACGGGAATAAAAACTAAACGAGCAGCGATAGAAATACACCGTTTGTTGCAATATGCTTGGGACAACAGTACATTTTCAGGCGGACAAACTTTCGAAATTACAGTAGTTACAATTTTCAACAACAGATGGCGCTGCAAGTGATGTGAAAGATATAGAAGACAACGCAGTCTGTGGGTGCGCCATTCTGTACGTCGTCTTTCTGCTGTAAGCGTGTGCTGTTCACAACGTGCAAGTGTGCTGGAATTCCACCGCCGAGAACACAGTGTTGCTGCAACAAGACGAAGTTTTCAACGGAGGTTTAATGTAACCAAAGGACCGAAAAGCGATACAATAAAGAATCTGTTTGAAAAATTTCAACGGACTGGGAACGTGACAGATGAACCTGCTGGAAAGGTAGGGCGACCGCGTACGGCAACCACAGAGGACAACGCGCAGCTAGTGCAGCAGGTGATCCAACAGCGGCCTTGGGTTTCCGTTCGCCGTGTTGCAGCTGCGGTCCAAGTGACGCCAACGTCCACGTATCGTCTCATGCGCCAGAGTTTACACCTCTATCCATACAAAATTAAAACGCGGCAACCCCTCAGCGCCGCTACCATTGCTGCACGAGAGACATTCGGTAACGATATAGTGCACAGGATTGATGACGGCGATATGCATGTGGGCAGCATTTGGTTTACTGACGAAGCTTATTTTTACCTGGACGGCTTCGTCAATAAACAGAACTGGCGCATATGGGGAACCGAAAAGCCCCATGTTGCAGTCCCATCGTCCCTGCATCCTCAAAAAGTATTGGTCTGGGCCGCCATTTCTTCCAAAGGAATCATTGGCCCATTTTTCAGATCCGAAACGATTACTGCATCACGCTATCTGGACATTCTTCGTGAATTGGTGGCGGTACAAACTGCCTTAGACGACACTGCGAACACCTCGTGGTTTATGCAAGATGGTGCCCGGCCACATCGCACGGCCGACGTCTTTAATTTCCGGAATGAATATTTCGATGATCGTGTGATTGCTTTGGGCTATCCGAAACATACAGGAGGCGGCGTGGATTGGCCTCCCTATTCGCCAGACATGAACCCCTGTGACTTCTTTCTGTGGGGACACTTGGAAGACCAGGTGTACCGCCAGAATCCAGAAACAATTGAACAGCTGAAGCAGTACATCTCATCTGCATGTGAAGCCATTCCGCCAGACACGTTGTCAAAGGTTTCGGGTAATTTCATTCAGAGACTACGCCATATTATTGCTACGCATGGTGGATATGTGGAAAATATCGTAGTATAGAGTTTCCCATACCGCAGCGCCATCTGCTGTTGAAAATTGTAACTACTGTAATTTCGAAAGATTGTCTGCCTGAAAATGTACTGTTGTCCCAAGCATATTGCAACAAACGGTGTATTTCTATCGCTGCTCGTTTAGTTTTTATTGCCGTTTCAAATATACCGGTCATTTTCGAAACACCCTGTATGTAGGCAGCTCCGCACTCACACTGTAGTTCATAAATACCTGCAGTGTAAATACACTTCCGTCAATTGGCGATGGATTTCAATCGTCGCAGTGCCCTTTGCGTTCAAAAACCGAATAACAGCGCGCAATTCGCACTTTGCGGTAACATCCAACGGGAGCTCCATTCTCAACGGCTGTCAAGCCAAGACCGAGCGCCTCAGCGCGGCGTCCGCATGTTTACACACAGCGCGTAAAGCACTCTTCATAACAGTGAGACCAACTGCCACACAAACAGAGTTCTGTACTTATAAAAAAATAGGAGACCCTACTTTTGGGATTACCCTCGTACTATCTAGCAGGTAAGCGGCGTTAACGGAGACGGCAGGGCCACACCGTCGGGCCGCTTCGTGTTTCCTCATGTCGTGGACAATTGCGAGTGTCAACGTGGGTGCAGCAGGCTGCAAGGTTGCTTGGTTGATTTGGGGGAGTGGAGCAAACAGTCAGGTCATCGGTCCCATCGGATTAGGGAAGGACTGGGAAGGATATCGGCCTTGCTCTTTCAAAGGAACCATCCCGGCATTTGCCGGAAGCGATTTCGGGAAATCATGGGAAACCTAAATCAAGTTGGCCGGGCGCTGGTTTGAACCGTGGTTCTCCCGAATGCGAGTCCACTATGCTAACCACTGCACCACCTCGCCCAGTAGATTGCAAGGGCGCCTCACCAACTTCGTGTCACCAGCAACAGAAGCCGACTGGTGAGTGTGTCGCCTGAGAATTATGGAAGGGATCGTCGTTAATTAATATTGAAATACGCGTCTCTTTACTGAACTCCTTTTCTTCCTTCAACAATTTATCGTGTTCCTTCCATTTCGATGAATAAACCTTCACATTATTCAAAACTTAAACACACATATTGGTATTTCATGATGCGTTTATTAACGAATCCGTCAAAGCTGCAGCACGTTCGTTTGTGCGACTGATTTTGATCCAACTGAAATATTAAAAAAAATTGCTGGTTCTGTGGTTACAGAATGTTGAAACCGATGTTATACAATAATATGTATTTCATATTTCGTCATGAAAAGGCTATCGGATCTCTAGGGCAACCTTACGGAACAGAACTACGTGTATTTAAGTTTTTAATATGTGTATGTTCCTCCAAGTACAGACGGAATGTTTCACAAATCTCTAGTTCTTCTATAATGTTCAAGTACGATACCATTGTTCGGTGTTAGTAGAATATTCCAGTTTTTCTTTATTACGGTAGAGTGATATTTTTACTTTTTGGACCGTCTGACTACAGCTCAATGAAACACAATTTTTGTGCCATAAGCGTTTCGCCTTTATTCTTTGCAAGGCATCTTCAGTGGCAGGTTGCGTGGACACTTGTTTTGGTGCAATGTTTTTGAAAAACACTGCGTTAAAACAGTTGTTCAGTTCCTAGCGCTGTGAAATGTGAAAAGAAACACCAAGCGCCAATTATAAGAAGAGGAACAGCATCAAAAGTGGAACAGAAACGTAACATGTAGAAAATCGTCCACGCAACCTGCCACTGAAGATGCCTTTCAGAAAATAAAGGCGAAACGCGTATGGCACGAAAATTGTGTTTATTCAGTTGTAGTTATACGGTCCAACAAGTAAAAAATCATCAGTATACCGTAATGCAGGGTGTTTCAAAAAGAATATATGTATTTCGAATGCATATATATATATATATATATATATATATATATATATATATATTTTAAGACATACGAATATGAAACTTTACACACATATATACGAACCTCTCAAGTTCTAATAACAGATGTTCAGTATGTCTTCCATCAGCGACACGAATAATATCACATCGATACTCAAATTCCTCCCATAATCCGGCAAGCATGTCCTTCGTCACTGATGTTATGGCAGTACGGATCCGGTTCTTCAACTCTCCCAGGTTCTGTGGGGGTGGTGGTACATAAACGTTGTCTTTAACGAAACCCCGCAGGAAGAAGTCAGGGGGTGTCAAGTCCGGTGACCGTGGATCCCAGCTGAGACATGCTAAGTCGCCAGCTTCTTGACGACCGGTCCGGTAGAGTTTTTCATTCAGATATTCACGCTCTTGGAGACTCCTGTGACGGGGTGCCCCCTCTTGTTGAAAATTGATATTGTCCTCCTGCAGCCTCGGAAACTACCAGTTTTGCAACATAGCGAGATACTGCTGACCGTTAATCATGTTTCCATCAAAGAAGAATTGGCCGTAAACAGATGATCGGGATATCGCACAAAACACATCGACTTTGGTCGAATTTCGTACAAGTTCAATGGCTGCATGTGGGTTCTGTAGGCCCCAAATTCGAACACTGTGTTTGTTTACCTGACTGCTAACATGGAAAGTCGCTTCATCACTGAACACAATGCGTTGTGCGAAAGCGTTAACATTATCAATAGCATCAAGAATCCCGTTACAAAATGCCACACGTTCGCATTAGTCATCAGGAAGCAGAGCTTGTAACAGCTGTAACTTGTATGGCTTCGCAAACAACCGACCTCTCAAAACACGTCAAATTGTTGTTGCAGGCAGTTGTAACTCCCGACTGGCACGACGATTTGATTTTGAAGGACTACGTTGGAAAGCAATTTGAATTCGTGCAGCATTTTCTTCAGGAACGCGAGGGTGGCCAGGGCCCTTTATTTACATACACATCCTGTATCAAGAAACTGTCAATACCGTCTGCGAATGTTCCATCCATTCGGAGGATCAGTTTGGTACCTCAGCCTGAAACGTCTTTGCATTGTAATCACGGAATAGCACTTCGCAAACTCGAGAACACAAAACTAGTTCTCCGGGGGAGTAGTCATTTTAAGCGTATGACTGTTACCAAACAAAACCTAAGACAACTGACATCTAGCTGCTATTAATATAAACTAGAATATGTATTCGTTTCTCCAATAGCCGAGCCGAGGCGCAGCGATCGATGGTTTGAACAAAATAATACTTTGTAATACGCGTATTCTTTTTTCCCACCCAACACGCAACTGAGAAAGACAGGACTAGAAAAGTTGAACATGTTTATTCCAGTTTTCGTTGGTGTTACTCAATTTATTTCTTCCTAGTTTCAGATCCACACTTAATGGAGCTATTATTGGCAAACATGTTGAAAGGTCTCTGTTAGACTCCTTTCATGCTACTTTCCTCGATTCATTTTTGTTTACGTGATACATTTGCTCCTCTAAATTTACTGTGGTAGTTCTAAATTTATCTGGGAGGAGACTGAGCAGTGAAATATGTTATATTGACATATAAGCACGAACAACTTGTCGTACAACATTTTCAAACATTTTTTATATGTAATTCTTATCATACAGTCTCCTATGAAACCCACATCCGCCTCTATTACGTAGTGTATATGATGTCTTACGATACTGTCATCTTATTCCCTTCTTGCGTGAAAGGATGTTTTTTTTTCTTCTTTATTGTGATTTTAACACCTTATACAAAGGCGGGCTGGCAGCAGCACAATACGCCGCTCTTCAGCCTTGAGTGTTACAACAAGTAGTACATAAAGGTGGCACAGAGTAGACAGTAATAACGGTGGGCAAAAGAATGTAGACACTAAAAATCGAAAAAACATGTAGCCGTTCACGCTGGACGAGAAACATCACTAACACTGGGCGACACGATGCACAGAACATGGATGATGGCGACGGCACGTGAACGGTGGGGGCGTGACGGCGAACAACACTACACACAAACGAAGGCACACACACGAAACACTGACGGCGATGATCTCCAGCGCGCGAATGTTCACTGAGCGTGTACGAGTCCGAGGACCTGCCAAGAGAGGAGGTGGAGGAGGAGGAATGGGAAGGGGAATGGGAGGGGGGGGAGCAGAGATGCCATGGGCAAAGGAGAGAGGGGGAGGGAGGAAGGGGGAGGGGAAGCCCGGTGGAGAGGGGAGGAGGGAGGGGGGAAAGGAAAGAGGAGGGAAGGGAAGGGAGGGAGGGAGGGTGCCTGAAGGAGAGGACACAGGAGGTGGGGGGGAGGATCAAAGTTGATAAGAGGGATAGATGGAGGGGACGAGGACATCATCAGGGAGGGGGAGCTGGCGGAAGCCACCTTGGGAGAGGGTAAGGAGGGTGGAGAGATGGAGACCGGGTGGGACGTGGGAATACAGGCGCGGCAGCGGGCGGGGGTGGGAGAGGATCGGAGACACGAGCGGGTGAGGAGGATCAAGTTTACGGGAGGTGTACAGGATCCGTATCCTTTCAAGGAAAAGGAGGAGGTGGGGGAAGGGGATGAGATCATACAGGATCCGCGTGGGGGAGGGGAGACGGATGCGATAGGCAAGGCAGAGAGCATGGCGTTCAAGGATTTGGAGGGATTTATAGAAGGTAGGGGGGGGCGGAGATCCAGGCTGGATGGGCGTAACAAAGGATAGGGCGGATGAGGGAGTTATAGGTGTGGAGGATTGTGGAGGGGTCCAGACCCCACATGCGGCCGGAAAGGAGCTTGAGGAGACGGAGTCGGGAACGTGCCTTGGCTTGGATCGTCTGGAGATGGGGAGTCCAGGAGAGGCGACGGTCGAGAGTGACGCCAAGGTACTTAAGGGTGGGAGTGAGGGCGATAGGACGGCCATAGACGGTGAGATAGAAATCAAGGAGACGGAAGGAAGGGGTGGTTTTGCCTACAATGATCGCCTGGTGAAAGGATGAATGAGTGAGAGTATTTGTAGTTGCGTACTCAGTGGTAGCACAGAAGTTCTGTGTGATAGAGAACAGTAGGACCAACATATGCGTGGGTAGATACGATTTCCAAGGCAAAGAGGTTTGTCTCCTTGGTGTGGTTCTGTCTGTCCCTTGTCAGGTTGGTAAAGGAAGCTACCTCTCTGGTCGCTTCCTATTGTATCTGTGAGACACCCTTGGACGGGGCCCACGCTAGTTAGTCTGTGGGCAGTTTCTGAAGTGGTAACATCTCCAGGTAAGCGCGTGTTTGGTGAGTACGAAGAACAATGAGATTCTTAGTTTCAGCCTAACTGAAATATTATTTACTTTACTTGCAGATCTACATCGAAAATGTGTTATATATTATTTTAAATCGGTATGCAGTGCGATTTCAGTGTCGGTTTCGGAGTGTATTGCGGTACTTTCCTTGTTTCCACTCAAATAAAGGAAATGGAAGCACGTTGTCATGAGGCGTAATTCTGGTTAAAATCATAGGTCTTTAGTGTGAATGTGCATATAAGTGTTTTCTCTCTTTGAAATCCTTCAAATTAATAATTTATCTTAGTGTTCAACCCACGTAGTGAGTGCTTTGTAGTAGCAGAACCATGTACTAGTAAAATTCTTTGAGCCATTAGGTCAATACTATGTCGTTATTAACGGAGTTCAGAAGTTTCTTTTGTAACTAATGGGTTTGGATTTGATTTCGTCATTAAACTCGTTGTGGTATTACACATTTTCCGTAAATTTACGTTTACACGTGGAACATGTGCTGTAGTAACAAATCTAGCCCTCAGCTACTCTTTTGCATAAAATTTCGCGTATTCAAACTTAATTAATCGCTTAATTTTCGTATGTCACAATTTCTAAATAGATTTTATAGAGCATTTTCGTAAGATTGTGGATATACTGAACCATGTGATCTTTGTCTAAACTCCCAATACCACACTGTGGTTATCCATTGGGAACACAACTACTCTAAGAAGCGGAATTTCTTTGCCTAAACAGAATGGGTTGGTTATGGTTCAGTTCTCTTTGTGTGTACCCTTGAACTATCTTTGTGTGCTTGTTTGTGAGCCGTGTGTGGCTCGTGTTCCCACCATCATGTATTTTACACCCTGTTTTTAACGTACTTCTACTCACTACGTTAGACCGAGCGAGGTGGCGCAGTGGTAAGACACTGGACTCGCATTCGGGAGGACGACGGTTCAATCCCGCGTCCGCCCATCCTGATTTAGGTTTTCCGTGATTTCCCTAAATCGCTCCAGGCAAATGCCGGGATTGTTCCTTTCAAAGGGCACGGCCGACTTCCTTCCCCGTCCTTCCGTAATCCGATGAGACCGATGACCTCGCTGTCTGGTCTCCTTCCCCAAACAACCAACCAACCAACTCACTACGTTAATTTAAATCACTGAGTTGCTGCTTTGCTTGACCGTGAGCGGCGCTAGCAGTGCGTATCGATATATCCCATCTCGTAGTATCTTTAACTGCCATTACTTCGCGGTTGATGTCTGTGGTAAGCGAGTTCGGGTCGCGATTTCGGAATGCCAGTCAGTTGGAACGCGCCTGGAGCGCAGTTCGGACCTGCTAGTCGCGGAGTTGCAATGCAGCACTAGTGCAGTCGGGTGTAGCAGCAGTAAGGTCTGCGTCGACATGGCTCGCCCGACCATTGCCGCCACGCATGACTTGAGCCGGGGACACGGTCTTCGTGGATCGTCGGTCGGTCGTACTACCGGACGACACGTTTTGGCTCGCCGATCGTTCATGAGTCGGCTGTGTGTGTGTGCATCGACTCCCGATTTGTCTTCGTGCGTGCTTAGCTACTGTTGGGTATCGTTCAGGTCTTCATGCAAGTGTTTGTCTGGTTGTGTGTGTAGTCGGCGTTATGTCCACTGACGACTAGTTTTGATGTTGTCGGTATTCTGGGTGTAGCCGGTCGTTTGCTGTGGGCCAGGGAAGTTATCTCCGCGCACTGCAGTCGGCTGGGGTCTCTGGCGGTCCCTGCGCAGTGTCGGAGCGTGTGTGGAGCTGTCCGATCGCTACGAGCTTCGTGGTTCACCGACCCAGGACGTCAAAGTTCAGTAGTGGTTTCAAGTATCCGAGCCACGTCCATTCATGTTGTGCGGTTCATTTCGGTGATTCGCTGTTTGGGAGGTTTTCCTGTGAGCAACACAGTGGTTGTACTGCTGAAATTTAGCCGCCAAGTGGTGGAATTAACCATATTGGTTGACTATAATTGAAATGCACCAACGGAATTTTCTGCCTTGTGGCCGTTAGTGTTCCGGTTACCTGTCCTGGCCACTAACGTAATTTCAGGTAGTGTCCTTTCCTCACCTGTCGTCGCTGTCCAACTTGGTGGTTAGTTTTGACAGCTTAATAGATATACATATTTGATTTTGGATAATCACGCCCATAACATTTTGTTTGAGTTTTCATGTGCCGATTGGTGGCAAGCAAGTCGTTTGTCGGTCGGTCAGTGGCTGTCCCTTGGTTGGGCTCACCACCTGTCTCACGTAAGCGAACGAGGGCAGACCGATCCCCTGGAGGCTTCTGAGTGTTGTAGTTTACCCTCTTTCTCACCAGTTTTTGTCTGTTTATAATCTATCATAAACAATGATTTTAAAAATCTTGGTTTTACTGTTTTATGTAAGTTTGAATTCCGGCCAAGTGCATATTTGCTGAAAGGTTATTGCTGTTGTCTTTTAGTCCTGTTTCAGATACTTAAAAGTAAGGCTTATGGTTACATTCTTTTTAATTTTGAAAAGTTAATTGTGGGCCTTTAGCCTTGGAACCTTATTCTGAAAGTTACCCTTCAAGCTTAAACATTGCGGCTTGGAACCTTATTCTTAAAATTATCTTTCAAGCTTAAACATTGCGGCCTTCTGTCTTCGAAAGGTTATGGTAATTTATTTCAAAATCTTGAAAATTTTACTGTGGGCTTTCAGCCGTTTGTATTGCATCTTGTTTGTCTATCCACCCTTGTCTCGAGGCTTTCACCCCAGCTGTGAAAGATTTGAAGTTAAAACTCGTAGTTGAAGAAGTTCGGCTATGTGCCGCTTTGGTTGTAAATGCGTTATTAAATTACAATAAATTATAAAGATGAAACTGACTCCAATCTTATTTGGCGCTTTCCACAATCCTAATCACCTGTTCTGCCCAGCGGGTTTAGCGGGCGTTTCAGTTTGAATGCGGTATTCCATCTTGTTTAGTATTCTTTGAAAATCACGTTTTATGCTAATTGAACCACCGCTGAGTAACACTTTTCTTAATTCGCAACAGTAAATAAGGCACTAGCTTTGAGAGACTTAGCGTGTGTTTCATGTTTTACTGAGCAATGATGAATTTTAAAATAAATAAAGTTTAAACTTACCTCACTTTTCTTTAAGTTTACACCATCTGTTTACTTAAAATGATAAAATTTTTAAAAAATGAGCTGAAAGTGTGGGTGACTATTCCATAGATTTAAAAGTTTATAACAGTAGTCACCCACGCATACTTTCCACCCTAGGTGCGGAAGGTTTTATGAACACTAGGCTCATTATGTGTCCTCTATCAAATATTTAGAATATATGGCCAGTCTGACCTTTATATTGATTACCACAGGCGCCGTACATCACTCTGTAGACTCTGAAACTAGATAAGTTCTTCTTTGTGTATCACGCCTCTTCAACGACGGCGCGTCGACGAAACAGATTTGGGACGGCACCTTAATTAAAACCGAAATCTATTACTTAGCTGACAGTGTTGAAGCTGGCCTCCTTGTATTATTTTCAGAAATATGGCTTTGGTCTCGGATACCTTCTACACAAAGAAGTACATTATTTCCAGGTTTATGAAGTATCGGATACGTCTAGCATCTTGGCTGTACCTTTACATAACACAAAATCTTTCTCCGTGTCATTCTCCATCTCAGCCATACGACTATGGAACGCGCTCCCCTGTGATCTGCGTCTTATCCAGAACCACTCAACATTCAAGAGGGAACTCAAGACTTACATATTAGGGACGGTATAGCCACCATTTTTGTGCCTCTCTCATCTTTTTTCTTTCTCCTCTCCATCATAGCTTCGAATTTTACCATTCTACACTCCTGGAAATTGAAATAAGAACACCGTGAATTCATTGTCCCAGGAAGGGGAAACTTTATTGACACATTCCTGGGGTCAGATACATCACATGATCACACTGACAGAACCACAGGCACGTAGACACAGACAACAGAGCATGCACAATGTCGGCACTAGTACAGTGTATATCCACCTTTCGCAGCAATGCAGGCTGCTATTCTCCCATGGAGACGATCGTAGAGATGCTGGATGTAGTCCTGTGGAACGGCTTGCCATGCCATTTCCACCTGGCGCCTCAGTTGGACCAGCGTTCGTGCTGGACGTGCAGACCGCGTGAGACGACGCTTCATCCAGTCCCAAACATGCTCAATGGGGGACAGATCCGGAGATCTTGCTGGCCAGGGTAGTTGACTTACACCTTCTAGAGCACGTTGGGTGGCACGGGATACATGCGGACGTGCATTGTCCTGTTGGAACAGCAAGTTCCCTTGCCGGTCTAGGAATGGTAGAACGATGGGTTCGATGACGGTTTGGATGTACCGTGCACTATTCAGTGTCCCGTCGACGATCACCAGTGGTGTACGGCCAGTGTAGGAGATCGCTCCCCACACCATGATGCCGGGTGTTGGCCCTGTGTGCCTCGGTCGTATGCAGTCCTGATTGTGGCGCTCACCTGCACGGCGCCAAACACGCATACGACCATCATTGGCACCAAGGCAGAAGCGACTCTCATCGCTGAAGACGACACGTCTCCATTCGTCCCTCCATTCACGCCTGTCGCGACACCACTGGAGGCGGGCTGCACGATGTTGGGGCGTGAGCGGAAGACGGCCTAACGGTGTGCGGGACCGTAGCCCAGCTTCATGGAGACGGTTGCGAATGGTCCTCGCCGATACCCCAGGAGCAACAGTGTCCCTAATTTGCTGGGAAGTGGCGGTGCGGTCCCCTACGGCACTGCGTAGGATCCTACGGTCTTGGCGTGCATCCGTGCGTCGCTGCGGTCCGGTCCCAGGTCGACGGGCACGTGCACCTTCCGCCGACCACTGGCGACAACATCGATGTACTGTGGAGACCTCACGCCCCACGTGTTGATCAATTCGGCGGTACGTCCACCCGGCCTCCCGCATGCCCACTATACGCCCTCGTTCAAAGTCCGTCAACTGCACATACCGTTCACGTCCACGCTGTCGCGGCATGCTACCAGTGTTAAAGACTGCGATGGAGCTCCGTATGCCACGGCAAACTGGCTGACACTGACGGCGGCGGTGCACAAATGCTGCGCAGCTAGCGCCATTCGACGGCCAACACCGCGGTTCCTGGTGTGTCCGCTGTGCTGTGCGTGTGATCATTGCTTGTACAGCCCTCTGGCAGTGTCCGGAGCAAGTATGGTGGGTCTGACACACCGGTATCAATGTGTTCTTTTTTCCATTTCCAGGAGTGCATTTCTCTTCCTCTAACCTATCTACCTTTTCTATATCTCTTTCACCCCATTCTATCGTCTTATGTCTCTGCTTGATGAGAATAACTCACAAGCTGCAAGAATATAACGAGAAAATTCCCAACTAGCAATAGGACTGACATTCATAAAAGAAAAATATGTTTACTTTCATATACATAGTCATTGCTATTATTATTATTCTTGATTGTTATAATTATTTTTTGATTGTTATAATTATCATTGTACTACTTATATAATCTCTATTATTTTTCTTTAACATTAATACTGTATAACATGTTATATGTCCTTAATGTTCTGTAGAAACTGAAATTTGTTGAATCTGAGTACGCCTGGTTAGGTGTAAGAGAGGGCCTGAAGGCCCTAATCTTGCCAGGTGAAATAAATGCATAAATAAATAAATAAATAAATAAAGTTTGATAACTACCAAGTAAAACGGTTTCTTCATTGAATATTCTCTAATGATACGCTTCGTAGATAACCGACTCATAAAACATGTGTCACAAAAAGATCTTCAAACTTACTTCAATAAGTAACCATGAATACTTTTTACAGCTGACTTTCCAACACGCCATTGTAGAACTGTTCTTCCAGCCAAGTGTGCGCAAGATTAGGGACACAGATTCTGTTACAGTCTACTCATACACATAAGTCAGAGAATTTAGTCTTCATCAGAGATTGTCCATGAGAATGCTTACAATTGGTTTTTATATAAAATGACATTTCACTTTGGGTAACACTTACGCAAATTATTTTTCAGAATTAATATATTTATATAAAAGCAAGTTTTAAGCACGTAAATGTTAATTTGCATTCAGTGAAATGGTAGTTCATAGGTTGTAGGAAAATCAGGTTTTATATAAATACGGTATTCAAATCTATGTGAAGAGATACATACCCTACGGTATGGTATAGTTTGTAACAGGTATGAGGCTTCATTACACTCAAATTGATGATGTCTAACGTGCACTTCATTATTAACACAAGTTTTACATGTAACTTAGACGTTATTTTTGCGAAAATTATGCCTGAACAAGTCAGACACTGTACCTCTTATAGTGATACTAATAGTCTGATTCGTTACCAGAAAGCTGAACTTGTGTAATTTAGGGAATGACATATTTAGAGGTTTATTTTCTTTTGAACTACCAATTACGTGTACGAGGAAGATGGCGGGAGAACAGCATCGTGCACATTTGGCGACGAGTGACTTATGGTCCGTGTTAGGGGGAATGTTACACAATTGCGGCTTCTTGAGGCAAGAGGTGAGAGCCAGTCAGTTAAGCTAAAACTCGGAAAAACAAATTCTTAGGTCTCGTGCAAAATGAGGTTACCAGGAAATTAAAAAGACAAATTGGTCCCACTTTCCAGTGGGAGGCGTATGTCTTTGGCACCACTAGGGTTGGGAGCACATGAGCAGTCAGTGAAGAAGATTCCAACGATTTTCTGCCCGTCTCAAGAAGGATGAGCCACTGCTTACGAAGCCGTGTCTCTGTGCCAACAAGGTCACTGTCGCGGCAGCAAGCCACGTTACGGTATGAGGGTAAACTCTCAGTGCGTAGCAAAAGCCTGGAGCAGTTGTCCTAATTTCTCCCACTTACATCTAACTTCTTTCAGTTTTATCATTAGAGCTTATTCACTGAAATAAATTACGAGTGTATACCTTTTTTACCTGGATTTCAGTATTTATAAACTGTTGCATTACCAGCCCAAATAGTAATAGACTGTGTTTTGCCATACCCACCCACCTTGCACTTCTGGAATATACGCATATTCACTATATTACTCACCGACCCAGTAAGACGGAATAGATGCCCATTCATCCATAGTCTTTCTATTTCGGAGACCGACAGAGGGGTAGTATCACACTCTTTATTCATATTGACGTATTTCTAATGGACGTCTCTTGCCTGCGAAAACATTTTGTCTGTATACCTTATTTTATTGAAAGTTCGTTGTAAAAGATCTGAAAAACAGCGATTTGTGTTCGCAATTCGGTTTAATGTTTGAATTTCCGTTCGATTTCAGAATCTTGTAATAGCAGGTGCAACAGCCTATGCTGCGCTGAGTAGAACAAGGCTTGTTGGAATATGAGTGGGTGATTGAAACTTACGTATGCAGAGAGTACCATTTAATACGACCGCCGAGAACAACATTTTGTCCAAATTCAGAATAAAAAATGTATAAAGTAAATGTTGTTTAGTTACCAGTGGGACATCAACTAGCACGACTGTCTACTCGTAACTTCGTTCGTTACCACGAAGTGAACAGCAGTCAGGTCTTTTTTTAATACCATCCTATAATTTTTTATTCGGAAAGTCACTACTTCTACTCTCCAGAAACCTATCGTAAATTACCATTCACGTCACCATGGCGTTATTTTTAAACTGGCCTTGTAATACCTACCAAAACAGTTTTGCTGTGCTGGCACTGCGAACGGCTGAAAGTAAGAGGAAACTACAGCCGCAACATTTCCCGAGGGCATGCAACTTTACGGTATGGTTAAATGATGATGGCGTCCTCTTGGGTAGAGTATTCCCGACATAAAACAGTCCTCCATCCGTATTTCCGGGCGGGGACAACGCAGAAGTACGTCGTTATCAGGAGTCAGATTCCTTAATCAGGCAGAGAGGTTAGAAAATTTAAAAAGGCAGATCGATAGGTTAAAGTTAGATATACTGGGAATTAGTGATATACAGGGTTATCAATACAAAATCATATAGGGGTAATGCAGGAGTAGGTTTAATATTGATTAAAAAATAGGAAAACGGATAACCTACTACGACCCATATAGTGAACACATTACTGTAGCCAGATAAACACGAATCCCACGCCTACCACAGTAGCACAAGTTTATATGCCAACTAACTCCACAGATGACGAACAGTTTGAAGACATGTGTGATGAAGTAAGACAAATTATTCAAGTAGTTAAGGAAGACAAAAATTTAATAGTCGTAGCGGACTGGAATTCGATAGTAGGGAAAGGAAGAGAAATAAAAGTAGCAGGTGAATATGGAGTGGAGGTGACGAATGAAAGAGGAAGCCGCCTGTCTCACTCCCTTCTCAACATTGCTTCCCTCTCATGCCCCTGGACTCTTATAACAACCATCTGGTTTCTGTACAAATTTTAAATAGCCTTTCGCTTCCTGTATTTTACCCCCGCCACCTTAAGAATTTGAAAGTGAGTATTCCAGTCAACATTGTCAAAAGCATTCTCTAAGTCTACAAGTGCTACAAAAGTAGGTTTGCCTTTCCTTAACTTATCCTCGAAGATAAGTCGTAGGGCCAGTATTGCCTCGCGTGTTTCTACCTTTTTACGGAATCCAAATTGATCTGCCCCGACTTCGGTTTCTACCAATTTTTCCATTCATCTGTAAAGACTTCGTGTTAGTATTTTGCAACCATGACTTATTAAACTGATAATTCGGTATTTTTTTCACCAGTCAGCAACTGCTTTCTTTAGAACTGGAATCATCATAATTCCAATCCCAAAGAAAGCAGGTGTTGACAGATGTGAAAATTACCGAACCATCAGTTTAATAAGCCACGGTTGCAAAATACTAACACGAATTCTTTACAGACGAATAGAAAAACTGGTAGAAGCCGACCTCAGGGAAGATCAGTTAGGCTTTCGTAGAAATGTTGGAACACGTGAGGCAATACTGACCCTACGACTTATCTTCGAAAATAGATTAAGAAAACGCAAACCTACGTTTCTCGCATTTGTAGACTTAGAGAAAGGTTTTGACAACGTTGACTGGAATAATCTATTTCAAATTCTAAAGGTGGCAGGGATAAAATACAGGGAGCGAAAGGCTATTTACAATTTGTACAGAAACCAGATAGCAGTTATGAGTCGAGGGGCATGAAAGGGAAGCAGTGGTTGCTAAGGGAGTGAGACAGGGTTGTAGCCTCTCCCCGATGTTACTCAATCTGTATATGGAGCAAGCAGTAAAGGAAACAAAAGAAAATTTCGGAGTAGGAATTAAAATCCACGGAGAAGAAATTAAAACTTTGAGGTTCACCGATGACATTGTAATTCTGTCAGAGACATCAAAGGACCTGGAAGAGCAGTTGAACAGAATGGACAGTGTCTTGAAAGAAGGATATAAGATGAACACCAACAAATGAAAACGAGGATAATGGAATGTAGTCGAATTAAAACGGGTGATGCTGCGGGAATTAGATTAGGAAATGAGCGCAGAATTATGAAACTAGTCTGAAATAGTTACCCACGGATTCGGCTGCTGGCTCTCGTAAGACCTGCGATGTCGCGAGCTGTGACGTACGCTTCGAGGACTGTCTTTCTCGAAGGCCTCGTCTACAGTCGAATGGCGTAATCGGATGCGGAAAGATATGGGTGCTCGGTCAGAGCACACTGCTCTCCCGGTCGCTGTCAGTTTTCATGACGTGGGGCTGCCACCACTGCCACGTAGCTCCTCAGCTGGCATCACGAGGGTGAGGGCACTGCGGGAGGTCGACAGCAATGGTGGCGCAGATGGTCACCCATCCAAGTGCCAACCATGCCCGACGGTACTTCACTTCGGTTGTCTGACAGGAACCGGTGTATCCAAGTCGCCACGGCCGTTGACGTGAATGTAAGTTAGCAGAACAGTAATGGCAATAATATCTTCTTAATTACAATACAGGTACATGCAGTACTGTAGTAGCACTTCGTAAACGATATGTTGCACAGAGAAAGGCCAGTGCTTGATTAAAAACTGTACAACTATATTTCTTTTATTGTGGTTGAAGGTAGCCGTAATATACTCTACAGAAAGCGATTTTCTGATGATAAATCATCTTCCTAACGGAAGTTCCTTCGCCTCCGGGAATCGGAAGTTTCAATCCAAGGCAATTCAGTCGGACAAACGGAGCTACCGAGAATACGGTTCTCGCTTCTGTTCCAATGAAACCACTTGTGAGTACACGACACCTTGAACAGGAGTTTGATTTTACTAAAGCCAGTGTTCACTGTATTCTTACACGCAACATTTCCATCCTTATTGAAATGGCCAGCACAAGTTTCATTACGAACAGATTAACACCCACACAGACAATAAACGAAAGATTTATTACCAATAACGTAAACACAGTTTTAAACATGGCTGGCAGCAGCAAATATACGTAAAGTTTCAGTAAATGATGTGTACCAGCCAGCCGGTTGCAACAAGTTTATTGTAATAAGCCTTGACCAGATTTCAATACCTTTCAGGGTATCTCCATCAAAAGGAATAAAGTCAAATAAAACGTTAAAATTATGTGCGTACATTATGAGCTAAAGCGCTGAAATTAAATAGCAGAAATCATAGATTAAGTCCTCCGTGAAGAACAGTAACTGTAATGGCGTTACAGCTTGTTATGAGAACAGACAGTGAACTAAGTGTGGCAAGTGTCTGCGATGCAAAGTAAACGTAGCACTAGTAGCGTGGTAAACGTCGAACCGTATGAAATACGTAACTGAAACAGCAGTACATTAGTATAATACAAATATACTATAAAGCAGGTTTATTTGTGTGGGCATCCTCTCATGCTGCTAGCAGCCAGCAGGTGGCGCACTCAACGCTACGTTTTCTTGGCATGATAACTAGTTTCCACACGTTTAATTCAATGTCTGTTCTTATTACAAGCTGTAACCTCGGATTTACTGGTGCTGTTGTTCACAGAGGACTTAATCTATGATTACTGCAATTTCACTTGCAAAGATACCCTTTGCGGTACTGAAACCTAGCCAAGGCTCATTACAATAAACTTTATCTAATTAGTTGGCTCTATACATTATTTATTGTAAAACATAAATTCAATCTTTTCTGTCTTTGAGCATAATTTCACAATAATATAAAGATAATCAAAACATCCACGGGTGTACTGCCGGTCTACAGTGTCCAACGGGCACAATATTTTGGCGACCATACATGTCGCCATCATCAGGTTAACTGACGGACTGAGCTTCTGTGCACGTGCCGGCACGGATATCCGTACGCTATGGCTGCTCAGAGGGAACTGGGTTCGGTCGCGGCGGCGGCCGATTTAAATACCCTCCGCCCTCGGCGCGCTCCCTCCGCTGTCCGCGCCCCGCGCCACAGTCGCGCGGTGGAACAGATTGCGACGGCGTCTGAGATGACGTCGGTGTGATGACTCTGCCCGCCGTGGTCGTCACAACTATACGTTTGCTCGATTTACTCTTGATTAACCCAATCGCTGGTTCCCAAGCCTTGCTAAGTTTATAGCCACAGTCACGGTTTATGAGGTCGTCATTGGTGCGAATTTCGATGGCCTCTCTAACAACGCTGTCCCAGTATCTCGACGTCTGTACCAGAATCCTCGTCCGTTCATACTCCATAGCGTGATTTTCCGACAATGTTCAGCGACCGCCGACTTACTCGGATACATCCGTCGAGTGTGCCTCTGGTGTTCACGGCATCGATCCTCGACGGTACGCTTCGTCTGACCGAATAAAATTCGTGCAGTGGTGGGGAGCGCCAAAGATGACCTCGGTTTGAGGAAGGCCGGCGTGTACCAGATTCAGTGTCAATGTGGCAAGTCGTATATTGGTCAGACGATGCGTACCGTCGAGGATCGATGCCGTGAACACCAGTGGCACATTCGACTGATGTATCAGAGTAAGTCGGCGGTCGCTGAACATTGTTTGTCGGAAAATCACGCTATGGCGTATGAACACACGAGGATTCTGGTACAGACGTCGAGATACTGGGACAGCGTTGTTAGAGAGGCCATCGGAATTCGCAGCAATGACGACCTCATAAACCGTGACTGTGGCTATAACCTTAGCAAGGCTTGGGAACCAGCGATTGATTTAATCGAGAGTAAATCGAGCAAACGTATAGTTGTGACGATCACGGCGGACAGAGCCATCACACCGACGTCATCTCAGACGCCGTCGCTATCTGTTCCACCGCGCGACCGTGGCGCGGGGCGCGGACAGCGGAGGGAGCGCGCCGAGGGCGGAGGGTATTTAAATCGGCCGCCGCCGCGACCGAACCCACTTCCCTCTGAGCAGCCATAGCGTACGGATATCCGTGCCGGCACGTGCACAGGAGCTCAGTCCGTCAGTTAACCTGATGATGGCGACATGTATGGTCGCCGAAATATTGGGCCCGTTGGACACTGTAGACCGGCAGTACACCCGTGGATATTTTGATTTTCAAATACGCTGGGAGAAACTCAAAAATCACAATATAAAAATAGTTTATTTGTCGAAGTCTGCGTTTCAGTAAATACCTCTGCTACACAAAGTTCAACAGTTCGCCTAGAATACTAAGTTCAAATGGTTCAAATGGCTCTAAGCACTATGGGACTTCACAACTGTGGTCATCAATCCCCTAGACGTAGAACTACTTAAACCTAACTAACCTAAGGATATCACACACACATCTATGCCCGATGCAGGATTCGAACCTGTGACCGTAGCAGCAGCGCGGTTCCGTACTGAAGTTCGTAGAACCGATCGGCCACAGCGGCCGGCGAATACTAATTCACAAATGTTATGGTAGAGTGGAAGTCTTAAGGACCACACGGGGAGACGACTGACTGTTTCTAAACACAATCACGGAGATGAGCCGAGCCACCGAAGTCTCGGAAGCCGTAGCAAGAGGCCAACTCTCTGCGTAACCAGCATGAAGACTGCTGGTGGCTTTACATAGCTCCAGCTTGGCTGGCTTGCAACTGCCATATAAGCGCAGAGAGGCGGCTTGAATACCGGTGGGCGGATGAATTTCTCGCGAACTGTTTGCGGGCATGTGACGCAGCGGAATCAAATAGGTCAGCGCTAGCTGCGATGCTAGGATCTGTGCGGCTGCCACGTATCAGTAAGGCCAGAGCACGGAGTCGCACCAGTGGCGTCCGTACTTGTTCTCCATAACATCGATTGTACTGGTTATTTCCCTACTGTGTACTTCGTTCGTTTTGCTTGCTTTGTAGTGGCTCCTACGCTCTTGGGTTTAGGCAAGACATGGCACCATGGTGACAAGCTGGTGGGCTGAATGCCCAGACAAACAATTTACAGCCTTACGCCAATAAATTTGACGAACTGCATGGGAATGATTTCCAGAACCGTGTACAGCTATGTCACAGCGGCATATTCTTCTCAACCAGAACTTCTCCGATATTCCTTTTCCTGATGAAGGTTCCTTTCATATTTCAGGTAAATACTAACAACATGCAATATTGGTGCAGATGAAACCCACGCTGGCTTATGTAAGTGGGACGTTAGCCACATTGGAAGATTAGTGTCCGGGTTGGGAGCTTGATACTATAATTATTGGTCCTTATTCCACCAATGTGTAAGGTGTCAGGCAAATCCAACACCTTCCATGAAAACTCTGACATGATAAGCAAAACCAGTAGTATGTCACATAGCTCCGAATAAATCGTGACATTAAATTAACCAAAGTAATACGAGTAACGAGTGAGCAAATGGAATACCACAGACTAACACAAGAATGCCTGAATGCATGTCATACCTTCCGTGAGACAGACGCGTTTCCGAGGGGATAAACGAGAACAGAAGCCGAGAGCAGAACCGTGTTAAGCTGGAAGGCCCTACGATAAGGGACGGACGGACACCCACGTCGCCAGCTAACCGCTAGGACACCACCCGCAAGTTTTTAGCGTGAGACTTTTTCGCGTCTCTGTTACGTTAGGACCACCCCCCAGCCCATGTTAAAAGCTAGAGCCCTCCAGAAGAACAGTATAGATCTTACGATAACACAGAAAGGGCTACACCATCCGTAAGTTTTAGCGTGAGACTTTTTCGCGTCTCTGTTACGTTAGGACCACCCCCAAGCCCATGTTAAGGGGCTCCTGAACGCCCTATACTTTTAATGTTAAAATAACGCTTATAAATTACATCTTTCCTCACAAAGTATTTGAGGTAGGAAGTTGAACTTTTTACAGATTATTTATTGGCATATGGGCTACAACTTAACACAGGAATTTTACAAAATTTTAGTTCAGTTATTAAAGATGATTTTTTTCAATTGTAATTAAAATTCACAACATTTTTTGCAATTTTTTATTTATATATTCAAAAATATACAGTTTTTTGGAAAAAGGCTGTGTTAAATTATGCAGAAGGTACTGTGTAACGTTTACTGAAAGTTTGAAACAAATATGTTTGGAAGATCCTTAGAAAACATGTAATTAGTATGAGAAAATAAAAGTTTTGGGAATCGAGCGACAAAGATTGGATTAACTTTTTAGTGCATTCCAGGTCCATAGGATGGATTATCTTCATCCTCTGCAAACTCCTCCTCCAGTTTCCTCTTGTTCCTCCTCCTGTTTACTCTTGCTTGTATTTCTAGACTTTTTACAGCCCTGTCTGCAGCCCGAAGGCGTTCCTTGTCTGAAGCAAGCATCGCTCGTTGTTGTGTTCGTAGATTTTGCTACCATTTTCTTCAGTTGCAGTTACTGCAACACTGTTCCAAAAGGTGGTCATGTATGAACACTTATCACATTTCAGTTGTATTTCACTGGCAAGTCCTACGTGCTTTATTATGGAGAGTTCCAGACCAACTTCACTACAATGAATACATCTTACAGTATGAAAAAATTCCTTTGAGAACCGACATATCAAATATTTCATTCACATCCGATTAGCCCATAAAACATTCATAGTTTTCACTCATTGAACCAAGCTTCTTCTGTGAAGTATTTTCTTTCCCACTTTGACTGCTATGGGCAGGTGTACTTGAGAGGTTAGGTTCACTCACTTGGTTATCGTCTTTATTGTTTACAGTAATAACACATACCTTTGGCTTTCCAAAATTTCTCCTTTTCTTTAAAGCCTTCAGAGGATTTCTAATAACTTTACTTTTACTCATTATTATACTTCAACAAAACAGAGACTCAAGAAACAGAATTAATTACGAATATTTTCGAGATAACGACAGAGTAAATAAACATGAAACAATCGACAATCACACCAGCGATATATATTGAACCATCACAGGTTAGCCACAACACATACTTTATCTCACATCACTAAAATGTACCTGATGAACACTGACGTTAATAATAACACCATTTGACAGCAGTTTAACAGCGCCACAGTGGGTCACGCCCATGTAGAACACATTTTAAAAAAAATTTAAAAGTAGTTGTAGTCTTCGGAATTGAATAAATTATATATCTATTAAAAGGTAATAGTCTGCAGATTCAGAAAACGCAAAAAAGTAAAAATTGAACTTTTCATGATCTTGAGCCTTTCCGGAGCCCCTTAAAAGATAGAGCCCTCCAGAAGAACAGTATAGATCTTACGACAACGCCAAAAGGACCACACCAGTTGCAAGTTTTAGCGTGAGACCTTTTCGCGTCTCTGTTACGTTGCAAACTTTAAAAACATTGCCCCACCACGAAAAGTATAACGTTTCTCATTGGATAGACAGAATTTTTGTAGGCGGAGCTTAAGGTTAACATTGAGACCCTGATTGGTCAAATTCAAATGGCTCCGAGCACTATGGGACTTAACTGCTGTGGTCATCAGTCCCCTAGAACTTAGAACTACTTAAACCTAACTAACCTAAGGACATCACACACATCCATGCCCGAGGCAGGATTCGAACCTGCGACCGTAGCGGTCGCGCGGTTCCAAACTGTAGCGCCTAGAACCGCTCGGCCACTTCGGCCGGCCCCGATTGGTCAGATGAAAACAGAGCCAGATAGTTTTTTTAAACCAACTACGGTAAATTGTAGTAAGGAGAAGTTAGGACAGAGTCGCTTCCGAGACGGCGAGGTGAGCGGAGCTGTGCTGCCAGCCGCCCCCTGACGAACACTGACAAGGTAATGAACGCACGCGATGCCGCATAACAGAGCATAAAGCTTCACTCAGAACTGCAGAAGTCTCATCTGTTACACCCCCTTTTTGCGTAATACTAGTGTCGATCGTCAATTAAAGCTCATGGTGTTCACATTTGCCACTTGAAGTAAAAATCTGAAACGCGATGATTTTTCTGTTATATAGTTATTGAGAAGCCACATCAGCCACTGTAATTTACGACAAGTTAGATAAGTAATTAAAGATAATTGAGGGTCACTGTAGACCATTCTGATAGTTTTCTCTCTTGTGAAACTTAATTTAAACCTAGATTATAGATGTGATATGGCATAGGTCATCCTTCGATCCATTGTAGAACTTGGAAACACCTTCAGGGAATATTCATTGACATTTTTGTCGAACGCAGTCGGTTTTTACCATCCTGTATTAAAACATTTCCTTTTATGAATAGTGCAATTTATAAACAATGTTTTGTGAGTAGAATAAAATTTCCAATGGTAAACTTAACTGCTTTTTCGACGTTATTTTAACAAGTAACTAAAAATAGGAAAGCCTTGAACCCCTTCCACTAAATTTAGTTAGTATTACGATTCTTTTACAGGGAGTGCAGTGGAGCTGACGCTGAAATCATTAAGTATTTGGTTATATCATCGCTAGTCTCACTGAACTCTTCTGAATTCTACATGTCATGTGTGGTCTGGCGTCTCCTTACCAGCAACAGGTCCCAGGTTAAAACTAGTCAATTCCCGAAAAAACACGCTCAGAGCGTCGTTGCGCGAAAGTGGTAGGGAGACACGATATAGAACAAACACACCACGCTGAATGTTTAGAAATGTTAAACTAAACAACAAGTCACTTGGCAACATTCTGACACGAATTTTTGTCGTCTTCTGGATGAAGTGCCCCTAAGAGACAGCATGATGAACTTTCAAACAACTTACGGGAATTCTGCCAGGTAATATTAACAACGACCGCCTATATTTCGGCGGGAGCACACCTCGCCATTTTCAAGGCAAACTGCAACGGTCAGACGATGTACAGGCAAATTCAAAACCTCGTTTCTGGGACTAATTCAGGAAAGATAAGACACACAATGAACACTAGTACCATCAAAGAAGACCAAAGTCAGAGATATCACTAGTGACTCTACGAACTAGCAGGTGAGGTAACATTGACTCTGTCCCTCTATTTTTTGATAAGGGAGAGAGTAGGATTCCAGAGTTTAATCTAAACCCTCCATCCGTGTTTACATGGTTGCACGCTAATTTAATCTCAACTGCCTCCTTAACAACAATGTCCCCATAGCTAGACATGCATGCCAATATTTCGGTGTTGTTGTGTAACACAGAGTGACCAGTATCCAGGCAATGTTCGGCAATAGCAGATGTACCTGGCTGCTGTAATCGTGTGTGCCATTTATGCTCGGTATATCGGCGGTCGCCGTTGATATTATCTGGCGGAATTCCCGTAAGTTGTGTGAACATTGCATACGCCAGGTGAGACTCAGGTCTCAGTATAATGAACGTCCAGCACATGATGCCTCTCGTGTATGTCATGTCCTGAAATGAAGATATGCTGCCAGATATATTGGTCATGGAGGAACAGAGAATTGCTCTAGTCAGTCTCCTGACTTGACGACTACGGACGTTTTCTTTTGCAATGCATAGAAAAAAATAAAGACTTCGTCTATAGTGATAGTCCAATAACTTCAGAGTACATGTAAGAATAGATCATGCTTGCTTGTAATTCAGTAAATCAGGCAGCACTGGAACCAGCAATTATTTCTTTCATCTAGGACGTGGGCCATGGTCATCAATTTGAGCATCTTTTAACGTTCCACCCCGTTTTGGTCCACAGAGGAATACAGTAGCACAAAAAGGTATTATAAATGTTCGATCCTGTTTCGCACCAAGCTGAATGTTTTGTGAATACGTTTCTCATCAAATATTGAGGAGAGGACGTGGATCATCGAGTAAAAATACATGGCGCTTTTAAAAAAGAAGTCCATTCATATCTTCGTTAGGAACCAGGTTGTAAGAAAGGCAATAATAACGGTTACATATAAAAAAATCTTCAAAAATTCAGTATTCTTCTACTTCGATGATGGGATATTGTATCCGAAGGAAAACTGCCTGAAAAACAAGCTGGTTAAAGTTGAAAGTAGATTACTTTGACACTTACAAGTACGCACATTGCAATATTTTATATTAATAATATTTTATGGAGAAACGCTCGTTAAAAGTTGATATCTATAACACTGTATTTGCCTGCGAAACATCACACCCGATCATTTAAGAAATGTGTTGTATATTTTCAACGTCTTTCACTTACATAATATTGATTGGACTTGCTTTACTTGAACAAGTGGTTTTTAGAAGCTAGATGTTTTAGGTCCTTTGTGTATAGTGTAACCGAGGCTCGGTGTTCTACTAGATGAACTTGGGGAACTCCAGGAACATTATACACACTGGCCTGTACAGCCATGTTAACTGGTTGCAGAATTTGTAATTCTCTTACTGCGTATTGCTCTTTGCAGCACCCAAGAGTGGTCAAGAAGGCGCCGACTTCTGAAAATGATTTTTTCTCAACCCCCTCTAGCGCGGAAAATATTTTCTCTTTGGAAGTAATGAAGTTGTGCCCGTAAGCGAAACGTAGATGAAAACAGCTAAAATATAGACTGCCTGTGTTCTTCATATATTTTTGGGTTTCTCGAACAAAACTGAATACAGGTCTCGTTCCTACGCGGAAAAAGTAAGGAAATGCCACGATTAAGTTGAGGAGCAGGGCGAGGGGTGACCTCGTGGGAATAAGACCGTGGATGTGCGAGTGAGTGTACGCCGGCGTGTTGGTCCTGAACTTTTCCTGCAGCTCATAAGGCTGTATGCGGGGAGGAGAATAGGGGAGCCTGGAGCCTATATCAGTATCCTTCTGCAAAGGTTTACAGCGTTCAACCCAACCCCATATTCTTAGTTTCTTCTTCCCGACAATACTTCCTTGATTCCGTGCAATCATGTATCAGAAAGTTTTTCTTCAATGGAGAGTGTAAAGTGAGGACACGAAGGAGGTTTGGGGTGGAGATATAGGCAGGTATATGTTTGGATTCTGGCCTGTGCAGGGAAGCGTCTGGACCTTCAGATGTAATTAAAATTGCAAATGTTGTGCACCTATATGCTCTACTAATTTCTTACGAAGTAGAATGGAGTAATTGCAGAAAGGAAACGCTTAATCCACATAACAAATAGCCTTCTTTAATGTAGTTTTCAGGATATGTAATATCAAAAAAGGTTTAATTAACATTTACCTACGTGCAACTCAGTATCAAATGGTAGAACATTAGAGGATCAGTAACATTACTTGAACGATTCTCGCGTGTGTGGAGCATAGGAAACGCGGGAGAGGCAAAGGAAACGTAATGCATTCCACTTCAACAGTCGGAGCTCCAAGCTTGTACCATCAGGTAATGCCACAAACGACTGCACAGGTCGTTATATTATGACGACTAGATGGTTAATCATAATCAAAAAGAGTCAGAACCACGCATTAGACGTTTGCATGTGCAGTGCATGTGGGAAAAGCACCAAGAGTCGCGAAATTAATCTGCAATCCATTTATGAACTAAGAATCATGAATTTAATGGGACTGCGGCAGTTTATCCTACGGAAAGTTCGCGTATCAGATTGAGCAAATGCTAATTAAATCTATCACGCCACCTGCAGAGCAATGCTTGCCATCAAGTAGCCACTGAGATCAACATGGCCACCTGTGATGTTCTAAATCCAGCTGCGGTCATCAGAAAGTCCCGTCAAAGTCATGCGCCTGCAACCCTCGTGTCAGAATGTTGGTATTTCCTCCTACGAAACTAAAAACCAGATTAATTGCTGCTACTTTCTACCTGAGGTCCATTTTGGCTGTGCTTAAGAAACGCGTATGTTCTTCACTGGCCAATGGCGTAGCAAGAACAACTGCTTCACTAACTAGATGGCTGAGAGTTTGTCGTTTATCTCACCTGCATGTTAATGTTTAGTGTCTATCCAGTAGGGTGAAAAGGAGCAGATATCCCCGCCTCCTCTCCTAGAAAACTCGAATGCAAAATTACCAGGTAAGACCAGACAGAGAAAGACGACGATGAAAAAGAGAGAATGTCCTTGTTTGTGAGACCCAAAAAATGGCCCCAACCTGGCATGGGAATTATGTCTTTTCTTAGAAGATGCGTCGGAACTACAAAGAGAGTCTTTCCTTCCATTATTTTAGTCGAGACGTGTCAGAGTGCTTATTTGGGAAAAAATAATTATTTGTTTTGGCCACGCCCTCTCCTGGCGCCAGTGGAGCGCGCTGCTCCCATTGTCAGGGGATACAGAGGATATTTAACTGCAGTCTGGCGTCTCGCCAAAGCGTCACGACAGGATTTTGCCTTTTCGTCCTCAGCTAGGACCACCTGCATAGAAGACGCGGCTAGTGACTACTGTAACGGAGAGCATCCCGTGCTGTGGGACGGAGACGCGTCTCCCGCGACTGTCGCACCCATCCCTTGCGAGGCATTCGTCCCAGCCTCAGTCTCTCAAAGTTAGGACTAGGAGCCAACATCTGCGGTATTTATAAAACGTAAATCGAAAAAACTAACAGCTGCTCAATAGCTGCTCATATTCTGTCAAGGTAAGGAGCTCCATCCGTATTTAGAGTCAGAGGTTAGAAAAGAAGAATCTCTCGTACCGATCCTCCGCAACAGCGTCTGATAATTTTCTCTCCAAATTAGAGAGGGTGCTAACTAAATCACGTAAATAGATTTTGCTCTCAATGCAACGATCCATCTGGACATTTCTTAAGACGCTTACGAGACCTATAGACTGGAGTGGATCGATGATATTAGTAGAGAACAGTTTTTTCGTAGCTAAAAGTCCATTACAGAACTATTTACTTTCTACGAGTCACAGAAAACTGTTTTTTACTGCCTACTTTTTGTGTGATACTGTCTACATTCGTTTTCAGTAGAATTGGTCGATTCCCTTGACATTGCCCACTGTTAATTTTTATACTTTCTCGTGATCTTCTGTATTCAACGAAAGTTTTGCTGTGTACTGTCATCAGACCTACAGAGACTGATCTACTGGAATAACAGTGTGACTTCAGGCTACGATCGATATGTTGGCACAAATACAAGCGGTAGATATAAAACATCTTGAAAAAATGTACTGAATGTTTCTTCGAAAATTATTTTGTACAATTAGTACAGGAGCCCACTCGAGTGTAAATGGTTGCGGAAACATACTTGACGTCCTAGCATCAAATGATCCTAAGCATATAGGGAATATCATGGCGGATATATGGATTAGTGACCACAAGGTCGTTTTAGCGAGACTGACCACCCCATCATCCAAATTCACGAACCTTAAACGGAAAATTTATCTATTTAAAAAAGCAGATATGAATTTGATTGGCGTCTTTCGAAGACACTATCTCCATTCCTCCCAACAATGGAGAACAGGCGTTGCTTAAATCCACAGAAGTGGTGTCTAAAGCAACTGAACGATTTATACCGAATAAATTAATAAAGGATGTTATCGTTCCCCACCGTACACAAAACTGGTTAGAAGCAACTAAAAAAGCATGTCAAATTTAAAAGAACGCAAAATCTCCAAGATTAACCAAATTTACTGAAGCTTGAAATTTAGGGCGGGCTTCAGTGCGAGGTGCTTTTAACAGCTTCCGCAACGAAACTGTCTCGAAGTCTGATGGAAACTCCAAAGACATTCTGCCGTATATAAAGCACATAAGCAGAAAGACTAATAGATACCTTCACTGCGCAATACTAACTGCAACGTTACCGGTGACACCGCTACTATAGCGCAGTTACTAAACACAGTTTTCCGAAATTCCTTCACCAAGGAAGACAAGTAAATATTTCAGAGTTCGGATGAAGAACATCTGTCAACATGAGTAATTTCGCAGTAGATATCCTCGGTGCAGTGAAACACCTTAAAGCACTTAATACAGACAAGTCTTCTGCTCCAGATTGCATACCAGTTAGGTTTCTTTCAGAGTATGCTGAGACAACAGCCGCATACTTACCAATACTACGCAACTACTCTCTCGACGAGAGATCCGTAAAAAGAGCTGGAAAGTAGCATAGATCACACCAATACTCAAGAAACGAAACAGGAGTAATCTGATGAATTAGAAAAACACTGACGTCGTTTCGCAGCAGCATTTTAATACATATACTGTGTTCGTGCACTACGAATTACCTGGAAGTTAACGGTGTATTGATACAGTCAACACGGATTCAGAAAATGTAATTCTTGTGAAACACAACGCTCTTTATTTGCATGAAATAATCTAACATTGATTTTGGCACCGTTCCTCCCAAGAGACTTATACACGTCAAGCTGAGAGCTGTAGGACAAGTTACGCAATTAAATATAGGCCTGTGAAAGCGACGCAAACAATACTTTCCAAGTGTCCCATGCCACGTGACGAAGATCCAGTACACCCCTACACAGCAGAGTGGCGCAGTGGAAGCTTACTGGGCCCATAGCCCAGAGTTCCGTGGATCGAAACCACGTGGCATTGGAGTATCACTTCAGTTGTGCGACTGGAATCGGTTATCCCTGTCAGAAAGCTCACAGTCCTTAGTAATCGACGGAAAATAATCGATTTAAACAGACGTAAAATAATCGATTTAAACAGATGTGATATCTGGCGTTCCCCAAGAAAGTGTTATAGCCCCTCTGCTGTTCCTAATCTATGTAAACGGTTTAGGAGACATTCTGGGTATCCCTCTTAGAGTGTTTGCTGATAATGCTGTCATTTACCGTCTAGAAGAATCAGAAGATCAAAACCGATTTTATAATGACTTAAGACACGACATCTGTATGGTGTGAGATGTGGCAATGCTCTCTGAATAATGAGAGATTTGGGTCGTCCACATGAGAACCCAAAGAAATCCGTTAAATCACGGTTACACGATAAATAAGACAAATTCAAAGGCTGTAAAATCGACTAAATATCTAGAAATTTCAATCACGAACATATTAAACTGGAACGAGCATATAGGCAATGATGTAGGGAAGGTAAACCGAAGATTTCCTTTTGTTGGTAGAACACCTACTAGATGCAACAGGTCTACTAAAGAGACAGTCTACACTACGCTTGGTAGTCCTCTGCTAGAGTACTGGTGTGCAGTATGGGATCCTTACTAGACGGGATTGACGGAGGACATAATAACTCCAGAGAAGTGCAGCTCGTTTTGTACCATCGTGAAACAGGGGAAATAGTGTTATGCATATGGTAAGCGAGAGGTAAGAGTTCGGGAAGCGTCACCTTAGTGTGCGCGAGCAATGAGTGGGTGGGCAAATGTCTATTGGGTCTCACGGCAAGCGCGCAAGGGATAAGTCCCTGCAGTCGCGCTATCCATCTGTGTACTCAGTGGCTCAGATGGATAGAACGTCTGCCATGTAAGCAGGAGATCCCGGGTTCGAGTCCCGGTCGGGGCTCACATTTTCAGCTGTCCCGATCGAGGTATATCAAAAACACCTGTCGGCCGCTGGGGTTTCAATTAATTATCATTTATTCTAGAAAAGCTGCGCGGTCATCAATGGTATCTGTTCTTTCGAGAACAGTTACTATCTTTTATATATATATATATATATATATAAGAAAGATCAGTGGTTGTAAATGCGAAAGCAGGAATAACAGTAACATATTTCCAGTGCAACAATACAATTCAACAACGGAAATTCTTAAATAAAGTAATATGAACGCCAGGTGATTGGATGTGTTGGCTAGTTAGTGTTTTGGCCAAGGTATAAAAAGTAGAAAGTAGGATTCTGTGTTCTCTGGGACATGGACATAATCTGCAAGCTTTTACGACTGGCAGCAGTTTCCACAGAGCATTTTTGGCTTTGCTCCAGAGAGCCATGTAAGCCAACGGCCGCTTCAGGTACCGCATTGTGGCGCAATTTTTTGTGCATGTTTTACTGTCTTACGTCTTTTCCATGACATACTGAGGGCGAATTTTGGCTTGTACAGAGCTCAGTTTAGTCTTCTCACATCAGCCTCTTGCGAATGGACACATCTTTTCCCTCAGATTCAGTTTGTTTCGTCGCTGTTAAGGTATACTGCCTGTCACAGAATGTATGTTATACAACTACTGGAATGAATTACTTCCACAGTTTGTGCTTCCAAATTATTTATCATTTAATCGAGATACTTTCAAACTTAGACAACAGATAACTGCTTACTATTTGTGGATCTTCCAGAAAACTATACTAATAAGTCAATTACCTTTTTTTTTGGAGTAAAGTTCCAGTTCAAAGTGAAAACTGTTAAAAATGTTACTATCTAACATTGCTCTTGACACTTATTGTTCTTATGTTCTTATGTTTGTATGAAGGATACACCAAAGGTCACTGTTCTCAACCAAAACTCGAACGACTATTGCTTCACTGGTTACTCTTCCACCAGAATAAGACAGAATTCAGGAAATCTCTGCTGTAGGTTAATATGTGGCCTCTTCTCACGTCTTCACTTACTAATAAAAGGTAAACCTAACTTTTCATGTTTACACTGAACACAGTACACTTCAATAACGTTTGTATGGTTAAGTTAGTATTATGGTAGAATGGAACGTCCACTTCAGACAATTACTGCATATTGATGTCACTAGTGCAAATTTTCCTAGATAAAATTAAAAATGTTTGATATGTTGTGAATATATTGTAACTCCATTAAACAGTCTGTGCATTATTACTTACAACTGAACTGAAACCATAATGTGAAATGCCTATAACAAAGTTCCTATGTGTTGTCGTAGTCAGAATACTTTGTGACGTTATTCATTAATATGCCAATGTAATGATACCTTTCGTCCGCCCTCGGTAGCTGAGTGGACGCCGGCACGGTAGCTCAGCGAGTTCGGTCAGAGGGTTAGCTACCCTCTGTAACAAAAAAACTGAGTGAATGTATCAACAAAGAACCTAAACGGGTGTCATCGGACATCCGCCCCGAACAAATTCAACGAACAATATAGAACAAAATGATATCAACATAAAAAAAGTGGTCAGCGTGACAGAATGTCTATCCTAAGGGCCCAGGTTCGGTTCCCGGCTGGGTCGGAGATTTTATCCGCTCAGGGACTGGGTGTTGTTTTCCTAATCATCATCATTTCATCCTCATCGACGCGCAAGTCGCAGAAGTGGCGTCAAATCAGAAGACTTGCACCCGGCGAACGATCTACTCGACGGGAGGCCCTAGCCACTCGACATTATTATTTTATGATACATTTCAACTTACCTTTAAACAAAATTATGTTATCAAGGAGACTGTAAAGCAACTAATGATTATATATATATGCCTTCCATGAAAACGAGGTACCCGTCTCAGAGTTTCATGCAGTAATGTATTCAACTACGACTAATTAATTAATTTCTCCCGAAGAATAAGAAAATTGTTTAGTTTTGTTATTATCTTTCTAAGTAGCTGACACTGTTCTAACGCCCTTTGCTATTAACTATATTGTAATATAGCCAGAGGTATGTGATTATCTTCAAGTGTCCACACTCATATTTGTTGTGGATATCGCTGTCGATAGGTGTAGTATTGTTTCTCGCAACTGAGACTTAATTGCCGCAGAAGCTGACAATAGGACGAAGAATAGTTTTGTAATTAATTAAATTGACTGAGAAATGTGTGGTGTCACCGCCAGACACCACACTTGCTAGGTGGTAGCCTTTAAATCGGCCGCGGTCCGTCAGTATACGTCGGACCCGCGTGTCGCCACTATCAGTGATTGCAGACCGAGCGCCGCCACACGGCAGGTCTAGAGAGACTTCCTAGCACTCACCCCAGTTGTACAACCGACTTTGCTAGCGATGGTTCACTGACGAAATACGCTCTCATTTGCCGAGACGATAGTTAGCATAGCCTTCAGCTACGTCATTTGCTACGACCTAGCAAGGCGCCATTACCAGTTACTATTGATACTGAGAATAATGTACCGTCAAGAGCGACGTTCACCATTAATGGATTAAAGTATTCCACCAGCTACGTCCGTTTTTCTAAATTCTAATTTCCTTGTCCTGTTCCAGGCCTCACGCCAGCCTGCGTGAGCTAAAACGCGTGCCTTTCGGCTTCCTCTAGTAACCCGGTGTTGGCTCTCCTGCCAAACACAACAAAATGTTAATGATGCAAACTTCTGCTGCGTCATACCGCCCTGCCGCTAAAACTCCTTTATATTCTGTAAGTGGGATGTTCAAATGCGGCATCAGTTCTGTTCAAAATTTCACTTACAAATTACATTGGTGTTCAGCCCTAACAGTAAATAATTTTATAAACATTTCACCTTTCCCAGTCTGTTTTGCCGAGCACACGTTTGTGTTAACACTTTTTGATTACACAGTCCAGTTTTCCTCTGCTGTTCACCATCTATTCACTTCCTTCAGTCAAAATAAATAGCACAGTCCGTGCTATTCTTAGATGAGAACCTGTGCGATTCCTGTTCTTCTGGTCTCTTGATTCCTTCGTTTTGACAATGTTCTGTGTTGGATCTCCTGACGCTGAAACTTTACTTCATATATAGGTAAAATGGAGTAAATGGTAAACTTTTCATCTGTCAACGTTTTGTCCAAGGTATCAGCGAGAAAAAATTTGGTAACAATTTGAAATCATATGTAAAGTTGATTGGTAGTCGCATAGTGCTCCAATTCTCAAATACTAGTGAAATGTAGTATGGGTAATTTGCATGCCACAAGTTACCCTACCTCGAGACATATCCATAGTTTTTAACTCCAGTAATAGACTTATTGCGTTAAACGCTTAACGTAAGGTCATATCTCTTAGGAAGTGGATTATGAAAGCATTTTAAATTTTTAAAATTATATCAATAGTTTTACACTCTGTTGATAACTGTTACTTTGGGATCGTCTAATCACAAGTGAATAATAGACAGATTTTGAACCATACGCTCTTCACCTCCTTTACAAGCAATCATCAGTGGCCTGGAACATGTGCATACTTTTATATCTACTATTTACTTTACATTTACATTAGCACTATTGTTTTTCTGTGATTTAGTAATAATTTAAAGTTCTACTCTTAGATTTCGTTAATGTTGACTTAGGTGCCATCTTCTTGTTCTTTTGTTATAGATGTTTTCCTTCTGGTAACTCCCATTTGGACTTTTGGTTTTTGCACTTCCAGCGTTAGAGCCTGTTTTAATGTTATGTTTTTGAACATGTTATTATAGTGTCCGTGATCTGTGTGTGTGTGCGTGCCTGTGCCTGTGTGTGCCTGTGTGTGTGTGTGTGTGTGTGTGTGTGTGTGTGTGTGTGTGTGTGTGTGTATTTATTTGTTCTGGTATGAGTAGGTGTGTGTTTGTGCGAACTACTGTTTGTTTTTGGTGTGACTGTGTGCAGATAGCCATTAGTTTTGTAAAAGTGTGTATGTGTGAATATGTATTTCTCTTAATTTGGCAGCCTCTACAATTACAATACCTTTTTATCTTGTTATTTCTATTATTAAGTTTAGCAGGGAATCTGTATTGATGTCTGGCTGCTTGTTTATCAAATGTATGTTCTCAGCAGTGGCTTTTTGGATATGGTAGTTTTCTTGCATTTGTTTAAGGCATTTGCTGTGGTTATTTATTTTGATAATTTAATTAACTCGTTCCATGTTTGTAGGATAGTAGTTGTAGTGTTTTAAGTGCTGTGCAAATGTGGAATGGTGTGTTTCATACTCCCAACAACTAATGCGTTCTTTGTGCCACGTTTTAAAATCACTGCTCGTCATGCCTATGCGTACTACATCACAACTTTGACATTACGTTTTGTATATCCTTGTAATCCCTGGATTCTGTTCCACCTACTTGTTGGTTGGCTTAAGTTTGATTGTATGTTAATAGAGGTTTCACTTGTCAGCTGGAATTGGTTTGTATTCTCTTTCTCTCTTTTCTTTTAACCCTAGGACTCACTCTGCTAAAATTTCCCTAGTACTCCATCTGGGGTCATATATGACCCCAATCAATATATAATTGACTGTGTGTACTAGCCGGCCGGGGTGGCCGAGAGGTTCTAGGCGTTACAGTCTGGAACCGCGCGACCCCTACGGTCGCAGGTTCGAATCCTGCCTCGGGCATGGATGTCTGTGATGTCCTTAGGTTAGTTAGGTTTAAGTAGTTCTAAGTTCTAGGGGACTGTTGACCTCAGAAGTAAAGTCCCATAGTGCTCAGAGCCATTTGAACCATTTTTTTGTGTGTACTAATCATTCAAAGAACAACGTACTGCCGTTTAATACTGTTTGTTTACATTTTATTTATTATTTAGACACATTTCACAGCTTTTTAACAGGTATGTACATAGTAGAATTAAATTACACATGGCAGAGTAATTACATATCAGAAGTTACAATACTACTCTAAGTCATAATTTGTTTCACTCATAAATGTTTCACAATGGCTTCAGATTTAAAGAAAATGTGATGAACAACTCAACAAGAAACATAATTCTAACCGGAATCCGTACCATAGTCATCTGCACATATTTTGCAAGTAGTAAATATTTCAGAATGTTCCTTGCAAACAAATTTGTTACACTTTTTGCATGTTGAACTGTATTTTGTGTCATTTGATGGGGGGAAAATGGAACATCTGCCTCGCTTTCTCTTCTGATTGTCGGGTATTACGTCTGGATGTCCACTGTCTAAAGATCATCAAATCCACACCGTTTGATACTGCTAATAATACCCTTGTTCCTTGCTTGTGGTAAACTCAAACGACGTTCCACTTGGGGCTTTGCCATTTCTTTGGCCAACTTCATCAGAAAAAGACGTGTCTCTGTTTTTTCAACAAAAAAACGGAAGAGTCTGTAGGCATTGAGTGCAGCTAGATCGACAAGATCATAAAATATTGCTAATGGCCAACGTTTTGTACCCTTTTTCACAGAATAGTAAGAGCTCATTTGATCTAGCGTATCAACACCTGATTTTGTTGAGTTGTAATACAACACTACTTCTGGTTTTCGTTTCAAGTTGTTTTCTTTGGGCACTTCAAATGATTGATGTTGTGTTGACAGGAGTAGCACAGCCTTATTTCTTTTTCGAACATACGAAACTAATAGGGTTTTACCACTGTATGCAAATCTGGTAGTGCATTCTTCCCTAGTTTTCGAAGGCAAAAACTCTTTTGGGACTTCTTTTCTTGTAGAACGTAGAGTACCTACAAGTGTCAACTTCATTTTGAACAATTCTTTGCCAAGGTCATAGCTCGTGAAAAAATTGTCAGTGGTAATATTCCTACCATTGCCAGCCAGATGACGCACTAAATCTAAGACCACTCTCTTGCCTTGATTCACTTCTCTCACATCACCACTCCTTCCAGTGTACATTTGAAGATTTGTCAGATAACCATGTTCACAGTCTACTGCGCACCATATCTTGATGCCATACTTTCCTGGCTTTGAAGGAATGTAGACCTTGAAACTGCACCGACCTCTGTATATGCAAAGATGTTCATCAACAGTAATGTTGCTGGAAGGTATAAATGATGTTTGACATTGCACGGCAAACAAATCAAATATTTCCTGTACAGCTTCAGCCTTATTTCCAGTCCTCTCTTTCCTTTCAAGTCTTGTGATGCGGTCGTCAAAACGAAGTGAACGCAGAATGTCCTGAAAAGCCTCCTTGACATAGTAGCACGGAATAGAGGAGTGCCATATTCAGAGTCCCAAAATTCGTCAATAGGTTTCCCCCGGCTCTTCTGTACGCCATACAGAATCAGCAAGCCTAAAAATGAAAGAAGCTCGCATCTGTCTGTATCACGCCAGTCAACTAATTTTCCAGACACTTTCAATTTATTTCCTCGTTGATTTGTGAACTGAACTATTATATCCAGCAATTCATTAGTAATAAACTGCCTGAAACAGTCAACAGCTGAGCTAACACTAACTGTACTAGGAATACCTGCTGAAAATCGTTATATGTTGCGGATTGGAAATCTACGAATTGATGGTTCTTTTGTACTCCATGCAATATCCCGACCCGTGCTTACCAGTACTGCACTTTCATCATCTCCACTGTCATCATTTTCAGCAAGAATATCATTTTCTTCTAATTCATGTAAACAAATTTCATCACTTTGGTCTACCTTTGTTCCATCATCCTTGGCGTCACTACCTTCTGAATCACTACTGCTACGAAATAAGTCTTCCATAGCTTGTTCTACACTATAGCCAGGAGCAAAACGTATTCCATCCATGCTGAAATTACACTGCAACAACAAACGTACAAACGAACTTCCAGTTTGAGGTTAGTTCTGAGTAACACCTGAATAACACCTGAATTCAGTGTTACCAACTCAAATTACCTAAGAAAGAGATTGATAGTTGATAATCTATACATTCTGGAGTCATTATTGACCCCAACAGTAGTTTTTGTTAATTACTGATTTAAATGTTGCGTCAAGCGCTCTAAAATGTTTGTGAGAGAACTACAATAATGTGTGGTAAAAGTCATAAAATTCTGGATTTTTACAAGAAATAGAAATATTATTTTATCCATAGTAAAGATGATTGGGGTCACGTATGACCCCAGAGTGAGTCCTAGGGTTAAGCTTATCGTGTAGCTTTTTCTATAATGCGTCGCTTGCTGAACTTCTCGGTGAAGTGCGTCGCTTGCTGAACTTCTCGGTGAAGTGACCAACAGTAGTCCCCCATCACTTTGGTGTTCCAGAAGCCTTGGTAGCGTTTTTCCATCATTTTAATGTTCTGGTGAGAACGCTCTCCTTGCTCCTCACTAACATTCAATACTAAACTCATTCATCAGGCCGGGAATATCTGAGCATTACACTAAATCACTTTCTTGATGAAAAAACTTGGAAAATTGCTGCTCTCTATATGCTGGTTCCAACTGCCAATAAGTTCATTTCTTTTAATCTAGAGCCAAGCAATTTGACGTTTTCTTTCGTTAAGCCCAGATCCATAACCAATTCGTTAAGCTCGGTCTCAGTAAACAATCTGGGCTCTAGACTTAATGTATTACAATGGAATTCATCATCATCGGGTTCATATAAATCAGGTTGTACATCAGAAAATAGTTTTGTTGGAATAGAATTTAAATCATCTGGTGGTTCAGGAACCGGCAAATCTACACATATTGTTGGTCGGATGCAGACAGAATGTTAGGGTAGCTCATTACCTTCTTGTTTTATGAATTATGACCAGTAATATCATCACTGCAATAGTAGCAATCATCAGAATGATTTCTTGGCTCCCTCCATATCATAGGAACAGCAAATCTAAAGGCTTTTTATGTTTTTTGGACCATTTTCTCGTATCTCAACACGCACATAACATACATTATGCGGCGCCCAAGATTTATCTTGATCACCAATTTTAGATCCAAAGTATGATAGATAAACCCTCTTCACAGTCTGTAATGTTTCTTTGGTGTTTTTTAACCACAAATTAACCAAAGATATAAAAAAAACTGTCAGTAGAATTTTACAACCATGATTAGACGTTGTACTGAGCACATGTACGGGAAACGGGAAAGTGAGGTTAGGTTGACAGTAAACAAAACACCATCTGCTAACACAAAAATAGAATCGACCTCTTTTTGCGAGCAAATATTTTTCAGCAGTGCAACCAACGTCATTTACATTAATTACACCTCCTTTTTTAATTATTTTAATTATATAAAAGCTGTTAAATTCTTTAAAACGTCGCTTAATTTAATAAATTTAACTATAAAATGTGAATAAATGGTGACTGATACAGTATTTAAGTATCATTTTCGATTTCCCACCCTAAAAAACATAATAATGAGGTATTTTCAGCAAAAAAGTTTTTCCATTGTTGGCTTGTGTTATCAACATAACCGTGACATTGCACGCAATTGAGGATGACAGGACCACAAAAACTGAAGATTTAGAAGCTGAGATTACCTGTACAGTGGGATGTGCTTCTGATATTTACAACTAATCTTGTAATCGGGTATTTTAAAGCTGTTAGTCTTTGTCAGAGGCATTATCTTGCATTAAATCACCTTTAAAGAAGGCTGCCATCCACTATATCAGCTGCAAGATATATCCATGGCTCTCTGCATTTTTCTGTCATCTAACGATGACACTTTTTGTATATTGACCTCTACAGTGGGTCAGAGACAGACCTACTGTCGCACAGATGCAGTACTCCGCCTACCCTAAAACGATGTCCTGATGTGATCGGGGTCAGTACTGACAGAAGCTATAAATCCTGCGGCCGTTGCTGCCAATTGCTGTATCCTTATGAAGACACTTGTCTTACATGGTGTGATGTTCAGTAAAACGACCCTGCGTGCCCACTAGAGATACTCGGTTTAAACCCTTCAGCGGGTGTTCTGACGTCATCTAACTCGTCCTCTCACTGTGCCTGTGGACACGACTCTTGAGTATCTACTGCTGCTCACTCGTCACTTCAGTCTCAGAAAAGAGAGCATGTACATGAATTCAAAGTATAGGCATGGACTCGCTATATTGGCGCTATATATGCAACAGTCTTGAAAGAAATTTCCGCCATTAAAATGTCATTTACTATGCAAGCTTCTCACTTCCTATTGTAATCAAGACTTTAATAAAAAATGGCAAAGGTAATGTTAATCAGAACACTGGGAGGAGTTTTGTTTAAATAACAATAACGTATAGTTGCACAAGATAAAGAGAAAAAAATATTCATTGTAAATAGAGAAGAAGGAAAAACGAGTTAAATAAACGAGCATAGAGGTCGAAGTTTACAAGAGATAGGTATGATTAAGCTTCTAGCTACAGTAGAATGCATTAGGCAGTTCAGAAATGTTGACATTTGTATTAAGGAGCTTCGTCACATGTATGGCAAGTGGCCTGAAATATCAGGAAAGAGGAGGAGGAGGAGAGATTAAATAATTAAAAGAGGTGGAGATCTGATAGATTTTCTACCAGATCAACTAAAATAAAATGTGTGGAAGAAAGAGAGCATCTCACACAGGTAAATGCTGACAAAGGAATAATTCCCTTCTCAAGTAACACACATAGCTCAATCCAAATAAAGAAGTAATTTTCGAAGGCACTTGACACAATTTTGAAATGATCCTAATAGAAATCAATGACGATTACAATGTTTGTGAGCTTAAAGCTAAGGCGTACAATAATGCATGTTATGTACATTGTACAAACATATCCAATGCCAATGAAACAGTCATGTCGTACTGTGTGAGTGAATGAAGTAAGGAATTTCATGGAGGATCGAAGGCTGAGAATGACAAAGTTATTGAAGCTGGAGTAAATGACGGCGTACTAATTAGGCACAGATGGGAGGCTACCAACAGAGTAGAAAGCAGAAATGAGAAAATGCTTCTAGATATTTTACAAGGCAGTGAAATATCCTGGAGTGATCTTGGGGTAGGGATGGATTTGCTACGGTAGTAGAATGAATAAAATCATGAGATTTGCGCCATAATGCAAATGTTTAAATTTCTAGCAGTAAAGGAATGATGCAAAAAGTATTAAAAAACTCATGTGAATTAATTGTGAAAGATCTGTACAGAGCTCTACTGAAAACTTCGAGAAAATTTATGTGTATTTTAATAATTTTCGCAGTTCCTTCAAAATTTATCAAATTGTATGCTTTGAGAAAGGTTAAACCTAAAGCTGTTTCTGTCAAATTAGCAAAAGAGTATTTTGTACCTATGAGGAAATCGAAAAATATATGTCTTGATAATGGTTCATAATTTGGTTTCAAAAGATGGAAGGGAGGTATGACAAAGTATAAATATCTCATATATTGGCATTGGCATACAATCCATTCAGTAATCCAGGAGGAAGCTTTAGGTGTGAAACTGGTATACTGTGAGGTACCACACCATAATAATCGTAGGTCACAGGGGACACATGTAACTGCTTTTAAAGAGACAATGAATTCTCTGAACCATCAGAATACAAATTTTACTGAAGAGGAAATTTTAATGGAGTGGAACTAAGAATTTAGTTGAAAAATTAACAGGGTCTTCAACACAGAAGGAACTTATTGTAACTGAAAAAAAACAAAGCCTAAAAATAGAATGAAAAATAAAGCAGGAAGGTGAATCGGGAGACATGATAAAAATTTCAAAAATACTAAATTTAAAATTGATGACTCACTGCTAGTCAAAATACAAGAGAACTCTACCGAGATAAACCTTAAAATTATTAAACTGAAGTTTGTATAAAACGACCTTTCATAATTCTAGACATATACATACTATTTCGAATTTTCTAAGTAGGAATAATATATATATATATATATATATATATATATATATATATATATATATATATAATGTGTGTGTGTGTGTGTGTGTGTGTGTGTGTGTGTGTGTAGGATGTTTCAGAAGTATTGGTCAATATTCAGGGATATGACGGTATGACGGGAATAATCATTGGAAACAAAAAAGTCAAGTAAACACGGCCTCCAAAGCACATACCGTAAGAGCTGTGAGCAATTCTTTTCTTCATCTTCGATACTGTGAAGCAAATGTGTTCTACTCCAAGTTCTTTACTTTCCATATTTTGGAAAGTGGTAGAATGGACCAAAACAAGAAAAAAAGTCTGGTAAACATGTGCTCTAAAATACATACCTTAAAAGTTATGAGCACTTTTTCGTTAGAAGAGCTGTGTTCCAAAGTAGCGAAGTTATGACCCTTGTTAATAAGAAGAATTATGTTTCAAAATAGCGAAGATCAACAGGTGCTCATAGCTCTTAAAGAATGCATTTTAGAGCACATGTTTGCTGGACATTTTTGGCTCGATCCATACTTCCACTTCCCAAAATATGGAAAGCAAAGAGCTTGTAGTAGAACAGATGTGTTTCACAGTATCAAATATCAAGAATTGCTCATAACTCTTAAGGTGTGCGTTTTAGAGCGTATGTTTACTTCACTTTTTTGTTCTGAATGATCATATATATACATCTAATGCAAAAATAAATGAAACAACACTGGAAAATTATAGTAGTTAGTAATAAATACAAAAACACAACTTATTGCAGTGTTAAAATGTTAGTATTAAACACTATCAGGGTTAATGTTTCATGAACAACTTAGATTTTTTATTATGTGTGTGGAAAAGTGTGTGACGTTCAGTAACACAGTCGATGTAAGTTTCAGAAGATGTTAGACATTTTGAGAGTGTCAAAAATTTCTGAGACTAGCAGTGTACAGATAATTATAGTGGTAGAAGTGCAGCATGAAAAGAAAGGGACCGATCAAAATACAATCATATTCATTGACTTTTTTTCATTATCATCATCATCATCATCATCATCATTGAAGACTGATTATGCCTTTCAGCGTTCAGTCTGGAGCATAGCCCCCCTCATACAGTTCCTCCATGATCCCCTATTCAGTGCTAACCCCCCTCTTCGGATGTTAAACCTATTACTTCAAAATCATTCTTAACCGAATCCAGGTACTTTCTCCTCGGCCTGCCCCGACTCCTCCTAACCTCTACTGCTGAATCCATGAGTCTCTTGCGTAACCTTGCTTCTCCCATGCGTGTAACATGACCCCACCATCTAAGCCTGTTCGCTCTGACTGCTACATCTATAGAGTTCAATCCCTGTTTTTCTTTGATTTCCTCATTGTGGACACCCTCCTGCCATTGTTCCCATCTACTAGTACCTGCAATCATCCTAGCTACTTTCATATCCGTAACCTCAACCTTGTTGATAAGGTAAACTGAATCCACCCAGCTTTCGCTCCCATACAACAAAGTTGATCGAAAGATTGAACGGTGCACAGATAACTTAGTCTTGGTACTGACTTCCTTCTTGCAGAAGAGAGTAGATCGTAGCTGAGCGCTCACTGCATTAGCTTTGCTACACCTCGCTTCCAGTTCTTTCACTATGTTGCCATCCTGTGAGAATATGCATCCTAAGTACTTGAAACCGTCCACCTGTTCTAACTTTGTTCCTCCTATTTGGCACTCAATCCGTTTGTATTTCTTTCCCACTGACATTACTTTCGTTTTGGAGATGCTAATCTTCATACCATAGTCCTTACATTTCTGATCTAGCTCTGAAATATTATTTTGCAAATTTTCAATCGAATCTGCCATCACAACTAAGTCATCCGAATATGCAAGACTGCTTATTTTGTGTTCACATATCTTAATCTCACCCAGCCAGTTTATTGTTTTCAACATATGATCCATAAATAATATGAACAAGAGTGGAGACAGGTTGCAGCCTTGTCTTACCCCTGAAACTACTCTGAACCATGAACTCAATTTACCGTCAACTCTAACTGCTGCCTGACTATCCATGTAAAGACCTTTAATTGCTTGCAAAAGTTTGCCTCCTATTCCATAATCTTGTATAACAGACAATAACTTCCTCCTAGGAACCCGGTCATATGCCTTTTCTAGATCTATAAAGCATAGATACAATTCCCTGTTCCACTCATAACACTTCTCCATTATTTGCCGTAAGCTAAAGATCTGGTCCTGAAAAACTCTAAGAGGCCTAACAACACACTGATTTTCATCCAATTGGTCCTCAACTAATACTCGAACTTTCCTTTCAACAATATCTGAGAAGATTTTACCCACAACACTGATTAAAGAGATACCTCTGTAGTTGTTACAATCTTTTCTGTTTCCATGTTTAAAGATTGGTGTGATTACTGCTTTTGTCCAGTCTGATGGAACCTGTCCCAACTCCCAGGCCATTTCAATTATCCTGTGTAGCCATTTAAGACCTGACATTCCACTGTATTTGATGAGTTCCGACTTAATTTCATCCACCCCAGCCGCTTTATTGCACTGCAATCTGTTGACCACTTCCTCAATTGTGATCCTATTTCCATCATCATTCCTATCCCATTCTACCTCGAAATCTGAAACATTATTGATCGCATTTTCACCTACATTGAGCAACTCTTCAAAATATTCCCTCCATCTGCCCAAGGCATCCACAGGATTCACCAGCAGTTTTCCTGACCTGTCCAAAATACTTGTCATTTCCTTCTTACCTCCCTTTCGAAGACTGCTAATTACACTCCAGAATGGTTTTCCAGCAGCTTGACCCATAGTCTCCAACCTGTTTCCAAAGTCTTCCCACGATTTCTTCTTGGATGCTGCAATTATCTGTTTGGCTTTTTCTTCAACATAACTTTCTCTGTCTACCTGGGTTCTGGTATGTAGCCATTTTTGATACGCCTTCTTTTTCCTTTTACAGGCTGCCTTGACTGTATCATTCCACCAAGCTGTTTGCTTCATACTGCTTTTACACACTACTGTTCCAAGACATTATTTAGCCACTTCTAGTAATGTGTCCCTGTACCTTGTCCATTCCTTTTCCAATGATTGTAATTGACTACATTCAACTAACTGGTACCTTTCTGAGATCGCTGTTATGTACTTGTGCCTGATTTCCTTACCCTGAAGTTTCTCCGCTCTTATCCTACTACATATGGACCTGACCTCCTGCACTTTTGGCCTCACAATCCCAATTTCACTGCAGATTAAATAATGATCAATGTCATCAAAGAATCCCCTGAATACACGTGTGTCCCTCACAGCCTTCCTGAATTCCTGATCTGTTATTATATAGTCAATGACAGATCTGGTTCCCCTGCCTTCCCAAGTATACCGGTGAATGTTCTTATGTTTAAAAAAGGAGTTGAAACCCAAGAGTTGTTTCCCGTTCCTGTTGGCCTCCATATCCTCTCCAAATTTACCCATAACCTTTTCATACCCTTCTGTTCGATTTCCAATCCTGGCGTTAAAATCACCCATGAGCAGAACACTGTCCTTGTCCTTTACTCTAACAACTACATCACTGAGTGCCTCATAAAAACTATCCATCTTATCTTGATCTGTCCCTTCACAATGTGAATATACTGACACAATCCTAATTTTCTTGCTAGACACTGTCAAATATATCCACATCAGTCGTTCGTTTACATACCTTATTGCAACTACGCTGGGTTCCATTTCTTTCCTACATCTACATCTACATCTACATTGATACTCCGCAAGCCACCCAACGGTGTGTGGCGGAGGGCACTTTAAGTGCCACTGTCATTACCTCCCTTTCCTGTTCCAGTCGCGTATGGTTCGCGGGAAGAACGACTGTCTGAAAGCCTCTGTGCGCGCTCTAATCTCTCTAATTTTACATTCGTGATCTCCTCGGGAGGTATAAGTAGGGGGAAGCAATATATTCGATACCTCATACAGAAACGCACCCTCTCGAAACCTGGACAGCAAGCTACACCGCGATGCAGAGCGCCTCTCTTGCAGAGTCTGCCACTTGAGTTTATTAAACATCTCCGTAACGCTATCACGGTTACCAAATAACCCGGTGACGAAACGCGCCGCTCTTCTTTGGATCTTTTCTATCTCCTCCGTCAACCCGACCTGGTACGGATCCCACACTGATGAGCAATACTCAAGTATAGGTCGAACGAGTGTTTTGTAAGCCACCTCCTTTGTTGATGGACTACATTTTCTAAGCACTCTCCCAATGAATCTCAACCTGGTACCCGCCTTACCAACAATTAATTTTATATGATCATTCCACTTCAGATCGTTCCGTACGCATACTCCCAGATATTTTACAGAAGTAACTGCTACCAGTGTTTGTTCCGCTATCATATAATCATACAATAAAGGATCCTTCTTTCTATGTATTCGCAATACATTACATTTGTCTATGTTAAGGGTCAGTTGCCACTCCCTGCACCAAGTGCCTATCCGCTGCAGATCTTCCTGTATTTCGCTACAATTTTCTAATGCAGCAACTTCTCTGTATACTACAGCATCATCCGCGAAAAGCCGCATGGAACTTCCAACACTATCTACTAAGTCATTTATATATATTGTGAAAAGCAATGGTCCCATAACACTCCCCTGTGGCACGCCAGAGGTTACTTTAACGTCTATAGACGTCTCTCCATTGATAACAACATGCTGTGTTCTGTTTGCTAAAAACTCTTCAATCCAGCCACACAGCTGGTCTGATATTCCGTAGGCTCTTACTTTGTTTATCAGGCGACAGTGCGGAACTGTATCGAACGCCTTCCGGAAGTCAAGAAAAATAGCATCTACCTGGGAGCCTGTATCTAATATTTTCTGGGCCTCATGAACAAATAAGGCGAGTTGGGTCTCACACGATCGCTGTTTCCGGAATCCATGTTGATTCCTACATAGTAGATTCTGGGTTTCCAGAAATGACATGATACGCGAGCAAAAAACATGTTCTAAAATTCTACAAGAGATCGACGTAAGAGATATAGGTCTATAGTTTTGCGCATCTGCTCGACGACCCTTCTTGAAGACTGGGACTATCTGTGCTCTTTTCCAATCATTTGGAACCCTCCGTTCCTCTAGAGACTTGCGGTACACGGCTGTTAGAAGGGGGGCAAGTTCTTTCGCGTACTCTGTGTAGAATCGAATTGGTATCCCGTCAGGTCCAGTGGACTTTCCTCTATTGAGTGATTCCAGTTGCTTTTCTATTCCTTGGACACTTATTTCGATGTCAGCCATTTTTTCGTTTGTGCGAGGATTTAGAGAAGGAACTGCAGTGCGGTCTTCCTCTGTGAAACAGCTTTGGAAAAAGGTGTTTAGTATTTCAGCTTTACGCGTGTCATCCTCTGTTTCAATGCCATCATCATCCCGTAGTGTCTGGATATGCTGTTTCGAGCCACTTACTGATTTAACGTAAGACCAGAACTTCCTTGGATTTTCTGTCAAGTCGGTACATAGAATTTTACTTTCGAATTCAATGAACGCTTCACGCATAGCCCTCCTTACGCTAACTTTGACATCGTTTAGCTTCTGTTTGTCTGAGAGGTTTTGGCTGCGTTTAAACTTGGAGTGGAGCTCTCTTTGCTTTCGCAGTAGTTTCCTAACTTTGTTGTTGACCACGGTGGGTTTTTCCCGTCCCTCACAGTTTTACTCGGCACGTACCTGTCTAAAACGCATTTTACGATTGCCTTGAACTTTTTCCATAAACACTCAACATTGTCAGTGTCGGAACAGAAATTTTCGTTTTGATCTGTTAGGTAGTCTGAAATCTGCCTTCTATTACTCTTGCTAAACAGATAAACCTTCCTCCCTTTTTTTATATTCCTATTAACTTCCATATTCAGGGATGCTGCAACGGCCTTATGATCACTGATTCCCTGTTCTGTACATACAGAGTCGAAAAGTTCGGGTCTATTTGTTATCAGTAGGTCCAAGATGTTATCTCCACGAGTCGGTTCTCTGTTTAATTGCTCGAGGTAATTTTCGGATAGTGCACTCAGTATAATGTCACTCGATGCTCTGTCCCTACCACCCGTCCTAAACATCTGAGTGTCCCAGTCTATATCTGGTAAATTGAAATCTCCACCTAAGACTATAACATGCTGAGAAAATTTATGTGAAATGTATTCCAAATTTTCTCTCAGTTGTTCTGCCACTAATGCTGCTGAGTCGGGAGGTCGGTAAAAGGAGCCAATTATTAACCTAGTTCGGTTGTTTAGTGTAACCTCCACCCATAATAATTCACAGGAACTATCCACTTCTACTTCACTACAGGATAAACTACTACTAACAGCGACGAACACTCCACCACCGGTTGCATGCAATCTATCCTTTCTAAACACCGTCTGTACCTTTGTAAAAATTTCGGCAGAATTTATCTCTGGCTTAAGCCAGCTTTCTGTACCTATAACGATTTCAGCTTCGGTGCTTTCTATCAGCGCTTGAAGTTCCGGTACTTTACCAACGCAGCTTCGGCAGTTGACAATTACAATACCGATTGCTGCTTGGTCCCCGCATGTCCTGACTTTGCCCCACACCCGTTGATGCTGTTGCCCTTTCTGTACTTGCCCAAGGCCATCTAACGTAAAAAACCGCCCAGCCCACGCCACACAACCCCTGCTACCCGTGTAGCCGCTTGTTGCGTGTAGTGGACTCCTGACCTATCCAGCGGAACCCGAAACCCCACCATCCTATGGCGCAAGTCGAGGAATCTGCAGCCCACACGGTCGCAGAACCGTCTCAGCCTCTGATTCAGACCCTCCACTCGGCTCTGTACCAAAGGTCCGCAGTCAGTCCTGTCGACGATGCTGCAGATGGTGAGCTCTGCTTTCATCCCGCTAGCGAGACTGGCAGTCTTCACCAAATCAGATAGCCGCCGGAAGCCAGAGAGGATTTCCTCCGATCCATAGCGACACACATCATTGGTGCCGACATGAGCGACCACCTGCAGATGGGTGCACCCTGTACCCTCCATGGCATCCGGAAGGACCCTTTCCACATCTGGAATGACTCCCCCCGGTATGCACACGGAGTGCACATTGGTTTTCTTCCCCTCTCTTGCTGCCATTTCCCTAAGGGGCCCCATTACGCGCCTGACGTTGGAGCTCCCAACTACCAGTAAGCCCACCCTCTGCGACTGCCCGGATCTTGCAGACTGAGGGGCAACCTCTGGAACAGGACAAGCAGCCATGTCAGGCCGAAGATCAGTATCAGCCCGAGACAGAGCCTGAAACCGGTTCGTCAGACAAACTGGAGAGGCTTTCCGTTCAGCCCTCCGGAATGTCTTTCGCCCCCTGCCACACCTTGAAACGACCTCCCACTCTACCACAGGTGAGGGATCAGCCTCAATGCGGGCAGTATCCCGGGCAACCACAGTCTTAGTCCGATCAGGGGATGCGTGGGACGAGCTGGCCGTCCCCGACAAACCCCCATCCGGACCCCCACAGTGATGCCCATTGGCAACAGCCTCAAGCTGTGTGACCGAAGCCAACACTGCCTGAAGCTGGGAGCGAAGGGATGCCAACTCAGCCTGCATCCGAACACAGCAGTTGCAGTCCCTATCCATGCTAAAAACTGTTTTGCAAAGAACGTCTGAACTAATCTACAGAGAGCGCAAACAAATCGACAAAATTTAAACGGTTATTAAAATACAAGATTGCCTAGTAAATGCAGTAATGCTGCTACTTGCGCACTGCTGACACTGCTCGGCGGCGGAAGGAGACTAAGCGAAATTACACTATTCAGGTACTAAAACACTATGCTACACTCTCAAATACTATAATACGCCCGAAATTTATGAATTAAACAATGCAAGTACCAAAAACACGCAAAGAAATTAAGAATTAAACTATGTAGCAAATGAGTGAGCTAGGAATATACGACTTGCTGCTGCAGCTGCTTATCCAACGGCGGCCCTACACCCCATTGTGCTATTCCTGCTTTGACTCCTGACAGGTAGACCTTGTATTCTCCCACTACCTCTTCTTTCTCACCCCTTACCCGAATGTCACTAACAGCTAAAACGTCTAGCCCCATCTTACTTGCAGCCTCTGCCAGTTCTACCTTCTTCCCAGAGTAGCCCCCATTGATATTAATAGCTCCCCATCTCATTACCATTTGTTTGCCAAGTCGTATCTTAGGAGTCCCTGGTTTGTCAGTTAGAGGTGGGACTCCGTCACCTCCAAAGGTCCGAGGCATTTTGCTCTGATTGTTGCCAGCATCATATTTAAAGTACCAGGGAAGCAGGTTGCTAGCCTTACTTGCCCCGAGTCCCATTGGGTTTTACCCCTAACGGCTGAGGGACTAACCGGTGGATTTGGCAGTCTTTGCCGTATGAGCACAAAGGTGACCACGGCTCAGAATATGTCCGAGATGCCCAGCCTTATTCCAAAGTAACTGGTATCCCGACTGTCAGGACCACTTACTTGGCCACTCATACGTTGCCCGTGGTTCATGAACTAGGACATGACTACAGGGACCCACACCATGAACCAGTGTTTTTATAAAACAATAAAATATGAAGGCCATTATAGTTGTTTAAGATATGTGTTTATTACATTTATGCATGGACTAGGAAATAATTATCAACTGCACATTCTTGTGTCTTAAGTTAAAATGTGTTTAGAGTAAGGAGAAATGACTCATTAGAAAAAGGGGGATACTAAATCAAAGAACTCAGTGGGTATTACCAAAGGGGAAATGGAGATTTGACATCTAAACAGAATAAAAATTTCTGAGATTTTAAAGTAATATGGTAGTTAAGAAATGTAAAATGCTATAATTACAGGAATTAATAATGTATAACGTTTTTGTGAAAATTATGATGCACCAATTTACGAAATTTGAGACCAGTGTGATGAAAACAGAAAGACTTCTGAATGTCTATTTCGAGACTGCCAAGAAAAATAATTGTTTACATAATATTCGTTAATACAATCTGAAGTAGTTACACTACTGAGGAAAATATATCAATTTATGTACACTATTTTAAGCATTTAAAAACAAATTCTACATTACATGTAGCTATTTTACATGTAAAGGTACATTTGCTTGAAACTATCCTTATGAGATACTCCAAGAAAATATTATGAATGTGAAATGGAACAATGTTACATTTTCATTTGTGTTGTATGTTGTCAATGTCTGGTGATTGTACTTGTTGATGATTATGTCAATGTGAATATTGGGGTGAGAGACTTTAAAAGATGATTGTAAAAGTATATTGTGATTGTAAAAGTATATTGTGATTATCAATTGAACATTTTCTTTCATATGTTATAGATTTACACACTTAAAACAATAATATTTGTGAAGTTTGGCCTCTTTCTGATGCAGCAATAATTTTATAACGAGAAGTGTGGTATTTAGCTAGCAAAATTTGGAATCCATGAGACCTGTGAACTGATAAACTTTTCCCTGGCCATTGCTTTCCTGGAAAGCCTTTTCTATGGGAGAGGATTTCAAGAGACAGCCCGAGAGGATAATACCACTATGGAGTGAGCCTTGGCGTTTTCGTTACTGCAACGCCTTTTATTTTGAATGAGGAGTATAGTAGACAGACTGAAGTGAGAGTAGCCAGAAAGAAGTGGTTGAGAGGCGTTATCTAATGGTGTGCTCCTCATGATTTTTATATTTTATGCTAAAAATGGCGTAGTTTATGAGCAAAGACAATAATTTGGCCTTTTGTACTAATAAGTCATCTGATGTATATTGTAGTCATGGTTGTAAGATATCTCGAGGCAGACATACACTGCTGTGAGAATTGCACCCTCTCAGTTTAAGAATAATTCCCAAAGGCAGGCTATGTGGCTTTCTTTGTCCATCCAAATTATGTGAAATGTGAAGATACTGTGAAGCTATTTTGAACCATATTCTCAACTGCATTGCTTCTGACATGGCTAGCTGCTAACGGAATAGTTTGTATTGTTAATGTAACAGAAAACCCAGATTTCAGCAAAGAGAACCTATGGTGATTACGTTTTTTTAATTAATATGCTATTAGATAATTCTCAACAGTGTCACCTTCTTATTTCAAGCACCTTAAATACACTTTTCTTAAATGCCATGTTAAAATTTTTGAAGGTTAAATGTGATCTGTTTCCAAGAGAATTTACTTAGGTTCTCAAGACTAAAGTAAATTCATTTTGGAAACTACATCTAACCTCATTTTTATACAAAAATTTTTTGAAGTGATTGTAGAAAAAGAAGTCATTAACTACCTTGTGAGTTTCATTTTGGTACTAAAAGCTAAAAGTATATTTATTCAAAGACAAATTCGTTAACTGCTTCCATTTTAATGTACAGAATTTTTTTTCTGTATTTGTCCCATCGGGACTGGTAACAGGTCGTAAAAGGCAGAATTATTTATTTTGAGATGGAAAGTTCTCTAACGATTTAGTTTTGGTTCCTAACTCAACAGTAAATACTTGCACTGTATTTTAGTGGGAAATACTAGTTCTGACAGATTAATTAAAGGGAAGGAGTTAAGTATTAAACGTTAATTCTGGGTAGAATGACACCCTAGTTTTTCACTAAATTCTACAGAATAAGTACAGTAGCCTAACTACTGTTCAAACAGGTTCACACATGGTAAACAATTGTAAGACAGTTCATTTTAAATCCAAACAGTTCTAAAGTGCAAATTTTATTGTTCTTTGCATATCTGTAGTCAGATATTGTGAGAGCCACTAAAGCTTGTAGGAAGCTCAGGCAGCTCATATTAAAAGACAATTGAAAATACACAATAATAACAAACGAATTAATAGTAAATACGGTCGCTAAACGTTGTCTTACACTATATATGGTACAACAACTGAGCTATGAACACTACCACTTGTTGGCAATAGCAAGCAACAGGAGCCGAAAGCAGCAGTTTATTTTATTTCCCATTTTGAAGCTTTGTTGAATAGTACTTGAAGTAAAACTCATCTTTGGTAACAACACCTTTCTAATTCGGAACTTATATTCCATAAACGAATGTTGCTTTTTAACTGTGTAAGGGTGGTATATTTTTTACTCGTTCTTATACTCCATAGCGAATAGTGCATAATTTTCAGTGATATTTGCAGGTGTGAGATTATGTTTACTGACGAGAGAGGACGGTATTTTATATAACCATTTTTTTCAGTGAAGAATAAAAACAATGTGGGCAATGTTTGTTTAGCATGGTGCATTTCGAGCAATTTAGGTGAAGGTTATAATTTGTGTTGTAGCTAGAGACTGTCTGGTATGTATTTAGTTTGTCCTATTCGAAAGAGATTCAATTGCTATTCCTCTTCGCGATTATACCGCTCGAGGGCACGGAATCTTCATTAACCTTTTGCTGCCAGCAGCGTAAGCAATCTCCAAGCAGCAAACACCTGCTGTCGATCCCGGCGGAGCTTCGCCGCAGCTGTTGAGGTCAACAGGGCGCCATTAAGGAAATTAGTTTCAAGTGTTGAGACGTAAGGTCCTAAGCGGTTAGTTCCGTTAACATGTGATTGAGACAGAAGGGACAATTTCATAGCTAATCAATGAGGCAAACAAACTTTATTGTACCGCCTGCTGTGCGGTAGACACAGGTAATGGATGTCTTTCCACAGGCGATTACTACGGCCCAAAAGAATACTGGCTCCATCAATTGCAAACACTCATACTTTGAACAACTAAACATACTATAACAGTCCTAGCTTCGACTCATCAACGTTGAATGATAGGAGTGTAACTGGGCGGGGGGGGGGGGGGGGGGGGGGGGATGGGGGAGCAATGGGAGATCAAAATTTTAGGCTGTTACGCAGGTTTATAAAGTCCTCCGATTCTGTTCTTTCGCTGTCCTTTTTTCTGATTCAGATCGAATCACTTATCTACAGACTTGTTGCAGAAGAGCACGTTAATTTTTTCCATTAAGATAAATTGTGCAGTATAGGTACATTTTGTTTCGTAGTATGACACAAGGTAGGGATGTCACTGCCAAGGACCAAGTAGCGTGTGCAAACGAAGATCAACTGTTATGTCGATGGCCATAAAGACAGAGGAGAGCGAACCTTACGGCTGCGTATAATATAAGTTCAAATTTGTAACTAAGAAAAAAAGTCACAATCGTCTTACACAGCAACACAGATAGAGTTCCAAAATCAATGTATAGATCCAGTAAACGAGGCATTAGTTGAAGTAGTGTATCAATGTTATCTTAACTTCTACAGTGAGACACGAACTCCAGATCCAATGCAAAATTATTCATTATTTTCTGTCTAAAAAGTGACGTGTCGAACAATCTATTCCTTTAGAAAAGTTGTTACATAAAGATCATTTCTCCTCAGTTCTATTCTGTTTCTCATTGTATTCTACCCCATCTACAAAACTAATAACCAGCAATCTACTGTAACATTATATTACACCAGCTTCTATTCTCTATTGGTCTGTACTGTTCATCGTCCACTTTCCGCTTCCACATAATGTTACGTGACTACTTTGTGGCCACGACTACTTCTTAGGCAGCACATGGCCCTTGAACCGGGCTCATCTAGTAGGACATCACGTACCTGCCTTCTGACCATACCAGCAACCCAAATCCTCAGGTATCTTGTATTCTAACTGCGCCCATCCATACAACAAAAACATTTAGAAACTCCGTCTCTTATGGTACTACGCGTCCCTGGAACGAAATAAATGCGCTCTGTGCACAATTAGATGCCCTGTTTCGTTTAATAAGAACACTGAGCCCTTCCTTTTGTTAACAACTGAACATTTCACACAGAAATTAACAGATCTGGCCATATTCTCTCTGTTAAATAGTAAATCGTATACTCCTAACTTCTCTTTTCCTTTCGAAATCAGTCTCGTCATTTTTTTCTCTTCCTTTCTGCATTACTTGCTGTCTGTTCTCTGCGCCACTCACGCCTTCTTTCACGTTCATTGTTGCCAGAACACTCAGTTTAAATCTACTGACTGATTTTTCTTTCTCATTCCTCTTTTCTTGAACGTATATAAACTGTATTCTTATTTCATACTCTGCTATTGATTCTGCTATCCATTTTTGTAGAATCATAGAAAATATTCTGATCTCAAATACATTGAAGTATTTGAATAAAATGACTGCCTCTATGCCATCTACCACGAGTTTCGGAAACGCAGATCATGTGAAGCCCAACTCGCACTTTTCTCACACGACATCCGGAAAGCCGTAGAGTAAGGCAGGCGGGTAGATGCAGTATTTCCAGCTTTCTGTAAAGCGTTTGACTCAGTACCACACTATAGCTGGGTTTATTATCAAAAGTACTATCACATGGGCTGTCAAACGAAATATGTGACTGTGTGGAGGGCTGCTTGGAAGGAGGATGAAGCATGTTACTTTGGATGGAGAATCGTAGGTAGAACTAGATGTAACTTCTGGTGTGTCCCACGGCAGTGTGTTGGGTCCCTTGCTGTTTATGTTGTATATTAACGATCTTGCGGACAATATTAATAGCAGCATCAGACTTTTTGCAGATGAGGCAGTTATTTGCGACGAAATACAGCCTGAACGAAGCTGTGCAAATATTCAGTGAGAAATTGATAAAATTTCAAAGTGGCGCAATCATTGGCAGCTTGTTTCATATATCTAAAAATATAAACTTGTACCCTGCACAAAAAGAGAAAACAGTTTCTTAAGGAGATATCAGTGAGTCACAGTCGGAATGTACTTGAGTGCAAACCTCTGTAGAGACATGAAGCGGAACGATCACATAAGCTCAGTTGTGGGTAATACCGGTAGAGTATTTTGGTTTCTTGACCGAATACTAGGGAAAGGAGATTTGTCACGAATAACTCGTGTGACTCATCCTACAATATTGCTGAACTGTATGAGACGTGTACTAAATGGTAATAGCAGGGAATATTGAATGTATACATACGAGGGGCGTTCAGAAAGTAAGCTCCGATCGGTCGCGAAATGGAAACGACTATGAAAATCCGATAAAGCTTTGCACAGATGTGTTGGGTAGTGTCTCTAGTATAACCCCAGTTAGCATCACGTCGCTCTTCTCATTTCTGAGCTCGCAGTGAGTGCGTAAAGATGTCTAGAAAATAGTGTCTGCCGCTAAGTACGAGGGCCTGCTGAGAAATTTCGCCTGAAGCTATGCAGCTAACATTACATAACTGTCGTGCTGTTTCTTCTTCAAGACAATTCTCAGCCGCATTCTGCAGGGGCAATGAAGATGCTCCTGCATCGTTTTCAAATGGAAATGTTAGATTACCCACAATACAGTCCGCAATTGTCTCCCCCTGAGTTTCATCTCTGGTCACATGAACCGCTGTCTTTGAAGACAACATTTTGACACAGACAACGAGGTGTAGGCCAGCGTGGAGAATTGGCGGAAAGCACTGGCGGCTGCCTTCTATGATGAGGCTATTGAAAAGTTGGTACAACGCTATGACAAAAGTCTAAGTCAGAACGGCGACTACGTAGAGAAGTAGCTGAAAGGTGTAGCTAATTGTTAGAAGTAAAACATTTCTGATGTTCACTGTGGTTTCTATTTGGCAATCAATCGGAGCTTACTTTCTGAACAGGTCTCGTAGAAGGGGGGCACAAATGGTGACAGGTTCGACTGACCTGGAAGAGAGTATCACTGTGATGTAAGAACTGAACTGGCAGACTCTCAAGATAGACGCAATTTATGCCAAGAAAGTCTACTTACAAAGTTTCAAGAACCGGCTTTGAATTCTGACTCTACACTACGACCCCCTACATACCGATCCCATAGTGACCGTGAGGATAAGATTAGATTAAAGCACGCACAGAGGCATTTAAGCATCTCACGCTCCGTATGTGAGTAGAACAAGAAAAAGTTCTGGTAACTATAGCTCGCGTCATGCAGGAAGGAGGCACTATTTTCAGCCGGTTTGCACATCCCCCTTAGTTAAGAGCTAGCAGCCAATAAGATTTACTCTCTCTGCGAGTGGCTAGCAGTGAGTTACAACTAGACTGAGAAAATCTCTCTGCTGCATATTGCGCTGTTGCCGTACTTCGCGACAATGCACTTACGTTTCACAGAGCGACCGAATAATCCATTCAGATAGCGATGTTATTTTGTAGTAGCAGTATAGCTGTCAAAAGACATCTGTAAACGTGTTAGCGCGATTTCCAAATAAACAGTCAGGTGGCAGCAATAAATGTGGAGCGCTTTACAAGCAGGCGAGTGGGGTCACAACTTCTTCAAACGTGAATCCGAAAATGAGGCTCCTATTTTTGATATTTTGGAGACTCAAAAACGAACTGCAGAAGCATGAGTCGGCAAGAAAACTGTTCTGATTATAGTAAACGAAAGTGTCAAAGCTGTAGAAATATCAGGAAAATTTGGTTTTGTGTCGCCTGGAAAGCATCGAAATCGCAAGGAACCTGTAACTCAAATGGGTGGTTTTGACAACGATATTTCCGTAAGTAGTGAATACTTGACATCACAAAAACTGGTTACAATTATGCAAAAGAAAATTGGCTTCAAAGATAGCGCTTCGTCAATGCAAAGAATTTTAAATGAAATTGGTTTCAAATAGATTGAGAAGAGAGTTTTTAATTAAAAGAAGGGACATAGGTACAGCACGAGCCACATCCGTCATGATGATGTACGATACAAGAGGAAGAGGTAATTCAGATGTGTGTTGCCTTATTGAAACATGGGTGAATCGGAATCATGCCATGAAAAACTGCTGGAAAATGAGTGATGGTGCTGACTGTTTTAAAGTTGCCATAGGAAAAGATGCTCGGATAATTACTCTGCATTTTGGCTGTTCTTCTAATTTTGTTACGGTTAGTAAACTTGTATTTAGGTATAAGACAAATAGCTGTGACTATCATTCTGAAATGAACGCTGCACTTTCAATTTTTGCTGCACCTTGCTTCGAAGTTGGTCATTGTAATTACCGTGCCAGTTATCATTCAGCTGTTGCGGAGGAAACAGCAATTACAAACACCAGGAAAGTGGGTTTTGTGCTCCGCCTTAAAAATATGAGTCTTCATCACAGTATAAGCCGGACTCGCGGTGAACTCTTGCATCTCTTTAATTTGCACAAGTCGCGCGACAGAAAGTACAAATTTGGCTTTATTGCATGCGATTGTGGTCACATAGTTTGTGTTCACTCATGTATCATTGTCATAGAATCCGAGAGAACTAATTTGGGCCATGGTGGGGGAGGGGGGGGGGGGGCAGGAGGAACAAGGCATTCTAGATAACACACACGCAGTCGCTTGTGAATGCAAGAATGGACAGCACACTCTGTGCGCAACGCTGAAAAGCTTATGAAGGTAGTCTTTGCTAGAGAGGTGAAGATGATTCGGACATAGCAGTGACGATGGAACAAAGTAAAGTAATAATATTTCTGATTTTAAAGACTCATGATTGAAATTTTTTTTTGTCAACATACCAATTGCATACATAGGATATGAGTACTTACTAGCCTTTATTGATTACGAATTAGTATCACAGGTGGCACTCAGACTATAATGTTGAACATACTGCCCAACGTGGGTTAATCTTTTCCCAGCGTATTGTACGCTCTAATTACTCACGGGAATGTGAGCGGATAAATATGTCAAAAATGCTGATGTTTCAGGAAGTAAACCCCTGTCATCTTCAAGGCGTGAATTGGGAAAATGCCATAAGATGACAGGGGTCTGTCGTGATATCCGTGGTTTCCAGCGCTGTCGCCGGCCATTGTGGCCGAGCGGTTCTAGGCGCTTCAGTCTGGATCCGCGCGACCGCTACTGTCGCTGGTTCGAATCCTGCCTCGGGCATGGACGTGTGTGATGTCCTTAGGTTAGGTAGGTTTAAGTAGTTCTAACTTGTAGCGGACTGATGACCTAAGATGTTAAGTCCCATAGTGCTCAGAGCCATTTGAACCATTTGAATCCAGCGCTGTCGATCATCTTTCCCATGAATTACAAAAGACGGTCAATTGATTGCTTGTTCAATGGGTTGTAAATGCGGTCTCTCACTACAATGTCGAACGAGTTGGTTTACACCATAATGCCCAATGACAGCGGAAAATATGATAGCATATTAATAATTTTGTATGATTGTCTTTTGCACTAGTTTTTGCCACCAATAATTATTTTTTACTCACACTGATTTACATTTAACTACAGTCACACACACATACTCGCATTACACACATTTTAAAAATTTATACAGAGTGCAGTCCGCCGCTCGTGGTAGCGTTCTCGCTTCCAGAGCACGGGGTCCCGGGTTCGATTCCCGGGGTCAGGGATTTTTCACCCGCCCCGAGATGACTGAGTGTTGTTGTGTCGTCTTCATCATCATCAATCATCCCCATTACAGTCGGAGGAAAGCAACGGCAAACCACCTCCCTTATGCTCTGCGAAGAAGCATGGGACTTCATTTCCATCTCCATATGGAGTGCAAGCAGCTATAATATTATCGGACTGGGTTTCAAGTTAATTTTGTTGTTTAACTTATAATACAGTCCACAATGCAGCAAATGACGATTATAGCAATAAGTGCCGATGATACTGTCGTTAGCCAGTCTTCAGTTTGAGAAAAATTGTTCTTGACGTCTCCACAAAGCTTCGTCAGCTGTTCTCACCTTCCGACGTCACGAGGACTGTAGCTGTGGAGCAGTGGATGCAACATGAAGACGCCAAGTAAAATTTATCCTACGTAGACGGTTGATAGAAATCGATTTTAAAATTCATTATTCCCCTCTTAGATTTGAACGTATAATAAGATGTACTAGACGCAAATGAACCTGATTGTTATCCTCAACAACACAGTTCGGTATTGCAGACTTTGTTTACCCGCTCTCTGCCGCCACCCATGCGCAGACCTCGCCCCCTTCATGCTCCCCTATCGCTCCGCCACCACGCACCGAAGCCCCTTCGTACGTGACGTGTGCTGTTGAACAGCGGGACGTACCCAATGCTCTGCACTTCACAGTGGTTCGCAGAGTATGTAAATCTAGATTTATGTTATGTCTAGTATGAAATATATCACCAATTGTAAAGTGTGGTACTGAAGATAAAGCTCATGCTTATGGTGACCTCAGTGTGTGAATCCAAGTCTGCCACAAAACACCAGAAAAATTCACAGAACGACCTGTCTAAACTGTACCTCCTCACACTGCGAATTAGATACTTCACTGAGTAGTCCCTGCACTCGAATGCGTCGTCCACTGACGAAGTGAAGATTTACGTGGCAATGTGAGCAATGGCCTTTTATAAGATACCCGACTGCACATATCCATTCCATACAGTTTCCTTCGGAGTTTTCGTTCGGAAACAGCTTAAGGTGGGCCTGCGTTTACTGACAGCAGCACTTCCTGTTTGATTGGACACTAATATTGTCATTGACAATGCAATGTGGGGAAGTAGACGCAAGCAGGAATTTTGTATAACGAAACTACAGATCAATTGGCCAAGGAAGCTGCTATATCCAGACCCTTCTTAGATATCCAATTACCTTTTACCCACTTCACACATCAAGTTCAGTGGAATTCAACAGCCAATGGGATGAGGAAAGGGAAGCATCATCCGTAAATGAAGGAAAATATTGTAGCTGTCTATAGCCCACATACTTACCGTGGTGTCACAAGATGTCTGCACCCCGCGGAGCTATTTCTACAATCACGGGGATGATTTTCCCTTTTCAATTATTTCGTCTACAATTTGAGAATTCTGACACTTGTGACTACATCATCTCACATGTGTCGGACGTCAATCATTTAATCTTCGCCTGCCCGAAGTACGATCAAGATAGTGAAAAATTCCTTTCAGAACTTAGCAAGCTCAGAATTCCATTGCCAACAAGGGTTATAATATTTCTAATAAAGGACAATACGGCAGGCTTCGATGTCTGACGACATTATTTTAGTGAGCAATTCTTACTGCAGTATTTACAAATTAAGATTTACTTTGTTTACCTATCACTTTTATGCGAGCTGAACTGTGCTTTACAAGATTTCTGATTTATTTTTGGTGTTCAAGGAAAGTTATACGAAATGTATATTTTCATAGGATGTCATATTCTGAATATATAAGCCAAACATTTTTCAAACGGTAGTTTTCGACAGTCAGTATGTTACGCCACAGAAGTTCCCAGTACAGACACTAAGGTGTTCGATTCTTAGTCGTACTGTCGTTACAGTAAGCATTATGAAAGGAGCTAAGGAGGGAGTCGTGAGTTCGCTACGGTACTAAGAGATCTTGAAGTAGCTTGCAGAGTACATCCACATATACATGGGTACTCAGAAAATCACATTTAACTTCCTGGGAGACGGTTCATCGAACCACCTTCACAATTCTCTATTATTGCAATCTCGTATAGCACGCGGAAAGAACGAACACCTTTATCTTTCCGTACGAGCTCTGATTTCTCTTATTTTAGCTTGATGATCGTTTCTCCCTAGGTAGTCAAAAATTACAGAGAGAATAACACTGAGAATGCTGAATTTTCTTATGTGATTTGGTAAACATTAATTGGCCAAGTTAAGGTTATCTGGTAAAGCTGTTGATACATTGTTTGCTTGCGCGTAATTGTGATGTGTTTGGAAAATGACAAATATAGTGGAATTTTTTGTTTATTGGTTCGCGATAGTTAGCTAATCACTTGGCAGAGTAATATTTGTTATGAAGCAATTTTTATGAAGATGGCTGTGGTAATTAGACGATGAGTTTCAGTTTTTACACTAGAGTTTTTCAAAAGTGTGTTCCTAGTTAATTATTTTTCAAGGTCACCGTCTCCTCACAAAAAAAATTTCGTATTTTCTGATTATCTGTGTCACAGCTGCTCGAAACAAAAGCTTGATGTTTTTACGATAGCTGCACGTCCTTGAATTGCACTGCCCAAGCCTTTTCTTTTATTTATCTAGCTTGCTGCTGCGGTGCATATTTTATGTTTATCACTTCGAGTAGTACGAATTTTCCGTTGTGACAGGTAAGTCACACTAAAATTAGTTAGGGCTGGTTTCCACTACAGTCAGAACATACTGAGATCACTCATTTAGGATTTGTATTTCAAAACTGTTTTCAGGTTCACTTAGGTAGGAATTCAATTCAGATTCCATTTCATACACAGATAGATTCGTTCCTACATAGAAGTGTTATGTTGGCATGTGCATTAGTTAGTGTTCCAAATTTTATTTAGTCACGTTTGAATACATAAATTCACAGGACATTTTTAGAGAAACATTTTGTTCATTTACTCTTCCAAAATGCCATTAGTAATTAATGTGAGATTTGTATTCTGTTAGTTTCTGTGTTGGAACTGCAAGTCACTATTGTGGCGTCACGCTTTGTAGCACTGCTGCCTCCTGCACAATAGGTAGTTCCACGGGTTAGTTTATTTAATTTACAATTTTGGTTTTCTAATTACTTTGGCGAAGTTAATTAAAATAGAGTTAAACAATTTAAGTTTGTATGACTCGCTTATCAGATAGTTTTTTTAGCAGTTCAATGCACTCCAGATTCAGTTCACAATATTAAACACAGAAAGGTTTCAACTTTGAACTAACAGTTTATGTCAGAACAGAAGGAGGCTTTGAGGAGATTTTGTTTCTGAACTGTGACAAGGGCTGACGAGAGCAGTGATATTTATGGGATTAATAACTATTTACGCTTTTGGAAGTGTAGAATTTTTTGAATATATTATATGGTTACTGCAAACAGTGTACTTTCAATTTTTCGTCGTTACTCCTCACTCAAAGAAAGAAGGGCCGTTTGGAAGTGGATACATATGATCCCGTCGGATCACAGCAGTTCAGCAGCAGTCAGGCGTGATCTGTGCTTCAACGGGTGACCGTCCGGGTACGGTGCTTACTGTTGGCAATTTACCCTTCTCCTTCATGGCAGAGAGGACAGGAGACGTGTTCGCGTAAATTTCCTGATTAACAGTCCGTGGATTACATTCCAGACCTCCCCAAAACGTCTCCTGAAATGAGGGCATCCAACGCAATTGACGGTGATGTGTCCGTTGGATGGGGACGTAAAGCTTAGCGGATCCCTCGGTTTCTTTCGAGAAGTGTAGGCTTTGTGGCAGCACCGGGTGAAACCCTTTCCCTTATTTCATCATTTCCAACATGAGCACGACACTACACACACACACACACACACACACACACACACACACACACACACACGCATACATACATACACACCTACATAATTACAGTCGTCTACACTTCCACATCTAGCTTTCAGACTTCTCAAAGGAGAGGTGCCGGAGGCTGCGAAGGACAGGGAAAATCCTTCCGATTAGGCGTCTGAACCTACCCTTAGCAGTCTCCCAGTTATTCTTGGCATACTACAGTAAAGAGCCAAAAAAAGTTATACATTTGCCTAATATCGTGTATGGCCCCCGCGAGCACGCAGAATTGCCGCATCACGACGTGGCATGGACTCGACTAATGTCTGATGTAGTGCTGGAGGGAACAGACACCACGAACGGTGCAGGGCTGTCCACAAATCTGTAAGGGTACGAGGGAGTGGCGGTTTCTTCTGAACAACACGTTGCAAGGCATCCCAGTTATACTCAGTAATGTTCATGTCTGAGTAGTTTGGTGACAAGCGGAAGTGCTTAAGCTCATAAATGTCATCCTGGAGCCATTCTGTAGCAATTCTGGACGTGTAGGTGGTCGCATTGTTCTGCTGGAACTGCCCAAGTTCATCTGAATGCACAAAGGACATGAATGGATACAGGTGATCAGACAGGATGCTTATGTACGTGTCACCAGTCAAGAGTCGTATCTAGAGGTGTCAGGTTTCCCATAGCACTCCAAATGTACACGCGCCACACCATTACAGAGCCTCCACCAGCTTGAACAGTCCCCTTCTGACATGCAGAGTCCATGGATTGATGAGGTTGTCACCATACTTGTACACGTCCATCGGCTCGATGCAATCTGAAAGGAAAGTCGTTCGACAAGGCAACATGTTTCCAGTCATCAACAGTCCAGTGTCCGTGTTGACGGGCCCAGACGGGGCGTAAAGCTTTGTGTCGTGCAGTCATCAAGGGTACTCGAGAGGACCTTCGGCTCCGAAAGCCCATATAGTTGATGTTTCGTCGAATGGTTAGCACGCTGCCACTTGTTGATGGCCAAGCATTGAAATCTGCAGCAATTTGCGGAAGGGCTGCACTTCTGTCACGTTGAACGGTTCTCTTCAGTCGTCGTTGGTCCCGCTCTCTCAGGATCTTTTTCCGGCCGCAGCGATGTCGAAGATCTGATGTTTTACCGCATTCCTGATGTTCACGGTACACTCATGAAATCGTCGTACGGGAAAATCCCATTTCATCCTGCTACCTCGGAGATGCTGTGCCCCATCACTGGTGCGCCGACTATAACACTGCGTTCAAACTCACATAGCAGCAGTAAACGATCTATCAACTGCGCCAGACACTTGTTGTCTTATAGAGGTGTTGTCGACCTTAGCGCCGTATTCTGCCTGCTTACATACCTCTGTATTTGAATACGCATCCCTATACCAATTTCTTTGGCGCTTCAGAGTATTTTACTTACTGTACGAATTTTTCATCCACGGTGAGCTTAAATCTGGACAAGTGGACTGCAGATTGTTATTTGTACGTTTAGGACTATTTTCTGGTTGATCCTTTAGGTAATTTACACGCCCTTGCGGCTTGGTTGAACAGCCAATTTTAGAACCAATGTAAATTATTAGAGGAAAATTGAAATCCACCATCACACAGTGTGACACATGTGATCGGTCTCCGCTGGTTAGGGTCTTTTTATAACCCCTGTTTTTGCGTCGGGTTATATGTATTCCAGGGCTACAGCATTTCGAACATCCCGCTTTTGCACACCAGTAGATCGAGAATCCTTATTCAGGCGTGGTCATGAGTGCTTCATTATACGTCTATATGACATCTCCTTTCTGGCGTTCCATCGTCTCCAAATCGACCCTTCCTAGTGCGTTGATTTCATTTTTCAACTTTCAAAAAGTTTAGCTCACTCCCCCCCCCCCTCCAATTTCTTTTGAATCAATAAAAAAAGTCTCGTTTCAATCGACTGAAGCAGTTAAGGCACCTTACCATAATTTCCTGTTGATGAGTCAACTGCTATATTACCCGCATATTAACAGTAAGGCTGCTACAAAAATTTTTCAAATCGCCTGTGGTACTTAGCCCCAGAATCTGTGGCCTTAGCTTTGTTGGCTATGTTCCAACAAATGCCAAGGCAAATATAGATACAGTATCTTGAGGAAAAAATATGAGGAAAAAGAAAAAAAATAAATCTAGTGGAAAGGTACATTATACAGAAAATTATGTCTTCTTTTACGAATATTAACTTTCATCTTTGTAATACATTTTGCAAAACTTTCTTCGATAGGTTTTCCATCAATATCGATTTTCTCCACAAAGATCCTTTAACGTGAAATGACGACTCCCGTTAGAAAAGTGCTATTCAGAGGATTGAGGAGATGAATTATATTGCAGAAAGAGGTGCCGGACTCATTTAGGACTACAGAAATATTCTCACAAAAGACGAAACTGAGAAACAATTACTTGACAGCTTGTTGCTGGAGACCGTACGAAATACACAGTTTCCACTAATTCTTCTCCTACAAGGGAAACTACCCATCACACACCCTCTCAGATTTAGTGGTAAGATTACCGTGTGGATAACCCATCAAAAACTGGCGACAGTTCAAGCATGAAAACAGGAAGGAAATGTACTGAACTGTGAAAAAAGAAGCGACATCGAAACAGTGAATGGCTGAAGCTCAAGATGTGCAGCGTCGCTTTGAATCGGTGTCGTGGTTATGGGGTCACGGTGTTGGACTACGAAAGGGAAGATTCGCGTTCAGATTCCCTCATACCGAATATTTTTTCCCGCAAAACTACGAACTGTCTGTCCGGTCAGTGACATGTCTGTTCGTTGAGTTCAAATTTGTGACTGTGTCGTAGTGTAACGTCCGTGAAGCGAGGTGCAGATTAGGAACATCCAGATATACGTACCTCGTATTTGCTCTACGCATGTAGCACATGTTATGATTTTGCTGTCCATTTTGGAAATTTTGCCTTTTGAATACCCTTGTTGTAACATTAAAATCGTTTATTTGTTGTTTTCAGACACAACTCATCACATCTACTTGCGACGGCTATGTATTCTTATCACGTGACTCATATTGTATAACCAACGTACAGTATGACAACTGCCGAGAGTAGAGAAGAACAGACACGTCAATGACCGGACGAACAGTTAATAATTAGGCCACGAGGAAGCTTTAAACACGGATTCCCCCCTTCAGAGTCCCACACCGTGACCAGACAAGCACGACGATGTGGCTGTTCAGAGTCACTCGATGTTGTACATTTTGTGCTTGGACCGTTCACTGTTTCAATTTCGTTCTTTTTCCACAGGTCAGTACACCATCTTCCTGTTTTCATGACTGACCTGTGTTCAGTTTCTGACAGGCTGTCCATTGGACTCTCTACCATTAAACCTGAAGGAGCTGCGATGGGAAGTTTCCCCTGTTAGGAACAAATACAGTTTATTGTTCATTCAATCAAACTGTATTTTGACCCTACAGCGAGAAATATTGTAAAATTATTATTGTAAATAAAAAATTTCAAATTGAAAGTGTGTGCATTGTAAAAAGTGAAGGCGATATTTCTTAAATTTTTGGTGTTTTTGGAATTCCTCGAATGATCTTTTCAGTAATACGAGCAAAATGATTTTAAGCACTATATCGGTTTGCTTGAATATGGCACACACACTACTCTCACGAAGGACAAATATTTAGTGGAGATTTGCGTTTTAACGGAAACAGGTCTGACAAATGCTATGTTCCAAATTCAAGGCGTTTGAGATGAAATTTTTCACAGACTGTCTTTTTTTGTCAACTGGAAGAAAAGCGGCTAGAAGGAGAAGCATACGGCTAACTTTCAAGAAATTACATATAGCTAGGGACACCATTACCTTTTACTTCAGCACCACGTACAGTGTGCTGTTTCCAACGCGTGACTAGTATTTTGTCCAGTTAGTGTATGTAGAAAACATGCACTTACTGTCAAATAAGTCAGTACATCTTCTTCCCTTCCCTCCGGTCAGAAGCTCGTGGTCTGCCAATTCTCGGCCGGATCGGGGATATCTTCTGGCGAGGGACTGGGTCTGTGTATTGACTTCATCGTAATTTCATGGTCAACGACGCGGAAGTCGCCGAATTGGAATGATATAAAAAGACTCGCTCTGGATGGCCGAACTCCCCAGATTGCGACTCACATTTAAATATTCCATATGCACATTTCTTTTTTCTTCTCTTCTGTTCATATATTTTGAATTCCCCGCTCGTTTCTGTCCGAAAGTATGGGCAAATCTTAGGAACTGCTGTAGGAATTTCGATTCCATTTTCTCTGATAGGTAGACGTACTCACGAGGAAGGTTCGTGTGCCTAATTTATAAAAATTTCGTGGAAATTGAATGACTGTGAGTAATTAATAATGGTTGCAGCTGTGAAGACGATGGCATTGCCATATAGCTTGAGCAGAATTCGTGCCGGGCCTGGTCGTGCAGCACGTGTCTAAAAACCGAACGGTCGCATGATTAAGTCCCGGTCAGACTACAGTTTTTTTCTCTTTTATTTAACCCACCAATCACCTCGTAATGATGGGGAGATTCTTTCGGATTGCATCTTAAATAGGTCACCTTTTCTCTACTGGATAATTGGATAGGGATACGCATGTCTCTGAATAGACGTCCAATTGAAAAACTGGCACCAGGACCTTGAGCCACACGACATTGCCATTACCATAATCTATACACATATACACACGCTATCTCCTTCTATACACGTTATAAGTTAGTCTGTGGTTCAAATGGCACTGAGCACTATGGGACTTAACATCTGAGGTCATCAGTCCCCTAGAACTTAGAACTACTTAAACCTCACTAACCTAAGGACATCACACACATCCATGCCGGAGGCAGGATTCGAACCTGCGACCGTAGTGGTCGCGCGGTTCCAGACTGAAGCTCCTAGAACCGCTCGGCCACACCACCCGGCTTAAAGTCTGTGTCCCCTTCTCCTGCCTATATAGCGTGTTCGGATGTTCCCATTACAAACTTCTAGAAATTGTAGAGGGGACTGAGTACATAATATTTTGAACAGATATCCATGTCCAGAAATGTACCTTTTCCGTTCTACGACGGTTTCAGTTCAGACGTTTAACTGATCCATTTCCGCTTGAGGAAATGAATTAGGTGTGGAGCAGTACAACTATTAGGTAACAGTTCGAAAGGAAACAACGAGACATCCATTTATCACTTCAGCGCATTTGTTTCTATAACACACAAACATTACGTGTTTACATTATTCTGAAACACAGAAGAACCCAGAATACTTTACATACAGAACAGCACTCATGCAACGCAACAGCGGCTGGACGTGGCGACAACCAATGTAGTTATGGACATTGTACCTAAGAAGCACGCTCTGTTACACACTCTCCATCCCACCTGTTCTCTCTGCAGTTTCTAGTGCATCGGCCAGAACTCGTGCCAGCTGATTTTCCTGTGCCTCTATAGGAGTCTCGTAAGTTAAACTTCGCATGCGAATCAAGAGGACGTACAGTGTTGGTACCCACAAGGCCCAGTACTGGAACATTACCAAGAGAGTGGCCCAACAGTGAACAGTGGGGTGCTTACTGGCTGACTAAATCCTGAAATTGAAAGCAAACGCCAAGGACAACTGTCGGAAGGTGGTGTGCTGTTGCACGACAATGCCCACCATCTACAGCAACACACACTGTAGAAACTCAAGTCTGAAGAAATGGCTCATCCTCCGTGTAGTCCTGGTTTTGCCTCTTCCGACTACCGCCTGTCTGTCCAGCTCAAAGGGGCATCAAGAAGCCATCGGTTCACCTCGGACCAAGAAGTGAAAACGCGGTGCATGCGTGGCTCGCTGCTCAGCCAACAACCTTCTCTGACGTCTTCAGGAAGCTTGTGCAGTAATGGATCTAGTGCGCTGAAAATCGAGGGGTCTGTGTTTAAATATTAAATAATGTACGTGTTATTTGTATTGCAACAAAATGTATAGCTACATTGCGTATAATTTTTGACTTACCCTCGTACATAAAAAAACTAAACTGACGTGTCAGTTTTCAGAGGCAGCCGTGCGGGAGAAACGCCTGCCGCCTGGCAGACATCTTTATTTTTAGTTTCTTTATTCAAACCAATAACATCATACATAATAACCCACCACCTTATACATTAGTGGGTCTTAAGATCTACAATACAATTCAGTGATATTTAGCAGCACTTTCTAATTCTAAATTTTAACCTTCTTACATGCTACAGGAAATAAGATAGTTGTTCAGTGGGTAAGAACTAATCTCTACTCTAATCTAACTATTCTAAGAGCTACTTCCTGCAGCGTTACATGCGTGCCAGTTGTTGTATAAACCTTCTTTTTTGGCCGTGCCCACCGAGTCAATCCCAATGGGCGTGCCCCTGGCACCGGGCTGGCCTTTAGAAAATCGCTGCAGGTTCTGTTTGGAGATGTCCTGATCTACTTCCTACTGAAAATTATCTATCTACTAAGTCATTATCGGTGTGCAATTGTCAAATCTGAGGTATCTGCGCACCTTCCTCCTGTTCCAGGACGTGGCGGATTCCTACCGTTACGGCGATTGGCCAACCCACGTCCTAGCGGAATGGGATAGGTCGCATTAACTCTGTCGTGATCAATAGTTCCTATATTTTCCCTTCGATATTTCGGCAGGACTTTTGCCGATACCTCGCTGGCAAGGCGGTTTATGATCTCAAATGTGATCGGGTTCCTGATTAAGTGATACGTTCATTGTGTGTCTTAGGTCAGTGGCTACGTCATCGAAGATAGGGCAATCGTAGATCACGTGGTCCGGAGTGCCCAATTCAGCTCCGCAGTCACACGAGGGGGTAGCCCTTTTCCCGAACCGGCAGAGATACGCCGAGTACGGTCCATGACCTGTGGGGAAGTGCAGCAGTCCCTTACTTGGTTGGAAATGCGAGGATTGGAGCCGCTCTTTGATGTTCGGCAACAGTTGGTGAGTCCTTCTGTCTGTTTCCTCTCTGTCCCAGAGTTATTGGCACAGCTTTTCTCCTCTTCTTTTGATTGCCAACTTATCCCCCCACCCGCGCCCCAAAATGCTGTTTTTTCTATTTCTCCTCTTTTTACCCAATATCAAGCCTCTTGTTCCCGAATTTTAATATCCAGGGGCACACCCCCACAAGTATGAGTAGTGCCCCTCCCGGAGATGTTCTGTATGCTCCAATGGAGCGTAGAAGCATGTTCCTCTGCACCCTCCTCAGGGCCATAGCAGGCACGACCCTCGTGAGCCTGTGCGCCCAGAATCCGGATCCGTAACCCACGATGGAAGCAAGAATGGTGATATAATATTTATGAGTTCTGGTGGAAGGTGAAATCTTCTGTGTCCTGTCATGATGAGGTTGTTAAGAGCTCCTAATGATCTTTGAGTTGCGTTTCGATGTGCTTCGGAAAGCTCCATCTTTCATCACTTATCACTTCCAGATACCGGACCTCGCGACGCCGAATTACTGGTGAGCCCTCGATCCTCACTGTTGGATTTCTGGCCAATTGGCCTTTTAGTAGTAGGTACATCGACTTGTTAGGCGCTATTGTCATTTTCGTTTTGTGGCACCATTGTGTGAGAATAGTTAATGCCCTTTCAATCTTAGGTTCTAGATCTTCGCGACTCCGGCCGCCAACCAGCAGGAGGAGGTCGTCCGCATAGGTTATCGCCTCTGCCACATCTGCACTGCTCTCCAAGACCTCCAGGAGAGGCTCCATGTCTATATCCCAAAAGAGCGGCCCCAGGACAGAGCCCTGTGGACACCTCTTCGTAGTCTTCTCTCCAATTCGTCCGCTAGAGACGATAGCCAGACCTCCCTTTCCATACAATAGCTCCTGAGACAGCCGTATAGCGGCCCTGGACACTTCTTCTCCCGCAAGCAGGAGAAGAGCGAAGGCCACCACAGATTGTCGAAGGTGCCACTGATATCAACCATGATGCCAAATATGTACTTGTGCGGAGACGGCCCACAGACCTCGGCCGCCAGGGCAATTCCGTCATACGCAGATCGACCCTGCCGAAAACCGAATCGCCTGTCGCTCATCCCGCACAGCACTCGGTGTGCCGTCAGTCTGTCAGCTAGCGACCTCTCCAACAATTTGACCAACAGGTCCAACAGACAAATTGGTCTGTGTGACTTTACTTCTTTTGGGTCTTTACCCTGACCTTTTTTGATAATAACTACATTGGCCTGTTTCCAGATAGAGGGAAGACATCTTGCGCAGCCGGCGACGCCAGCGCCACTCGCAGCCCGTGGCGGCTGTCGAAGAGTCTGTGGACGCCCGGCGGTGAGACGCACGCGCCGCGACGCCCGCCGCCCGTCTCCAGACGGCGTCCATCAGTATGCCGGCTGGCCAGGTCATGCAGCCACCGCCAATCCGCGAACATCCATTATTAATACGGCGCCACCGACGCCAAACTCCGCCGAGATTCTGGAAGCACAACGGCAGCACTCCGGATTGCAAAACTGTCGGAGAGCGTCTGCGGAATTACAAATCTGATTCATATTTTCCTATCACACTGCCAGTAGAAAACGTGACACAGGCTCCTCTTCTCTCGGTATCATTTCACATTACCCTCTGATTTTACCGAATAGAAAGTAAAATAGCACAGGAGACAAACACTGACGTGCTTTGTTTTACTTTGAGCCTACCATTTCTTAACGCAACTCACCCAGCACTGTCTGACTTCTACATCTACATTTATACTCCGCAAGCCACCCAACGGTGTGTGGCGGAGGGCACTTTACGTGCCACTGTCATTACCTCCCTTTTCTGTTCCAGTCGCGTATGGTTCGCGGGAAGAACGACTGTCTGAAAGCCTCCGTGCGCGCTCGAATCTCTCTAATTTTACATTCGTGATCTCCTCGGGAGGTATAAGTAGGGGGAAGCAACATATTCGATACCTCATCCAGAAACGCACCCTCTCGAAACCTGGACAGCAAGCTACACCGCGATGCAGAGCGCCTGTCTTGCAGAGTCTCCCACTTGAGTTTGCTAAACATCTCCGTAACGCTATCACGGTTACCAAGTAACCCTGTGACGAAACGCGCCGCTCTTCTTTGGATCTTCTCTATCTCCTCCGACAACCCGATCTGGTACGGATCCCACACTGATGACCAATACTCAAATATAGGTCGAACGAGTGTTTTGTAAGCCACCTTCTTCGTTGATGGACTACATTTTCTAAGGACTCTCCCAATGAATCTCAACCTGGTACCCGCCTTACCAACAATTAATTTTATATGATCATTCCACTTCAAATAGTTCCGCACGCATACTCCCAGATATTTTACAGAAGTAACTGCTACCAGTGTTTGTTCCACTATCATATAATCATACAATAAAGGATCCTTCTTTCTATGTATTCGCAATACATTACAATTGTCTATGTTAAGGGTCAGTTGCCACTCCCTGCACTAAGTGCCTATCCGCTGCAGATCTTCCTGCATTTCGCTACAATTTTCTAATGCTGTAACTTCTCTGTATACTACAGCGTCATCCGCGAAAAGCCGCATGGAACTTCCGACACTATCTACAAGGTCATTTATATATTTTGTGAAAAGCAATTGTCCCATAACACTCCCCTGTGGCACGCCAGAGGTTACTTTAACGTCTGTAGACGTCTCTCCATTGATAACAGCATGCTGTGTTCTGTTTGCTAAAAACTCTTCAATCCAGCCACACAGCTGGTCTGATATTCCGTAGGCTCTTACTTTATTTATCAGGCGACAGTGCGGAACTGTATCAAACGCCTTCCGGAAGCCAAGGAAAATAGCATCTACGTGGGAGCCTGTATCTGATATTTTCTAGGTCTCATAAACAAATAAAGCTAGTTGGGTCTCACACGATCGCTGTTTCCGGAATCCATGTTGATTCCTACAGAGTAGATTTTGGGTTTCCAAAAACGACATGATACACGAGCAAAAAACATGTTCTAAAATTCTACAACTGATCAACGTCAGAGATATAGGTCTATAGTTTTGCGCATCTGCTCGGCGACCCTTCTTGAAGACTGGGACTACCTGTGCTCTTTTCCAATCATTCCGGTTATACCAAATTAACACTGTTTACATTTGTATTTATGTTCATCTTATAACTTCTTTGTACACTACTGGCGATTAAAATAACTACACCACGAAGATGACGTGCTACATACGTGAAATTTAACCGACAGGAAGAAGATACTGTGATATGCAAATGATTAGCTTTTCAGAGCATTCACACAAACTTGGCGCCGGTGGCGACACCTACAACGTGCTGACATGTGGAAAGTTTCCAACCGATTTCTCATACACAAACAGCAGTTGACCGGCGTTGCCTGGTGAAACGTAGTTGTAATGCCTCGTGTAAAGAGGATAAATGCGTACCACCACGTTTCCGACCTTGATAAAGGTCGAATTGTAGCCCATCGCGATTGCGGTTTATCGTATCGCGACATTGCTGCTCACGTTGGCCGAGATCCAATGACTGTTAGCAGAATATGGAATCGGAGGGTTCAGGAGGGTAATACGGAACACAGTGCTGGATCCCAACGACCTCGCATCACTAGCAGTCGAGATGACAGGCATGTTATTCGCATGGCTGTAACAGATCTTGCAGCAACGTCTCGATCCCTGCGTCATCAGGGGACGTTTGCAAGACAACAACCTTCTGCACGAACACTTCGACGACGTTTGCAGCAGTATGGACTATCAGCCCGGAGACCATGGCTCCGGTTACCCTTGACGCTGCCTCACAGACAAGAGCGCCTGCGATGGTGTACTCAACGAATGGCAAAACGTCATTTTTTCGGATGAATCCAGGTTCTGTTTACAGCATCATGATGGTCTCATTCGTGTTTGGTGACATCGCGGTGAACGCACATTGGAAGCATGTACTCGTCATCGCCATACTGGCGTGACGGTATGGGATGCCATTGGTTACACGTCTCGGTCATCTGTTGTTCCCACTGATGGCACTATGAACAGTGGACGTTACATTTCAGATGTGTTACGACCCGTGGCTCTACCCTTCATTCGACCCCTGCGAAACCCTACATTTCAGCAGGTTAATGCACGACCTCATGTTGCAGGTCCTCTACGGGTCTTTCTGGATACCGAAAATGTTCGTGTGCTGTCCTGTCCAACACATTCTCCAAATCTCTCACCAATTGAAAACGTCTGGTCAATGGTGGCCGAGCAACTGGCTCGTCACAATACGCCAGTCACTGCTCTTGATGAACTGTGGTATCGTGTTGAAGCTGCATGGTAGCTGTACCTGTACACGCCATCCAAGCTCTGTTTGACTCATTGCCCAGGCGTATCGAGGCCGTTATTATTGCCAGAGGTGGTTGTTCTGGCAAGGGAACCTCCCCATCGCACCCCCCTCAGATTTAGTTATAAGTTGGCACAGTGGATAGGCCTTGAAAAACTGAACACAGAACAATCGAGAAAACAGGAAGAAGTTGTGTGGAACTATGAAAAAAATAAGTAAAATATGCAAACTGAGTAGTCCGTGCCAAAGATATGCAACATCAAGGAGAGTGTGAGCTCAGGAGCGCCGTGGTCTCGTGGTTAGCGTGAGCAGCTGTGGAATGAGAAGTCCTTGGTTCAAGTCTTCCTGCGAGTGAAAGTTTACATTCTTTATTTTCGCAAAGTTATGATCTGTCCGTTCGTTCATTGACGTCTCTGTTCACTGTAATAAATTTAGTGTCTATGTTTTGCGACCGCACCGCAAAACCGTGCGATTAGTAGACGAAAGGACGTGCCTCTCCAATGGAAACCGACAACATTTGATCGCAAGGTCATAGGTCAACCGATTCCTCCACAGGAAAACACGTCTGATATATTCTATACGACACATGACAGGAATATGTTGTCGACCCACCTAACTTGTAAACTTGGCTAATGGGTAAAAAGATTCTTCTACCTTGCCCGATTTAGGTTTTCTTGTGGATGTGATAATCACTCCCAAAAAAGTCATGAAATCACAAGAGTTTGTCTCATAAACTGCAACAAATGAATGCAACAGTTTCACAGTCGCACAGTTTTTCCTGTGCTCTGTCAAAACATATGTTTTTAACGTTTTCAAATTTTTCCGTGTGTACACCGTCAAATCCTGCATATGTCCAAGCAAATCTGAACATGTCCTGGAACTTTGGAGAGCGAAGTTGATTGTGTGTGTGTGTGCCTGAACTTTGATAATTGTCTGAAAATAAAAAATTAAAATTTTCACTCAAGGGAAGACTTGAACCTAGAACCTTTCGTTCCACAGATGCTCACGCTAACCACAAGGCCACAGCGCTACTGAGCTGGTACTCTCCTTAATGTGACCTATCTTGAGCATGGACTACTCAGTTTGTATATTTTACTTATTTTTTCATAGTTCCACACAACTTCTTCCTGTTTTCTCGATTGATCTGTGTTCAGTTTCTCAAGGCCTATCCACTGTGCCAACTTATAACTATATCTGAGGGGGGGTGCGATGGGGAGGTTCCCTTGTGGGTACTGATTTCTCAGTATCTACGCACCCAAATCGCATGAAAATGTAATCACATGTCAGTTATAGTATAATACATTTGTCCAATGAAAACCCGTTCATCATCTGCATTTCTTATTGGTGTAGCAATTTTAATGGCCAGTAGTGTATGCTCATTTTATAACCTCTTTGTAGTTTGCTGCCCATTCCAATCCAGTTCATCCTCTGATTTCTATGCTATCTGACAAAATTAGCTCAACGGCAAAGCTTACTCCATCTCTCCTCACCCCAAAGATAACCTGGTTTCCTTTACTGCTCGCTCAATGTTCAGATTCAATAACATAGGGGACCACTTTCTCAATTTTGTTCGTAAATAAATACCCTCCACGCGTGTCCATTATGTTGATGTTTATTTCTTTCACGTAATCTAATGTATGTAAACTATGCTGACTGTCATCTTCATAATTTTATTAAAGAATTGCTTGAAGAGTCCGTCATTATCCATTCTAGTCAAATGTCTAAAGAACGACATTTTTCTTTTGCGCTTAGTGTGTATAATATTCTGCGCATGTTCAAAGATTTCTTTGATAGGTCGTGACCTGTTATTTTCCGTTTCTATTGTCCTTGGACTAAGTATGCTTCTAACTAGTGTTCTTTGATTTTCATCATTTCTTTAATATAAACCTTCTGTGCAAGATATAGTGTTTAGGCTCCATACGAAACCTCAGGTGTCGCTACTGTGTTATAAGGTTTAATTTAGTGTGCCACGATAAAGCCGTCTTCTTGTGTTCGTTCGTAACACTCTGGAGAGCTATACAACTTCATAATATGAGCAGCCACAGCAGTGATTCATGACCAATTCCGCCGCGTTACAGCAGCGTCTTCAGATATTTAGTAGTGTCATGTAGATTAGCAACGGAGACGCCCCCAACGTTCGTAGTCACAGAATCCCAAGCCCATGAAGAGGGGAAGTACTCAGCAAACAATAACATCCACAGCACTGGGGCGAATAATGCAGGGGGTGAGCCACGATATCAAACTAGTCAGATCCGAGAGTGAACATCAAATAATAAGAGGCTCTATTTTTAAGGGCAAACTCTGTAGTGGGTTGTCGCGGGGGTGGAACATTGGAGGCGGTCACCTGGATTCTAAAATTATTGTTTGTTGACCACTTCCTCTCTTCATGGGGTTGAATTCTGTAACTACGAACGCAGAGAGCATCTCCGTGTGTTAATCTATATCTTTAGACTGCGCTTCTCATTGTATTTCATTTTTAGTTACCTAAATATTCGAAAGAGCTGACTTTCAATTTATGAGTAATTTCTGTGCCCAATTTTTAATGTCTGTGATAAATTCTGTCTTTGGGAAAGAAATTTGTAAACCGATTCTTCCTGCCTTCCGCACAAATAGATTTTTTTTACCTGTATTTTGGATTTTTCTGGTGATTCTGTCATCAAGGCAATGCCATCTGCGAATGCAAATAATTCAGACTATCAGAGAATTGAATTCCAGTTAACATGGTGAAAAGCTTTTTCTGAGTCTACAAGTTGTACAAATTTAGATCCATCTTTCTTGAATCTCTTTCGTAAGACAGGTCGTAGGATGGGCGTTGCCTCCCGTGATGTTACATTTCGCCGGAACTCAAACTATCCTTTTCCCAGGTCATATTTTACCGGTCGTTCCATTCTTTCGAAGTGAATTATAGAAGGGCTACTGACATAAACAGCATATTCAGAAATCGGAAGAATTATTTGCCACAAGTTATTGTGCTAGCAACGCCACGTTCAACATGTAAACAAGACACCATCCGATTCTGAAATTATTTATTTCCATAAATGATTTTGCCATAGCTGTAAAAGATCGAAGCATCAGGGACTGACTGGCAAACAATTCGATGTTTCAAAAATTAGGTCTTTTTGTAGTTCACATCTTCCTGAAAAGGTTGGTAAATAACAATTATTTGTCTCGAGGAATTTAAGACAGGTCATTCGGTCATGAGGGGCAGAAGCCCAGCTGTGTCTTCATCAGGCGACCTACCCTGAAATTCAGTCGGATGGGTTGTTTCGGCTACACGCTACGAAGCCTGAAACAAAGCACCGTTGAAATCGATACCGTTGCCCGTTACTACCATGGAGATTTAATAAGGGAAGATGATGCTACAGACTTACGCTTTACGATGTTTGACGCCAGCGCCGCCATGTTGGATATCCCTAAACACTGGCGGATTACTTTTTACGATTACTTCTGGTTTTTAATTTCTGTCGTGTGCACGCGAAACTTAGTTTAAATAGAAATGTTACAGTGGTCTCATGAATAACGCTGCGTCAGGAGGGCATTTTCAGATTCTTTTTTGTCTTAACCACACATATGTTCCAGTAATACAAAGTATGTCACCCTCGTTAATGTAACGTTTTTGTCATACGTTCTGAATGACGAAGAAGGAATGTGCGTGATATGTAACGTCTGCTTTGGAAATCCAGCATTTTCCTTAATTCAGACTGATGAGGCTAATGTTCGGTCTGTGTCCTCCTGCCGGCCGCAGTGGCCATGCGGTTCTAGGCGCTTCAGTCTGGAACCGCGCGACCGCTACGTCGCAGGTTCGAATCCTGCCTCGGGCATGGATGTGTGTGATAGGATAGTTAGGTTTAATTAGTTATAAGTTCTAGGGGACTGATGACCTCCGATGTTAAGTCCCATAGTGCTCAGAGCCATTTTTGTGTCCTCCTCCCGAAACTGCTGATAACATATTTTGCTATGTGTGGCCGGTTTCCAATCTTTCCTTGTCACAGCAGGGTTCTTCCAGAGAGCTTTCTGAGCTAGAGTGATGGGAAATCTAAACTCAAATAACAGAAACAAAACCACTACACTAAAATTATATAGTGCAACCAAAATTCGTGCATACAAAAGGAACTATCGTTTGAATGAGTCCGCTTACGAAAGAAATGTGATTCTATGACACTTAACACTATAACACTACAATCATTATGGTTAGTACGCCCGTAAATGACGCAAGCTAACACTTTGTACTAAAACACTACCACCTAAAGCTAGTGTTTTGCACGGTAACATGGCGGACCTTGGCTTCAAGTCTGTGACGTCATGACAACTCTCCTTATTATACCTCCTTGGTTACTGCCGACTACCAGTGTTGTTTCGTAAGTACATTCCTTCACTATTTCGAAAGTTTTGCAGTGTAGATTTTAAATTTATAATTAATTTCGTTCTGTTATACTATTTTGCGGAGTATTGTGGAATACAATTGCCCAAGATATTTGGAATTATTTTCTTCAACGCAAACAACGTCACCAGGACAGATACACGACAGAACGTGTTCAACAACTGTTATGGAGGTAATAATCCTGTCCACAATCTGTGTCCAATGAGAACTGTTTCTGGTCACCTGCTGGTCGAGAAAAGTATCATCACTGAATCTAGAATGAAATTTTCACTCTGCTGCGGAGTGTGCGCTGATATGAAACTTCCTAGCAGATTAAAACTGTGTGCCGGACCGAGACTCGAACTCGGAACCTTTGCCTTTCGCGGGCAAGTCCTCTACCAACTGAGCTACCCAAGCACGACTCACGATCTCTCCTCACAGCTTCAGTTCCGCCAGTACCTCGTCTCCTACCTCCCAAACTTCGCAGAAGCTCTCCTGTATACCTTGCAGAACTAGCACTCCTGGAAGAAAGGGTATTGCAGAGACATGGCTCAACCACAGCCAAGGGGATGTTTCCAGAATGAAATTTTCACTCTGTAGTTTTAATCTGCTAGGAAGAAGTTTCATCACTGAATCTCTCCACCAATAGTTGTAAAGGAATTTTTGCGAATGAGGTCAACTACATTGCGTAATATATTTATTTATAGCGACGTTTCGGTTACCTCCGCCATCAAATCTGAACTTAGATTCTGTGAAATAACATTCTGGGTCACACATTTTAATGGAACTGATACTGAACGTCGTTTTATAAGTTTGGATTTGATGCAATATCGTTATCAGTTAGAGAAGTACATTCTGCGATCTAGACGATTTTATTAACAAAAATGCATTTCTGTAGGTTGTACGTTGCGCTTCTCTGTTTCAGTCATGCTGTACGAAACAGAACACATGGTTTACGGAAAAATAGGGATTCAGCCTGAAGTTAACTGCATGAAAGTTTTGCATACTGTAGTAGCGAAATCACATAAAGGATTGAAAGAAGAGCGAATATAGACATGTATAAAGAAAGAGAACGAATACTGAAAGTTCGAAAAGGATGCGAAGTGAGAGTTGGAAATGGTCTTTTCTAACAAATGACATTTTTGGGTGTTTAAGTAAACACAGCACCGGCAGGCTTATAAAATATTGTTGCTTGAGGCAAAATTCAACCTTTCGGTTAAGAATGTAGTGGAAATTGACATAAATAACTACAAACTTTGATTTTTTTCCAAGGTAATATTTGAAATGTGTTTGTTGAGTTAGTCATCACTTACGAGGAGCGTTCAATAAGTAATGCAATAGTTTTTCTGAAAGTTGTTTGTTTTTACTCAGGATTCTAGCACTACATAATATTCCTCGCTCTCTTGGTTACAAAATCCTATTTTCCAACGTAATCTCCGTTCAACGAGACGACGTTACGTTATCTTACTGTGAGGGCCAGTACGCCCGCATTCTACTGCTCTAAAGGTCGACATCGGGCCTAGCTTCTTTCTGCACCAATAAATTCCCCATCTCCAGGTATCCGCTTCCTGCGGAGTGCATCCTTCAATGTTCTAAACAGTAGGAGAAGGTGTGAGGTGCGGATTGTAGGGTGGAGACGAAGAACTGTCAGACGAAGTTTTGTGAACTCATATGGGGTGCGCAGCGGTCTCTAATAACCTCGATGTCGACGGCACGTCAAACCCCAATATTCTTTCCTTCCTTTTAGAGTGCGCAGACTTGTGCGAGGCCTTGCGTTGTTATGGAGAAAGAGAAGTTCGTTTGCATTTTTGTGGCGACGAACTCGCTGAAGTCGTTTCTTCAATTTCTTGAGGGTAGCACAGTTCACTTTAGAGTTGATAATTGGACAATGAGGAGGAACATAAAACAGAATAATCCGCTCAGACTCCCAGAAGATCGTAGCCTTGACTTTGCTTTGAACTTTTTCTTCGGAGAAGAAGAAATGTCGTTCCACTCCATGGACTGATGTTTTATATTAGACAAAAAACTGTCACGATCAGTCCAGGAACGAGCAAGTAATTCGGCAAAGGTGGTCCTTCGTCGCTCTTTAAGGTCTTCTGCTAGGCAGTGAGGAATCCAGCGGGCGCACAACTTAGAACACCCCTACTGGTGGAGGAATACGTCGGCAACAGACACGTCTACTTGTGCAGTGAGCGACGTACCGTGCTTTTATTCACTGCCAGGTCTCCGCAGACATTCTGCAAGGGCCTATGAATACCTGCGATGATCTGGTCTTCTGTCGAAAGAAACTGCTTCGAACGCATCTGTGTTTCAGGCGCCATTTTGAAGGCTACGTATAGCACCGTCAGCTATCGGAACTTCAAGAAACAATAGGGACCGAAGCGGAAATATTCCACTATGTCTCATAACAAACTCTCCACTTCTTAAACCGAAATTGGCCGAGGGAAAAAAATGTGTTGTATTACCTATTGAACGTCACTCGTACATAAATTCAAGGGTTTCAATCATTTGCAAATATGATTTGTACGCCACGAAAATTTTATGAGGGAATATCTCAAACATGTTAGTAAAAGTGTGCCGGCCGGGGTGGCCGAGCGGTTCTAGGCGCTACAGTCTGGAACCACAAGATCGCTACGGTCGCAGGTTCGAATCCTGCCTCGGGCATGGATGTGTGTGATGTCCTTAGGTTAGTTAGGTTTAAGTAGTTCTAAGTTCTAGGGGACTGATGACCTCAGAAATTAAGTCCCATAGTGCTCAGAGCCATTCGAACCATTTTGAAGTAAAAGTGTACCTACATCAACACCCGCACGTGAAGGCTAATGAAAAAAATGTGGAAAGCATTACATCCATAAAACGTACTGTTAGGCATTACAACTTCCACCACTATAACTCTGAGTTGTGAGCACTTCTATCAACTCGAAAACTGTTTACAAATATATTTGCGAAAGCGTTGTTAGTAGGAAGTAAAATTCCCTGTGGGCCTCTTCTGGAACAAACAGGCAACTTTCGTCGTCCTGCTCGCCTTGAGAAGGCTAAAGATAAATTCCAGAATCCCCTGCTGTTGTGTAAAATATTAGAGGTATAATACACTGAAACAAAATACTTGGTAAAGTGATATTGTACGTACCAATTTCGCTCAAAATCAGGACGACAAAAACTTTGTGTCACTGGAATCAAAGCTGTTAAAGCCCTTCTTAGGCATTATCTTATATACATATGTGAACAAAATGAATTGAAAACCAATACACATGCTATTCTCAAACCAACCACTAATGGCTTGTGTATATTTGCAGCTGAATTTACTCATCTAGTCTAAAAATCTATCCACCAAGAAAAGAACCTAACGATATTCCTGTGCATAGACATCTACACTCAGCAAACCGCTGTAAAATACGTTCGCGTTCAGAAAAAAACACACACACACACACACACACACACACACACACACACACACACACACACAACACCTTCAACGACTAGACGTAGGATTCAAAATGGCTCTGAGCACTATGGGACTTAACATCTATGGTCATCAGTCCCCTAGATCTTAGAACTACTTAAACCTAACTAACCTAAGGACAGCACACAACACCCAGCCATCACGAGGCAGAGAAAATCCCTGACCCCGCCGGGAATCGAACCCGGGAACCCGAGCGTGGGAAGCGAGAACGCTGACTAGACGTAGGACGTTCATATTCACAGGACACGTACATTAGCACGTTCTGCAAAAATGCTTAGCATTTGAAACACGTCGGCGCGCGGGTTTGAGGTCAACATCGATATCGCGGCCCAACACCAACCACCGGTGAAATGGTGGCTCCGGCTCTCGTTGTCGCTATAAACCGAAGGTAATGAATGAGTCTGACTTGAGCAGGCGTGCGGAATGCCTCGCAGATATATGCGAGAACCATACCGTCAAATGAGTGAGTTTGAAAGAGGGTGCATTATTGGCGTGAGAGTAGGTGATGCGTCCATCCGGGAAACTGCTCCTAGTGTAGGACCAAGCGTTTCGGCAGTGCAACGGATTCGTGCAGAATGCTTCATGGAGGACCGTAGAACACGATCAGATGGGTCAGGTGGCACCAATCAGACCACCAATCGAGATTTTTACAACTCATTCTAAAGGCGTTGCAAAACAGATCCGCGTTCTCTTCGGCTCTCGAAACAGTGGAAGAGTGTAACACACCGTACATACCACGACGGACAGTCCGTTGCCATTTATTATGGCACGGCGTATGTGCGCGTCGTCCATTTCTCCGCATACCCTTGAAGAATGTGCAGAAACGTCCTAGACCACAATGGTGCATGAAACGACGTCACTGGGGACAGGAATGACATCAGACAGTGTTTTCTGACGGATCCAGGGCCTGTTTGTTTGAAAATGATGGCCGCATTTTCGTTAGCCACAGAAACGGGGAGCGCCACAATCGTGATTGCATTTGCACAAACCATATAGCGCCAACTCGAGGCTTTATGGTATGGGGTGCTACAGGGTACAACAAAATCACATGTGGTGCATGTCCAGAGTACTGTGACCAGTGTGACCGACGTGAAGGACAACCTGCGACCCGTAGCCATACCCTTTCTGCCCAACAGCCCAGATGCCATTTTTCAGCAAGACAATGCACGACCAAATGCTGCTGCACCAAAACGTGCCTTCTTCGGGTCACAAGATGTCAGCCTTTGCCCTGGCCAGCCAGATCACCAGATTTGTCGCCAATCGAAAATGTGTGGGATATGGTGAAACGACGGGTGCAGCGCTGTGGCCCAGTGCCGATCACAGTTGAACTTTGGAACCAGGTGAATGCAGCGTGAATGGCTATACTACAGGACGCCATTCGCACTTTATATGCATCAATGCCATACCCATGGAACAAGTTATCAGGGCCCATGGCGGACCCTGTGCCTACTAGGCAACAGGACACATACTGACCGAGATGACTGAAATACTAATCATTTCTGTAGAACATACTAATGTGCATGTCCTGTAAATGTGAATGTCCTATCTCTAATCGTCAAGGTGTTCTGTTTTTTTCTGAACATAAGTGTACGTGCCAGTGCGACTTCCAACTGCACTTCGAATTAGTGCTCTTTCCTGGTACATTTCAGCATGGAGAGTTGAAAAAAGGACTGATTAACTGTCTCTGTGCTCACCATATTTCATATTGTTTCCCTAGTCCCTCTGGGAATATACGTAGGGGCATTTACTATATACTCAGGTATCACACTTCATACCGGCTTTCATGTACTGCTTGGCATCTAGTCCCACAGTACGTCGAGGATTACCGGAGTCTTAGCTGGAATCTGTTTTCTAGTAACTGCGAGATCAGAATTTGGCACCATATCTGTGACGCTCTTCTAAGAGTAAAAATCCTGTGACTATTCTTGTTTTCCTCCGTTAAACATTGCCTGTTAGACAAGTTTGATATGGTTCCATACACTTGAATAACACCTCCTTTTCGATCGAACGCATTTTCACGGTATCCTCACAACAAACCGAAGCTCATAACCTACTATACCGACGACGCAGCACGTGTCATCGTTCGATTTCAAAAATATACGAACTGTTACACACGGGTTATTGGAAGAGTTACGCGATTCTGGTCGTGGTTCATTGATTCTGTACTCATATACTGCAACACTTCTGCGTTTTCGAAATCCACCATATTACATATCTGTGCCTTAAAAGAAAGTGGAAATCCTTGCACCACCGTGAAATTTTGTGCAAATCGGAACAAAAATTAGTGTAGATTTTATCAGGTAGTACTTCTTTATAGATAACCGCATCTCCTGCAAAATTTATGAAGTTACTATTAATATTATCTTTCATATTATTAACATACAACATGAGCAGCAAGGGTTGAAACAACTTTCCCTGAAGTTATTGTCGATGAATTTCCATGCAAGATAACAACCAATAAATTCTCAATCCAGCCACAAATTTTGTTTGATACGCAATACGATTGTACTTTCCATTAATAAGCGTTGGCGTGGTACTGAATCAAATGCTTTTCGGAAGTCAAAAAAAATATTGTACCATCCTGACTGCCTTTGTTAATTATTTTCTGGATGCGATGTGATAAAACCGCGAATTGCGTTTCGTTTAATCAAAGTTCTGGTTTTCCTGAAGAAACATGTCTCGGAGTGGTTGGTTGCTCCAGGCCATATCAGTGGATCAGCTGTACAAACAGCAGACATTTCTGTTTCGACAATGCGATAAGTATCTCATCACAGAGAATTAAATTCAAGCAGAGGGGACTTAAGGAATGATTGAAAGAGTGAACCTAATATAAGCGTTCCGGGATGGAATAAAAAATAAAGGTCGCCAGGGTACTGCTTCCGGAAATCAGGAAACTGTGAGACTAAGAAAACTGACACTTTACAAGGGAATATGATAAAATGAAATAACTGAAATTAAAAGCTTACATGTGAAACCAAATAGTAATCGTAAAACTGGAGCTGTTACTTGTAATGGCGCTTAAATGATCTCCTTCGCCAGGTGCATCCCATTAAAAGAGTGTGACGAAGTCTGTGGGACCGCCGGCAAGAGGAATGCGACGGACGACGCGTTAATAGGCGCCATGATTTACGCTAAGAGCCGGTCTCAGGCGGATGATTAATGTCCACGCGGGCACTTGTCCAGTGTCCGCAGTTAAATGAATATTCCAGCGGCGGAGCGTCATCCCGGAAGACGGCGTGGTCACCCAAGTATTAATTAGGCCCCGTATTTACTCACACAGGCGACCACTCGGTGTGGTATGAGTAAATTGATTTACGACGAACGGGGCTCCAGTAGTGGACGAAACGAACGGTACGTTCGCTCAGTTGAACAGTGTTCATTACATTTTTAATGGCTGAGTCTAAAGCCGTTGTCCTACGTTAATGGTCTGTCAGCAGTTTCCCTTTTGTAGGCTTTAGAGAGAGGGATAGTTAAAACACAGGAAAACTACACTCCTGGAAATTGAAATAAGAACACCGTGAATTCATTGTCCCAGGAAGGGGAAACTTTATTGACACATTCCTGGGGTCAGATACATCACATGATCACACTGACAGAACCACAGGCACATAGACACAGGCGACAGAGCATGCACAATGTCGGCACTAGTACAGTGTATATCCACACTTCGCAGCAATGCAGGCTGCTATTCTCCCATGGAGACGATCGTAGAGATGCTGGATGTAGTCCTGTGGAACGGCTAGTCATGCCATTTCCACCTGGCGCCTCAGTTGGACCAGCGTTCGTGCTGGACGTGCAGACCGCGTGAGACGACGCTTCATCCAGTCCCAAACATGCTCAATGGGGGACAGATCCGGAGATCTTGCTGACCAGGGTAGTTGACTTACACCTTCTAGAGCACGTTGAGTGGCACGGGATACATGCGGACGTGCATTGTCCTGTTGGAACAGCAAGTTCCCTTGCCGGTCTAGGAATGGTAGAACGATAGGTTCGATGACGGTTTAGATGTACCGTGCACTATTCAGTGTCCCCTCGACGATCACCAGTGGTGTACGGCCAGTGTAGGAGATCGCTCCCCACACCATGATGCCGGGTGTTGGCCCTGTGTGCCTCGGTCGTATGCAGTCCTGATTGTGGCGCTCACCTGCACGGCGCCAAACACGCATACGACCATCATTGGCACCAAGGCAGAAGCAACTCTCATCGCTGAAGACGACACGTCTCCATTCGTCCCTCCATTCACGCCTGTCGCGACACCACTGGAGGCGGGCTGCACGATGTTGGGGCGTGAGTGGAAGACGGCCTAACGGTGTGCGGGACCGTAGCCCAGCTTCATGGAGTTCGTCCCTCCATTCACGCCTGTCGCGACACCACTGGAGGCGGGCTGCACGATGTTGGGGCGTGAGTGGAAGACGGCCCAACGGTGTGCGGGACCGTAGCCCAGCTTCATGGAGACGGTTGCGAATGGTCCTCGCCGATACCCCAGGAGCAACAGTGTCCCTAATTTGCTGGGAAGTGGCGGTGGGGTCCCCTACGGCACTGCGTAGGATCCTACGGTCTTGGCGTGCATCCGTGCGTCGCTGCGGTCCGGTCAAAGGTCGACGGGCACGTGCACCTTCCGCCGACCACTGGCGACAACATCGATGTACTGTGGAGACCTCACGCCCCACGTGTTGAGCAATTCGGCGATACGTCCACCCGGCCTCCCGCATGCCCACTATACGCCCTCGCTCAAAGTCCGTCAACTGCACATACGGTTCACGTCCACGCTGTCGCGGCATGCTACCAGTGTTAAAGACTGCGATGGAGCTCCGTATGCCACGGCAAACTGGCTGACACTGACGGCGGCGGTGCACAAATGCTGCGCAGCTAGCGCCATTCGACGGCCAACACCGCGGTTCCTGGTGTGTCCGCTGTGCCGTGCGTGTGATCATTGCTTGTGCAGCCCTCTCGCAGTGTCCGGAGCAAGTATGGTGGGTCTGACACACCGGTGTCAATGTGTTCTTTTTCCATTTCCAGGAGTGTATTAAGCGAATTTTGGTTAAGCAGGAAATGGCATGTCTTTAATTAATGTTTGGGTTTTCCTGTGTCACATAACTAGTATCGCCACACGGGTAGTTACTTACTTTCACACTTGTGCTTTTCAGGTCTATACATGACTACGAGAACTCAGGAAGAGACTCATAAAATATCTTGTATGGAGTGTTCTTCTATATGGCGCTGAAACATGGATTATGAGGAAGAAAGACAGAGAAAGGCTGGAGGCTTTTGAGATCTGGACATGGCGGAGGGTGGAAAGAATAAGTTGCATGGACAGAGTAGAAAATGAAGAGGTACTGAGAAGAGTGGGAGAGAAAAGACAGTTACTAGATGTATTAAAGAGAAGAAAAAGAAATTGGATTGGGCATATATTAAGAAAGAACGACAGACTGATAAAAACAGTTTTAGAAGGTTATGTAGAAGGGAAAAGGAAGTGAGGAAGGAAGAGATTCCAGATACTGGATGACATGACGGTACTACATACAGCAGCCTTAAGAAGGAAGCAATGGATCGCAGAAAATGGAGAGGCAAAGGACCTGCTAATATAGCAGATAACTGATGATGATGATAATGATGATGATGATGATGATAATGATGATAATGATGATGATGTTGATGACACGAGTACGAACTACATTTTGAAATAAAAGCTTGTGTAGCAGATAAAACACGCCACACACAAGTCATATCCGAATAACGCTCAAGATTGTATATAAAGGTCAATATTCAGAAATGGTCATTCGAAACAAAAATGGCAAGTAAATATGGGCTCTAAAACGCATATCTTGAGAGCTATGAGCATTTCTTGATCTTCGTTACTATAAAACAAACCTCTTCTACTCCAAGCTCTTTGCTTTCCCCGGTTTGGGAAGTGGTAGTATGGACCAAAACAAGAAATAAATGTCGACAAAAAAGTGCTCTAAGATGCTTACTTTAAATGTTATGAGGACTTGTTCGTTAGAAGAGTTGTGTTTCAAAGTATCGAATATGAACAAATGCTCATAGCTCTTAAACTATGCATTTTAAAGAGCATGTTTGCTTGACACTTTTTATTTTTTTGGTCCATATTACCACTTCCCAAAATATAGAGAGCAAAGAGCTTGCAGTAGAAGAGAGTTTTTTCCACAGTATCGAAGATCAATAATTGCTCTCCGCTCTTAAGATATGCGTTTTAGAGCCCAGGCTTATTTGATTTTATTTTTGTTTCGAATGATCAATCCTCTCACATCCGTGAATACTGATCATCACTTCTGAAACACCACGTTATATAAGCGCAACATAAAGAAATTGTCTTAGTTGGACGGGAATCTATAGATGTGTAGATGTACAGACAAACAAATAATTATAATTTCAGGAGTTCAAATGCCTCTAAGCACTATGGGCTTAACATCTGAGGTCATCAGTCACTTAGAACTTAGAACTACTTAAACCTAACTAACCTAAGGACATCACACACATCCATGCCCGAGACAGGATTCGAACCTGCGACCGTAGCGGTCGCGCGGTTCCGGACTGTAGCGCCTAGAACCGCTCGGCCACAGCGGCCGGCTAATTTCAGGAGTATTGGACGATTTATTCAAGAGCAAGACCTTCACAAATTGAGCAAGTCCGTCTTCGGCCTTTATGTAAGCATTATGTTTGGCATTGACTGATAGAATTTTTCGACTGCCTGTCGAGGGGTAACGTGCCAGATTCTGTCCAAGTGGCACGTCAGATCTTCAAAATCGCCGGCTGTTTGGAGAGCCTTGCCCATACTGCTCCAGACGTTCTCAATCGTGGGTAGGTCCGGCGACCTTGCTGGCCAAGGTAGGATTCGACGTGTACGAAGACAAGCAATATAAATTCTCGCAGTGCGAGGACGGGCGTTGTTTTGCTGAAAAGAAGCCTAGCAAGGCTTACCATGAAGGGCATCACTACACTGTGTAGAATATTGTAGACGTACCGCTGAGCTGTAAGGGTGGCGCGAATGACAACCATAGGTGTCCTGCTAAGAAAGGGAATGATACTTTAGACCTTCACTCCTGGTTATCAGGACGAATGGCTGGTTACAGTCAGGTCGGTGTCCCACTGCTGTCCAGGGCGTTTTCAGACTCGTCTCTGGTGGTCATCGGGACTCATTCAGAAGCGGGACCCGTCACTGGAGACATTTCAAACCCAGTCAATGACATTCCAGGCCGAAGAAAAGCATTTTCCTGCCACGAAAATCGCAAAAGTTACTACATTTATTACTGTTTACACGTTTACATCCTGAAAGAGTTGCGCGTTAGTGAGACTGAAATTATCGATAGACCTTCTTCTTCTCGGTTTTTCGTGAAGCTATCAAACTAATGTCACTTAACCCAGATACGGCTGTTGTCGTTTTGGAGGGATTTTTATAGTGGCGCTTTAAACTGCTTACTGCACTTAGCTGTTCTGCATGCCAACAGATAGCATTAGTATACACTTCATGCAGTAGACCCTTTCCATTGTTTAAAACATAATTTAGCTTCTATTGTCAAGTCGCGCTTACTCTATGTGTGTGTGAAAGCTTGGTGTGCTGGAAATGGATTATATGTCGGACCCTCTCGTCGATGGGTAAGTATAACGTCTAAGTGCATATATTTATCAGAGATATAACTATTCACATATTATCTCCGAATGTTGTATTAGCATAGTAAAGGATAATATAGATATTTCCTTGTCAAATATTACCTTCGTGACTGTCTCTTTAAGCACATCCTTCTAGAAGGACGTTAGCTTAGTGCATACAAAGATCAGACACAATGTTTGCTGAGATTCCCATTCCACTGCAGCGTAATTACGTGTGCTTATACAAAACTTTAGCGACAAAGGTTGTGGTTTTAATCACTAAAGAGTGTAAAATATGCTCTTAAACATTTTTAATATCATATACATTTTAAAAAATTTTCGTTGTTTCTATTTCAGAATTGAGAACCCAGGCTTATATTACTTTTACATAAACTGTCATATAAAAATCCTATTTACGAAAGTTTCTTTTGCAAGACACTCTTTTGAATAGGATTGTTCTTATTTAATTGAAAATAAAATGCAGCAGTAAGAGTAAATATTATCAAAAGTATCGCTAATATAAGCAAAAAATTACATTTTCTGCACAATTGTTTGCGGGGAACGGGTGACATTAGATGAACTTTTTGAAATTTTAGAGTGCTGACGATGGCATTCCTGAAAAAGGTTTGGATGTTCCTCTGTTACCACCTGAAACAATACAAACCAAACAATACGATGCCACAAACAATAGAAACAAGAGAGAAACTGATCGCAACTAAGGGTTGGTAAGCACGAACGTAACCACGCTCTGCTACCAGTGATACGTCCGCTAAACCCGCTGTAGGAACAGGTAATAGAATTGTGTCAAGGGCCAAGGGTTGAGGTTAGTTCCTGCTTCTAATTGTCATATATTGTAATTTAATAACCTTTACAATCAAAGCAGCACATAGCCGAATCTTTATCAAATGTAACTCTTTCACGGCTGAAGGCCTCCAACAAGAAATCTTAACAAGATAAAAATCCAATCAGATAGCAATAAAATAATTCAAAAAACAACATACGCAAAATGTAATATAAATGGCTGAGGGGCACAAGTAAATTACAAAACTTTTGAATATATTACCACAGACCTTTAAAGGCAGAAGGCCTGCAGGTTTAACAACAAGAAATCTTAAAAATCAACAAGATAAAATCCAATTAAGATAGCAATAAAATAATTTAAAAGAGCAACATCTGCAAGGTGCAATAGCAGTGGCTGAGGGCCACAATCAAACTTCAAAATTTTAAAATATATTACCATAATCTTTGAAGGCAGAAGGCGTTTAAGCTTGAAAGATAAATTAAAAAATTAATTTTGCAAAATTTAAAGAAAACAAACAAATAACCATAGGCATAAAATTTAAAACAGCTGACAACACATAATTAAACACCGGTGGCACTCAGAAGGCCTCCAGGGAGGTCGGTCTGCCCTCGTTCACTTAGGTGAGACAGGTGGTGAGCCAAACTATACTTGATCCGTTGTAACCCAACCAGTTGACAGCCACGGACCGACCGATACAACGACTTGCTTCCCGTCAATCAGCACATGATAACTCAAACCAGCAATGTTACTAACGTGATAATCCACAACGGACTACGTATTAGCGGTCAAAATTACACACCATGTTGGACAGCGACAACAGGTAAGGAAAGGACGCTGCCTGAAATTACGTTAGTGGCCAGGGCAGGTAACCGGAACACTAACGGCCACTAGGCAGAAAATTCCGCCGGTACACTTGAATTTGAAACACAGTAATAGTTAACTTCGCTGAAAAGAACACTGCCTGAATTTACATCAGTGCCCACGGCAGGGGACCAGAACATTAACGGCCACAAGACAGAAAATTCCACTGGTGCACTCAAATGGTAGTCGACCAGAATAATTAATTGCACCACATGGCGGCTAAATCTCAGCAGTAGAACCACTGGTTGTTGCACACTGGAAAACCTCACCAACAGCAAACCACCGAAGCGAACCACCACAGCATGAATAGACGTGGCGTCGGTAGTTGAAACCACTACTCAACTGTGACGTCCTGGGTCGGCGAACCACGATGCTCGTAGCGATCGAACTGCTCCACACACGCTCCGACACTGCGCGGGGGCTGCCAGCGGCCCCAGCCGACTGCACCGCGCGGAGATAACTTCCCTCGTCCTCAACAACCGACCGACTCCACCCCAGACCCGCTTCCCGGAAACTATATGCACCAAACCAAAGATGGTACACGGCGCAACACATTACTGCTGTCACACGTAGAAGAAGAGAAAACCACGACCGAACAAGATTTATTGCTAACAGTATTTCGCTTACACACACACACACACACACACACACACACACACAGAGAGAGAGAGAGAGAGAGAGAGAGAGAGAGAGAGAAGGGAGACAAGAGAGACAGACACTTACTGCTGCTACGGTGGCAGGTTATCAAGATGTAAGTGAGTTTGAACGTGGGCTAACAGTCGGGGCACGAGCGATGGGACACAGCATCTCCGAGGTGGCGATGAAGAGGGGATTTTCTTGTACGACCATTTCACGAGTGTACCATGAATATCAGGAATCCGGTAAAACATTAGATCTCCGACGTCTCTGCGGCAGAAAAAAAATTCAGCAAGAACGGGATAAACAGTGCCTGAAGAGAATCGTTCAACATGACAGAAGTGCAACCTTTCCGCAGATTGCTGCAGATTTGAATGCTGCGCCATCAAAAAGTGTCAGCGTGTGAGCCATTCAACGAAACATCATCAATATGGACATTCAGAGCTGAAGGCCCACTCGTGAACCCTTGATGACTGCACGACACAAAGCCTTATACCTCGCCTGGGCTCGTCAACATCGACATTGGACTGTTGATGATTGGAAATATGTTGCATGGTCGGACGAGTATCGTTTCTAATTGTACAGAGAACACCACGTGAATCCATGGACCCTGCATGTCAGCAGAGGATTATTCAAGCTGGTGGAGGCTCTCTAATGATGTGGGGCGTGTGCAGTTGGAGTGGTATGGAACCCCTGATATGTCTAGATGCGACTATGAAAGGTGAAACGTACGTAAGCATCCTGTCTGATGACTTGCGTCTATTCGTGTCCATTGTACATTCCTATGGACATGGGAAATTCCAGCAGGACAATGCTACACCCTACAATTCAAGAACTGCTACAGAGTGACTCCAGAAACACTCTTCTGAGTTTAAACACTTACATTGGCCACCAAACTCCCCAGCCATGAAGATTATTCAGCAGCCCTTCATACTCTTGCGGATTTACGAGCAGCCATGCAGTATTCATGGTGTCAATTCCCTCCAGCAGTGCTGCAGACATAGTCAAATGCATCCCTCGTCATGTAGCGGCACGTCTGCGCGCTCGCTGGGGTCCTTCACTATATAAGGCAGGTGTACCAGTTTGTTTGGTTCTTCAGTGTGTGTATATATATATATATATATATATATATATATATATATATATATATATATATATATATATATATATATATGAGCTGCTCGGGGGAACAAAATGGTAAGCGCCAAAATCACAGTTTCGAGATACAGCGCATCTAAAGTTTCAATTGATCTGCAAATCTGAATAATTCTTTTTGAACAGTCCTTTTATCCTGTAGTGATTCTAACATCTATCTTCTACTATACAGACATAAATGAAAATCAGAACTGACTAAAACAAATGAAATATACAAAAATTATTAAATTACCATACACCATTAACAACACATAGTGATAGAACATCACATATTAAATTTTACAGTAAGTCTTCAAAACTTTACTGAAACTGCAAAATCGTTCATCACTCTCATTACTAATGTTCTAACATTCTGCGTGGTGTCTGTTTGTTCTATATCGTGTCTCCCTACCACTTTCGCGCAACGACGCTCTGAGCGTGTTTTTTAGGGAATTGACTAGTTTGAACCTGATACCTGTTGCTGGTAAGGAGACGCCAGACCACACATGACATGTAGAATTCAGAAGAGTTCAGTGAGACTAGAGATGATATAACCAAATACTTAATGATTTCAGCGTCAGCGCCACTGCACTCCCTGTAAAAGAATCTTAATAGTAACTAAATTTAGTGGAAGGGGATCAAGGATTTCCTATTTTTAGTTAGCTGGTAAAATAACGTCGAAAAAGCAGTTAAGTTTACCATTGGAAATTTTATTCTACTCACAAAACATCGTTTATAAATTGTACTATTGATAAAAGAAAATGTTTTAATACAGGATGGTAAAAACCAACTGCGTTCAACAAAAATGTGAACGAATATTCCCTGAATGGGTTTCCAAGTTCTACAATGGATCGAAGGATGACCTATGCCATATCACCTCCATAATCTAGGTTTAAATTAAGTTTCACAAAAGAGAAAACTATCAAAATGGTCTACAGTGACTCTCAATTATTTTTAATTACTTATCTAACTTGTCGTAAATTACAGTGGCTGATGTGGCTTCTCAATAACTATATAACAGAAAAATCATCGCGTTTCAGATTTTTACTTCAAGTGGCAAATGTGAACACCACGAGCTTTAATTGACGATCGACACTAGTATTACGCAAAAAGGGGGTGTAACAGATGAGACTTCTGCAGTTCTGAGTGAAGCTTTATGCGCTGTAATGCGGCATCGCGTGCGTTCATTACCTTGTCGGTGTTCGTCAGGGGGGCGGCGGGTAGCACAGCTCCGCTCACCTCTCCGTCTCGGAAGTAACTCTCTCCTAACTTCTCCTTACTACAATTTACCGAAGTTGGTTTAAAAAAACTATCTGGCTGTGTTTTCATCTGGCCAATCAGGGTCTCAATGTTAACCTTAAGCTCCGCCTACAAAAATTCTGTCTATCCAATGAGAAACGTTATACTTTTCGTGGTGGGGCATTGTTTTTAGAGTTTGCAACGTAACAGAGACGCGAAGAGGTCTCACGCTAAAACTTGCGGGTGGTGTAGCCCTTTTTGTGTTATCGTAAGATGTATACTGTTCTTCTGGAGGGCTCTAGCTTTTAACATTGGCTGTTGGGTGATCCTGACGTAACAGAGACGCAAAAAAGTCTCACGCTAAAACTTGCGGCTGGTGTGGTCCTAGCGGTTAGCTGGCGACGTGGGTGTCCGTCCGTCCCTTATCGTAGGGCCTTCCAGCTTAACACGGTTCTGCTCTCGGCTTCTGTTCTCGTTTCTCCCCTCGGAGCTGCGTCTGTCTCACGGTGTGAAGGTATGACATGCATTTAGGCATTCTTGTGTTAGTCTGTGGTATTCCATTTGCTCACTCGTTACTAGTATTACTTTGGTTAATTTAATGTCACGATTTATTCGGAGCTATGTGACATACTACTGGATTTGCTTATCATGTCAGGGTTTTCATGGAAGGTGTTGGATTTGCCTGACGCCTTACAATGTCTCTTTCATCTAAAACTGTTGGCTTTAGTGACAGAGAAATTCCAATGTTGACAGGAGGTATGTAATTTAGGAGCGACAGGACGTCAGCAAATTTCTTCTTTTCAATAAGCCTTGGCCCATTGTATTTAAGTCGAAGCGTAGGAACTGGTCCTTGCCTTTCACGTTTCCTGACGTTTATTTCATGCCAAATATCATGACAAAATGTCTCGTTGATGAACAAAGATGATGGATATTCGGAGGTCACCTTCCACCTACATATTTTCCTTAAGTTGACATCTCGATCATCATCTGTCTTCTTTCTGAAGACAAACGCTTCTTTAGAGTGTAGTATTTGATAGAAATCCTCTCTTTTCATATTGTATACAAGCCAACTTCTTGATTATCTCGCACCACTGATCTGGACTGTACACATCTTGTACTTGTCGGCGAAGGTAATTTTCAATTGTACTTCAGGAACAAAATGGTATGTACATGCACTTACCATTATGTTCGTGAAACGTACTAAAGACAGTGTATTTACATAATAACATACCTCTGAGTCATCTGAATCGTTGGGAATGTATTCTGAATCCCTCTAGAAGATATTAGTATCATTGGAAGTATATTCCTCGTCTTCTGCCATGTTCACTGTTGCCATAATCTCAGAGATGTTTTTGCTTGCCGCCATTCTCTCTGTCACTTACCATTATGTTTCCGCAACAGACGGACAGTAGCCCTTACCATTAAGCTCCTCCCTGACATCTGTTGAGTGAATTTGGAACTACCAGTAAGTTTACTGCATTGTGCATCCCACAGGTGGTGTCATTAGCCATCTACCGCAAAATACACGGTGATGGCGCTTACCATTCTGTTCCCCCGAGCAGCTCATATATATATTATATATATATGGTCAAAAAATTCTTGAGATTTTTGGTAACAATATTCCCCTTCGTATGCATTAAAAAATACCTAGCCTTTGTCCGTCCGAACTTTCATAGGACTATCGTGTAAAAATTTAAAGTAAATCGTTAAAGAACTTTTTACAGTGTTTGATAACAACGTTTTGCTTTTATATGAGGGGTGTTCAAAAGAAATGGGTTTAATAAAAGTGTTTATTCAAAAGTCATCACAAGAGTCCTGAGCACAACTATCGGACTGTTTCACGAGGTGAAGGCTTCCCTGGTCCCAGTACGCCCTTGGCTGCGACAAGAGGCAGCCCTCTTCGTCCAAGCTGAACCGCTTACCTTTGAGATTTTTTTTTTCCAAACACATGGATGACGCCGAGAGACGTGCGCGGGTTGTAGGGTGAAAACTCATGACGCTGTCAGTTGAAGTTGGTCATTACGTTTTGTGTGTATATGGAGACATGTGGACGTACGTCGCAGAATCCCTCCCTCCATGGGCAGCCCAGGCCGTTTGCTCTTGGTGGTCTAGTGTAGGCCCCGGAGTGCTTCACAGTATAGGTCACTGTCAATGGTTTTTCCGTGCTCCAGGAACTAGGTGACTATCGAACCACAGAAGTCCTAAAAGACTGTGGGTGAACATCAACGTGGCTGTTGAGTACACACCTACGAATTTTTAGGGAAAGGTGATGACACATGCTTCCATTGTCTGGATGTCTCACTGCGTTATCCCAAAGCGATAAACGCAAATTTGAATCTTATATTTTCATTTGAACACTCATTATGTACTGATGACATATATTTATATATTTTGTATGTATTACAAAAATATAAAGCCTTGTCCGTCCGATTTTGAGCAAAAGTCTGATGTACGAGGGTAAGTCAATTATTATCGGCATAGTTATAAAATTTTATTCTTATCAGATAGGAAACTTAGAAGAACATCATATTTCGACATAGTCTCCTTGCGTTTCAAAGCACTTGGTCCATCGTTGTACAAGCTTCATGATGCCTTCTCGGTTGAGCTGCAAGCCAGGAATGCACCACTTGTTTCACTGCTTCGTCCGAGGCAGATCGAAGGGCCCTTAATGCTTGAGTGGATCAAACAAGTGATAGTCAGAAGGGGCAAGATCGGGACCATATGGAGGATGGTCCAATATTTCGAATTTGAGCTTCTGGAGCGTTTCAGCAGTGTGGGCAGCAGTATGCGGACGGACATTGTCGTGCAACAACAAAACACCTTTTGACAGCGATCCTCGGTGTTTGCTTCGAATTGCAGGCTTTAGCCTGGTAGTAAGCATCTCACTGTAACCCACACTGTTTATTGTTGTGTCTCTTTCCCCATAATGTTCCAGTACTGGACTCTGTGCGTCCCAAAAAACCGTAACCATCAGTTTTCCTGCGGACGGTTGGGTCTTAAACTTTTCTTACACGGCGAATTTGGATGTTACCATTCCATACTCTGCCGTTTATTCTCCGGCGCGTAATGATGGATCTATGTTTCGTCACCAGTAATGATCCTGTCTAAGAAATTGTCTCCTTCGTTACCACAGATATCCAAATGTTTTTTAGCAGATGTCCAAGCGCGTTTGTTTATGCAACTGTGTGAGTTGTTTTGGGACCCATCTTGCACAAACTTTATGAAACCCAAATCTGTTGTGGATAATTTCGTAGGCAGAACCGTGACTAATTTGCAGACGATGTGCCACTTCGTCAACAGTTAATCGCCTGTCGAAGAGAATCATTTCAAGTGAACGCTCAATGGTTTCTTAATTTATGGCGGTAAACGGTCGTCCAGCTCCTTCATCGTGCGTAACACTTGTGCGACCATTTTGGAATTTTTCAATCCATTAGTTGACACTCCGTTTTGGCAAAATATTGTTCCCGTACTGCACCAAAAGTCTTCGATGAGTTTTGGCCCCTTATACGCCTTCCGCCCACAAAAATGGATCACTGATCATAGCTCTTCTTTGGTGCAATTAGACAGCGGAGGAGCCATGATTAACAGCACGGCAGCGATAACGGAACTAACCTAGCAGCTTGAAAATTGCAAAGATATAATAACAAATAAACAAAGTATGCGTCATCAACGTAAAAAGACAATCCTACCAAAATAAACAAAAATATATCTAAACTGCGGATAATAATTGACTTACCTCGTAATTTGGTCAATAACTGTTCGAGGGATATGGTAACAACGCTTTCCCCTTATCCAAAAGAATCAAAGGACTTCTTTTTCGAAAATCCGTAATTCTCACCCATTGCAACGCTAAAGTTTGAAATTTAGCTCAAACGTGCATCAAGCTTCCTCTGTAGTGATGCAAAAGCATGGCGTCCTGCGACGCCACCCTTGCGCTCGACGACGCATCAAATAAAAAGGTGTCGGCACGTGTGAGAAAAAGGTTGCGTCGCAAGGTCGGAAGACCTTCACAGCCCGTCTTACACACATTTTCAGCCCTTCTTTTTTGATGCCACTGCGTTGTGGAACAGACCGGTGAAACCCAGCGTTGAAACAATTCGGTTTTCTTGTGAACGGCCGACAAAAGCATTCTATACACACCACCACTCAGAATAGGCAAAGAACGGCATGAAGGGCGTCAGTGAAACCACCCCTTTCCCTGGGACGTTGATTCCCACACATTCCAAGGTACACAACTGCGTTTCGAGTGCGATAAGCATCAGAAAGGCATGCTTCACAATCTAGGACACTGCAGACACCCTAAGGGCGTTCAAATCCATCTTTTTGTAGCACTGCATCCACGATGTACCAGCTCGAACTCCTTTGGAACGCAGCGTGACCACAGTTTTTGCTCTCGTGTATATGCTGGAATTACTAGGGACCCATCAAAACCATACGACGAAATTTGAACATTATCCTAAACAGCAAAGGGAGTTAATGCTTATCCACTGGCTGCCATTTTGTGTCCTCCTGTGGCATCGTTCAAATGGTTCAAATGGCTCTGAGCACTACGGGACTTAACATCTGAGGTCATCAGTCCCCTAGACTTAGAACTACTTAAACCTAACTAACCTAAGGACATCAAACACAGTAGTCATACCCGAGGCAGGATTCGAACCTGCGACCGTAGCAGCAGCGCGGTTCCGGACTGAAGCACCTAGAACCGCTCGGTCACAAGGGCCGGCTCCTATGGCTTGTTCATGGAAGGGGGGGAGGGTGGGAGGCGAGGGGCTGCGACCTTGACACATGTGTGAATAAAATGTAAAAAGATCCCTCTACGACCCTCTAGTTCGGCAAAACCAGAGTGGCATCCTCCCACCTTTATTGAGAATTTTAAAAATGTGCCTTTACAGACCGAGTGCATGGCGACAGTTTAGGTGCTTGCAGATTGGCAACCCTTTCGACACTCTCTGTTCCAGACGGCCTAATATTAGGCGCAAGAGTAATAACGCAGCATGCTGCAGGCACCTGGCACAAACATCACAGGTTCTGCCTTCACAGGTAAATTATTAAGGTCCTCAACAAACGCAGGTGGGTGCCACCAAGGATTTTGCCGAACTGGGGGTGGACGCAGGGGGGTCTTAAAAGGACTCTTTTAACGGGCCTATTCTGAGCGGCGATGTGCCTGAAATGTTTTCCTCGTCCACTCATAAGAAAACCGCGTGATTACAATTCTGTACGTCGCGGTTCTAACCTCTATCGCTGCAGCTTCAAAAGAAGGCGTGAAACTTGGGTATGACACATCAACTGTAGCGACGGGCAGAACGGTGGTGCCAATGTGGCATCACTCATCCTTACACGTAACATGAATTTCTAAGCTGTGGCCGTTTCTCGCATGTGTCAGCACCTCGTTGTCCCTAGCGTCGCCGAGCCCGGGGCTGATGTCGTAGGTTGTCATACTTTTGTACCATCACAGAGGAACGTTGTACGCACTTTAGAGTCAAATTTGAAACTGAGTTGTCGCAATGAGTGCGAATTACGCTAGGCGTCGTTGAACAGGTGGTGGCTCTGAGCACTATGAGACTTAACAGCTGAGGTCATCAGTCCCCTAGAACTTAGAACTACTTGAACCTAACTAACCCAAGGACATCACACACATCAATGCCCGAGGCAGGATTCGAACCTGCGACGGTTCCGGACTGCGCGCCTAGAACCGCGAGACCACCGCGGCCGGCAAAATCTTGTGTAGCAGATCAAACATGCCACACACAAGTCATATCCGAATAACACTCAAGATTGTATATAAAGGTCAATATTCAGAGATATGACAGGAATGGTCATTCGAAGCAAAAATGGCAAGTAAATGTGGGCTCTAAAACGCATATCTTGAGAGCTATGAGCATTTCTTGATCTTCGTTACTATAAAACAAACCTCTTCTACTCCAAGCTCTTTGCTTTCCCCGTTTTGGGAAGTGGTAGTATGGACCAAAACAAGAAATAAATGTCGATAAAAAAGTGCTCTAAAATGTTTACTTTAAATGTTATGAGGACTTGTTCATTAGAAGAGTTGTGTTTCAAAGTATCGAATATGAACAAATGCTCATAGCTCTTAAACTGTGCATTTTAAAGAACGTGTTTGCTTGACACTTTTTATTTTTTTGGTGCATACTACCACTTCCCAAAATATAGAGAGCAAAGAGCTTGCAGCAGAAGAGACTTTTTTCCACAGTATCGAAGATCAATAATTGCTCTCCGCTCTTAAGATATGCGGAGCCCAGCCTTACTTGATTTTTTTTTTTTTTTTTGTTTCGAATGATCATTCCTCTCATATCCGTGAATACTGACCATCACTTCTGAAACACCACGTTATATAAGCGCAACATAAAGAAATTGTCTTAGTTGGACGGGAATCTATAGATGTGTAGATGTACAGACAAACAAATCATTATAATTTCAGGAGTTCAAATGCCTCTAAGCACTATGGGCTTAACATCTGAGGTCATCAGTCCCTTAGAACTTAGAACTACTTAAACCTAACTAACCTAAGGACATCACACACATCCATGCCCGAGGCAGGATTCGAACCTGCGACCGTAGCGGTCACGCGGTTCCAGACTGAAGCGCCTAGAACCGCACGGCCACACCGGCCGGCTGTAGTGGACAGGAAATGGAGGGTTACTCTTGTGAGGAAAGGGCAGACATGTGAGCAGTGGTAAAAAATTGCTGTTTTGAAGAGCGTGCCGCAGCGCGTTGTGTGAAGCAGTCGCCCTTCGTTTCTGGCGGAGGCGCCGCTGTGGTAATCGCAGCTTTTGGTGTCTCCCTCTGGTGGGAAAGCGGAAAGATTGCCTGTTCACCTGCATTTAAGGGGCGCTATGAGCTCGGGAGGGTGGTCAGTCGGAGTGGGGCTAGCTCGGTCTCGCATCACCAGTTGCTGGTTGGTCTCTGGTTTGCATTTGTGCGGCAGTTAGTGTCTGTCTGTCTGTCGTCGGAGTGCTAGTATGTCTGTCCTTTGGATCAACTTTATAGCCAGAAAATGAGAGTCTTGCCACTCCGCCAGTAACAGAACTCAGCTAGTGGTCGCCCGGTCGGGGCTGAGTTCCTGCATCTGAGTCTGCGCGTTAGGCCTCCAGTCTGCTGGAGTTGCTCGGGCAACGGTCATTGGCGTTTGGATCGGTAGGTTGGTCGGTCGCGCACTGAGACACGAGATGACGTGTCAGCCTTGAGCGTCGGCGCATGTGAGGTCCCCACTTAAGTCCAGTGGGTAGCGCCGTGTAGAAAGGGGTAGTGGCTTCGCGGTTCACACGAGAGCAACAGGAGCGAAACCACGACATCGGGCTGGCCGGGGCGAGCGGCGACACCCTGAGACGGGAGATCGGCGCGCCTTCCTGCGTCCGTTGAAGCGGCTGGCAGCGGACGATTCGGGAGAGCGTTGAGGATGCTGCGCCAGGTCTTCGCCAGATATCGCAGTTTATTAGAAGGTAAGTGGTTGGAGATATGTTGTTTCATTTATTTGTTAAATTCTACTTGTTTTCTTGCTGAGGTCACCAGCCGCTTTGTTTTGGGGTCGTCCCACCATTCTTTTCCGTTTGCCCACCCGCGGGAAGGTGGTTATTTGTGAATTGGGTGGTCCGTTTTTCCCTTGTGGAATTGGGGAGGTTTAGAGCAATCTGCGGTTCAGGTTGTTTAGTAACACCCCCCCCCCCCCCCCTCCCCCGTCAATCTGCCGTACATTAATAGCTGCCTCTGTCATGTTTGTCGGATTCGGTGTTAACGAATTTATAGAATTAAGGTAAAGGCCGAATTCCTGAAATATGTTTTTATCTTGCCTATCATCTTTCGAGGCGGTATATGTGTAATGCAGAGCATGTTGAACATTTTACGTAAGTCTGAATTTCATTGGTTTTATTTAAGTAGTCATTTTTATAAAGTTGCTACCCTTCCACCGTAAGAGCCCTTTTAAAAACAAATTGCACTTTTGGTGGCAAATAATTTCTTATGTGAGTGTTTGTACCATTTCCATCCCTCTTACGGGGTGCATAGTTAATGTGTTTGTGTGAGTTGTTAAAATATTTAGTATAAAGTAATCTGGTGTGTTGCAGATTTGCACCAGTGTCGTTTTTCAGAGGTCATTGTGAGCGGTCGTGACTACGGTCGTGTTGAAAGGGAGCGGAAGCTTCTCAGCCTGAAGGCTCCTACTGTAAATATAAAATAAAAATAATAAAAAATTGTTATTCTGCGTTATTCTGCCTCTGAATAATTGTAACTCGATATTTAGAGGGTGCTTTCTGATTGTAATTTTAAATCAGTTTTGGGAAAGGCTTTTAGGAATAAAATTCACATTTATTTAAGGTAATTTTAGTATCCATCAGTTACTTCCTGGCAACTACTTCCACGCTCACCTAGTGTGATTAAATGTGTTAATGTTCTTGGTGAACCGCTAGTAAAGAAAGTAAATTCTTTAAGAAAAGATTTTGAAAGTAAAATTACGGTTCAACATGCATTGTGCTTACGGGACGGTGGATGGAAATGCTCACGCTGCCCAACGTTTGTGCGTTCGGCGATTTCCGAATGGTTGAGTGCTAGAACCACGCACAATGAATCCCTTTCACAGGTCCTTACGAGAGACATGGTCACTTGAGGTACGTTTTCTACAGGCACGTCCTCGTAACAGCGCATGTGCATTTAAGTCCTGTTTCAAAACCTGGTGTATTCGTTTTGGGTTGCAGGTGGGAAGGCCCAACGGACTCGGACGTCAATGCACAGTGCGTACACCAGGGCCTGAAGAGGAGGTGTTAGCACAGCTGGTACATCTACACCTACATCTATATGGTTACTCTGCAATTCACGCTTAAGTGCCTGGAAGAGGGTTCATCGAACCATTTTCATACTATTTCTCAACCATTCCACTCTCGAATGCCGCGTGGGAAAAAGGAACACCTAAATCTTTCCGTTCGAGCTCTGATTTCTCTTGTTTTATTATGATGATCATTTTTCCCTACGTAGGTGGGTGTAAACAAAATACTTTCGCATTCGGAAGAGAAAGTTGGCGACTGAAATTTCGTAAATAGATCTCGCCGCAAAGAAAACCGCCTTTGTTTCAGTGACTGCCACCCCAACTCGCGTATCATATCAGTGACACTCTCACCCCTATTGCGCGATAACACGAAACGAGCTGCCCTTATTTGTACCTTTTCAATGTCCTCCGTCAATCATACCTGGTAAGGATCCCATACCGCGGAGCAGTATTCCAGCAGAGGACGGACAAGAGTAATGTAGGCTGTCTCTTTAGTCGGTTTGTCGCATCTTCTAAGTGTTCTGCCAACAAAGTGCAGTCTTTGCTTCACTTTCCCCACAATATTATCTATGTGGTCTTTCCAATTTAAGTCGCTCTTAATTGTAATTCCTAGGTATTTAGTCGAATTGACAGCCCTTAGATTTGTGCGATTTATCGTATACCCTAAATTTATCGGATTTCGTTACCCATGTGGATGACCTCGCACTTTTCTTTGTTTAGTACCAATTGACACTTTTCGCACCATACAGAAATTCTCTCTAGATCATTTTGTAACGGGAATTGATCGTCTGTTGATTTTACTAGACGGTAAATTACAGCGTCATCTGCAAACAATCTAAGGGGGCTCCTCAGATTATCACCTAGATCATTTATATAAATCAGGAACAACGGAGGGCCTATGACACTACCTAGCGGATCGCCAGGTATCACTTCTGTTCAACTCGATGATTTACCGTCTATCACCACGAACTGTGACGTCTCTGAGAGGAAATCACGAATCCAGTCACACAACTGAGACGATACTCCATATGCACGCAATTTGATTAATAGTCGCTTGTGAAGAACGGTATCAAAAGCCTTCTGGAAATCTAGGAATATGGAATCGATGTGAGATCCCTTGTCGACAGCACTCATTACTTCATGGGAATAAAGAGTTAGCTGTGTTGCACAATAACGATATTTTCTGAATCGGTGTTAGTTATGTATCAATAAGTCATTTCCTTGAAGGTGATTCGTAATGTTCGAGTACAGTATATGCTCCAAAATCCTATTACAAATTGAGGTCAGTGATATGGGTCTGTAATTCAATGGGTTACTCCTATTTCCTTTCTTGAATATTTTGTGACCTGTGCTACATTCCAGTCTTTAGGAACAGATCTTTCGTGAAGTGAGCGGTTGTATATGATTGCTAAGAAAGACGCTATTGTGTCTGCATACTCTGAAAGGAACCTGATTAGTATACCATCTGCACTGGAAGACTTGCTTTTCTTAAGTGATTTGATTTGTTTCGCAAAACCTAAGATATCCACTTTTATGTCACTCATGATAACAGCTGTTCTGCTTTCGAATTCTGGAATATTTACATCGTCTTCTTTCGTGAAGGATTTACGGAAGACTATAGTTAGTAACTCGGCAACGGCCTTGCCGCAGTGGATTCACCGGTTCCCGTGAGATCACCGAAGTTAAGCGCTGTCGGGCGAGGTCGGCACTTGGATGGGTGACCATCTAGGCCGCCATGCGCTGTTGCTATTTTTCGGGGTGCACTCAGCCTCGTGATGCCAATTGAGGAGGTACTCGTCCGAATAGTAGCGGCTTCGGTCAAGAATACCATCATAACGACCGGGAGAGCGGTGTGCAGACCCCACGCCCCTCCTATCCGCATCCTTCACTGATAATGACACGGCGGTCGGATGGTTCCGGTAGGCCACTCGTGGCCTGAAGATGGAGTGTATTTAGTAACTCCGCCTTAGTGGCACCATCATCGGTAACATTTCCATCGCTGTCGCGCAGTGACGGTATTAACTGTTTTTTGCCACTGGTGTACTTTACATACTACAAGAATCTCTTTGGGTTTTCTACCATATTTTGAGACAATATTTCATTGTGGAAACTATTAAAAGCATCTCGCCTTGGCGTCCGCACTAAATTTCGAGCTTCCGCGAAACTTAGCCAGTCTTGGGAATCTTGCGTTCTTATGAATTTGGCATTGTTTTTTCGTTGCTTCTGCAACAGTGTTCTGACGAGTTTTGTGTACCATGGTGGATCAGTCCCGTCTCTTATTAATCTATCTGTTGCTGTCGATGCTCTATCTTACCGTAACCTCAACAAGCTCGCGGCGTGTTGCACGGGGAATGGGTGTAAGATATTCCAAAATTTTGCGGTGAGGGATGAAAATAATTTGCATCCCCATCGCCTTCAGAAGGCCGCACTCTTAACCCACACAATTTTCCACGTCTATTTCTGCCAGTGGTTTTTGCAAAGTTTTGGCATTCTACTGGAATTTCCGAACCGTGTGCTTTTCACGGATGAGGCATCCTTTACACGAGAGGGTATGGTCAATAGCCCCAATCAACACATATGGGCACGGGAAAATCCCCACACCGTCTTTGTTCGAGGTCACCAACAATTGGGTCGGCTTAGTAGGCGATAGCCCGGTCGGTCCATACGTTCCCCAGCGACAGAACGCACGAGAAACTCTGCCAGAGTTGTTGGAACGTGTTCCACTGAACGTGAACGTGCAACAGCCAGTATTTAGCAGTATTACGGTGCACCTGGTCACTTCAGAAGTGCAATGCTAATGCAGTGAGGTGAAGCCGTTGATGAGAACTGGATAACGCGCAGACCAATTTGACGACCACTGATTTTCTCTTCTGGGTCCACCTGAAATCTGTTGTCTATGAAACACCTATTGAGACTTATGAAGAGCCGACAGTACAAATTATGGCAGCCTCCGATACAATTTGCACTTTGCAAGGAGCGTTTGAAAGAATGCGACAGTCACTCCAGCGTCGTTGCATGGCGTATATTCAAGCAAACGGGTGTAGTTTCGAGAACTTTCTGTAACAGTTTTCAAATAAAGGTTATAAAACTTCACCCCAACTTCTCATTTACGTTGATGCTAGAAACATTTTGAAAACGTTGCCCTGCAGACCTGTTACGATGACAGTTTGGATGGCATGCCCCCAGGGGCTCAGCATTCATTTGCTGAGTACGGGCTTGGCGACCCCGGGGTCATGAGCTGGAGACTGGTCAGCGCCGCCAGTCTCCTGTCACCGTAACCCACGGACATGCTTCAGCGACCACCGCATGGCGCGGCGGTGGAATGTTGTGTGCAGCGGGGAATGGTAATCTTGGCTTGACCGCCTGGATTGCGAGGAAGGCCAACCTCTACAAAAAACCCTCAATCTTACGGTGTGCTCCACGCCTATAAGATGCATGGCTGTTGGGGTGGAACAGTCGCAAGCGGGCAACCTCTGGGAGATCTGCCGCATCCCAGTTGTATAAGGCTTACTCAGGCACGCGGGGCTCTGTGTGAGCGGACCTTTAGTTCCCTAGCTGCTCATGGGACCGCAATGGACCCTTCGACCTCTAAATTTCCCCCTACCAGTGGATTGGGTGCGCCACTGGTAGGAAAACACACCCCATCGAAAAAGCGACTTCGTGCTACGAGTCCTCCAGCGCCTGGTGTTGCTAGAGATTTATCAGACTGTCGTAACAGAGCACATGGTGATAATCAGAATGTGTGTTTGATTATTAAACGGAAGGAGGGTAGCTTTGAGAGGGTTTCTCCCTTTTACATCCACAAGGGTCTTGGAATTGCAGGAACACTGAAATCTGTGAAGCGGCTGCGCAATGGGACTCTGTTACTTGAGACTTCTAATTACCGTCAAGTCGCTTCTCTTCGGAAAACAACCTGTCTCGGAGAGTACGCTATCGAGACCGAGCTCCACTCCACTCTGAACTATAGTAAGGGTGTTGTGACATGTAGGTACTTGGTGGATATCCCCACAGACGAATTAAAATCTGAGTGGGCTGACGAAGGTATTGTTGACGTGCAGCATGGGGATGTAGTCAAATCCGACTCGTTTATCCTCACGTTCAGTTGCCCAAGACTCCCAGAGCATGTTAAAGCGGGGTTCTTACGTTTGCCAGTACGGCCATATTTCCCCAACCCAATGCGCTGTTTTAAATGTCAGCGCTTTGGGCATACTACGCTGGGGTGCAATGGGATAGCCACTTGTGGTAAATGTGGTCAGCCTGCCCATGAAGGAGCCGATTGTTCATCGCCTGTGAAATGCGTGAATTGCTCTGGGAGTCACCCTGTCTGGAGCTGGGTCTGCCCCATCTATCTCGAAGAACGGAAGATACAGGAGATTAAAACATCTAAGCGCATCCCCTATGATGAGGCCAAGAAGCTCTTTAAGGCCATGCAACCTCCTGTGTTTACGACATCTTTCGCTTCCGCTCTGAAAAAACCGGTACAAATGGCCACTGATGCTACGCAAACGGAGGTTGCTAGTGTTAGCACTAATAACTGCGTTTGCCAGTGCACTTGTGCTGCTGCGGTTGTTTTGAAACCTGCGGCTCTCCCCGCAACGTCGGACAAGGCCGTGGTTACTGACATTGGGGTACTTCCTGCCTCTCCCCATATGGCGCCTTCTGCCCAGGCGAGTAAGCTCCAACTGTTGACAAGGCTCTGCATTTAAAGCCCCCCAAGACAAAGACGCCGAAGGCGAAGGTTTTGCCACCTGAGGAGACTGATCAGGGTCGGTCGGATGACGAGGCCATCGTACTGTCTGACATCTCCCGTGGGTCGTCATTGGAGCTGATGGACATTGATGTCGACCGGGGGCGATCTTCTCGCTCCAGGAATAAATCTCCGGCCAGTACGGGCTCTCCTCCAAAACACAGAGGCAGGGCGAAAGTTCAGCCACCCTGATCACTGGCTCCCATATTACAGTGGAACCTGAGTGGGTTCAGGACGCATGTGGCCGAATTACAACTCCTTGTACGAGAGTGCCCTTTGTGCTTATGTCTCCAAGAGACACATTTTCGGGCCACTGATGCTCCTTCTTTACGGGGCTATACCGTATATCGAAAAGATGATCTGACGGGGGAAAGGGCAAAGGGTGGTGCTGCGGTTTTTGTCCGTGACATGCACTACTCATCTGAGCTCCCTCTCGTTACAGACTTGCAAGCAGTTGCAGTTGACCTTCTTGTGGGTCAGAAGCTCACAGTCTGTTTATTTACCGCCTCAGGATGCAATAGACTCTGAGGCTCTCACAGACCTTATTAGCTAACCCCCCGCCCATTTCTTCTTCTGGGGGACTTCAATGCTCATAATGTCTTATGGGGCTCTTCGACTACTTGCCCCAGGGGTCGCATTCTGGAAAGCCTCATGATGTCTGAAAAACTGTGCATCCTCAACTCTGGTGTTCCCACTCATTTCTGTACTGCTTCTGGGTCGTCATCAGCTATTGACCTTTCCTTTTGCTCTCCAGCACTCGCGGATTCTGCTCTGTGGGAGGTTGATGCTGACCTCCATTCTAGTGACCACTTCCCCCTTTGGATTCGCCTCCTGGATGAGGCTATGGCATTATCAGTGCCGCCCCAGTGACACCTCTGCAGAGCTGACTGGTCACTTTTCAGCCAACTGGCTGTTTTGGAACACCGTGCCAGCGTCCACGAATGGGTAGACCATGTTACAGCCGTGACTCTCCCATGCTGCTGAATTGTCAATCCCACGGTCATCCGGTCATCCCAAGAGGCGTCCTGTCCCTTGGTGGACCACTGAGTGCCGCTCAGCCATCCGAGCCCGCTGTGCAGCTTTGCACCGCTTCAAGTGCCGTCCCTCAGCTGACTATCTTGCGGCCTTTCGGGTGGCAAGGGCCAATGCGCGGCGAGTGATTAAAGAGAGCAAACACGGTCATGGCAATCGTTCTTGAACTCCATCTCCCGCTCCACTAGTTGTACGAAAGTATGGGAAGCCATCAGGAGGATTTCCAGGATAGCCAGTTACCTGTCGCGGCATTGCTGCATCAGGGATGTCTCCTCTCGGCGCCGAGAGACATTGCCCAGACACTGGCCATGCATTTTGCCGAATCTACCGCCACTATTAACTGTGATCCAGATTCCTGCCGCTACCGCACTGCCATCGAGAGGGGTCACTTGGACTTCCGGTCTCCAAATTCTGAACCCTACAACTGCCCCTTCACAATGTGGGAACTGGATTCGGCGCTGTCTATGGCTCATGATACTGCGCCTGGTCATGATCAAATCCGGTACAGCATGCTGCAGCACTTGTTACTGCCTTCCAAGGATGTTCTCCTGAATTGTTTTAATATGATATGGTTATCCGACACGTACCCTGACTCGTGGAGAGAGGCGATTTTGATTCCCCTCCTCAAACCGGGGAAGGACCGAACGCATCCCAGTAGTTATCGAAGTATTGCTTTGACGAGCTGTGTCGGGAAGACGTTGGAACGCATGGTCAACCGTCGCCTGGTTTGGCTGCTCGAGACCAGGCAGCTCCTTAGCCCCTCTCAGTGTGGCTTTCGGAGATGTCGTTCAACTATAGACAACTTGACCCTGCTTGAGGCGGCCATCCAGCAGGCCTTCCTACGTAACCAGCATTGTCTAGGTGTATTCTTTGATATTAATAAGGCGTATGACACTACTTGGCGCCGCCTTATCCTCAATCAACTCCATCAGTGGGGCTTTCTTGGCCGTCTCCCCATCTTCATTCGGTCCTTTCTTTCCCACCGCCTCTTTCGATATCGGGTTGGTACTCTGCTTTCTGATTTGTACGTGCAGGAGAATGGTGTTCCTCAGGGAAGCGTTTTAAGTGTCACCCTCTTTGCCGTCGCCATTAACAGTATCACGTCCACTATCCGGAGTCCTGCCCAATGCTCCATGTTTGTGGACGATTTTGCTGTTTTCTGTTCTTCCTACAGTCTTGTCACTGCTAGTCGGCAGTTGCAGCTTACGATAAAGTGATTAGAGGCATGGACTGCGAAGACGGGTTTTACCTTTTCTGCAGACAAATGTGTGTGTGTTCATTTTAATCGTTCTCGACGTCTTTTTACCTCCCCTGGAATGCGTCTGAGGGACACCATTCTTCCTTTTAGCGACACTGTGAGATTCCTAGGCCTCATTTTTGATTCCAAGTTGTCGTGGTTGCCTCACCTTAAAGACCTCAAGCTGCGGGCCCTGAAGGCACTGAATATCTTGAAGTGTCTGAGCCATCGGTCCTGGGGAGAAGATCGGGCGCGTCTGCTGCAGTTTTATAGGGCTTTCGTTCGATCGCGTCTTGACTATGGTTGCACCGTGTATGGGTCAGCAAGGCCTTCGTATCTGAAGATTCTTGACGCAGTACACAATGAGGGTATCAGGCTGGCCACTGGTGCCTTCCGTACCAGTCCCATCCCCAGCCTGTGTGCTGAGGCAGGGGAACCGCCGCTCGCCATCCGGCGGAAACTCCTCATGGTGCGACGGGTGTTTCAATTCCTTGCCTGTCCTACCTCCCCTGCGTACCCTACCGTTGCCCGACCGCCTATGGAACGTCTCTTTTCCAGTCGTCCCAGAGCAACGAGACCATTTGGGATTCGTGCCAAGCATTTGCTTGAGTCCCTTGGTGTGGAGCGTGTGGCCCCCCAAGTCCAAGGTTTTACCCGCCTGCCTCCCTGGTTGCTCCAGAGGCCCAGCTGCACTACTGCGTTTGTTTTTACCTCCTTCTTTCCCGATATTTTACACCAGCATCCCGACCATGTACCAGTATTTACGGATGGCTCTAAACAGGGGGACTCTGTTGGTTGTGCTGTTGTTTTCCCCGATCGAGTCGTCAAGTTACGGCTTCCTGCGGCGTTTACCATCTTTGATGCCGAATTGTTTGCGATCTTGCGGGCATTGGAGCAGATGAGATGCGTTCCCAGTCTTAAGTTTCTCATCTGTTCTGACTCCCTGAGTGCCCTTCAGACCATGCAACACTTGTACCCAGCGGATACGGTGGTCCAGAACATCCATGATGCCCTACTTCACCTGCAACGGCAGGGGAAGGAGGTTTCTTTCTGCTGGGTGCCGGGGCACGTGGGTATTAGGGGAAACGAACAGGCGGATGTGGCTGCCAAAGATGCATGTTCCCTCCCTCACGTTGTTGAATGTGCCGTCCCCCTCCATGCTGTTACCTCCCTCCTGCGTTTTCGTGTTATGCGTCAGTGGGAAGAGGAGTGGCTGGCAGTCGGTGAAAATAAGCTGCGTCTGGTCAAGGCCACCACGCGGCCGTGGCGTACGTCCTACCAGTCATGCAGGCGGGATGAGGTTCTCCTCACTCGCCTCCGCATCGGGCACAGTCCCTTAACGCATGGTTTCTTACTCCGGCGGGAGGACTCCCCAATCTGCAGTGCTTGTGGCGTCCAGATTACTGTCCGCCACATTTTACTTGACTGTCTTTTATTCTCTGACCAGAGGGCGGTGGTTTCTTTGCCACAGGATTTGCCCTCTATTTTGCAAGACGACGCAAGGACTGTGGTTAAGGTCTTACGGTTTTGTATCCTGTCCAATTTGTTGCCTCGGATTTTAGGGAGAGGTTTTTAATGCGCTGCTGGGTGACTGGCTCACCCAGATTTTAGGTAAGAGGTCCGCCAGTCACGATTACCTCCTTGTTTCCCTTCGGTTTCTGTTCTCTTTTCCTTGTGTTTCCTTTCCTTTTTAGTGCGTTTCTTCTCCTCTTGTTTTGCTTCTGTCTGTGAGGATGTGGAACTGCGTCAGGTCTGTGTCTTTTAGCCGTTCTCCTTGCTTTCTGTCCGTCTTAGTCCCTTCACTGCATCTGTTCCTGTTTTTATGCGTTTGGGCGCTGATGTCCACGCTGTTTAGCGCCCATAAACCTCAAACACACACACACACACACACACACACACACACACACCGGATGGCATGTTGTGTGCCTACCATCTTGGTGGCATGCGACGCTTTCAATGATGCGTACGTGGGTTGCTATGTGAAATATGTTGGTATGACCCACTCTACCAGCCCTCTCATCTTCTACATTCATTCCAGACTCATGTATATCTGAGCCGTGCTGTGGATCGCGTTGGTGCTGTTTGTAGGTTTCCGCGCTATATTGGAGGCCAGACGGTATCGTTTAGTTGTTTGTCTTCTTCGCGTGTGGACTGGCGCCACTCGGGGTTTCCAAAGCGTTACCTGTCCGCTAGTGGCAGCAGCGGAGGTTATCGATATGTAGTAACTGTTGCCCTATCTTTGGAACGACGTCGTTGTTTTCCGGGTCTTGTGGGTGGACGAGTTCAAATGACTCAAATGGCTCTGAGCACTATGGGACTTAACGTCTGAGGTCATCAGTCCCCTAGAACTACTTAAACCTAACTAACCTAAGGACATCACACACATCCATCCCCGAGACAGGACTCGAACCTGCGACTGTAGCAGTCGCGTGGTTCCAGACTGAAGCGCCTAGAACCGCTCGGGTACCGCGGCCGGCTGGACGAGTTCGGTTGGGGACTCAGGAGGAGCCAGGTCCGCGCAGTGCTAGAACACGCCGGGGCCGCAGACGGCACGCATGGACTGCCGGATGGAAGGGCTCTGGTCACGAGGGTGCACGACCTCGTCGTAAACCGGATCCAGCAAGCTTTAAGATGAGTGCACTTCAATCCAAGTAGCGAAACCTCCACCTTTGTGATGTCTCGGAATTCGCCAGTTACTTGGGTTCGTGTTGCTACTCGTAGCGTCACCGAGGCGAAGAGCAGCGAGTGGAGTGCTTGGGGAAGGCATATCTGATTAGCTTTCCTCGAATTCTTATTACTTTTTACTGCGTTCAACTTGTTGCAATTTGTTAATTTCAACCAGAGGTAATTTTCTTGCCTGGTGGCCTCCAACGCCCCAGTTACCTGCCCTGGTGGTCAGTGTACGTAACGGCAGTGTACGTTTCCTTGCCTTACCGCTGCTGTCCGGTAAGGCGTGTAGTTTCTACAGCTTTCTTGATTGTAGGCCGGTTGTTGATTATTCTGCTCTGGTGGTAGTGATTCCTTTCTCGTTCCGGCCGCTCTAAACACAGTATTCTGTGGACGTAGTGCAGACCGCCGGTTCCGGCTTTGACGTGTTGTTCCATCGTTGCATGTGGTTTATCGGACGTCAGGTAGCTTCAGCAAGATTATCATTAGTCATTCGTTAGACTGCCTCTAGTCTGAGTTACCATCTTGTGAAGTGAATGCAACTCTTGGCTGCTTATCTCATCGCTCGCGAAAGTGTTTGTTGCCGGACCTTCTCAGAGGTCGATCGATACCTGGAGCACCGTCTGTTGCCCCTTGGTTCTTGTAAGACATGATTGTGTGTTCTAAAAGGAGGACTAATGGCCAGTAGTTCAGTGAAACGCTCCTTCAGCTCACGCTTTCTGCGGGTATAATCTGCCTCAGTACCCTTTAAGGAACTCATGTACTGGTCCTTGTGTTTTATTATTGTATTATTTATTACAATACATTGTAAGGTATATTAAAGGTTATTTATGTCTAGTTAATAGTTCTGGTCGCCTTCTGGAATAAAAATAGCAGTGTTGTGTAGTGTTCAGTGGATGTTATGGGCTGTGTTACAAAGTTTATCATCATCTCATTCCACTCATTTGGTGATTAGTTGCTTGTTTTTTAATTAACCTTTGCTATTGTATTTGCTGTTTTACAGCAGGTTTCTAAATTTTTTATATTGTTGCCGTTCCTGACGTGTAAGGCCTTCAGCCGTGAGTGTGGTAATTTGCCTTAAAATTCTAATTTGGTATTTGTATTTACGCGGCAAGCCTCTAAAATCTTATTTACTGCCATTCCTAGCGTCTGATGCCTTCTGCTGTGTTTGTGGCGACTTGCTTTTAATATTTAAATATCTATAATTTGTAAGTTGCAGCGAGTATTAAACAATTCTTAGTTTATTGCCATTCCTGGCGTGTAAGGCCTTCTGCCCAGATTACAGTGGATTGCTTTTAAAACATTATCTGCTGTATCTGTATTTAATGTTGATTTGCTAAATTGTAACTCACTGAAAATACTATTATATACACAGTTGTTTATTCTTTCATTAATAACGTGTGGTATTTTTATTAATTGTCGAGTCTGGAATCACTGGTTTAAAATAAATTGTGTGTAACTGTGAAAGGCAACCAATTGTGACTGATTACGGCCCCGTCCACAATCGTGACCGAATCCTGCCTTCCTTTGACTGCCAGGTTTTAGTATGCAATGTCCGAATGTTCATTACAGTATCGTGTAAAAATCTGAAGTAATTCGGTGAATTTTGGTAACAATGTTAGAGAGCCACTTGTTTTTACATAGTAATCAAAATCTGTATATGCTGTGCCACTATGTCAGAGAACGTCCTAGACCTATCCTGACCATTACTTCCTTTTTTATATGTTTTAAAATCGTACCCCGGCAAATTGGTGTTTTTCATGCCGGAAAATGATGCTAGAAACATTGCGTGTCGTTGCCCGTAATAAGTAACTTCTTAAAAGTTCGTACAGTCGTCCATTATAGGCAACGCAATTAAAGATAGCCGGCCACTGTGGCCAAGCGGTTCTAGGCGTTTCAGTCCGGAATCACGCTGCTGTTACGGTTGAATCCCGCCTCGGGCATGGATGTGTGTGGTGTCCTTAGGTTAGTTAGGTTTAAGTAGTTCTGTGTAGGGGACTGATGACCTCAGATGTTAAGCCCCGTAGTGCTTAGAGCCATTTGAACCATTTGAATTAAAGATAAGTGGTCGGGTATTTCGATGTAGAGCGGCATTGGTTAGTGCTGAGAATGACCTATGATCCACTGCAGACGCTCGCGTTGGCGAAGGATGGTCGTGTCTTTCATAAATGTTTTGTGCAATGTGAAAAGTATACTGTGCGCAGCCATATCTGTGATCCGTGTAGTTGATGGGTATGTAGTGACGTAACACAGCAGGAGAAAGGCGTGACGTAATCAGCACGGTAACACTTGCAGGACGTGGACATTTATTCCTTGAATACGCAACTCGAAGATCCCATGAAACCTCAGATAAAACGGGCATTCTACAATGTAAACGCTTAAGACAATGAAGACTGTAAATCTTAGACCTTAATTTCAGTTCGGTGGGGTCAGACATACTGAATGATATAGATTTGCAGTTACGAGTTATTGGTAATTGGAACGGTCTTCACAGTTGGTGCCACTAGTTTGAGCAGTACAGCATATTATCGTTGGAGACGTATTCGTCGTCCAGTAGCTACAAACAGAGAGACACTCTCTTAGAGCATCACTCTGCCTGTAGGACGAAGTCAAGAAGAATGAGTTCGTGCCGGACCACAAGAACAAAACATAAAGGCGACCGTATTTGAAGAAGAATGGTAAAGGGTAACTTACACCGTATCAAACTGACAAGCTCGCCACACAGTGTTTCCTACTCATGGTGTTGCATTCGAGTCACCATAAACACACACACACACACACACACACACACACACACACACACGAAAGGCAAACACCTCATTTGGCGAGCTTACTGAAGGACGAGAAAACCGTAGTGGTGAAAAGAAGAGTTTTCGCCAACTTTTTTCAGAATTACTTCGAAGAAATATGTGGTTGCCAGGGACAACTCAAGAATCAACATCGGAACTTATATGAATCAGCAAACGTTGGGCAGTGTCCCAAAACGCTATCTATTGAAAACAAGATCATAATATTCTGCATAATAAGGAGTAAAGAAGAAATTTTCACAACGACAAGACAAATAACCGTTGTTGTCTACAATGATGCAGACAACCGCACTAACAGTTTCACAGTCTTTTTTTGTTCTACTCGTGTGGGAGGCCGCGCGATCTAGGGCATCTTGCCACGGTTCGCTTGCCCCCTCCCCCTCCCTTCCCCTCCTGTCGGAGGTTCGAGTCCTCCCTCCGGTAGTTTAAGTTAGATTAAGTAGTGTGTAAGCCTAGGGACCGACGACCTCAGCAGTTTGATCCCATAGAAATTTAACACAAGTTTTCAAATTTCGTTTCCTGTTCTACGTGTAGTAAACTACACTCATGCTCATAAATTAAGGATAATTGCAGAATTTGGTGTCACACAACATGGCACAACACAAAACTTGTGCTAATAGCATAGGAACATAGGGAACACACACGACACAGATCTGTAAGTAGACAGTATTGGTGATAAGTTGAGAAAACCGTCCCGAAACAAAAGTGCTACAAAACGCGACTGCTTCCTGTGCATATACCCCGAAATCAATATGGGATATGATCACCATGCACACTTATACAGGTGCCACAACGGGTTGGCATACTCTGGATCAGGTGGTCGAGCAGCTGCTGGGGTATAGCCTGCCATTGTTGCACCAGTGCCTGTCGGAGTTCCTGAAGTGTCCTAGGGATGTGAAGACGTGCAGCGATACGTCGACCGAGAGCATCCCAGACGTGCTCGATGGGGTTTATGTCTGGAGAACAGGCAGGCCACTCCATTCGCCTGATATCTTCTGTTTCAAGGCACTCCTCCACGATGGCAGCTCGGTGGGGTCGTGCGTTATCATCCATCAGGAGGAAGGTGGGACCCACTGCACCCTTGAAAAGGTGGACATACTGATGAAAAATGACGTCCCGATACACCTGACCTGTTACAGTTCCTCTGTGAAAGACATCCAGGGGTGTACGTACATCAATCATAATCCCACCCCACACCATCAAACCACGACTTGCATACAGATCACTTTCAAGGACATTAAGGGGTTGGTATCTGGTTCCTGGTTCACGCCAGATGAAAACCCGACGAGAATCACTGTTCAGACTATACCTGGACTCGTCCGTGAACATAACCTGGGATCGCTGTTCCAATGACCACGTACTGTGTTCTGGACACCAGGCTTTACAGGCTGTCTTCTGACCAGGGGTCAGCGGAATACACTTCGCAGGTCTCCAGAGGAATAAACCATGTCTGTTCAGTCGTCTCTAGACTGTGTGTCTGGAGACAACTGTTCCAGTGACTGCGGTAACGTCCCGAGCAAGGCTACCTGCAGTACTCTGTGGCGATCTGCAGGCACTGATGCTGAGATATCGGTCTTCTTGTGGTGTTGTACACTGTGGACGTCCCGCACTGTAGCGTCTGGACACGTTTCCTGCCTGCTGGAATCGTTGCCATAATCTTGAGATCACACTTTGTGGCACGCGGAGGGCCCGTGCTACGACCTGCTGTGTTTGACCATCCTCCAGTCGCCCTAGTATTCTACCCCTCATAACGTCATCAGTATGTGTTCTTTGAGCCATTTTCAACACACAGTCACCATCAGCACGTCTGAAAAAGGTCTGCACACTTACTCGCTGCACTGTACTCTGACATGCACCAACACTCCTCTGCGTATGTGGACTGCTGCCGGCGTCACCGTGCGACGACCGCAGGTCAGCAACGCATAGTCATACCCCGAGGTGATTTAAACCCGCAGACCGCCCACCAGAGGGTTGTTTCACCATGTATCGGCATTATTCTTAATTTATGAGCGTGAGTGTAGATATGGGGCAGGTCACTTCAGGCAATGACCTTACAGGGGTTACGTGGAGAAGTGCTAAGCGTGCTCGAGTACACGAGAAAAGTTGGTGGAGATTTCGGCCCGTTTCACTGCTGTCCAGGCGGCTCTGTCAAGCGCCCACTTTCCAGACCAGGAATTGGGCCCTAGTTGTTACCCTTCGGTCAGGCTTGAAGCAGTACACACACACACAACTGCGGACACGGAGGATGAGACGGCGAGCGGCGCAGTGCGGTACGAGCGTGGCAGCCGGCGGGTCGGCCGCTGCCTGCGCCTTTCACGCGACACACGCCCTGCGCCGAGACGGCCGGCGCGCAGTGCTGACAGGCGAGCGGCCCACAAAGGCGCCGCAGACAGCGGCGACCTGCCCCGCGACACACGCGCGACTGGCCGGCGCAGATCTCGCGCAGATTGCCGCCGCCCCGCGGGTATCGGATTGCCGGGCGGGCCGCTCATTTCACGCTTCCCCTGCCGCCGACCGGACGTCGCGACGCCCGGCGGATGCCAAGGTCACCGGCGTCGCGGTGAACCGCCGACGTCAGCGGTGCTGCCGCGGTCCACCACCTGTCCGGTCGGGTTCTCGTGCTTGGCCAGTGTGAGGTTCCTGGCGGTAAACTACCTGCCAATATTAATCGTGGGTGATAAGACAACATGGGAGACTCACTACAATAGAAATACACTTAGGGAAAAAGATCGTAGCACCAAGAAGGAATTGTGCGGCATAAACGAAAGCTTGGTTAAAATGGCTCTAAGCACTATGGGACTTAACATCTGAGGTCATCAGTCCCCTACACTTAGAACTACTTAAAGGGAGCCGCAACGTCCCATCTCCTCCATCTTAATTTTAGCAAAAATAAGGAACATTTTTTCTAGAACGATTAAACATATTGCTCTGAAATTTGTACTACATGTTCAGTGAATATTTCTCTACAAAGTGAGAATGCCAAGTTAAGAAATATTTAATAGTTTTTGTTTTACATTTTTTTCAAACAGATGCTTCATTATTTTTCTAAAATTTTGTACTTGTTCTTCTATGCCGGCCACGGTGGCCGAGCGGTTCTAGGCGCTTCATCCCGGAACCGTGCGACTGCTACGTCGCAGGCTCGAATCCTGCCTCTGGCATGGATATGTGTGATGTTCTTAGGTTAGTTAGGTTTAAGTAGTTCTATGTTCTAGGGGACTGATGACCTCCGATGTTAAGTCCCATAGTGCTCAGAGCCATTTGAACCATTGTTCTTCTATAACTCTTGAATTATACAACATTTTTTTACAATTTTTTTATAAAAATGAAGGAAAAGAAGTAAACAATATTGTGTATAAATTTCATTGATATACTGTTAGCAGTGTTTGAGAAACTGTTCCTCAAAGATACAAATTTTTAAGTTATGGGAAATGGCTTACAAAGTTTTTTAATACATTCCTGTCCCATATGATGGATTATCAGCATCCTTTTCTTTTTCCAGTGTTAGTTTCCTTTTCACTGGTCTTTTCTTCCCTTTCGCTGCATGTTGTGGGCTTTCTTCTCTTCTTCCCGCACCTCTTAGCCTTTCTTCATCAATTAGGCGCATTGAGGAAATGGTGTTGTGTCCTGGTTGGAAACCTAAGCGTTTCAGCGCATCACGTTTGACAATGTTTCCTTCATTGTATGTTGCCATTGCATCATACACTCAAAAATGCAATGTTTTTATCCCTACAACCACTCTTCTGGGAATCCTAATCCAAATTAAATTATTTACAACCGAGCGAGGTGGCGCAGTGGTAGCACACTGGACTCGTATTCGGGAGGACGACGGTTCAATCCCGCGTCCGGCCATCCTGATTTAGGTTTTCCGTGATTTCCCTAAATCGCTCCAGGCCAATGCTGGGATGGTTCCTTTCAAAGGGCACGGCCGACTTCCTTCCCCATCCTTCCCTAATCCGATGAGACCGATGACCTCGCTGTTTGGTCTCTTCCCCCACAACAACCAACCAAATTATTTACACTTTCATTTGGATTTTGTGTTTTCCAATAAACTTGGCTGTGATAAATCTCTGTATATGGGCTTAATTACATCAATTACAGCATTTGGCAAACTGTTTTATGGGCATATTCCTTTCCTGATTGGTACTTACACCTTGAGTCATCACCTGTGGGGCACAGTGCATGTTGTGGGAGCTCATTTGTTGCTGCAGTATGAAAAAGTAATGCCCATACTGCTCTTCTAATATGATCAATGCTTCTTGTATTTTGCCTAATTGCATGCCCATAATACCTCTGCAATCTAGCAGTTGCTTCATCTGTCGATCTTCCTCTTCCTCCAAGGGTCTTACCATCACTAAGCTTCTGGGATCCTAATGTCTGCTTTAGTTCGGGCAAGCGAGCCCCCATGCGTCTGTGCACATGTCCAGTGCACTCCTGTTTTTTAGTGTGAATCTCATTGCCATAAGGTTTCAGTTCCTCTACAGGTTTAATATCCCTTAGCATCACCATCACCTAGATGGTGTATCGTACATTATACCACTCCTGTGATAGAATTGCTTTCACTTCCTCTACTTCCATCGCTCCACTCGTGCTGTGAAAATTTGCTTCACAACTTTCACTATGTTCGTCCTTGGTATTGCCCTTACATGTACAATGTTTTGAGAGATTAGCAACATCAATTATTTTGCAACTGTCTCCACTAGTAGCTGTCACAACTCCATTTAGAGATCTATGACGTCTACGTTGCCATAATTCATCTAAAGCAACAGTTAAATCTCTACAATTCCCATTATCTGTCACAGCTTCTTCAACTGCTTTCTTCATGGTTGCTTGAGCAATATCTTCAGCAGAAGATCCCATCAATTCACTATAAAATCCAAAATTGGTTGGTGGTTTAGGAAAGTTCATAATTCAACATAACATTGTCCCTGCAGCACTGCCCTTGCCAACGCAACGCATGCCATACATTAGCCTAACATTTATATCATACACCTTCTTTCCACTAATACCACTACGAGGAATACTTTTAGAATCAGAAAACGAAACTTCTGCACCATATTTGTTACACTTCAATAACATTTTACATGCCAAACCAATGTGCGAAGTTATTTTCACTTGCAGTCCTCTTTCTTTGAAATTGGTATAATACGTTATGTTTCAAAATATTGGAGAGCAAGAAAATGTTAATTATTTCATTCACATCATTACTGTCACTTTCATAGTTTTCAAATCTTTTTTTTTTTTTTTTTTTTTTTTTTTTTTTTTTTTTTTGCTGTCACAAAGGTTCTTGCTGGAAGAAGTTCTATCCTATTCATTTGGAGCAGTCGGTGAAGCAGTCTGAGCAGCATCTCCCTTCCAAACAAAAAAAGACTTCCTCTTCCACTCCTTGTGCCTGTTCTTAAAAACTCTGTTGCAGAAACGGGGCATGTTGATATCCACAAACCAAATACGTAAGACAGGTATGAGCAAAATTCTTCAAATACGCACAAATTGAACAGCTAAACAACACAAAGCAAACTCCACAAGTCAACACAGACGGTATAGCGTTTGTTGTTGTTGTTGTTGTTGTGGTCTTCAGTCCTGAGACTGGTTTGATGCAGCTCTCCATGCTGCTCTATCCTCTGCAAGCTGCTTCATGTCCCAGTACCTACTGCAACCTACGTCCTTCTGAATCTGCTTGGTGTATTCAACTCTTGGTCTCCCTCTACGATTTTTACCCTCTACGCTGCCCTCCAATACTAAATTGGTGATCCCTTGAAGCCTCAAAACATGTCCTACCAACCGATCCTTTCTTCTAGTCAAGTTATGCCACAAACTTCTCTTCTCCCCAACCCTATTCAACATCTCCTCATTAGTTATGTGATCTACCCATCTAATCTTCAACATTCCTCTGTAGCACCACATTTCTAAAGCTTCTATTCTCTTCTTGTCTAAACTATTTATCGTCCATGTTTCACTTCCATACATGGCTACACTCCATACAAATACTTTCAGAAACGTGTTTATGTTTACCGATATGAACAGTCACTTGTCACAGAGATAAAGCCATACAACGTTGGAAAACAAAACACTGTCTAATTCCGCAAAGATACCCTGCTTGCAGCCAGCGAGCGGCGCTGTCGACGCTACAGCTCCCCCTAAACCTAACCTAACCTGAGGACATCACACACATCCACGCGCGAGGCAGGACTCGGACCTGCGACCGTGGCAGCAGCGCGGTTCCGGACCATAGAGCCTACAACCGCTCGGCCACAGCGGCCGGCAAACGAAAGTTGTGGGTGTGTTTCTGCATCTGAAAGATGATGTCTATTCAAATTTGGCGACAGTAGCATAAGAGTGGCTCTAGTAGCACCACTATGAGGATTCAAATCAGGTTTGCTTTAAACACACGCTGTAAAGTTCGTGAGGGTTAGATAGCTTTGAAATTGGACGTGGTGGGTTGATGTTAAAAAAGAATGACTTTAAGGCGACAAAGACTCCATTATCAAACCATATTGAGGTTCAAAAAGATACCGGAATATGGCTACGAGAAACTGGATGTTTCTTCTGCAGTGGTGCAGAAAGACGTCGCAGGAGGCAAGAGTTGTACCTTTGCTTAAGAAAGGTAATGCAGAAGACATAGAAAATTACCGGCCCATTTCCCTGTTGTAAGCATTCTCAAAAATAATAGAAGCAATTATGAAAGGGAGATTAAAGAATTACATGAATAAATACAAGCATTTAAGCGAATCGCAGTTTGGTTACTGAAGTGGCAAAAATGCGGAGTCAGTTATAGTAGAATTCACAAAAGATGAACTTGATGCTCTTGATAAAGATGAGTGTATCACAGGCATATTTTTGGATCTTTCTAAGGCGTTTGATACGGTCGCCAAAAGATTCTATTAAATAAATTAGAAGCATTAGGAATAAGAGGGGTAGCTAATGATAGGATACTTCAAATAACATAACATTTAGTAAAACAGTTATCAGAACCAAAATACGTTAATGTAGGGGTTCTGCAAGGTAGCATATTAGGACCAATACTGTTCGTGATATACATCAATGACTTTCCGAGTAGTGTTCAAAAATATGTGTGAAATCTTTTGGGACTTGACTGCTAAGGTCATCAGTCCCTAAGCTTACATACTACTTAGCCTAAATTATCCTAAGGACAAACACACACACCCATGCCAGAGGGAGGACTCGAACCTCCGCCGGGACCAGCCTAACAGTCCATGACCGCAGCGCCCTCAGACCGCTCGGCGAATCCCGGGCAGCTCCGAGTAGTGTTCCTCATGGTGAAAAAATCCTCTTCGCTGATGACAGCAATATTATAGTCACTGAGAAAACAAGAGAACTCCTTTCCGAGAAAGCAAATGAAACTTTCAGAGAAGTTTATGATTGGTCAATAAGTAAAAAGTGACACTGAACATAAAGAAAACCAATGCCATGAATTTCAGCTTGAAGAGGAAAAATGACAATGTTAAATTAAATGTAGATGGCACCTCTATAGACTGTGTAACAAATACAAAATTTCTAGGAATGAATATTGATTCTCAGTTGAAGTGGTATGAACACACAAAGGTACTTGCAAACAGAATGTCATCAGCATGTCATGCCCTTAGAATCCTATCATCAGTGTGTAACATGCAGAGTCGTTTAGTTACATATTATTCATATGTACACTCAATTCTTAGCTATGGCATTCTTTTTTGGGGAACAATTGTACAAAATATGAACACAGTTTTCAAACTCCAGAAAAGAGCCATAAGAATAAAAACCAAAAATACTAGTCGCGCTCACTGTAAAGATCTGTTCAGAACACTGGGTGTTTTAACTGCTCAATGTCAATATATTTACCAGTCAATTGTACACATCCAAAATAACGTCGGTAATTAGTGCACAAACAGCTCTGTTCATGACCATGCAACAAGAGATAGACTCAACTTACATTTACCATGAAAAAATAAACATAAAACTTAAAACAGCATTTGCTACCAAGGAATAAAACTGTACAATAAATTACCAAAAGAGATTAAAGAAATTGCAAAAATACACTTATTTAAAAAGGCAGCTAAAAATTACCTGTTATGCAATACATTTTAAACATTGAAGGATTACTTAGCTAAAATAGAGTAGGGGTTTGGTAAAAAATGTTATACAAATAAATAATAATAATAATAATAATGATTACAAAATATCCAGCACCTTCACTTTATCTTTTTTCCTTCTTTTTTTCCTTTCTAGAAATACCTGCCCCCAAGCTATGCATGACACAATACTAACACCTCTTCCTCTTATTGAGCTCAACATTATGGAGGGATGCTGACTCAGTCTTTCAGGATAGCAAATGGGAAGTTTCGGTACAGAAAATGGCCCAAAAATCACCAGTCTGTGTGTGTGTGTGTGTGTGTGTGTGTGTGTGTGTGTGTGTGTGTGTGTGTGTAGTGAGTTAAGTGTTATGAAACAATGTGTGTATAGTGTGTGCAGTGACTGATTGTGAGATATGAGTGAACAATGTGGCATTATATTATTTAATAAGTTATTTGTAAAAAAGTATTGTATACCAGGAGTAAATCTAATGATTGACTCTAACTAGAAATCTGTAAATATATGTTTATACGAATTAGCTTATTTTAAATTGATCTGAATTTGTAAATACTTTTAGATGTCCTATATCCTTGTAAAAAGAGATCTACGGGTGTATAAAGCTACTACTACTACTACTACTACTACTAGGAATGTGGCCACTGTAAATGATTGCTGCCAGTGCTGATTACGAGAACGTACGGTCGCAAGAAAGCCCGGGTTCTGTACTGCCAGTGGCACTACAGAGAGGAACGACAGTTGTGTTCGGCGTTCGGCTCTGACGCATCGTACCCCATCTACAGTACCAATTAGAGCTACAGCTGTCACCACAGTTACACAACGAACTGTTACAAATCGGTTACTTCAAGGACAGCTCCGAGCAAGACACCCCCTAGCGTGTCTTTCACTGACCTCTAACGAATACCAATTACGACCTCAGTGGTGTCAAGCGAAAGGTCACTGGAGGGCAACGTGGAGGTTTGTTGTGTTTTCTGATGAAATGTGGTTCTACCTCCGTGCCAGTGATGGCCGTGTGTTGTTTAGAAGGAGACCATTTGAGGATCTGTCTGCGTGCTAGACACAGCTGACCCACACCTGTAGTTAAGGACTCTGTGCGATATCGTATGACAGCAGGAGCTCTCGTGTGGTTATCCTATGCACCCTAACTGCAAATCTGTACGTCAATCTGGTGATTTTTACCTGCTGTGCTGGTATTCATGAACAGCATTCCAGGGGGTGTTCTCCAACAGGATAACGCTCGCCCCACATACCACTGTTGTAACCCGACATACACTGCGTAGTGTCGACATGTCGTCTTGGTCTGCTCGATCACCAGATCTGTCTCGAATCCAACACATACGGGACATCATCGGACAACTCCTGCATCATCCACGAACATCTTTAACCGTACCTGTATTGACCAACCGAGTGTAACAGGCTTGGAACTCCTTTCCACAAATTGACATCCGGCACCTCTACAACACAGTGCATACACGTTTACATGCTTGCATTCAACTTTCTGGGAGCTACACAGGTTATTTATGTACCAGCAGCCCACACCGCGCTTACTTTAACCTGCGATCCTGACACGTTAATCAGTTAAATATGTTATGTAGACAAATGTAATCCCGGAATCTCATTACCCTATATTTCTACATTAATTATCTGTTGGTGTCGCTCGATTTTTTTCCGTCAGTGCAGAACCTAAGCTTGATAGCCTGGAGGCCGGCCGCGGTGACCGAGCGGTTCTAGGCGCTTCAGTCCGGAACCGCGCGACTGCCACAGTCGCAGGATCGAATCCTGCCTCGGGCATGGATGTGAGTGATGTCCTTACGTTAGTTAGGTTTAAGTAGTTCTAAGTTCTAGCGGACTGATGACCTTAGATGTTGAGTCCCATAGTGCTCAGAGCCATTTGACCGACACAGCCTTCCCGCGCCAACTGAGAAGCAGAAACTTCATTTCATTCGGTGAGCTGCACACAGATAGCGCAAATGGTAATGCACTGTGATAAAATATCCTTCCTAAGCATATTATTAACATGTTTTCCCCTACATACTCTGCTAGAAGGTCGATAAATGTCGACACCCCTCACTCACTTTTTGGTGTATCGTATTTCATTAATCAAGGCTTTACAATCCATGTCGATGTCCATGTCCATTAAGCATGACTTTTTTCGAAGTCAAAAACATGCAATATGAAAAACATGAGACAGCCAAAAAAGTGGATATACTTACTGCTCTTCCTTGTATAAGTTCGCCAACAAAACTTGTCGCAAGTAATACACGTCGCACTGAGAGTATCAGCATAGTTACGGGACCAATAAGAGGAGTGGGGAAAGTCTTCTTGAAGACTCAGTTTATTCCAAAAATATCTGCACTCGTACAACAGAACGTATTTTTATTAATATACAGTCAACCATAAAAAGCTAGTAATAAAGTATATCATCTGGTTGAGAGCTACGACCTAGAAGTTGTAAGGTGCTGGGAGTAAATAAAATAATAGAAAATGGCTCAAATGGTTCAAATGGTTCAAATGGCTCTGAGCACTATGGGACTCAACTTCTGAGGTCATTAGTCCCCTAGAACTTAGAACTAGTTAAACCTAACTAACCTAAGGACATCACAAACATCCATGCCCGAGGCAGGATTCGAACCTGCGACCGTAGTGGTCGTGCGGTTCCAAACTGTAGCGCCAGAACCGCTCCGCCACTCCGGCCGGCAAAATAATAGAATAATGAGTTATTTACCAAGGAAGCCTAAGTTTAAAATGAGAAAAACAAAGCATACTTCTTCGCCACGGAGGCGAAACTTTAAATGGCAAGGAAAAGCAGTACTTATTTAACACATAGGTCACTTTAACACTTTAATTTTTGTAAATACTCCAAGCTATTAGCAGAATTTTTAAACAACAGTTTCAATAATACGACTACATCGCAAGAGATAGCTGAAACTTAAGAAATAACATACACGTACGTGAAGCAGATAGAGCAGATGCTTCACCAAATATCAAATACATAGATAAGAGATTGATAGGTCAAAATTTTAAAAAACTGAGCACCCAGAGGTGATTGTTATCTCACCCAGTTACATCTACTTGTATACGCCGCAGACCCCGCAAAGCCATGGACCCAAATTGTAAACAAATCAGTGCGCAAGCTGGTGGTGGCTCCATAATTTGTGGGTTGTGTTTACATGGAATGGATTGGATCCTCCGCTCCAACTGAACCGGTCATTGACTGGAAATTGTTATGTTCGGCAACTTAGAGACCATTCATGGACAGTTCGAGCGAAAGACTTGGCCACCCAGTTCGCCCGAAGTGAATTCTCGTACATTTGTGGGTTGTAATGGAGAGGACATTTCGTGCACAAAATCCTGCACCAACAATACTTTCGTACTTGTGGACGGCTATAGATACAGCGTGGCTCAACATTTCTTCTGCCGATTTGCAACGACTTTTTGAGTCCATGCAACGTCGAGCAGCTGCACGAAGAGGACCAAAAGGAGGTTCGACACGATATTAGGAGGTGGAGAATGACTTTTCTCTCCTCACTGTAAACGTATATAATTAAAAGTTCTTGAATTCAAGACTGCAGAACCGGTTTTATTCAGACTACATCCTTCAACTATACATGATCCATCTTTAGGCTAAGATATAAAATTACATCTTAGAATGCATATTAGTTAATTTTCAGTCAACTCAAACCAACATTTTGTCAAGTGATTTAAACTTAATTCAAAGCAATAAATCGATTTTCTTTGTGATAGTATAATTTGTGTTCTGAGTCCATCTCGTCACGAAATGTTCTCCAATCACTGGACTACAATCAGTTGTCTGTGATCTGCTGGTACGATGGCTCTCATGTTTCGCTTTGTAATCATCTGATATTTCTCAAACTCCTGAAGACTTTGATGAGCTCATTTCCGCTGGTGTATATCACACAACTTTGAGTTTTCGCACATTCTTGAGGACCGTCCAACCTAAGATACGCAGAAGGAAAATAAGAATCTCTTTCGTATTATTTTTCTTTCTGAGACATGCTACATACTCGACAAACTCTTCACTGTAGATCTACGGAACATACAGCGCCTCTAATTTAGCCTAATCAAAACTTTCAATACTGGATTCAGTTTGGTCCCTTAGGAATTCATACACACACATTTCAATCTGTCATCTGCCTTAGACAGATTTGTACCATCGTTCCACTTTAAGACGATATGAACAAATTGTGTGATATGTGTTTCGTCTAGTTACATGCATTTCGTAGCATTTAATTATTTTACACTCAGGTTGACAATCATTACTCTTGACGCTGATTATCAGAAAATCTTTCAGCATTTAGTACCAACTATTTAACGCTTTGTCACAGGACCACAGACGTTACTCACCAGTTCATTATGCAGACTGAACCAAAATTCACCCGCTGTACTTGCTAGCCAACAGTAAGAAAAGGTCACTAACAAAATTTCGTCACGTGCGTATTTTCGTTAGAAGGTGGGCGTCAAAGAAAGGCGGTTGTGCGAAACACTGTCATCACTCGTGCGACAAGCATCTTCATTCAGTGCTGTGTGGCTGCAGTATGCAGTTAGTGCTGTTGGCAGAGTTCTGCGTTACAATACTCGAGTGCAAGAGTTCGATTCGGGGTTGAAGTATAAATTCTGTGAACTCTTTGCAGCACTTCTAAGAGGAAGATGGTGGCGGGCTACCACTTATTCCACATTCGTCGGCAGACTGAAAGTAACGTGCTCTTTCAAGTGTCCTCACAGGAAGAGAGCCAGGGAATTTACGTCAGGCGTACGCGGAGGCCATAAAACAAAAACTCCACGATCTATCCGTTTCCTGGGAAAAGCTCAGCTTCAGTACCGTTCCATATGTCTTATAAAGGATGCAGGTGTAACCGCAACCTCTGCCGAACATGAAGTGGAATATCCCCAGGCAAATAGTTCGCGTGAAATGCATATTTCACCGACCAGTCAAACAGTCCATCAACTTCTTGGTATCCAAGACACCTTCGTGAGTGAACACAGGTTCATCATACGTTTTTGAAAGTGGAACAATAAAAACGTTTATACTCTCATTCCTGTGTTAGTTTTAAATAACCCACGGGATTTTTATACCGCCTGTTGTAACGGCTTTATAGCGGTTAAGAAGTCAGAGACCAAATAACTCAGTCTAAAATTAGGAAATAAAAAATTAGATCTAGACCTGGATTCGAAATTTCGAAATCGAGTATTCCAGCTTAAAAACCTACCACTACACAGTTTTCAATCATTTTTTCTTTAATTGAAAGACAGTGAATGACAAGATTTTACAAATGTCGATCCATATCTTCACTATTAATGGTATGCCTGCGATAGCAAGCGTAAATAGTATATTACAAAACGACGCTTATAAAAACCGGAATTTTTGGTGCTCATAACTCGGGTTCTATTGGTGATAATAATGTAGGGTCCATTGTTTTAGATAGCCCTTAGGCCAGGCACCATGTGTATACCCAACAGAAGGATCGTCTTAATGTCACTACCCTACGGTACAGGATCAAACTATGAATGTTACACACTTCCTCCTCTTTAGGCACACGGAGACTGTCGGTTGGTTCTTTTTGCATCTGATGTGGTCTACGGTGGGCTTGTAGGGCTTTGGGAAACCGAAAAAAGGTATATTTTGGCCTCACTAGCGGAGCAATAGCTAGCCGCTGCTTCCAAGGCGGCTACGCACGGAAAACCGCTGATATTTTTACGGTGTGTTATTAAGAACCAGATCACGAACAACCTCGGAAATTTTCTTGATATCTTTATACGTTTCTAAGATGTAGAAGTTCAAATTTACACTATTTTTACACATAAAATCCAGTATGGGGAGAAATCTACATAAAAAATAGCTTCAGCAATTGGCTCAAATTTTAACAGTATGTTCTCTAGGTATTTACTAGGAGAATAATCTCCCGTTTTCAAAAATCTTTGTCCGTTTTGAGAAACACCAGAAAAACTTGTTTTTTGGGTACCGGTATCCTAAATGCAGCCGCAGATTCCGAGATGGCAATGCACAACAGCTGACTGTAATTTTTACGATATATTCCTAACGCACAGATTTCCAAAAACTCTGAAAATTTTCTTCATAGCTTTATCCGTCACAGAGATGCAGAGGTTCAAAGTTATCCTACTTCTACAGGTAAAATAAGCACATAAAACCTATTGTGAAACGAAAATGTAGTTTACGAAATGACTTAACACGGAGAAATATGCTGTGAAGTGTCTCCGCTATCATCCGGGAACCCCATGTTGTAGTACTGAAGCACATGAAAAATGTTTGTACGTGTGAAAGCTGGTTTGTGGTACAAAATTAATTTTATGACGTTTCAGTTTCATGTAGGTAAACTATCTAAAGTCTACTGACCAATAGATTATTTCATATGAATTACATGCTTTGCTGCAGCAGGGAAAGGAAGGGAAGCAGCGGAATATGCTCCTACTGGAGCACAAAACATGCTAATATGATTCTGTTTTCTCTCATTTTATCTTCCTCAGCTCCTTCAAAAGTTTTCCCAAAAATTTTGGCATGCTAACACATTCGCACTTTTTTATGCTGAGAGGGAAGAAGACAGTGTCAGAGGTGAAGAGACGGAACAGTGATAAATAGTGGAAGATAGTAGACAGTGGTTGTGTTACAGAAAGAGCGAAGGAGACAATAGAAGTGGGTGAAAAAGAGGGGGACACTGTGACTGTGGAAGATGGTTGACGGTGACAGGTAAGTGATAGGAAAACAGTGAAGGAGACAGTACTCCGGGAGAGGAATAAAGAGAAAGTGGAAGTAGGTGAGAGCCAGTGCTAATGAGAGACTATACGACAACTACAACGAAGAGGAGAGAGACAATGACAGTGAGAAGAAACAGCAGCAGTGGGAAGAGAGGAATGAGAAATTAGCAATAAGAGAGAGCAAGAGAGAGACAGTGACTGTGAGAGCAGACTGTAATTGTACGACGAAACGAAGGGGACTGTGGTTATGACACAGGAGACAATGACAGAGAGACACAAATAGATAATGACAATGAATATTACCGAATAAATGAGTGAGAAAAGGCAGTTGGTGATGGGTGGGTACGAGCGACTTACAGCGATAGCTGGTGGGTGTGAGTGAGTTGCAGTAAGGGGAGCTTGTGGAAGTTTGAGCTGAGTTGCATGTTAAAAATAACTTGAATATGTTGCCAAGCTAAAATTTTGCTAACATTTTTAAAGGTGCTGAGGAAGGAAGACTGAGGCAGCTGACACCCCACATTTCAGTCATAGATTTTTAATATAAAAAAAATGGTTCAAATGGCTCTGAGCACTATGGGACTTAACTTCTGAGGTCATCAGTCCCCTAGAACTTAGAACTACTTAAACCTAACTAACCTAAGGACATCACACACAGCCATGCCCGAGGCAGGATTCGAACCTGCGACCGTAGCGGTCACGCGGTTCCAGACTGACACGCCTAGAACCGCACGGCCACACCGGCCGGCTTTAATTTAAATAAAGATGTTATATTCTCATTTTTGTTGTTCCGATGGGAACATTTTTCAGATTATTTTCATTAAATGGAATAACACAGGTACGCAGTATTCAATGAATACCCTTCTCCTACATATGCTTGCAGTGTTGTTAAATACCGTTCTTTACCGTAAATTTTCTACGGAAAATATTTATGCATGGGACAAAAATTTTTTACATATATTTTGTACTTTTAGCATACAATAAATCGCGCTGTGGCGTTCCAATGTGCCAATTTTACCCTGAAAATATTGGTATCTCGTGAACTGTACTGCTCCAATCGCACAGCCCGAGGAGTGCCTCACGTTGTGTTTGCTTCTGACAATGGTTTCCCATTGAGAATCTCATGTTGATCAATGGAGTGAAGTCTTCCGAAGTAAGAGCGATTTCAGGTGTGCCGCAGGGGAGTGTCGTAGGACCGTTGCTATTCACAATATACATAAATGACCTTGTGGGTAACATCGGAAGTTTACTGAGGCTTTTTGCGGATTATGCTATCTTATATCGAGAGGTTGTAACAATGGAAAGGTGTACGGAAATGCAGGAGGATCTGCAACGAACTGACGCACGGTGCAGGGAACGGCAATTGAATCTCAATGTAGACAAGTGTAATGTGATGACAATACATAGAAGGAAAGATCCTTTATCATTTAGCTACAATACAGCAGGTCAGCAACTGGAAGCAGTTAATTCCGTGAATTATCTTGGAGTAGGTATTAGGAGTGATTTAAAATGGAATGATCATATGAAGTTGATCGTCGGTAAAGAGGATGCCAGACCGAGATTCATTGGAAGAATCCTAAGGAAATGCAATCCGAAAACAAAGGAAGTAGGTTACAGTACACTTGCTCGCCCACTGCTTGAATATTGCTCACCAGTATGGGATCCGTACCAGATAGGGTTGATAGAAGAGATAGAGAAGATCCAACGGAGAGCAGCGCGCTTCGTTACAAGATCATTTAGTAATCGCGAAAGCATTACGGAGATGACAGATAAACTCCAGTGGGAGACTCTGGACAAGAGATGCTCGGTACGGGCTTTTGTTGAAGTTTCGAGTCAAGAGGTATATTTCTCCCTCCTTCGTATGTCTCGTGAAGAGACCATGGGGATAAAATCAGAGAGATTAGAGCCCACACAGAGGAATACAGACAATCTTTTTTTCCACGAGCAATACGAGACTGGAATAGAAGGGAGAACCGATAGAGGTACTCAAGGTACCCTCCGCCACACACCGTCAGGTGGCTTGTGGGGAATGGATGTAGATGAGATGAAGATATCTCCCTTGTTGGATGTTTTCCGACTTAACTCGCTTCCCCATCTTGCAACGATTTCCTACATGAAAACGTCAAGCTAAATCCTAGTCAGATTCAACATTTAAGTATATGTCATCAGGACTTTGAACAGGAAGATTCTTGTTCACACAAGCTAGGATCTAAAATAAGCTTTCAAACTGTAATCCAGACAAATCCAGGATATAAGAAATAAACATTTAAAGCAATTAACAAATGAGCACTTTTAAATCTGGTGACGAGTTTAGACTGCAGTGACACATCCGTGACCGCAGTGGAAATGGTACCCAACCCCATAGTTAGACTTAGTGTAACTTACAGAAGCTGCTAATAACTCTCGAAAAATGAACTCTTAAACTAGAGTCCTACCGCTGCAAGATTTAAACTTAATTAGAGTTCCGACTTTAGAATTATTGCAACAGTTGTGCGTGCACCAGACCAGTAAGCTGACCTCATCACAGCCAACAGACTACTGTTGCGTGACCACCGTTAACTGGCTGTGTGCCAGATAAATACTGATAGGTCAAAGGTCATCTGGTGGATGTCACGAACTTTAGTATTAAGTCTCCTAGCAGTTCATTTTGCAGTTCATAGCACGTAAACAAGCAGGTTATGAACAACATTTGTTAAAACAGTAACAGAAAACTGGGATATGAACTTGTGATAATCACGATTTTATGAAGCCCCTGTACCGAAATGAAACATGCAGATGTACCCTCAGTATAATTCCTAAGATAACCGTCATATGACACTTCCTGGAAGATTATAACTGTGTGGCTGACTGAGACTCGAACTCGGAACTTTATCTTTCGTGGATAGAGTTTCTTACTGTATGAGCCATCCCGGCACAATTCAAGACCCCTCATCACCTCAATCTGCATCTACACCTACACCGACATCTACACTGAAGCGCGAAAGATACTGGCACAGCCATGCGCATTCAAATACAGAGATATGTAAACAGGCGGAATACGATGCTGCGGTCGGCAACGCCTGGAGAATTTGTTAGATCGGATACTGCTGCAAAAATGGCAGGTTATCAAGATTTAAGTGAGTTTGAATGTGGTATTATAGTCGGCGCCCGAGCGATATGACACAGCATCTCCGAGGTGGCGATGAAGTGGGGATTTTCCCGTACGACCATTTCACCAGTGTACCGTGAATATCAGGAATCCGATGAAACATCAAATCCCCGGCATCGCTCCGGCCCGGAAAAAGATCCTGCAAACACGGGACCAACGATGACCGAAGAGAATGATTCAACGTGATAGAAGAGGAACCCTTCTGCAAATTGCTGCAGATTTCAAAGCTGGGCCATCAAAAAGTGTCAGCGTGCGAACCATTCCACGGAACATCATCGATATGGGCATTCGGAGCCGAAAGCCCACTCGTGTAACCTCGATGACTGCACGACACAAAGCTTTACGGATCGCCTGGGCCAGTCAACACCGACATTGGACTGATGATGACTGTAAATGTGTTGCCTGGACGGACGAGTCTCGTTTCAAATTGTCTTGAGTGGATGGACGTGTACGAGTATGGAGACAACCTCATTAACCAAGGATCCTGCATGTCAGTAGGGGACTGTTCAAGCTGGTGGAGACTCTGTAATGGTATGGGGCATGTGCAGTTGGAGTGGTAAGTGACCCTTAATACGTCTAGATAAGACTCTGACAAGTGACACGTACGTAGGCATACTGTCTGATCACCTCCATCCATTCATGTCCACTGTACATTCATACGGGCTTGAGCAATTCCAGCAGGATAATGCGGCACCCCACACACGTCCATAATTGCTTCAGAGTGGCTCCACAAACACTCTTCTGCGTTTAAACACTTCAGCTGGCCATCAAACTGTCCAGATATAGACATTATTCAACATATCTGGGATGGCTTGCAACGTGCTGTTCAGAAGAGATCTTCAGCCCCTCGTACTTTTACGGTTTTATGGAAAGCCCTGCAAGGTTCATGGTATTAGTTCTCTCCAGCACTACTTCAGACGTCATTCGAATTCATGCCACGTCGTGTAGCGGCACCTCTGCGTGACCGCCGGGGCCCTACACGATATTAGGCAGGTGTACCAGTTCCTTTGGTTCTTCAGTTTATATTCCACAGGCTACCCTACGGTACATTGCCAATAGTAGTTAGCGTATCACTGTCATTTCCATTTCTCTCCTGTTCCAGTTGCGAATGGTTGATGGGAAGGAGATAGTTGCTAATCCTCCGTGTGACCTGAATCTCTCTAATTTTCCTTTCTCGAGACATAAGTAGTAGGAAGCAATATACCGATTCTCTCTTCCAGAAACTTACGATCTCTGAATTTAGACTGTATAGCACACCGTCATGCAGAACGCGTCTCTGGCAGCGTTAGCCACTACTTTTGGCTTAACGTCTCCGCGAGGCTTTCGCATTAACGCTTTATTTCTTCCAGTAACTCTGCTTCTTCAACAAAAAAAAGTTTAAATAAAGCCCATACTTTGCGCTAGAGTGAAATGTTCATTGTGGAAAGAATAGCCGGCCGGAGTGGCCGAGGGGTTCTAGGTGCTACAGTCTGGAACCGTGCGACCGCCACGGTCGCAGGTTCGAATCCTGCCTCGGGCACGGATGTGTGTGATGTCCTTAGGTTAGTTAGGTTTAAGTAGTTCTAAGTTCTAGGGGACTGATGACCTCAGAAGTGAAGTCCCATAGTGCTCAGAGCCATTTGAACCATTTTTTGGAAAGAATACCCTAGGGGAAAGCCCTGACACACACTTCTCCCCAACGCATTTCTAGTAAGATTGCTAGCCCACCAAGGTATGCATGAAAGGTTATGTGAAGTTAGGAAAATAGGTAGGTGATAATGGCAGAAGTATGGGGGTTGAGCCAAAATATCGAAACACAGAAGACACAACACATTTCCATGCCTAACATGGTATAGAAAAACAGTTGGCAATCACCTTCCATTCGCCTCCGGATGGATAAATGCAGATACTGTATAGTTTTCAATGTATTCCTATACCACTCCTCCTGCAAAATAATGACAAGTTAAGGTAAAGATAATGGATATGCATATCAAACACGCTCCCTTCTCTCCAAAGGACAAAGGCACAATAATGTTGAGATCTGGTGATTATGATGGCCAAGAGAGAAACGACAATTCATCGTCCCCCTCACAAAGTCAGTCCTACACGATCCGAGATGTGGTAACGGGAACCCTGTCATCTTGGAACACAGGACCACAATTGAGGAACATACATTGTACTATGGGATGGACCTGATCAGCCAAAATGGTCACAGAATCCTTGGCAGTAATACGACATTGCAGGGTAACCATTGGGCACAGGGAACGCCATGATATGCAGTCCACATCATCAACGAATCCCCACTATGTTTCACTCTTGGCATCAAGCAGTGTGAATCGTGGGCTTGGGGCTTCGTAAACTCGGATATAAGTTGGAAACAGTGAAAAACAAAACTCATTTGACCAAATGACTTTCTACGATATGCACATGCACACAGTCCAGGTATTGTGGCTCAGGCACCCCTTTTTCCTTTTACGGGCAAGCTCGCCCAGCAATTCACAACCTTTGGAGCTCCCTTCGTGTTGATTTGGTGGTAACAGGCTTCGCGAGTGCGACATTCAGTTCTGCAGTGGCTTTTTCAACTGCCGTCCTCTTTTTTTTTTCCTCACAATCCTCTTCACTGACCTACTGTCACGATCATCTTTGAGCACACACTTTGGTCCGCGTTGGGAGTTAGCAGATAATGTTTCGCCGCTTTCTCAACATGTGGTATAAATCGTCGGTACGGTGGGTCTTGAAACACAAAACACTTCGGCTGCCTAGGTTACGGAAGCACCCACCACACATAGATCAACAATTTGTCCATGCTAGAATTCACTTATCCCGACATAATGTACTCAGCAGCACCACCTAAAAGGTTGACCGAGCGAGGTGGCGCAGTGGTTAGCACACTGGACTCGCATTCGGGAGGACGACGGTTCAATCCCGTCTCCAGCCATCCTGATTTAGGTTTTCCGTGATTCCCCTAAATCGTTTCAGGCAAATGCCGGGATGGTTCCTTTGAAAGGGCACGGCCGATTTCCTTCCCCATCCTTCACTAACCCGAGCTTGCGCTCCGTCTCTAATGACCTCGTTGTCGACGGGACGTTAAAACAACAAAATGGTTCAAATGGCTCTGAGCACTATGGGACTCAACTGCTGAGGTCATCAGTCCCCTAGAACTTAGAACTAGTTAAACCTAACTAACCTAAGGACATCACAAACATCCATGCCCGAGGCAGGATTCGAACCTGCGACCGTAGCGGTCTTGCGGTTCCAGACTGCAGCGCCTTTAACCGCACGGCCACTTCGGCCGGCCTTAAAACAACACTAACCTAACCTAACCTAAAAGGTTGGCTAGCATCTGTTGTCATAAAGCATGCGTTTTTCGAGCTGTTCCCACATTTTTGTCCAATCACTGTAGACTACGTTAAGGAATTCTTGCACTTTGGAAGCAATATAAGACTGACGGACAAAGCAATCAGGACATGAAACACAGACTACCACAGACATAGTCGGCATTTCTGGTCAAGAGAAGTGGGGTAGTACCAAACATCAGCCTCAATCTGAGGAATAATTTTCTGAGAGTGTGCGTTTGGAGCACAACATTGTATGGTAATCAGTGAATCATGGACTGCAGGAAATACGGACAGGAAGAAAATCGAAGCGTTTGAGATGTGATACTGCACAAGGACGTTGAAAATTAGGTGGACTGATAAGGTAAAGTATGAGGAGGTTCTCCCCAGAAGCGGCGAAGGAGAAGGGATAGGATGATAGGACATCTGTTAAGACATCAGGGAATAACTTCCATGGTACTAGATGGGGCTGTATAGGGTAAAAACTTCAGGGAAAGACTGACACTGGAATACATCAAGCAAGTAATTTAGGTCTTAGGTTGCTGTTGCTACTCTGAGATAAAATGGTTGGCGCAGGAAAGGAATTCATTGCCGGCGGTATTGGCTAGTCAGAAGGATGACCTCTAAAAAAGGAGAATAAGGTTTTGTGTCTGGATAGCTCATTCCCTAAAGCATTACACGTGAACGGTAAGTTTTGGGGGCGAGTCTGAGGCCGGCACACAGTTTTAATCTGCCACGGTTTCACAACAGCGCACACTCCACTGCGGAGTGAACGAGTCATTCTGAGCATCAGATGTTTGAAGCAGATGACTTTGGATGAATTGTGCTGTGAGAAGTGCATCGAAGCTGATGTTGCTCACAAGTCACAGTGATGCAAAAACAAAGGAGGTTGTGTTAAATCGGCTCCATATATTACGTTGTTATTGAAATTAAGACTCATCCTCTCGCCCAGCTTGAAATTATGTGTTCATATTTATGAAATGGACAGCAAATGTCTTTTCAACGTAATTAATTCAAATCAGGTCAAACCCAGCTGGTTAGAAGACACTAGGGAAGATTTAAAAGACATGAACATCACAGAACGGAACGTAATATATCGTTTAGCCTTTGGAGCAGTAGCAACGAGTCACAGATTCACTGAGAATTTTAAAATGAAGACCGGCAACAAATGGTAAGAACGAAGAAAAAAAACGAAGGGGATTCGTGACGTAGGGTGAAAAAGATGTCAGGAATCATCGCGCCAAATAACAAGATCAAATGCGATGTTTAGGTGGCAACACGTGGGAATAAGAAGGAGAAATGATTAGTAAATAAGTCAGGTATGAACACTTCCCCAGGTAGATACCATACTGTTTACGAGAAAAGCGTTTATAAACCAATTTGATAAAAAAAATGTTCAAATGTGTGTGATATCTTATTGGACTTAACTGCTAAGGTCATCAGTCTCTAAGCTTACACACTACTTAACCTAAATTATCCTAAGGACAAACACACACATCTATGCCCGAGGGAGGACTCGAACCTCCGCCGGGACCAGCTGCACAGTCCATGATTGCAGCGCCTTAGACCCAATTTGATAAAATCCTATATTCCCAAAAAATTAACAATAAACGGCTAAGTAGCTAGTGTAATCATTAATTAAATACTTGTTGTTCAGAGATTGAAAATACCGCTGTAGTTGTAAGGTTCTTTTATTAACACACGACCGGTTTCGGGCCCTTATACCCATATCTTCAGGTGTCGTAGTGAAAATAGCAAGAGACGGGAGGTAATTTTTACACGGAATTTTTATGTGTATTGCTGCTGCGTTAATAAAGGAACCTTACAACTGCTGCGGTATATTCAACCTCTGGTATAATACGCAGTTGCGGATGTTCCTCCGAAGGAATGTTTGTAGTTGTTGTTCAGTCATTATTATAATTGAAAATGTAGTTTGTTCCTTAGTGTTGTAATGTGAAGTCTATCTCTCACATTGTACTCTACGTTATCGCCGTATCAGCGGGTTTTAGAGTACCCGGCAACCGCGGTATTATGCGAATTACGCACGACCCTCTCAAAAGAGGCGCACTGAAATTAACAAGAGCACGCCTCGACCGTCTCGAGGAACCCGTTGGCTCGCATACGTCGGCCCGCAGCGCCGTATATTAACCGGAGATAAATGCGGGCCATTAATTCAGGGCTCTCGCACTGGATGACCCTTTTCTACCGCTGCCGTTCCCAGTGGCTGTAGCGATATGCAGCGCATATTAACTACTCCAGCGGAGCGGCTGTATTTCGCTCGTGTTTCTGCTAATTGAGACCTCGCGACCCGCTCCAGCCTCGCTGTCTGGAGGCCCCGCTTCGACCCCGGCGGCTGCAGCGCCGTGCCGTCCGCCTTTCCATTAGCGGCAGGCGTCGGCCGGGGCGTCGCTTTGTATTCATTAACCCTCTTCTCTGGCCTCGTCCGCGGCTGCCCTCGGGCACAGGCGATGCTCGTTTTTTCCATCGTGTTGGCCGGCGTGGTGTGGCGCGTTTCACAGTTTATAATTACGGTTCCCCGCGCGTGCTCCGTGATTCATGGCCCTGCCTACCTGCTGGACGGAACGTCCCGGCAGCCACGCTCGATGCGCCCCGGCCGACGGCAAACAGTCCCAGTTCTAAGGCTTCAGGTTCAAATTGTAATGAAACGACCACACATAAATTTCTTTTTCTTTTTACGTTATATTCTGCTACATTTCTCATACTTGGCCTGCGATCTGTATTTCTCGTACTTGCCATGCCTGTGACGAGAAGGGTTGGTTCAAAAATGGCTCTGAGCACTATGGGACTTAACATCTGAGGTCATCAGTCCCCTAGAACTTAGAACTACTTAAACCTAACTAACCTAAGGACATCACACACATCCATGCCCGAGGCTGGATTCGAACCTGCGACCGTAGCAGCTGCGCGGTTCCGGACTGAAGTGCCTAGAACCGCACGGCCACAACGCAGGCCGAGAAGGGTTGCCCATTTGAATGTGTGCCATGCACGACCCGAGATAAACTAAGTAACTCCAATTACAATGAGTAACGTTAATATTCGGTCTCCGTGAATCTTTTACTTCGTAGCATCATAATTTAATTAAATCAAAAACAAAAATTAACCAATTAATATACTGAGGCAGACGTCCAGTATATAATAGTTGCTTTATACAGCTTACAACAATTGTCAAACAATACAGCTTAAATGAAACATTGTTCGATTTTCACTTTAGTTAAACATTCGCACAGTTAGCAGTGTGGCACTTGTTTTGCTCGTTCACGCCAAGCTATATATAAATGAAATGACACAGTTTCAGATACTTTGCTGGTCGCATACAGAGATGATTTTATATGTGTATGCTGGAGTGGAGAGTGAAAATTTGTACCAAGGTCTGTAATCGAACCCGAGTCTTCTGTTTAGTAGGCAGGTGTGTCAGTCACGTTTTTTTTATTTTTCTTTCGTCCATAGTGAGAAAGCCTGCTCGTTACAAACAGGCTGATGCCATTTACGCGGAAATGTCAGGATAAGAACTCCAACGGAACATAACAACTTTATCTTTACTAACGATATTTTAATAAATGTCTAACAGCCCTGAGGTGGCAGTCCCCCCTCCCTTTTTGTTAATCCGCCCTGGGGAGCAGCAAAGGGATTAAAAAAAGAAGGAAAATTGCCACCGCCACTTTTGCCTTAAAAAAGTACCGTTTCAGGTGGTGGCCCCTAGCCGGAAGTGGTGACCGAGCGGTTCTAGGTGCCTCAGTCCGGAACCGCGCGACTGCTGTCGCAGGTTCGCATCCTGCCTCGAGCATGGACGTGTGTGATGTCCTTAGGGTGGTTAGGCTTAAGTAGTTCTAAGTTCTAGGGGACTGTTGACCTCAGATGTTAAGTCCCATAGTGTTCCTAGCCATTTGAACCATTTTTTGTTGGCCCCTATCTAATCCTACTCCCAGTACGACTAACCTAGAGCTATGAGGGGACGAGAAAGGATATAAGCGAAGGAAACCACAGGGGAGCCATGAAAATTAAATGTAAATAGTTTTCTTATGAGCGAATTGAGTAGCAAGTCCTTCATCAGCCAGCAGGTCCAAACATGTCTTCTCTTTGAGTGGGCGTACATCCCACTATCGGTTCTGTTCGGTTCAGGTAGCTTCAGATCAGTTTTCTGCTTCTAATGGTGGAGCATTGAAGGTGCCCCCTAAGAAATTGGAGAAGTATTACTTATAGTGTGGATTGCGTGTTAGGACGCTGTATCGTTCTTTGAGATAATTCCAATATCGTAGCACCGACTTATTGCCAGAATTAAAAAGATAACGGATCGTGTGGTCACAGATCCAGTTCACTGAGTGAGTTTTGGCGGTGGGGTAAAAAGCCCTTCTGCGAATGAAAGTGTGTGGATATCGATCTGAGCGGGTGTTTGACGAATAAGGAGCGCCAAAATACGCCCGGAAAGCTTCCAGACATCAGACGCTGGACCACAGTGGAAGCGTTGGTCGTCTGTGTAGTCCACTCCACAATGGGTGCAGAGGGAAAATCGGCTAGACGGAAGCGATGCAGTCGATGTCGGTTAACTTGTTTGCCTTTCACTGTGATATACCACTCTGATTGGAGGTCTGATTCAAGAAAGCGTGCGTGGACTGCTTTCCATTACGTGTCGCCACGTATACTGGGGATACTTAATTTCTATGGACTTGGGCGGGCGGCACTGTCGTAACACTTCGTAAACTGTTTTCCTCTGGTACAAACATATAAGTGGTAAAAGACTGGTAGACACAACTGAAGCCCAGGAAAAATCGTTGGATATGGTAAAAGGAGGTATGGAATGGCCGATACCAAAGCTCCGGCAGACAAAGAGACCAGTGCAAAGTGTTGGAATAGGAGTCCAGAGAAGCTCTGCGGGCAATGACGCCAGAGTTTTAGTTGGCAGCTGCGTACAGCCTAACTCTGGCTGGCACGTCCCACGCTACCACGGTTCCATGGGAGTGCAAGGGAGTCATATTGTACTTTGAATAATATCCCTGAGCTGACGAAAGAGCACAATGCCACCAACAGACGTCGGGCCAGGAGGACTGGGACCGGTAGTATCTGAACATGATAGATATTCACAGAATGCATGTGTTGGATAATGTCGAGGGCTCGTGGACGGTGATCTGTAAGGCTTGCTCTGATTGTCTGTAGCGAAAGCTTACCTAAGCGACGGCAATCGGGTTTGAATTCAATCCCCAGACATCGAACTTTGGTGGCGACGCTAAGGGGGATGACGTTTCTCTCCAGCAGATCCTAAACCAATGAGCAAAGCCTTGGTTTTCGACACAGTGAGAGAGCTGTCCGATGTTTCGCCGTAAGTCGCCACCCATGTCAGGGCTGCCCACTGCGCAGATAAAGGACCAGGTTGTCTGCATAGACGACGCAACAGCATTCCAAGTGCAGGGGTTATAAAGCGAAAGCACATAAAAAAAGCGGAAATATACTGCTATGGCCAGGGTCTGCGTGAGACGACCGTTGTACATGATTCTTGAGATCGTGCCCCTCAAATGGCGCAAAACTGTTGTGACAGTATCGGCAGGGAAACCCATATATTGAAGAACTGTCGTCAGATAGGAGTGGTCAGCACAGTCGAAGGGCTAGCTTAAGTCTACCGATACCAAGCCACCTGGAGATACTGGTGACGAGCAAATGCTATCATGTCTTCGTAATGGCAAAGTGCAGTACAGATATTGTTGTCGACTCCTACGGAAGTCTGATCTCAGGATGTGACAAAATGTGCAATCTTATTGAATCGCGATGCCAGCAGTCGCGTAAATATTTTCATGTCGCTGTTGGGCAACGTGATTGGTCGGTAATCATCGACCCTCGATCGCCAGAGCAGTTTGTGGAATCGAGAATGGCGTTAGGGGCCACTGTCATGAGGGACATCAGCTCTTTTGCGATGGTCGTCCAAGTTTTGAGTGACTGAATCACTCTTGTCATAAATGGTGCTTATATAGTTTTCATGTGTTGCAGTAGGGCATTTAATAAGACAGACTGTGTCCAGCGCGGTATTAAACACCACTGTTTCACCCGGTAACGGGTGGGCTGCAGGTCCGGCTGTTTTGTCATATTGTTTGCTGTCTTGCAATACAGCATTTCAGATTCCTTTTGCATAAACTTATTCAACTTGAGGTTTAAAGTCAAAAGAATTTTGCAAATCTGTTTATTTTGTTAAAGAAAATTTTATGGTTGCGTATTGTTATATAAACAGTTCGTGTGAAAAGAAAGTTGTATTGGTGGGTCCTCCCTCCACGGTTTGCTTAATTCCAGTAAGTACCACGTATCCTTGGTGGCAGAGCGTGGTTTTCGACCAGTTAGCAGGGGTCGTCACGAGTTTAATTTCATGCAACCTGCTTCAGTTTAAATTTTGTACTTTTTTCTTTTGGGACGTTGTCTAATTATTCTCTTTTGTCCACAGCCGCACCGTGGATCCACGTCAGTGTTTCGGTATTTCGTACCTAAAATGGCTTTACATGACAGACATAGTGGATACCAAGAGATTTCCTTGATTTCAAGGTCTCTAGCTCCAGAGAGTTCAAGTGAGCAGTTCTCCGGACACGGACAGGTCCATAATAGATGGAATAGAATCTGTGGCACAGCTGTTTATGCTTGTTAGATAGACGGAAACTTCTAACTAGCATTTTTTGGCCAATTCGGTACTCTCTCTCTCTCTCTCTCGCGTGCTTTTCTATCATAACTCTCTTTCAGTTTCTCTCCTGCCTCACACAATCTCCTGAGTGCAAGGTCAACAACTCGTTGGTGCTGTTCTCGAGTTCGCAGGGGAAAATTTACAGTTTCACAGATGATGTCTCTGGGTTATCTGTTCTTGGGAACTGTTACTGGTGCTATTTTGGTCACGTAGGGAAACATCCCAGACGGCGTGTCATTTCGCGCGGTAGATATGGCAGAGGTTTTGGTTCAAATGGCTCTGAGCACTATGGGACTTAACATCTGTTGTCATCAGTCCCCTAGAACTTAGAACTACTTAAACCTAACTAACCTAAGGACATCACACACATCCATGCCCGAGGCAGGATTCGAACCTGCGACCGTAGACTGAAGCGCCTAGAACCGCTCGGCTACACCGGCCGGCCGCAGAGGTTTCCCAGACTTTTCATCTCTCTCTCTCTGCTGGCGACGATTGTGGATGTCGTATGGAAGCGAATATGGCTTTGATTCCGTGTTTCCGCAACATCTCTTTCCACTTCTCTGACAGGAACTGAGGTCCATTGTCGGAGATGATCCTGCATACATGGCCGACTTGCGTGAGGAAACCCTTGCAGAATGCTCTACATACTGACTGCACAGTTGCTTTCTTGAGCGGGGTTAAAGTGACATACTTGGATTTCAGCTCTACTATCACAAGGATGTAGCAGTATCCTCTTTTTGTTGGCAATAGTGGGCCCATTAAATCTGTTGCTGCAAGGTTCTTCAACTTTGGTGGGATGGTGGGATATAGAGGGGCTTGCGTTGCCACAGTGACGTGCTTTGGCTTCTAACACGCTTTGCAGACAGCCAAAACCCTCCGGATTCTTCTGTCCGTATTCTTCAAATGGCACAGTGTGCGTAATTTTGTGTAGTACCTCCTGGATCCAATATGTGCGTAACTCAGGTGCGCTTGCCAGATGATTTTGTTCACGAGTTCATCTGGAATGCAAACTTGCCAGGGGGCTCCTTCTTCCTCACTTCGAAAGAACAGAATGCCTTTTCGTACCAAGTAAAACTGCCTCGGTTTTGATTCCCTCTTGTTTTTCACCCTCTGCTTTAGAGCAAGTAGATCTGGATCCTCTCCTGCTCCTTGCTTGCGTCCTTGAGGCTCGAGGTTACATAATTCTCAAATGCAACATTCTTCATATAGAACAAGCTGTAGTGTTCGTCTTCCAGTGGGTTGGCCTCACTTGTTTCTAGCCGCACAGGTGAACGTGACAGCGCATCCGCAATGATGTTCTCCTTACCTGGTATGTGTCTGATCGAAAAGTCATATTCCTGGAGCAAGACTGCCCATCTCGTTAGATGTTAGAGTTTCACTGTGAGTAGCAATTCCAAAGCTTTGTGGTCGGTGTATTGTTTTTCTCCCATAAAAGAAAAAAAGAAATTTCTCGAAGCTGAAAACAACCGTCAAAGCTTCTAACTCAGTCACCGACTAATTTCTTTCACACTTGCTGAGGACTCGGCTTCCAAAAGCAATGGTTTTGTGCACCATGTTTTTCCCTTGCCGACACAGTTGTAAAATCACTACGACAGTACCACAGTACGAGCTGTCTGACGCTATGCACAGGTCCACCTCCAGGTTTGGGTGCGAAAGAATTGGAGCGTTAATCAGCACTGTTTTTGACGCCTTGGAATTCATCTTCCGTCGTCGTCCCATGACTTCGTGATGTTGGCGGTTACGCCACATTATTTGAAGGTCTGTAGGATTTCTCTGAGGATCGCATTGGGTCCTCTCCACGTCGGTTCCGCTATCAAGAGGTCGTCACGGGGGTGGTGATCGTTGCTTAATGGACTCTTTCAAGATGCTATCGAGTCCTCTGATGAAGGCAGATGAAGGCACGTTTAGCCCGAATGGTAGACGTTTAAATCGATAGCATTTCTCGAATGCAAGGAACGCCGTGTGTTTCCTGCAGTCTGGGTGGAGCAAAATTTGCCAGAAACTGGACCGCAAGTCAAGAGACGAAAAAAAGGTAACTCATGGAAATTTTGCAGGAGTTCCTCCAGCTTTCTCGGACGATCTGTCTCTGGCTTAATGATTGCATTGATTTGGCGCGAATCCAGCACCAAACGGATCGAGCCATCAGCCTTCTCTACCACTGTGAGTGGACTGTTGTACATGGAGCTTGTTGGTTCAATGATGTCTTCGTCAAGCATCCTCTTGATCTGGAGAAAAATCTTCTGTCTATAGGCGTGTGGGATTTGGTGGGGAGCCACGAAGAATTTAGCGTGGCCCGCACCGGAAACGCATACATGAAATTTCGGATTGCTCCGATTTTCGGTAGAAAGACATCTGCGTTTTCCTCTAACATTCCTTCTACCTCTTCTTTTTCCTACGTCGGGATGTTTACTAAATTCCCTACCACGTGGTCAATAGCGTCGCGCACCTCTCGTCGAATTTGCTCAACATCTTGAGTGTTGCGGCTACACTCATGGTTTTTCCCCTCTTTTTTCTGCATAGTTTAGAATGAGGCATTCGGTAGGGATTTGCGCACGTACTGCGTGGTCGAAAAAGAAAATCTTCACGGCGTGGTCATTATTTAAAGTCAGTTCTCCTCGCCCTACGTCCAGTACGGCCTGTTGTTGATTTAGGAAACTCATGCCAAATATTATCTCAGTTGCCAAAAAATGGACGACCAGAAAGTTCGCTTCTGTGCCCTTGGCAGCTGAACGACAACCTGGTTTCTAACTGCACTTCTGTATGCTTCCCTCACAGAGCACCGGTGATTTTGGTTTTCCTCAGCGTGAGTGCCGGCCAAGAATGATTCGCAGTGCATTTCTTGTATGCCGAATTCGATACTGCCGTCACTTGGTTTCCACTGTCCACAATCCCGGTTAGATTGTCCTCATGCAAACACAACGGTATATGTGAGCCCCTGTTAATCAGCCACCATTACTGGATATCCAGTTGGAACACACCTGCCGAAAAACTGGCACCACTCAGGGAAGCCCTACCGTACACTACATGCAGACAAGCTCCCACACCCCTCACACAGTGAGATGATCTATGGCCCATCTCCCACTAATATATAACGATCTTGATTGTTCCCGGAATGCAGCGGCTGCAGCAAACTCGGATACATCGCCATCGCCTGCCACGGTAATTATGCATGATACCCACACTAACAAACCCAACCTTGCATGAACTATCGCAGCTAGTAAGCCACTACTGCTCTTACTACCCATCCCACTGTCGCAGAGGTTTCTTTTCCCACGGCACGAGCCTTGGCACTTTTTTCCCTCTGCTCTTCAAATTGCTACCCTCATTCGCGTTTCGTCCACTATCTGTCACCTGATGGACCGTGTTAATGGGTAATCTTACCCAGACGTACGGATAACATCACAGCCCAGCATCCTTTGATCCACCTATTAGATAACTAACGTGTTGACTGAGGTGACAGTAGAACTTTTTGTTTGGTCACCACGTTGGTGCGGGCGTGGAGGGGCCCCATCTCTCTATTAATCCCGGTGTTGTACGTCATGGAGCGCTCTGTTCTTTGTTATTGTAACTTTTATGTTGCTCCGAGCACTCGCACGATTTGAAATTTTGTGTGGTTGTCCCTCTTCGTTCATCATGGACAGACTGTGCTCGTGAAGTGTGTCTTCAATTGTTCGTCCTCTTGCGTCTGTTGTGTCTGCGGGCCATAGCGTCGAAGGCGCGTTATTAAAATTCTTTTGTTTGTCGCGGGGTGTCGTTCAGTCTGTCGGGTCATGTCTATGTATGGCTCTGTGTCAAGTCGTTGTAGGCGTAGACACACGTACGCCTTTTACTTACAACCTCCGTTATAACGACGTGTTCTGTACACAGCTGTGCGATACGTGTGACTATATACTTGCGTATAAGATTGCGTAACTGCTTTTGGTCCTTCACCACAGACAAGTATCTTAGCAGTTGGGTCAAAACATGTTAGCCCTCCATACCGTGAGTAGGACTCTTGCAGGCACACCAAGCCAGGGCTCACCAAAGTACTCCTCGTAGCACTCAATTGTAGAATCCCAATTTCGAGAGGTCGAGGTATAGTTGCACGTGCACGTTGAAGAACAGCAGAGCATCTGCGTAAGAGAACTACGCTGCAGTTTCCACTAAGCAGGCAACATCCACGTCCGGTTTAAGGCCCAAGCGGAACAGACAGCCGCCTGGGTCGTCAGGCTGACAGGGGAGCCAAAGTCGTCCCCAATGCATCGTAATTACCAGTGAAAACTACGTTTAGATTTATTTTTAAAAGGCTTAACTAGAGACCAAGGAATCGCAGCTAAGTCTGAGGGATGGAGGGAGGAAAGGGTGGGAGGGGTGGGGAGGGGTGGGTGGTCGCCAAATGATACATCGCTGTGTGGAAAAATGGAAAGGGGGAACTCCAGTTTATATGTTGCGTGGAAAAACGTTCTCGAACCAGCCCTGGCTACATCTGAGACTCAGCTATCGACAATCCGCCGCCATTTGCGTTGCTGCATCGTACAAGATAAATCCCTAACTGAACATCAGTTTAAGGTGCATGACATGTAAACAATAGGATCAGTATTCATTACGACAATAACTAACAATATACGAGGGTCACTCCAAAAGAAATGCACACAATTTTTTTTTAAATCCATCTTTTATTCTACATGTTTGAAAGTTTTACAGTGTGTAGATACATCCTTTAGGAACAATATTTTCATTTCTCCACATAATTTCCATCCCTCTCAACTGCCTTACGCCATCTTGGAACCACTGACTGTATACCCGCACGGCAAAATTCTGGATCAACCTGTTGGAGCCACTGTTTGGCAGCATGCACAAGGGAGTCATCATCTTCAAACCTTGTTCCACGAAGAGAGTCTTTCAGTTTCCCAAAGAGATGATAGTCACATGGAGCCAGGTCAGGACTGTAAGGCGGGTGTTTCAGTGTTGTCCATCCGAGTTTTGTGATCGCTTCCATGGTTTTTTGACTGACATGTGGCCATGCATTGTCGTGCAACAGCTGAGAGGCACCCACATGCCTTGCTCATACTGTGGCATCAAGCAGTCAGGCCTGCAAGATGAGTGGTCTGCCAAGCGAGTGGATTCATTCTTACCTATATAGTAACATGAACTCTAGTACACACACTTAAGTTACAAGTTATCCTCCTATATGATTAATACGCAACGGAAACACGCATCTGACTATCAGTAATTTACAGAACTCTGACTGGACACTACGCACTGGCAATACCACATTTTCTTTTTGTCTTTTATTTAACGGCTTTTATCGACACGTGGCCACCGCACTGAATATGAATGGCGCACACATTATAAATTCGGGACATTATTACAACATACAATTCGAAGGAAAAGTCACCAATATTTTTCTTTTCACTATCTTATTTATTCCGATAAATTCTCTAACCTAAACACACAAATTCTATAACCTACAACAATAACACATGAGAAATTCCGCCCAGTGGGCATGGCTTTACAATGGTGAATCTCTATATTATGGTCTCGTAATTATTTTTTTACGCTACAGTACACTTTCTGGATAGGATGGTGGATCTTTTATTGTACCTCACACTTCGACTCTCACAATCATCATCACTAAACTTTCCTCCAGACCGAGCAGTACAGAAGGAACAAGCATAACCCACTAATCTTTTGAAACTACCTTGCTACTCTCCCATGCAAACCACACATACCCAAATTACATGACATACATCACACTGCAATAAGAAAATATAAAACACTAAATAGTCATAACACTATCACTTTCAGCTTTCCCACTTCAATTAATATTTATCCCAGTTTCACACGACACTGCCCCACTTCGTAATTCTACTTTCCTACTATGAACTCTGGAGATATATGCCCGTCTTCCTGTGCAATGCAAGCCAAGTGGCGTTGGTGGATAGACGGCCGACTCACCTTGCTTCTCTCTCAGAGTTTGAATCAAGCGTCACACGGAATCATATCACGCAAAGTAATATTAAGAACATCACACACGCCAGTCCTCAACTGATACCATGGACGAGTACTTCTCTTTATCCTTTGCCTCATACACAGATTGAGACTCACACAGTACTCACCACGTGGAAGTACTCGTCTCTAATTTCAAGTCGTGCACACGCCATTTCTTAAATATTTCAACTTATGGTACACACACTATTTCTTAAATATTTCAACTTATTGTACACACGCTAGTAATTCAGCTTAACTTAAGCACACGGTAGTATTTCAACTTATTGCTACACGTGGTTTCATTGTGACCGTTGGTCACTTCTGAAGATTCCTACAATCCCATTAATATTACCTGCCTGACATTTAATTCTCCCCACAAAAGTTCCTGAAATAGAGAAATTAATATTTCAAACTACTCTTAAATATTCCACATGCATACCATGTCTCCACTCATTCGTCATTACGGAGCACAACTAAAACATGTCTTAACAGCACAAGATCCAGCGGCAGAGTGCTGAAACATGGCTGTTCTCGAGGTCCTCTCCCATCTCTGTCAAGGTGGGGGAAGCACCTTGCTATCGTATTGGTCAGCCACATTTCAGGCGCTCAAAGCTCTGGTAAATTTCATCTCTTTGGTCCCACCAAAGGTGGCCAAAGGATCGTCTCAAAGATGATCATATATTCACATTCACTATCTGCGGTTAGCAGACGACCATACATTCATTCATTTCACAGATCTCACCAAACTGGATGTAGGGATTTACTTTGTGGGAGTGCACATGTGATCAATTAAATAAATAAATTGTCATTCTTTCCCACACTGGTATCCGGCTTCACTGTATTAATTGAAATTGAGTTAGCTTTACAAAAAAAATATGTTGTTCTGACAAAAATAATGAAGTATGTTGTACCTATTTTCAATGTCGGGCGGTACTGTACCCTTTCACAGCAAAACATCCCGCTTTTGCCGATGTGATCGAACACGACTCAGTCGAACTAGAAGTTTCTTTTGTGTCGTCACATATGCATCAGAATTTATGGTGGTTCCACTTGGCATGATGTCCACAAGCAAGAGTTCTTCGGAATCGAAAAACACCGTAGCCATAACTTTCTAGCAGAAGTTGTGGTTTTGAATTTTTTCTTCTTGGGTGAATTTGCATGATGCCACTCCATTGATTGCCTCTTCATCTCTGGTGAAAAATGATGGAATCATGTTTCATTACCTGTCACAATTCTTCCAAGAAATTCATCTCCACCATTCTCGTACTGTTCCAAAAGTTCACTGCGTACTGTTTTCTTGTTTCTTTGTGAGCCATTGTCAACATCCTGGAAACCCACCTGTCACAAACCTTTTTTGACGCCTACACTTTCAGTCTTCTGCAAACACTTCTTTCCCCTATCCCAACGTAGCGTGACAATTCGTTCACTGTGATGCGTCTGTCAGCAGTCACCAGTTCGTTAACTCTCTGCACATTGTCTGGAGTGTGTGCAGTACGAGGCCTGCCACTACGAGGACAATCCTCAATATTGCCGTGCCCGCTTTCATCACGTAACCTGCTTGCCCACAGACTAACTGTACTGCGATCGACAGCAGCATCTCCATACACGTTTTTCAACCTCTTGTGGATGTTTCCCACAGTCTCGTTTTCACAGCACAGGAATTCTAAGACAGCACGTTGCTTCTGACGAACGTCAAGTGTAGCAGCCATCTTGACGACATTCTGTGACGGCGCCACTCACGGGAACAGGTTGAACTAAGTTTTAAAACAAGCGGGAAGGATGTATCTACACACTGTAAGACTTTTACACATGCAGAATGAAAACTATTTGTACAGAAATAGTGTGCATTTCTTTTGGAGTGACCCTCGTACCCCAACTGTCACAGTTTGCAGCACTTAAATTTCTCTCGCAGCCAGAACTGTATCATTGGAAAATATAAATGAGCGGCGTTAAACCCACTGTAGCGCTAGAGTATTAGTAATTCTTTGCGACTAATGAGTGTGTTATCCGGTATTCAAAGTCTAATACCAGTAACGTCAACATCGAATCAAATAAATCGGGAATCCGCAATACAAGTAATATTCTCAAGCAGTAAAGGAACTCTATTGCGGAAGATAATACAACCTTCTAATATCTGCAATGACGCTAGCGCTCTAAGCGGCAGCAATGTAGTCGCAGATGAATGGCATCAGGTAAGCCGAGAAACAGCTTGGGGATGCTATGGAACATCAGTGTTGGCATTAGCTGGAAAATTTATTTAATGTTGTGTTCCACTTCCCATTAAACGGTTCAAATGGCTCTGAGCACTATGTGACTTAACATCTGAGGTTATCAATCCCCTAGAACTTAGAACTACTTAAACCTAACTAACCTAAGGACATCACACACATCCATGCCCGAGGCAGGATTCGAACCTGCGGTCTCGCGGTCCCAGACTGAAGCGCCTAGAACCGCACGGCCACACCGGCCGGCCATTTCCCATTAATTTAACACATAACAATGAAATCTGATAGCAATATAACACGTGCCGTTCACAGTAACAGGGGCGTAATCCTGTCGTCGAAAATGCACTTAGACAAGAAATAAATTGTAACATGACTTGTTTAATTGAAAAATGAACTTATAACGAGTACATTCGCATGCCTGCCACGTATTTCGTCATGCATTGAAGAGCCGATTGTAGTTCCTTTCGTGAGCTTGTTTGATGATTTGAGACCCATTTTAACAATCACAGTTAGACACACTTTCACATTCATGGACATTAGCTACTACTTCTTCTAAACGCACATGTATCATTTAGTTCTCCCGCAAGTCAACTCTGACACGTTCTTCTTATTTAGGCTACGTCCATTTCTTAAATTACACCTACCACAAATTAACTTATAAGTAACAAAAAACGCAATTCCTCTTCAACTTCGGCTATATACCAGCGCTACTTCCTCAGTGTTGAGCTAATTTTCTGTTCCACCTAATTTTATTTCTTAGGAGTTTATACACTGTTATCTGAATTATGTACAAAAAGATTCCGTTAAGCAGTCTATAACGTACACACAAAAATTAAAATGGGTGTTTGTTTTTAATGAAACAAAATACGAGGTACGGATTGGAAAGGTTATCGACTGACGTGCTTATTTGCATTCAAGAAACGGTCAGCCATTTGCACAACAGTAACATCGTGAAAATATGGTAAGGATTTCGCCAGTCTCGTTAAGAGTCAAAGTTCTGACAGTAAAAGTGAAAAGAAATGTTAAACGTTTTCCCGAAATCCTACAAGCGTAAGAGCGCTAAAATGAGCACATTTTTGTGACTCCTATAATAATTATTCACATTCCTCTCAGCAACCTTTGTAAATCGAACAAGCTATGTTTTTGACAACTGCTGCAATTAATAGTGCCTTAATAAGTTCGAAATACGACCGTATTTTTATTTTACTGTGCTTCTGCACTTCATTTACACAACGCAGAATCGTTTCGCTGTGCCTGTCCATCCCATCCGCTTGGCGGCACTGTATTAACGCACCTGTAGAAAAACTGTGGGAACTTCGTGACTCAACAATAAGTGAGAACAAGAATAACGGATTGGAATTGGACTATCTGGAATGTCATATTCATCTTAGTAGTGTCGATGTGTTGCGGTGTCGTTAGTTTTTACAGTTGTTTACAAAGTATCAATTTTGACTGTATAACGACAGTTGTCTCTCTTTCACCATCTGAAGGGCCTCGGAAGGCCCAACAGTATTGACGGACAACCGTGTCATCCTCAGCCTATAGGAGGCACTGGATGCGTATAAGAAGGGGCCTGTGGTCAGCATACAGTTCTCCCCGCCGTTTTCAGTTTTCGTGACCGGAGCCGCTAGATCTCTGTCTAGTAGCCCCTCAATTTGTCGCACAAGGGCTGAGTGCACATCGTTTTCCAACAGCTCTCGGCAGTTCAGACGGTCACCCCTCCAAATGCTAACCAAGCCCAACAGCGCCAAACTTCAGTGACGCGGCCATAACCGGTGTTACCACTGCGCAAGGCCGTGTGGGATTAACGCAGTTGTGAAGAAGTCATGGCATTGCCGCCCAGAAGAAGGGTCTACAGCCAGAGTTACAACCCGTGCCAGGTAACTCATCTAAAGCCTATTGTACTTTTACCAGTCCGAAATCTATACGAAAATTAATGATTTGAATGAACATTCGTAAATGAAGTAGATGAAAAGAAAACAGAACAAAATATGAACTAATTTCCCAAAAATAAATAAATAAACTAATTAATTTAAAAAATAAAAAACGCCTGACTTTTCTCCAGTACCAGTGAAAATATGTAATTCTTGTGCAAGATCAGAGTGTACATTGGCTTTGTACATTGCTGAACACAGATCAGTTTCCAACATCGGTCACTTGACTGACGTGTGTAAAATCTGCTTTAAGGATTGGAAATAGATAAATAACATGAAATTACATAGAACAAAATGCACAACGCTAATAAATTATATTCTAGCACCTCACTTAAAAAAGGAACATATGCTGAGAGGCACCCACATGCCTTGCTCATACTGTGGCATCAAGCAGTCAGGCCTGCAAGTTGAGTGGTCTGCCAAGCGAGTGGATTCATTCTTATTTATCGAGTAACATGAACTCTAGTACTCAAAGTTACAAATTATTCTTCTGTATGAATATTACGCAACGGAAACGCACATCTGACTATTAGTAATTTACACAACTCTGACTGTTCACTACGCACTGGCAATACCACATTTTCTTTTTTATTTAACGGCTTTGATCAACACGTGGCCTTCGCACTGAATATGAATGGCGCACACATTATAAATTTTGGATATCATGGCAACATACAATTCGAAGGAAAATGCCACCAATCTTTTTCTTTTCACTATCTTATTTATTCCGATAAATTCTATAACCTAAACACACAAATTCTATAACCTACAACAATAACACATGAGAAATTCCGACCAGAGGCATGGCTTTACATTGGTGATTCTCTATCTTATGGTCTCGTAATTCTTTAACGCTACAGTGCACTTTCTGGATAGGATGGTGGATCTTTTGCTATATCTCACACTTCGACTCTCACAACCATCATCACGAAACTTTCCTCCGAGCGGTACAAAAGGAACATGCATAACCCACTACCTCTGAAACTACCTTGCTACTCTCCCATTCAAACCACACATACTTAAATTACATGACATACACCACACTGCAACATGGAATACAACATAAGGAATAGTCACAACATTATAATCACATCACTTTCAGCTTTCCCACTTCAATCAGTATTCATCCCAGTTCCACAAGACACTGCCCCACTTCGTAACTTTTCTTTCCTACTACGAACTCTGGACGATATATGCACTTCTTCCTGTGCAATGCAAGCCAAGTGGCGTTGCTGGATAGACGGTTGACTCACCTTGCTTCTCTCTCAGAGTATTATAGTTTGAATCAAGCGTCACACGGAAACATAACACGCAAAGTAATATTAAGAACATATTCATCACACACGCTAGTCCTCAACTGATACCATGGACGAGTACTTCTCTTTATCCTTTGTCTCATACACAGATTGAGACTCACACAGTACTCACCACGTGGAAGTACTCGTCTCTAATTTCAAGTCCTGCACACGCCATTTCTTAAATATTTCCAACTTATAGTACACACGCTAGTAATTCAGCTCAACTTAAGCACTCGGAAGTATTTCAACTTATTGCTACACGTGGTTTCATTGTGACCGTTGGTCACTTCCGAAGATTACTATGATCCCATTAATATTACCTGCCCGAAATTTAATTCTCCCCACAAAAGTTCCTGAAATAGAGAAATTATTATTCTAAACTACTCCTAAGTATTTCACATGCATACCATGCCTCCACTCTTTTGTCCTTACGGAGCACGCCTAAGGCAGGTCTTACCAACACTAGATCCAGCGGCAGAGTGCTGAAACATGGCCGTTCTTCAGGTCCTCTCGCACCTCTGCCGAAGGAGGGGAGCACCTTGCTACTGTATTGGTCAGCCACATTTCAGGCGCTCAAAGCTCCAGTAAATTTTATCTCTTTGGTTCTACCAAAGGTGACCAAAGGGTCGTCTCAAAGATGATCACTATCTGCGGTTAGCAGACAACCATACACTCATTCGTTTCACAGATCTCACCAAACTGGATGTAGGGATTTATTTTGTGGGAGTGCACATGTGATCAATTAAATAAATAAATTGTCATTCTCTCCCACACTGGTATCCGGCTTCGCTGTATTAATTGAAATTGAGCTATTTTTACAAAAAATGTGTTGTTCTGACAAGAATAATGAAGTATGTTGTACCTATTTTCCATGTCGGGCGGTACTGTACCCTTTCAATGTGATCAAAAACGTAGTTTATTATTAGATGAATCAACAGAGGTATGCGTCAGGAAATATCCTGGGATAGTCGTAAGAAATTTTATTTTAAAACAAAAAAAGTATTGTCTGCGATTTTAGCTTTGCAGTCCGTGAATAGTTCTCGCGTCGGTGGAATGGTATGAGCAGTGATGGTTTATCTTATTTCTAATTATGATTTTTCTCAAAAGTTATTTTCTTTAAGTATACTTTCTTTTGTCAGATTTTCTGGTTCTATGTGGTTTATACCCTTTCTTTCAACTAAGTTTATTAGATATATTACTTTAAAATTAGGTTATTATTCATCTAAATCATTTGATTATGGTTGAGGTGAATTATTTGAAAGTGTTTGAAAGTGCATGACCTCAACCTACAAAATTTAATTTCAATAGGAACCGATAATGCACCTGTGAAGACGGATTCCAAGCACACATGTACATGACGCAACAGAATCTTTCACATCTGATTTTGATATCTTGTGTCTGTCACTCATTACAGCTTGCAGTAACGCAGGCATTATAAATCACTTTGCCTGCGAAACACAGAGTTTCTGGTTCATGAAACCTACACCTGGTTGTCATGTTCGTTAAAGCACCAAATTGAGTATATGAATATTTTTGAGCTAATGAACTGAGATGATGTACCATCAAAAATACTGAAGGCGCGTGACACACGATGTCTATCTATAGAACAGACTATAGCAAAAATTTTATCACAGTGGGATGAACTAAATTTGAATTTTATGGCTACTAAAGATACAGTAGATGTTACACAGCGGAGATGCTTTATAATACGTACTCAGATGAACGAAGTCGACTCTATATGTACTTTTTTTAAACTATTTTTGGTAAGGTAGCAGACGATCAAAATCTTTAAGAGTGGAAAAGGGAACCCCCATAAACCGATGACTTTGCTAAGTTTAGTCTGCCAAAGAATTATGTTGCCGACGGCAGCAACAGCCGGTCAAGCCTACATAGACGTCAAAATTAGAGACCAACTCAATCCCGGCCTCCACGTCGGATATTTTTTTGAATTACGTAGGCGGATACAGTACATCTTAATGTCACCGCTGCAGGAATAATAACTGTATGTTAATTGTAATATGAGTTTAGGAGAAGAAACCCAAAAACGGCTTCCAACTAGCAACAAACCTTTAGAAAAAATGACACGCTTGAGGAAGGAAAAAACTTCGGAACAAGCAAAAGACACTTCATTAAGTGATCTTGTAAATAAAATGGTATGTTCTGACGAAACAATTGACAAAATCTTGCAGTAGTCGCCAACTATTCACTTCCTTGATTGGAATCCGCTAAACTGGGACGGTATTAGCTTTTGGACTGAAGTAGTTGAAGATAAAAAAGCGATTAGAATAAACACCTTGTACATGTGTTAAATAAAAGAACCTTACAACTATAGTGGTATTTTCAACCTCTGGTTCCAGGACTTAATTTATTTCGCTAATGCTGTTCTATCCGTACCACATTCTAACACCGAAACAGGAAGGATGTTTAGGTCCATGAATGTTGTGAAAAACAAACTTAGGAACGGACTTTCTGAACAAACTGTAAATTCTCTTGAAAGTCTCTTCGGGTTTGCTGCTGTATCCTAAAATCAACTCGATTCAATATGTCGGCTATCCAACTGTTCGCTATCTTCAAGAGAACGCTGCTCCACGGCTGAGTTCCAGTAAGAACTGATGCCAAGGCTGCAAGTCGGTGTCCTACGTAAACCACCGTACCGTACATGGCGCATGCGCCGTCCATCACAGTTGCATTTCTCTAAGACTGGGTATGTGGCGCCGCCCTTAGCAGAACACCGACGACAACGATATACCGCATTCAGAGACTATTTCCGAACACTCGGACTGCCAACACCGAAGAACGTTCTGTTTTGATACGGGATAGTACAGGTTTCCATGTCCTGCTAAGAGGAAACACATTGTCCCCATTCATCAAATTAGCTGTCCAACTAATTTCAATTAACTCTTTATAAACACTGTTCCAAAAACCGGAAGTTGGCAATATCACAGTTTCGTTAAATTTCATTCCGTGTCCCTCGTTTAAGCAATGTTCTGCTGCCGCCGATTTTTCCCGCTTTTGTAGCCTGGTATGACGGCGATGTCCCACGTAGTACTTAACTGCGAGAATCGAACGGCCGATGTACGTCTTCCCAAACTGACACGCTATTTTGTATATGCCAGGCTTCCTAAGTCCTAAATCATTTTTCACAGAGCCGAATAGTGCCCTAATCTTGGAAGGTGGGAGGAATACGCTCTTAATGTTAAAACTCCATTCCAACCTGAAACAATATGCCCATAGCATAAGAAATAAAGGTCACAGGTCTCTGCTCCTCTACAGTCACCTCTGGGGATGGTTCAAACTCCATAGCTCGACGAATCTGATTCTCAGAGTGTCCATTTTTCTTGAAATAACGCCGGGAAAGCTCACGGTGTAAATCCTATTCCTTTCACCAGAAACCAACAAGTGTTACTCGACTTACGACCTCCACGTTCACACACAATATGACGCCATGCGATCTTTACCTTTGGGGGTTCATGCCACGTGCCTCAGCTAGCAGCTGATCTACCCGACTTCAGAAACAGCACTATTGTGACAGTAACTCCAGACACTCTGGTCGTTTGAGAAGGACTCGTCGATCGACAGAATGTGTGACGAATGGTATTCAGATTGAACACTTGTAAGAAAAAGCTGTGGGAGTTGCTCTTTCATTGGATGTATTATTTATAATTGTAAGATGTAATAAACGCTACAACGCCCTAAAGCTCGTGAATTCATTTTGAAATACCCTGTAAAATTATGTAAAAATTCTCGTTAAAATGGTAATAGTATTGGTCTGTAAAATGTGCGCTGTGTAAAATGGTGAAATGTTAAAGTGGGGAGAGGGAGATTGAGAGCGGGGAAAGAAGGCAACGGGGGGGGGGGGGGGGGGTGGAGGGAGGCCTTGCGCGAGAGAGAGTCTCATACTAAAACTGCAAAAAGTTAATCTAATTATGTAAAAAAAAAAACCTTGGAAGGATAAAACAGTAAAAGGGAACTCAACTGTGGCTTTATGCCTCCCCAGCAGTATAGCACTTGAAGTCCCAGCGTTTCAACAAAGCAGTTTTCAAGCCGGTGAGGACTTTATGTAAGTAAGCGTGTGATGAAAGGTGTTCAACAGTTCATACCAGACGAAAATGAAAATACAATTTGGTTGTCTCCTGAAAGAAGTGCATGGGAAACCAGCTACCAACCGAGTTTTTGTAGGATATTCTAGAGTGACAACAATTTTGCGGCTGAATCGACTGCCAGTTCCCGAATAAAAGTTTATTTCTGAAACACCACTGGGAAAATTCGTCGACGAACTTCAGCACCTAGCTATGGAAGGCCAGAGATGACTCGAAAACACAAAAAGTACGGTGTCGTCGCCCAAGAAACCTGATCGCAGGTCTAGGCGCCGAGTTGGGATAAAGAGGCATGGGGGAGAAACACTCTACAAAGAATACGAAACAGTTGGATCAGGGAACGTCAGTTTACTTCACCCAAGCCTTCTGCGGTAGGTGTCGCGATGGTTTGGTATGAGCGAGTGATACTCTACCGGAGCTGAATGTGGATGCAGCAGAAGAAGGCTGCTCATGGACACAAATGCCGTTTAATGTTTATCATTTTCGTTCATTTAGTCAGGTCACGATCTTGGGTTTGGGACCCGGCGACGGTGGTGGCAGCTGCGTGGTAAAGGCGGCGTTGTCTGGCACAGAGCGGTCGTCACAACACAGCCCAGCCGCTCGACCCTAAAGGGCTGGCCTCGAGTGGTATCGATGCGGTTGTCTGGCGGCTGACCAAGCGGAAGGAATACCACTGCCGTTTCCCTCCGCGTTGTCGAACTCTCTTGATAACCCGGAAACTTCTCGAAGGGTGATCATTTGTGAGGAGTCCATGTCATCTTGGTCATTAGAGAATTTTTAACTTAGTACTTTCACACATCGATATACACACATCTGAGAGCAAGCCTCCTTGATTTGCCATTTTTGACTGTGTTGTTAACGGTCTCTGCCACACGGAGCATTATTATTAGTCGAGCCGACTTGGGAACAGACGTGGAACTGAATGGTCAGCAAATTTTTATAAAGAATGGAGCTGCTAAACATTCAACACATTTATTTCCTGGAATTTGAAAAGAGTTTTGCCAAGAATTGCGATTCAAGGTAAATCCGCAGCTTCGTATAATCACAGGTATTTAGCACTCTGTTGTAAAATTAATGTAAATTTTTTGAATAATCGACCAAATAGAATTGTTTCTGAAACCAATAATTTTTGTATGAAGTCAGTATTGTTCACGATCTTGAAAGTGTCATTTTATTGTTATAAAATTGTTTTAGAAAAATAATTTCTAGCATATTAGAACAAAAAATTATTCCAAAGCAAGAAATTCTATGTTTCTTGTGTACGCAAGTCGGTGCACACACGCTTTTAAATATATACACTCCTGGAAATGGAAAAAAGAACACATTGACACCGGTGTGTCAGACCCACCATACTTGCTCCGGACACTGCGAGAGGGCTGTACAAGCAATGATCACACGCACGGCACAGCGGACACACCAGGAACCGCGGTGTTGGCCGTCGAATGGCGCTAGCTGCGTAGCATTTGTGCACCGCCGCCGTCAGTGTCAGCCAGTTTGCCGTGGCATACGGAGCTCCATCGCAGTCTTTAACACTGGTAGCATGCCGCGACAGCGTGGACGTGAACCGTATGTGCAGTTGACGGACTTTGAGCGAGGGCGTATAGTGGGCATGCGGGAGGCCGGGTGGACGTACCGCCGAATTGCTCAACACGTGGGGCGTGAGGTCTCCACAGTACATCGATGTTGTCGCCAGTGGTCGGCGGAAGGTGCACGTGCCCGTCGACCTGGGACCGGACCGCAGCGACGCACGGATGCACGCCAAGACCGTAGGATCCTACGCAGTGCCGTAGGGGACCGCACCGCCACTTCCCAGCAAATTATGGACACTGTTGCTCCTGGGGTATCGGCGAGGACCATTCGCAACCGTCTCCATGAAGCTGGGCTACGGTCCCGCACACCGTTATGCCGTCTTCCGCTCACGCCCCAACATCGTGCAGCCCGCCTCCAGTGGTGTCGCGACAGGCGTGAATGGAGGGACGAATGGAGACGTGTCGTCCTCAGCGATGAGAGTCGCTTCTGCCTTGGTGCCAATGATGGCCGTATGCGTGTTTGGCGCCGTGCAGGTGACCGCCACAATCAGGACTGTATACGACCGAGGCACACAGGGCCAACACCCGGCATCATGGTGTGAAGAGCGATCTCCTACACTGGCCGTACACCACTGGTGATCGTCGAGGGGACACTGAATAGTGCACGGTACATCCAAACCGTCATCGAACCCATCGTTCTACCATTCCTAGACCGGCAAGGTAACTTGCTGTTCCAACAGGACAATGCACGTCCGCATGTATCCTGTGCCACCCAACGTGCTCTAGAAGGTGTAAGTCAACTACCCTGGCCAGCAAGATCTCCGGATCTGTCCCCCATTGAGCATGTTTGGGACTGGATGAAGCGTCGTCTCACGCGGTCTGCACGTCCAGCACGAACGCTGGTCCAACTGAGGCGCCAGGTGGAAATGGCATGGCAAGCCGTTCCACAGGACTACATCCAGCATCTCTACGATCGTCTCCATGGGAGAATAGCAGCCTTCATTGCTGCGAAAGGTGGATATACACTGTACTAGTGCCGACATTTTGCATGCTCTGTTGCCTGTGTCTATGTGCCTGTGGTTCTGTCAGTGTGATCATGTGATGTATCTGACCCCAGGAATGTGTCAATAAAGTTTCCCCTTCCTGGGACATTGAATTCACGGTGTTCTTATTTCAATTTCCAGGAGTGTACATTGGCTCTTACATAGAAGATAACAGCAACCAGCCACTTTTTACAGTGCTATTTGTTTATTTAAATAACGCCGTTACTGGTTTCGAACCGACAGGTTCATCTTCAGATGGTTAGTTCACGTTAAGATAAATTTTATATCAGCTCTCGATTTTTGTTTTCCCAACTGATGACGATCAGTTTGGCTATAGGAAAGGAAAAGGCACGAAAGAACCTGTTATGACGTTGTGGTTGATAATGGAAGCAAGACTGAAGAAAAATCAATACACGTTCATATAATCCTTCGCGCTGTAAAAAGCGTTCGACAATATAAAACGGTCCAAGATTGTCAAAATTCTGAGAAAAATAGGGGTAAGCTATAGGGAGAGACGGGTAATGTACAATATGTACAAGAACCAAGTGGGAATAATAAGAGTGGTCGAGCAAGAACGAAATGCCCGGATTAAAAATGGTGTAAGACAGGGATGTAGTCTTTCGCCCCTACTATTTAATCTGTACATCGAAGAAGCAGTGATGGAGACAAAAGAAAGATTCAGGAGTGGAATTAAAATTCAAGGAGAAAGAGTATCAATGATACGGTTCACTGATGACATTGCTATTCTAAGTGACAGTGAAGAAGAATTACGAGAATTTCTGAATGGAACGAACAGTCTAATGAGTACAGAATAGATCAAAGAATAAATCGAAGCAATGAGAAAATAATGAGAACCAGCAGAAATGAGAACTGCGAGAAACTTAACATCAGGATTGGTGATCACGAATCGGATGGAAGTTAAAGAATTCTACTTCCTAGGCAGCAAAACAATCCATGACAGACGGAGCAGGGAGGAGATGAAAAGTAGTCTAGCACTGACAAAAAGGGCATTCCTGGCCAAGAGAAATCTACTCATATCAAACACACGTCCTAATTTGAGGAAGAAGCTTCTGAGAATGTAAGTTTAGAGCACCGCATTTTATGGTAGTGAAATATGGACTATGGGAGAACCCGACCACAAGAGAATCGAATTGTGTGAGACATTATGCTACTGTAGAATGTTGAAAATGGGGTGGGATAATAATGTAAGGAATGAAGAGGCTCTCTGCAGATTCGGCGAGGAAAGGAGTACGTGGAAAACACTGCCAAGAAGAAATGACAAGGTGGTAAAACATTTGTTAAGACATCACGGTATAACTTCCATGGCACCAGAGGGAGCTGTAGAGGGTAGAAACCGTAGAGGAAAACGGAGACTGAATATACAATGCAGTAAGAGCGTTTGTGCAGAATGGCTGCTGCATGGCTTGGATACAGGGATCCTTTGACAAGCGACTGGGCCGCTTCTTCTAGATTTTCACTTACAATCATTTACCAGATGTCACAGAAAGTACATGCGTACACTGGTACTTGAACAACACAAACCAAGAGATAATTTTACCAAATCTTTAAAACAAATGCAGAAACCTCAGTTATAAACCTTGACTTAATAAATTAGTAAAACCCCTGAGACATCTTCGAACAGCTGATACCATTAAAATTTTCAGTTTTTATAGAGCAAATGACCTTCTAAATATTTATCAATTAGGACATAAAGTCTGAAAATGAGTCCGTGATCATATTTTGGCACTTTATTTTACAGGTCCATCTTGATCACACAAACTTTTACACTACTCTTTTACCTCTTTCAGGTACTGCCGTTTTCAGATCATATAATATTCTGATGTAGTATCAACGTCAAACTAAACGTGTAGGTACATACTGAGCATAGTGAGCACTTACTATGTACCTACATGTTTAGTTCGATGTTGATATTACATCAGAATATTTTATGATCTGAGGATGACAGTAGCCTAAACTGGTAAAAGTGAAGCGTAAAAGTTTGTGTGATCAAGACGGACCTGTAAAATTAAGTTCTAAATCTTTATCATCAACAAATATTTTAAGAACAAATGAATTAAAAAAACTTAACACTAATGATTGCAGATATTTGAATAAGTTAATCGAAATTTAACCATTGACAATTACAGAGAAAAGATTTTTGGCAACACATGACTTGGTTAGAAATGTTTTACAAAATATTACCTCCAATAACTGATAAACAGAAAAAAATGGTTCAAATGGCTCTGAACATTATTGGACTTAACATCTGAGGCCATCAGTCTCCTAGACTTCGAACTACTTAAACCTAACTAACCTAAGGACATTACACACATCCATGCCCGAGACAGGATTCGAACCTGCGACCGTAGCGGTCGTGCGGTTCCAGACTGAAGCGCCTAGAACCGCTCGGTCACACCGGCCGGCTCTCTCTGCAGGCTTCTGGTGTTAACCCAGCTCTCGTTCGACGCTTGTGCACAGCTGAAGAAGGTATTTTCTTACCGTGGGTTCGTCCCCTGACCACAGTTGGCCAATCCATAGACTCTCAGCGGCGTTGAAAATCGACAGACTGGCAACAACCGTATACATCCAGCGGCGAATAACTGGCGACGTAGGTTGCAAAGAAAAAAGACAATGTCGAGGGGGAGAAATTAGTATATTAATTTTCAGCTCTTAGTTATTGCCAGACAATAATGTACTACATGACATATTTCTAATGATCCTATTTTGCATTTACTCTAGCGATATTTTACAAACTTGAAATGTAAGACTGAAATCCACATTAATTTATTGATATATTCTACTGAAAGTGTGTTATTATTTTTAACAATAAAATAAGTTCTGACAGATGCATTGTTACAAAAATTCGAAAACAAATTCGTAAACGATAACCTTCATTGTTCCTCTCAGCTGGAATTGCCCATAATTCCTGCCTCAGACTTTCGATGTGAAAGACAAAATAATAAATATCCTTTTAGCTATTTAAATTTTGTAGATTTAATTATGTATATGAGATTATCAATAAAATAATAAACTCTACACCGGTGACATTTTAAAGGTGTTATACTCAAAGCCCATTCACAACTCCATTTTTATTATGAAAGCAACGCTGAAACCGCAAAAAAATCTGCTTTTCCATTTGGAAAGGGCTACGTTACCCCCAAAACATTTACGGAACAGTTAATTTTGTGCGATTTCACAGCTGGTACCGTAATAATAGTTGTTCACAATGCTGAGTACATTGATTGGAATTTTGATGTAATTTGTCAGCCAACCGCAGTGGCCGAGTGGTTCTAGGCGCTTCAGTCCGGAACCGCGCTATACTACGGTCGCAGGATCGAATTCTGCCTCGGACATGGATCTGTATGATGTCCTTAGGAAGTTACGATTAAGTAATTCTTGGTCTAGGGGACTGAGGACCTCAGATGTGAAGTCCCATAGTGCTTAGACCCATCTGAACCATTTGTAATTTGTCACGTTGTGTATATTACGCCATTCGTAATATATAATTATTAACTTGATGCTTTTACCTAAATTTCAAAATCATATTAGAAGTCTCCAGGATCATCAGCCGTGTTAACTGATGAAGAATTTGTAGCCTCTCCAGACTCCTTGGGTCCTCTTTTACCGACTTGTTACCAACCAAGTCGGTAAAAGAAATAGCAGATCAACAAGGCTTGCTCTCAGATGTGTATATATAGATGTATGAAAGTACTAAGTTAAAAATCCTCTAATGACCAAGATGACATGTACTCCTCACAACTGACCACCCTTCTGGAAGTTTCCGTGTTATCAAAAGACTTCGACAACGCAGAGTTGCCGCAGAAGGCTTGGCTGAAATAAACAGACGTTCCCTGATCTTAGTGTTTCGTGTTCTCTGAGGAGAGATAGAGAGCGGGACAATGATGGCATAGGAAGGGGAGGGGTGGGGGGTGGGGGGATGCAGGCTTTGCGCCAGGGATGTTATGGGTTTAACAAGAGAGAGTGTCATACTAAGCCTGCAAGAAGTTAATTATGTAAAAAATCTGTTTTACGAAAACGTAGACCAATGGAAATGCAAAATAAGCTCCTGTCACCCGGCCCCATGCGGCCAATCCAGCGGTCGGGTACAACGTCGTTTAACCAACACTTACAGACGGGAGTCATGCTAATGAGGCGGTGCACCATCTTGCTGCCACGTAAAGTTGTGTGATTCAACTTCTTCCAACAGGGGAAAGAGCCATAATTCTAGCGCATCAACGTTAGACAGAATAGTTACAGTCCCTTCTCCGAATAAGAAGTGTCCGTAAACTTCCCCCCGTGATTTGGCGCAAGAAACATTCAGTGTAGGGGACCCTTTTTGAAACTGTACTGTCTCGTCGGGTTTTTCTGATTCCCAGATGCGCTCATTATGTGTGTTCCCACTCGCACTTAGGAGAACTAGATCCGCAAATTCATGTTCATGCAGTAACATTCCGTTTGCAACGTGGGCACGTAAACTATAGTCTATAGACTCTATTTCTTGTAACAACTGCAGGAAATAAGAACGTAGTAACTGTAAGCGTCTCCTTCAAAGTCTCCACACAGACATCACTGGAAATACTAATTCACCACCGAACTGATTTCTTGGGACTTTCGCTCGCGCAGCACCTTCCTCAGTCACTGTTTGTCGTTTCATACTCTTCCCTTTGTGCAATGATATACAAACGAAACTGTTTGAGCCATTCTTCAATTTGATGTGCTGTTGATAATTTTAAGCTGAATGTAATAGATACTAAAAAGCCATTAAACCAGTATATTCATTTTGAAACACACTGTACTTCCTACGTTTTAAGCAAGACTCCTCTTGTTAAACTCTTGGTATCCCCACCACCGCCTCCCTGCTTCCTTTCCCCTCATCTAATCGCCCTCAGTCCATTTTCCTCTTCCCGCTTCCTCTCTTGCCCACCCCCCCCCCCCCCCCCTCTCTTTTCCCCTTCCTCTCTCCAAATCCTCCAACAGACACGTATATATAACACTGACCGCAGTTGCAATACACATGATTCTGATTTAAGGTTCTGAAGAGACAAGTCTGGCTGCTGAGGCAACATCTTAGGTAAATTATATCGATGTTTAGCTTTACTATGATTAATTCCGAAAATGATTCGATAACATGTCATCGATGAGACAAGACTGGTTGCTTAACCAACTTCTTAGGTACATTCTATTGATATTTAGCTTTACTTTGATTAGAGCTGAAAATGATTCGATAACATGTCATAGATCTGACGATGATGCTCAGTGATCGATACACATCATGTAATTAAAAATGAGCGACTGAGACTGAACAATAAATGACATTAATCTTAAGCATTGACCGATTTTGTTTGGGTCGTAGGGGCATGCATTGCAAGCGTTGCAAATCCCACTGACTTGAATTTCAAGAACTATTTTATTCATGCACGAAATACTTCTTCATTAATATAGCAAGATTCTGTCGTACGGACAACCCATTACAGAAACTATTTTTAAACTTGATTCCGTTTAGTTCATGAACGGAGCCTGTTATTTTGCAGGCCACCACTATAGTCCCATTTCTACCTTTACCTTAGTTGTCACGCTAACCACGCCCCTTTGCTCTTTAGTATCAACGACTTCAGCAAAGGGATGGTTATTGAGAGCAAAACCTGCTTCATCAACGTGGAATATCTTCTTGCCATTGCCCAAAAAGTTCAAGTCTACCAGTACTGATTCCAACAGGTCGTAGAATGCAGTGAGAGTCTTCCTTGTCAGTCCAGAACCACTTAACTGCGGAATGCTCAAAGTTATTCTTACGTCACCTACTTTTGTCGACACATAAATTTCTGGATCCAGTTTCCCTTTTTGTTGAAACAATGTTGAATTTCAGACTTTGGCTCTGAGCACTATGGGACTTAACTTCTAAGGTCATCAGTCCCGTAGAACTTAGAACTACTTAAACCTAATTAACCTAAGGACATCACACACATGCATGCCCGAGGCAGGATTCGAACCTGCGACCGTAGCAGTCGCGCGGTTCCAGACTGTAGCGCCTAGAACCGCTCAGCCACCACGGCCGGCGAATTTCAGACTTTCTGTGTACTTTTAAGCTGCCTTGGCAGCATCTTGAAGGGCTACAGAAAAACAAACCATTTCCTACTAGTTTTTGAGTGGTTGCTTCCCTTTCTTTATCGTGAAGCAAACGGCGCTGTAGCATTTCAAGAGGCAATGCGTGATGAACACTTGTAACATCCACAGTGTCGCCATTCTTTGCGGCTCCCATTGCCTCTTCCATTCACTTGAACCTCCAATTGAATGGAGCACGCATTTGGTATCTACAGAAAATTGTTGACATTTACCTAGACACGATTCAGTTTGCTTACAGTTTGCATTACTTTTTTCATTACCCCCATAGTGTAATCTCTGGTTATACTCATAGTACTCCCAATCATAAAATGTTGTAAACAACACATATCTTACAAGGTATGCCGTAAGAAAACGTATAACTATCATACTAAATTCTTATGAATCTCTACCCCATAACCAAAACTTACATAACGGAAGGATCGATTCACTCAGGTTAATCAGCTCGAAGGGACACTCTCTCTCCTTGGAATTTATAGAAACAAACCGGTATGCGTTGTGCTATCGTGAATCACAGGGCAGACTGTTACCTCCAAGGAAATGTTTCCTCTTTCCTGTTGTCATTTCTGACGTCCTAGACAGTAAGGTACTCACATCCTCCATTCCTCCCCTAATTACGGGCCACTCTAATACTTTTTGTTATGACAACTTAGAACTCACATTAGCTTCAAACTAAATGAACTGGACTGTAAATTAATACAAGTGACTTTAGGTTCTTGTACAACATGAAACAAGGTTTTTTTTCTTGAGGGTAATATACACTTATCATGATACAATACTACGAAGATCTACTGTGACTGGATTAAAAACGATTTTGTTCACTTATACTTTAAAAATACTTAAAAATAAGATATTGCAACGTATATACTTTGCTTCTGAGCCATTCTCTTTAATCGCTTTTCTTTCAAATGCAGTAAGCAAGAGCTCACGAAGTAAGGCTAGCGTATTTGCTTCAATAATCAATAAGATAGAAGCATCAGCTTCATTTTGTTTAAATATGGACAATGATAATTTTTGTGGCAGAATGTCAAACCTGAATGAGGAAAATCCAGTGATGTCACTGTTCTTTAGGACTGATGAAAATTTGCGGAGGAAACACACACTGGATACTGGGATTTTTAGGCAGTTGTAGGGGCAGTTTGATTGATACACCGGCGGAAATTTTAATCCCATCTCCACTCTTCGTCTAGAGTGTCGTAAATTTCACGTATCGCGTCCCTATGTGGCGTTAGTTTCCATGGAGAATGGCGGACATTAACGATTCTATAGAGCTCCGTTAGGATAGTCCCTACGTTACGTTACATATGTTTTCGCCACATTAAGAACGACATTTATACTTCTTTATCCTCGGAGTTTCTCACTACAAGGACTAAATCAGACCAATATGCCGTAACTCCACATTTAGTTCACTTTGTGGCACCGTTGAACTGCATCCAATGCTTTCCGGAAGTCGTTTGTCAAAAGTCCACCTATATTGTGAGATTCGAGGAGATATCGATCCATGCCGTGACAGTTGATCTCCGCAGGCGGAGAAATGACAAACATACATAAGGGATTGCTGAAAAGTAATGCTTCGTAAATCTTTATTATGTTCTCAATATCGGTTGAGGCATTACTTGTCACGCGTATGACTCGGTCTTCTATTCGCTTCGCTAAGCACGTTGCAACCCTCTGCCGGTAGAGGGCTCCGAAATGTTGCGTGTAAGATAGCGGTTTGTAATGTAACTACCTCGGCGCGTGAGAAGCAACGTATTTTAATCGAGTTTCTGAACCGCAGTAAATGTGCCTCCAGTTTAAATGCATAGAAGAAGGACAGCAAAGTTTTGCATCACCCCGGTTCCCAGAACTCCTGAAGACAGATGTAGACTGTGGATATGGTATCACAGACACAGGCCCTTTGACTGTTCAAAAAGCCCGCATCTCGTGGTCGTGCGGTAGCGTTCTCGCTTCCCACGCCCGGGTTCCCGGGTTCGATTCCCGGCGGGGTCAGGGATTTTCTCTGCCTCGTGATGGCTGGGTGTTGTGTGCTGTCCTTAGGTTAGTTAGGTTTAAGTAGTTCTAAGTTCTAGGGGACTGATGACCATAGATGTTAAGTCCCATAGTGCTCAGAGCCATTTGAACCATTTTTGTTCAAAAAGACGTAAACAACCATGCACGAGCAGCGCCTGTTAGACGGAGGCGGTCCGGCAGCCCATCAGTTCCAGTCATTCCACCAGGAAGGAGGTACACGGCTCGTGTTGTCTGTAGTTCAACCATGCCTAGACGGTCAATACCGCGGTTCGATAGCGTCCGCATTGTTACTTTGTACCAGGAAGGGCTCTCAACAAGGGAAGTGTCCAGGCTCCTCAGAGTGAACCAAAGCGAAGTTGTTCGAACATGGAGGAGATACAGTGAGACAGGAACTGTCGATGACATATCTCGTTCAGGCCACTCAAGGGCTACTACTGTGGTGGATGACCGCTACCTACGGATTATGCCTCGGAGAAACCCTGATAGCAACGCCATCATGTTGAATAATGCGTTTCGTGCAACTACAGGTCGTCGTGTTACGACTCAAACCCACCGCAATAGGCTGCATGATGAGTATCTTCACTCCCAACGTCCATGGCAAGGTCCATCTTCGCAACCACAACACCACGCAGCGCTGTACAGATGGGCCTGACAACAAGACGAATGGACTGCTCAGGATTGGCATCACGTTCTCTTCACCGATGAGTGTCGCTTATGCCTTCAACCACACAAGCGTCGGAGACGTGTTTGGAGGCAACCCGATCAGGCTGAACGCCTTATGCACATTGTCCAGTGAGTGCAGCAAGGTGGATGTTCCCTGTTGTTTTCGGATGGCATTATGTCGGACCGCCGTACGCCGCTGGTGGTCATGGAAGGCGCCGTAACGGCTGTACGATACGTGAATGCCATACTCCGACCTATAGTGCAACCATATCGGCGGCATATTGGCGAGGCTTTCGTCTTCATGGACGACAATTCGCACCTCCATAGTGCACATCTTGTGAATGACTTCCTTCAGGATAACGACATCGCTCGACTAGAGTGTCCAGCATGTTCTCCAGACATGAACCCTATCGAACATGCCTGGGATAGATTGAAAAGCCCTATTTATGGACGACGTGACCCACCAACCGCTCTGAGGGATTTAAGCCGAATCGCCATTGAGGAGTGGGATAATTTGAACCAACAGTGCCTTGATGAACTTTTGGATAGTATGCAACCACGAATACAGGCACGCTTCAATGCAAGAGGACCAGCTACTGGGTATTAGAGGTACCACTGTGAACGACAATTTGGACCTCTGAAGGTCTCGCAGTATGCTGGTACAACAAGAAATGTCAGTAATAGAAAGTGGCGGAAATGATGTTTCTGTTGATTCCTATTCCAATTTTCTGTACGGGTTCGGGAACTCTCGGAACCGAGGTGATGCAAAACTTTTTTTGATGTGGGTACTTATATGTGTAGTATCTGTCCTTCTGCCATGCCCAACATATGCATAATGAAATGAAATAAAATCTGACATCTGCTGCAACCCGGCAATGAAATGAATTCATTGGTGACAATGATAATTTGAGCCAGACTGGGACTCGAACCCTGATTTCCCCTCTTACGTGGGCGGTCGCATTAACCGCTTTGGCTACGCGAGCACGTTTTCTGTCCACCTCAGTGCCTAATTTCAATGCCCATTTGCAGCCAGTGTCAGAATTTTCTTTTCATGATGCGTATGCACGGCTGTGGAATCAAGAATGGTGACTGATCTTTCGGGCATGTCCGATAGAACAGACGCCACACATATGAATAACGAACAATCGTTTTCTACACGACATACGTGAACTCGGAATGTGCTCCGGAGTATAGAGCTGCCTCCCAAAGTTCTCTTGTACAGAAAAAGTATTTTTTAAAAATCTGGTGTACCTTTATGCTGGATTAGTTACAATGAGCAGTAGTCAAGTAGCCTGCGTTAGGTTAGGCCAACCATCACAGCGTCTGACTGCCGACGAAATGTTCGCCCCGACGACTGGCTACCACAGATAACCACAACTGACCACGGCATCTCCCGTTGAGGCCCACGTTCCGACAATGAAAACCTGTTACTTGCTCCAGCACAGTAGACGTTCCCGGCTGCAGTGGCACTTCACTGAAGTGAGGCGACCGGCTTGAAACTGTTTCACGTCGCCTCATCCTTGGTTCCGTGCCATCCGCCTGTCCCGTTACCGGGGCGTCACCGTCGGGCGTTTCGAGGTGGGTCTAGCTCCGTAAATCGTGAACACCGCACCGACGACGGCTGTAAATGACGGGTGGAAACCTTACTGTTTTAGAACTAATGGTGCCGGGCAGACAGGTGGAAGAAAATAAAGGATGTGTGTATGGGTGTGCGAGAATGTGGGTCGAGAGGAACCACGACGGTCCCGACCGCCAGACTGATGACGTTAATCTGAAAACATGCCTCGCGAGGCTTAATAAATTTTACTTAACAAGCGGGCGCGTGACAGAGCAAGGCGCACGCGTCGGGTAATCAAGCATTCTGGGCCCGGGAAACAGCCGACACACGGGGGTTGGTGCGCGCATGCGCCGACGCCAGTTGCGTGTACGCTACATGCGTATCCCACGTGTTGGACGCCCGCAGCGGTGTCCGGGCCCGTGTGACGGACAGGTTTCCATTAGCGGCCGGCAGAGACCTGAGTAATGTGGTAGCCCCTCGCAGTGATACCTATCAAGCACCGGATTTGTGATTTACGACAGTTCGTTCCGAGTGTCGGGGAAATGTTTCATGTTCAACTTCAGGCATAAATTGTGGTCGTCAAACCCCTCTCCAGTGTAACACGCTGTAGTAGTATCGAAAACATCGATTGGGCGTAGCCCGACTAGAGTTCAAACATGAGCGATACACTCACAACTACTGGCAGAGGTAATCAAAGGCAATCGGTACTACGTTGCCAGACTCACAAAAACAGCCTTAGGGCTCAGTTTCTGATGTTGCTGAGCAAGAGTTATACAATAATTTTTAAATGAACACACCGCCATTTGACTGTACTGTGGTTTATTTATTTACGACCCAGGTTTCGGCCTTTTATGCCACTTTCAAACTAAGTCAGTTGGTATAAAATGCCGAAACCTGTGTCGTAATAAAAAATAATACAGTCAAGTTGCGGTGTGTTCATTAAACTCTGGACTCTTTCCGTAGTTAAATGGTGAACGGTCCTCAGATGTCGTGCCATTATCCTTGCAGTTTGAATGTTGTTTAGACATGGTGCAGCCGACTATGAAAACTGCAAATATTAAATTTTTTATCTGCTGCTTTAAATTGGCTCTTAGCCACCTTTAACTGTAACAAACTGAAACTGTCCTGTAACAGAATCTGTTTATATAGACTTGAAGATGCAAATTCTAAAAATTTGTTTGTGCTAAACAGATCTTTAATTTGCCAGTAGTCTTCCCAATGTTACATTACTCCTTCGTTTCTGAACGGCACCTGAGTAGTAATAGTAGACCTATGGGTTTTATTAATATACAGAAATATTAGTAAAGTAATTTCTGTGATTGTGAGTAGATGATCACTTGTGATAGTTTGATGTTAGTATCCTTTACAGAAGTTGCCTACTGTGGCTGCTCCTGCCCGTTAATAACGACTTATTCCACAACCTTCATGATGGATTTACAGAGCACAATGTGTAAATGTATAATGTGAGTCCTTGTGAAATTAAAACTTAAGAAGTGTGTCTTTCAACTTGAAAAAAAAGAGCCTATAAAGACTATACCTTGTTCAATTACTTTCCAAGAAACACGATTATTGCCACTTGTAATTCTTTCCTTTCTTTCACAAAGGACTTTGCTCCACCAATGAACCAGCTATTATGGACACTAAGATGTTCTGTCTTTGTTGATTTCCATCTGTCCGTCGGAGACTTCATGGTATTGACAAGTGGTGAGGTGGAAGTATTATTAAGTTGGCTTCAGAACCCGTAGATACCTCACCTCCATTTCATACCATGGATTTCGGTATAACACTGCTTTTGAAAGCAGAGAAGACCTCCGATTTCAGCTTCTCAGAAAGTGTTTACCGCATATCAGAAAATAGTATGGAACTGCTTCACTTTCAGTTAACTTATGCTGGCTGATGAAATACTTTTTTCATAAAATCAGCCGGCCGCGGTGGTCTAGCGGTTCTAGGCGCGCAGTCCGGAACCGCGCGACTGCTACGGTCGCAGGTTCGAATCCTGCCTCGGGCATGGATGTGTGTGATGTTCTTAGGTTAGTTAGGCTTAAGTAGTTCTAAGTTCTAGGGGACTGATGACCACAGATGTTAAGTCCCATAGTGCTCAGAGCCATTTGAACCATTTGAACATAAAATCATTTGGGTACTAGGACGTGTCTTTATGGAACACTAAAGCTACAAAATGTTTTATAATGATACTACCTAATACAAAAAATTATTTTATTTAAACTGACACTGGCTGTGGAGCCTTAAGAGCTGAAATTCCTTTCTTTTTTCTCATAAAAGGGATCAGTAGTATAGACATCTCTGCAGCTTACGTTGTTACGTCAGGAAACCACCAATCACTTAGTGACTTCTTTGTTACAATTCTGCTGGGTGGAAACAGAAGGGTGGCAATCTTGAAGATTTCAGAAATACCTGAGGTGAACAACGCAGGTGATTCGGTTTACCAACGTGGGAAGGTGCAAGGTGTTATATTGTACGGGAACGAATGGGGTATTCAATACCCACAGCCGACGAAGTAAAATTATAATAGTAGAAAATGAAAAGAGAAGTTTTCGGTCATCAAGAACGTAGTGCAAGGATAGAAGATTTATTCATCTACTGTTCATCCTGTTACATCGATAAAACAATGAACGAAATAACTCATGATGGACGAAACTCGGAGAATATAAGAAGAAAGCTGCAAAAAGTCGATTTACCTGCTTCTAGTAATAGTAGTAGTAGTAGTAGTAGTAGTACGAGGGTTGTCCAGAAAGTAAGTTCCGATCGGTCGCGGAATGGAAACCACAGGGAAACCAGAAACGTTTTATTTGCAACAGTTATGTACACCTTCCATCTACTTCTCTACATAGTCGCCGCTCCAACTTCGAGTTTTGTCGTAGTGTTGTACCAACCTTCCAGTATCCTCGTCATAGAAAGCAGTGGCCTGTGTTTCCGGCCAGTTATCTGCACTGGTCTGCAGCTCGTTGCATGTGGAAAAATTTTGTCTTCATTGGCAGCGGTTTTTGTGAGCAGAGGTGAGACTTACAGGGAGCGAATTACAGACGGTATTGTAGGTGATCAAACACCTCTCATCGGAAACGCTACAGGAGTATATTCATTGCCCCTGCAATGTGCGGCCGAGAATTGGCATGAAGAAGGAACTGCTCGACAGTTGTGTTATTTGGGCTGCATGACACAGGCGAAATCTCTAACCAGGGCCTCATACTTGGCGGGAGACGCTATTCCCTACACATCTTTACGCGCTCACTGTTCACTCAAAACTGAAAACAGCAACGCGACACGGTCGACGGTCATACTTGAGACACTGCCCAACACATATGTGCAAAGCTTTACCGGATTTTCTCAGTGGTTTCCATTTCGCGACCGATCGGAACTTACTTTCTGGACAACCCTCGTGTTTACTTAAATCGTTGTTGTTATCTTGCACACTAACCACCTCTCATATATTTTTGTTTCACAGAAAAAAAACACCTGAACTACACTGAATTCTCAGCGTTTCCTCCAATTATACTGTAGATATGGAAACTACAATAAGAAGCAAATGTTGAACATACACATGCACACTTACCTTTCACTCTCTCTCTCAGTCGATCAAAACAACAAAGGCAACAATAATGACGCAATATATCATACAATGAAATACATTAAATACTATCGATATGAGGTGAGGTGTTGTCAGAAAAAACAATACACTATCCTACTTGTAACTACAGTAGCGATTCAGCTCTCAATAAACTTAACGTAATTTTACCGTCTGTCACAGACAATGACAGGCAGGGCTCATTTATTTCATGAAAACGAACTCCAAGTTTTAACGATGTACGGTAGGCAGTCAACTGGAAGCAGACAGATGAAAAAAAAGTAAACTGTTTATTATTTCAAAAGTAATTAATAGAATAAATATCCAATTCAGCTGTGCTAATTAATTTGTTCCTCAGTTGCGGTTATTCGCCTGATGAAATATTTTGTGGGAAAATTAGTTGTCATAATATTAATATATTTATCGCAATGTGGGGCAAGACAGTCCATACTTTACGCTTTCGTGGAAAAATTTCTGTGGGTGCCTTTAGAAGCATGACTGTACACAAGCGTGCTCTTATACATCCCTGCCAATGCGATTTCCATGTATTTGAAACCCCGAAGAAAGACATTCGTGGCTGTCAATTAGCTTCGAAGGAAGATGTGCACGCCTCTGTACAATCATGGTTCTGTACGCAACCGCAAACATTTTTCCGTGAAGGCGTTTTCCGTCTTGTCTCACAGTGGGAGGAACGTATTAACAGCGACGGCGATTACTTTTGAAATAATGAACATACTTAATTTTTTCCATCGTTCTCGTTTTTATATGGCTTCCCCTTATACTCGAAGAGCCAAAGAAACTGCCATAGGCATGCGTATTAAAATACAGAGATATGTAAGCAAGCACAATACGGCGCTGCGGTCGGCAACGCCTATATAAGACAACAAGCATCTCGCACAGTTGTCAAATCGGTTACTGCTGCAATAATTGCGGGTTATCAAGATTTAAGTGAGTTTGAATTTAGTGTTATAGTCAGCGCACGAGTGATAGGACACAGCAACTCCGAGGTAGCGACGAAGTGGAGATTTTCCCGTACGACCATTTCACGAGTGATTTGTGAATATCAGGAATCGGATAAAACATCAAATCCTCGACATCACTGCGTCCAGAGAAAGGTACTGCAAGAACTGGATAAACGACGATTGAAGAGAATCTTTGAACGTGACAGAAGTGCAACCCTTCCGGAAAGTGCTGCAGATTTCAATGCTGGGCCATTAGTAAGTGTCGGCGTGCGAACCATTCAACGAAAAATCGTCGATATGGCCTCCCGGAGCCGAAGGCCCATTGATGACCGCCGGCCCGAGTGGCCGTGCGGTTCTGGGCGCTACAGTCTGGAGCCGAGCGACCGCTACGGTCGCAGGTTCGAATCCTGCCTCGGGCATGGCTGTGTGTTATGTCCTTAGGTTAGATAGGTTTAATTAGTTCTAAGTTCTAGGCGACTGATGGCCTCAGAAGTTAAGTCGCATAGTGCTCAGAGCCATTTGAACCATTTTTGAACCTTGATGACCGCGCTACACAAAGCTTTATGCCTCACTTGGGATCGTCAACACCGAGGAGGAGATCAATGTTTAACGTCCCGTCGACAACAAGGTCATTAGGGACGGGGCAGACACTCGGATTAGGGAAAGATTTGGACCTTTCAAACGAACCATCCCGGCATTTGCCTGAAACTATTTAGGGAAATCACGAAAAACCTAAATCAGGGTGGACGGAGACGGGTTTGAAGCCGGCCCGAGTGGCCAAGCGGTTCTAGGCGCTACAGTCTGGAGCCGCGCGACCGCTACGGTCGCAGGTTCGAATCCTGCCTCGGGCATGGATGTGTGTGATGTCCTTAGGTTGGTTAGATTTAAGTAGTTCTAAGTTCTAGGGGACTGATGATCTCAGAAGTTAAGTCCCATAGTGCTCAGAGCCATTTTTGAACGGGTTTGAACCGTCGTCCTCCAAAATCCAGTTGCTAGCCACTGCGCCACCTCGCTCGGTGTCAACACCGACATTGGACTGTTGATGACTGGAAATATGTTGCGTGGTTGGACGAGTCTCAAATTGTATCGAGCGGGAGGACGTTTACTGTATGGAGACAGCCTAATGAGTCCAAAGAACCTGCATATCAGCAGAGCTCAAACTGGTGGAGGCTGCGTAATGGTGTAGGGCATGTGAGATGGGACTCCTGCTACGTCCAGATACGGCTTTGAAGGTGACGCGTACGTAAGCATCCTGTCTGTTCCTTTCATGTCCATTACGCATTCCGACTGATTTGGACAATTACACCAGGATGTTGCGACACCCCAGATGTCCAGATTTGCTACGGAGACTCTCGAGGAACACCCTTCTGAGTTTAAACACTTCCACTGGCCACCTAACTCGCTAGACATAAGCATTATTGAGCATATCTGGGATGTCTTGCAAAGTGCTGTGCAGAAGAGGTCTCCACCCCTCGCACTCTTATAGACAGCCCTGCAGGATTCATGATGTCAGTTCCCTCCAGCACTAATTCAAGCATTAGTCGAGTCCATGCCGCGACACTTCTGCATGCTCGCGATGGCCCTACACGATATTAGGCAGCTGTACCAGTTTCTCTGGCTCTTCAGTGTACATGATCACTGAAATATAGTACAGATTTTAAGTCCTCCACATCCCACTTGGGATGCACTTCAAAATAGCTGACAATGGGCACAACTGTGCCGGAAATTTGTAGTTAGTGTGAAATGAAACGAACAGTAAGCAAACTGATATATTATTGTGTTCACAAATTTTCCAAGTATTGCAGTGTAGCGTGCAAAGATCCTAACTGTACTACAGAAATACATTTTTAATTCCGTTTCTTCGTTGTGGTGAAAAGATGGAGCAGTTATTTCTGGAAAACATAGAACACCTACTCAAACATTAAGTACGGGTATCTCACAGTACAGTTCTTGGCATTCTGTATTCAGTTCACAATTGTTAAACGCAAGTGTAAAAATATCTGACACTGAAAAAAAATGGTTCAAATGGCTCTGAGCACTATGGGACTTAACTTCTAAGGTCATCAGTCCCCTAGAACTTAGAACTACTTAAACCTAACTAACCTAAGGACATCACACACACCCATGCCCGAGGCAGGATTCGAACCTGCGACCGTTGCGGTCGCGCGGTTCCGGACTGTAGCGCCTAGAGCCGCTCGGCCACTCCGGCCGGCGACACTGAAAATCCGAATCCTTATTATGGAGTAATGTGTTTGTATTAAAATAATACACTGAGCTAACAATAGTCGTCCGACCTCGTTTTGCCCAGCGTAGTGCTGCAGCTGGATGTGATATGGACTCAACAAGTCGTTTGAATGAATACTGAGCCATGCAGACGATATAGCCGTCCATAACTGCGAAAGTTTTACATTACAGGATTCGGTGCTCGACCTGGCCTCTCGATTATGTCCTATAAATTTTCGATGGGATTCGCGTCGGGTGATTTGGAAGGTCAAATCATTTTCTCGAATTTTCCAGAATGTTTTCCAAACAACAATTGTGGGCTGATGACACGGCGCATTGTCATCTATAAAAGTTCCGTCGTTGTTTGGAACCGTGAAGTCCGTGAATGGCTCCAAATGCCCTCCACGTAGTGGAACATAATCATTTCCAGTCAATAATCGGTTCAGTTGGACCAAAGTACTCAATCCATTCAGTGTAAAAGCAGCTGTCAGCATTATGGAGCCATCATCAGCTTGCACAGTGCTTTGCTCACAACTTGGACCTATGGCTGTTGGGGCTCTGGCAGTATTCTAACCCTACCAGCAGCTCTTACTATATGGAATCTGAACTCAGCTGGCCAGGCTACGGTTTTGTAGCAGTGTAAGGTCCAACCGATATGGTCATGATACCAGGTAAATGGAAATGAGCGTTTGGCGTCATTGGCCGGGAGGCCCCTTACGGGGCAGATCCGGCCGCCTTGGTGCAGATCTTGTTACATTCGACACCACATTGGGCGACCTGCGAGCCGGATGGGGATGAAATGATGATGAAGACAACACAACACCCAGTCCCTGAGCGGAGAAAATCCCTGACCCAGTGTAGTGTAACGACGTAAGTTTTGTATAAATGGTTTTCTTTTGACATATGGCCATGTGCAGACTTCGTCACCTACGTCAGTTACAACACACTTCAAAATTATTTAAGTTCTTTTTAAATTGTCTCTAAATGGTTCTTGAACGAAACTGTAACTAAAACATCATCATTTGATTCGTATGCGCAGAATTACTTCACTCACTCCTATTGGTTTGCGCAAACTTTTTCAATTTAGATGTTGTTTGTTTCTCCTCAAAAATTATATTAATGCAAGTTATATTAGAACCACATTGAATAAACTTTCAAGATTCAAACTCGTGATGAACGTTGTCAAAATTAATAATCTTGTCAAATAAATTACCTAACATAATTCTTCATAAATAAATTCTCGGAACACGTATTTAAACTCTAGTAGCATCCACTAGTTTATTATCTTCCTACACATAGACGTGAACCTGAGCATTGACAAGATAGGAGTGAACATTTACACATGGTTAAACTTTCTATGACGTCATTGTTGTACAAAACATTAAAAAATCACAATTTTTAAATTTTTAGAAGCACGACGCAACAACTCGGTTTCAGGATCTTCTGTTGCTCTTTGGCTGTCGACCCGCGACGTATAGTGGCCAGCAATTTTCTCTCTGGTCCCGGCAACGAAGATGCTGTCTTCGTTCGTTGCGCCGCCCTCTCCGTACATGAAACATAAAAAATAAATACAAACTTTAGACAATTCACAACCATTACAAATATTACAAAAAAATACATAAACAGAAAACTAAATTAAACCTATATTCACCTGCAAACCGGGCTGACACTGGTGGAGGGGTGACGCTTCAGTTTCGCGTCCCACTAGACCAGCCGGGAATCGAACCCGGGCCCCTTAGTACGGGAGTCCGTCACGCTGACCATTCAGCTATTTTTTTTTTTTTTTTTTTTTTTTTTAGTGATCAGATTTATATAATCAGTCTTTCACAGCAAAAATGAACAGGGCAATGTGCCAGCCATTGAATATTACATTTAACGGATAGAATCTTATGGTTTTAACCAATCGATAAGGGGATTTCTATAAAAACTGTCTATTTCCAAATATCTAGTATAATCCAATAATGCAACTTTCATGATTTGTGTTTGGCACTATTAGACACACAATCTCAATGTCACATAAGTTCTGTACATTAACTCATAAATTTCAAAAAACTACTCTCTGAAGTACAGAAAGCACACATCATAAATATACTGTAAAATCTTAAATAGTATCCTTAAGGTAACTACAATACATCACTGTCAACACAGTCTTCTTTTTTATATTAACCAATGCCCATTCTTTCAAATACAATTTTTAGCATATTACCGAACTTTTTCTTGTGATTCGAATAGCTTCTAATTTTGTGGAACTCACACAGCATGTGTACCTTGAACTCTATGATGCTATCGGATCCTAATTTGTTAAGGACGTAGTTAACAAAATTTCCCAGCAACCAGTACACAGCGTTATTTTTTGCTTCTGGAAAATAGCGTGCTTCAGGCCTGTTTATCAATGACAGCGATATATACTCAGGGGATGTTCTTGTAATCAGAGCTATTTGCTCCCGGATCCACTTCCAACTATTCATGTGACCACTGCAAGTATATCGATGAACTACTGTGTCAACTAGATGGCACTGTTGACATAAATTTGTTTCACAGAGTCCGATTGCGTGCAGTCTTTCATTGGTGCTAACTATGTTGTTAACTGTCTTGTACCATGACGTTTTTATATTAGACGTGAGCACATTAGAACTAACGTTTTTCCAAATCTCAGTCCACTCAATGTTTGGAAACTGTCGTTCTATTTTGTTTCTTCCTTCGCTTTTCTTTCGTTCCCGCATTATGGCTCTCGATGTTAAGTGTCGGGACTGCCTGAGTTCGACACTGACATAACTCAACTCAACATAGAAAATCCTCACGTGCTGTAAGCGACTGTTGATATTCTGCACGTCAATCGGGGGAAGCAGGCTTGGAGGTTTAATGATCTCGAAAAGTTGGCTGGTTATGCTTTCTCGCGAGTCTCTTATTAAATTAACTTGCCTTTTGATAAAAAGAGCAGAGGCTTTATCCGTTATATCAGTTAATCCTAGTCCACCATTTTTAGGATCTAAAGTGGCTACTTTAGCAGGTACTCTGAACACTTCACCTCTCCACAAAAATTTTGTGATTTTGGACATTATTCTCCTCGCTATCATTCTCGGTATTGGAAACAGCTGGGCAGTATAATAAGCCTTAGCAAGGATGCATGAGTTGATATACTGTGTTCTTTGAACTTGGTTCATATATCGAGTTAAGTTCTCTACAATGGCTCCTTGCACTTTATCTGCTGCAACTTTCCAATTTAAAGCCGTCATTTTCATAGGGCATGCTGTCAGGGTGATCCCAAGTGTTTTATGTTGTCGGACTAATTTTGCCCACTCGACGTTGATATTATCAAAACCTCTGAGATTTAACATCTCACTTTTTTTTCCGTTTGCATTGGCTCCAGATGCTCTACAGTACGAATCAATCACTGTTGCTAGCGTGGTTACCTCGTCATCATTCCTTATAATTACCCCTATATCGTCAGCATAGGCTCTTATAACTGTTTTGTTTCCTGATAATGTTAAGCCTTTTAATGTAGCATGGACATGTCGGAGGAAAGGTTCCAGCGAAATTGCGAAGAGCGACATGGACAGAGGACTTCCTTGAGGAACACCTCGTTGTATTTGCATCGGCCTGGATTGTTGACAATTCACCGCTATTTTAGCATTTATTCCAGTTGCTATGTTCTTAATCAACTGTATAACCCTATCGTTGAAACCTATTTTCTTCAATGTCTGTAGAAGATATTCATGGTTTACTACATCGAACGCCTTATAAAAATCTAAAAACAATAAAGCACACTTTATGTTTGTTACAGAAGTTATTGCAATGATATCCCTGAATTCCGCTAGATTTTGAAAAATGGTTCTGCCTTGCGTACAGTTCTGATGTTGACTAATAATTTTATCTGTAAGGCATGAAATTCTCTTGTTTATTATTCTAGCTATTAATTTATAATCAGAATTCAGCAATGAAATTGGACGAAAGTTATTTAAATCTTTGTTTCCATTATTTTTTGGCACCAGAACAATTTTACTCTCCTTAAACTCAGCCGGAATCATTTTACCCTGAATAACCTCATTTACAATGTCCGTGATTTTTGCACCTACTATTGGCCAGTAACGGACGTAAAATTCTGCTGGCAGACCATCCGGTCCTGGGGATTTTTTTGGTGGCGAGGCGCACAGAGTCTCATACACGTCTTCTTCACTGACAACCTCGAGAAAATTTTCGTTGTCATCTTCTGTCAGCTGTGGGGCTAGGATGTCAAGGAATTCTTCCAAGGAAGCATCACTACTTTGATGTACAGAATATAGCTCGCAATAATAGCGATAAATCTCGTTCATGATATCCTGCTGGGTTCTGAGAATCGTGCCGTGTTTTGTTCGAATTTCTTCAATAAAAGTCCTTCTCCCGTTTTTCGTATGCTTCACTAAATGATATAGGGAAGTAGTTTCATCTGCTGACACCGACTTTGCCTTCGATTTTATTTTCAACCCTTCCATTTGACTTCTCTTGATATTAAGTAACTTGGCTTTGACTTTTTTTATGTTACTGTGGTTCAGGGTTCAGTTAAGCTGTAACAGTTTTCTCGGAAGGCTGAGCATGGAATAACACTTCAATCACTTTATTAGTTACTGTCCCGTTTTTTTCTACTTCTGATGTTTTCTCTTGTACCGCAAGCAGACTGATGTCCTGGTAAACTTTCTGATTTTTCCTCCAGTGAGTCGTGTACGACCGTTTCGGACTGAACATTCTTTGGGCTTGGGTCGCCCCTACTGGATTTTCCTTTCCCTTGGTTACGAGCTACATTCTCATTTGGTTGCGTCGGTATTTTACTTCGCGGCTTATCTGGAGCAGCAGCAGACGCTTTAGCAATTTCGGTTGCCGGCGCCTGCCCTGAGGTGTTGACCGTGATTTCAGTTTGGCCACCACTTCCTCGTTCTTTATTAATTTCACTCACTTTCTGATCGAGGGAAACAAATGGAGACTGCAGTTTTGCATCCTCTCCCTGAATTTGGTTATTAACAGATAGATTCTGATCTTTGCAATCGGTTACTGCACCTGTTGTTTCTTGCAAATTAATGCTGCTTACACCCCTTTCATTTTCTGGTACCGTATGTGTATTATCTTTCTGTTCATTAGTTTCCATTCGCATTTTGCCTTCAGGTTCCTCTGCCTTCTCATCGCACTGTTTTTGCTTGCGAAGTGAGGGAGTGGGACAAGACAGCTCGTCCTCTGAACAACTATCAGTTATCTCCAGAGGTCGTTTTTTCGGTTGCATTTCAGTTTCACGAACAGTGGCAACGGGGTTTCCTTTTGTTGTTAACGGGGGAAATTGACTGTTATCGTGAAGGGAGACATCAGCTTGTCCCGCTGCGTTAACATCCTCAACCAGTTGTTCCGGGCTATTCTTTGGTAACAGATCATTTAAGGTAAGCTTCTGACGCTGTATCAAATTACTTTTGAGCACAACAGTTCGCCGCGGACATTCCTGTCTGAAGTGGCCGGTTTCGTTACATATATGACATGTAGCTTCCTGACCTGTATAAACAATTTGTGCCTTATACCCACAAACAGTTATGTGAGACGGAATATTCGTCTTAACGTCCATCTCTACACAGCGGACCCCGTTAAAACACTGCAGTTTAAAGCGAGGCGACCATCTTTCATTTGCAATTGATTTAACGTCTCCGTAGTTTAAAAGAGCTTTCTTAATCTTATCATTTTCAATTTCAATGGGGAGATTCAAGACACGAACGGTTTTGTAATGAATGTCCGCTCTATAGATGGAAACCTTACTTTTATAACCATTTCTATGCACAAAATCTACTTCGTAGCCCCACTTTCGTAACACTTTATCAACAGTCGAAGCACTGATTAACTTGACAAAAACACAGTATTTTTCCTGATCCAGTTGCCAGGTATGAACGGTTTCAGAATTTAGACCAATTACCTGTGTAATCCAGTCATCTATTTCCAGGGATGTCGGCTGAACAGGACGGGATTCTTTGTCAAAAGCAAATACCAGAGTATTCTTCCTGAGGTTTGTAGCCATGGTTAATCCAGCGAAGCAATTTCGGTTAAACAACCGAAATTCCAAGTAGCAGCAGCAAGACCAGAAAGAGCGATCAGATCACAAGGAACAGGAACGAACACGGAGATTAACGGACGGACGGCACTCGGCGAAGCACAAGTACAGCGATGTAAACACTGAAGTGCAGCGCAACAGTTAACAGCGGCCACTCGCGAGCGCGGCTGAAACGGAACTGCTATTGGGGCGGACACGACTCCAGGTGAGGCGTCGCAGGTGATGTCGTGCTGTTGGCAAAGGCACTCGCGTCGGTCGTCTTTCGCCATAGCCCATTAACATCAAATTTCGCCGGACTGTCCTAACAGATACGTTTGTCGTAAGTTCCACATTGATTTCTGCGGTATTTCAAATAGCGTTGCTTGTCTGTTGGCACTGACAACTCTTTGCAAACGCTGCTGCTGTCGGTCGTTAAGTGACCGCCGTCGGCCGCTGCGTTGTCTGTGGTGACAGGCAATGCCTGAAATTTGGTATTCTTGGCTCATTATTGACACTGTGGATCCCGCAATATTGAATTCCTTAACAATATCCATAATGGAATGTCCCATGCGTCAGGGTCAAACTACCGTTCCGTGTTCCAAGTATGTTAGTTCCCATCGCCCGGGCTTAATCACGTCGGAAACCTTTTCGTGTGAACCACCTGAGAACAAATGACACCTCCGCCAATGCACTGCCTCTTATACCTTGTTTACACGTTACTACCGCCAGCTGTGTGTGGGCATATCGCTGTCCCATGACTTTTGTCTCCTCAATGCACGTCCTTTCTAAAGAAATCTTCTCGATCGTGTCATTCTCAGAGCTGAAGCACATTCTTCATCTTGTTTAGCAACGAAGTTGCTCTCAAATTTCGACTCGCTTCCGCTGAAAGAATAAAATGCTTATTTTTGTTTGTTTCAGGTGACCAAGCACCCATAAACTGGTAATTAGAAGACAAGCGATAGTACTCTCTGAGACTGCCGTACCGTTGCGTCCACAGGTTACCGCAGTAGTAGATATACCGATGGTGCTGCGACGAGGCCCAAAGAAGTTAGGAAGAACGGTATTAGTTACAAAAGGACATAGAACTCAAAATTAGAATTAGAAAAATTAAAACAAATGGATTCATAAAAAACATATACTAATCCATCTAAATGTATTTCTTTTTCATTTAATTACACCAGAGATCTGACTCAATTAACCAAACTGTCTCTTACGGAACGTTCTATATTGTTATACACATCCTACTGTCTTTCGTCCATGATAGTCATTTGAATGGCTGCCTGAGAACTAGACTGACAAGAGGCAAAACATCGTCCATTTCAGTTGCCGCGTTGTGCAGTACAGCACATATAACGTGATTGCCTTTGCCCTGGCAGTCTGGGAACGTCTTTTTAAAAAACCCTATCACATCTCATCAGCAACTCTCTTTCTTATGTGTGATTCATCGTAAAGATTTCCAGCTGTCGCCCTTGAATTCTAAATCAGAAGGAAAATCTCCAGTTACACAACATTGCCGTCACGCAACGTTCAAGGCGAGCTATCACTCTAGAATTATTAAAGGATGCCTGATGTCTGATCATGTGCTGAAACTTACCATCTACAAACAATGTCCTATATTTTCAAATCGTGGTTGGTCACTGTTTGCCCATTAAGGAATAGCCTTTCCTTCCTCTATACTTTTCTTCATTGTCACTTATGTGTGTGTGCAATCTGTCGCACCGTAAACTCGTGGGATAAAACGCACTTGTGCTGGAGCAGTTTCCTCCTGTGTGTTCGGAAATTTAATATTGCAGCGGCAAGGTATGCAGTGGGTTCGGAGACCCTCTTAATAAATAATCCTGCTACTTGTCAACTTGTCAATACCAGTGAACTCTCTGACGGACTGATGGAAATTACCAGAGACAAAATGTTTGGGTGTCCGTAGCAGCTGATTCATTAGTGTACCAGAGACATTTCTGAAAGAAAGAGAAGAATTACAAGCTACAATTTTTGTGACTATGATTTCGTTTCTTAGAATGTAGTTCAATATAAGTACAGTGTTTATAGGCTCTCTTGACGCTGAAAGACGCATTTCTTAAGTTTGAAATCCACAAAGACTCACATTATTCATTTACACATTGTGCTCTGTAAATTCGTCATGAAGGTTGTGAAAACAAGACCGTTTACTAACTGACAGGAAGCCGCAGTAGGCAACTTCTGTAAAGGATACCAACAAAAAATTATGACAATTGATAATCTACTCACAATAATGTAAATTACCTTACAAATGTTTCTGGTTATCACGAGAAAAAAACCGTTTATAATCCTCCTACCCCTCCGGCTAATTAGGCTTTTCTACGTGACCGTGTACCTAAAGTACCTAATATGTGGGGAAAAGTTACCTACTCCTAAGAATAATGCAAATCCGAGAGAAGTCGATGAAGTTATAACCGAATCGCCACTGCTCAGTATTTTAGCAATGACGCTTAGCAACAAAGTTCGGTTAACTTTACATATTTTTCATTACGTAAACTAATTTTTTAATTACAAGGAGTTAGCAGAAAATTTGGAAGAAAGGTTGTCAAAGTACGTCATTAATGAAATTACCAACAGTCGCCAGCTCTTTACCGGAACAAGAACAATTAAACTGAAACTGAACTTTGTACTCGAAAGGAATCTTACGTAAGAATAGTTATTGGCGTCATGACGCAGGAACAGTAACTAACGCACACTTTCAAGTACTTCACACCATACATGTCACCACGACATGTTGAATGTGTTTGCTATTTGATTATTATGTCACAGTAGTTACATAATAATCAAATAGCAAACACATTCAACATGTATTAATTTTCAAAGATCAATTAAAGTAAGATTGTTAACTGCCTTTGGACAGAAACTTTTTGTTACGTTACTCACCGTAATACTGACTATCGTAATTATAGCAAACAAAAACTTTGCTTTAATTTAGCGTTTACTTTGACATTTCTTAATAATAAAAGTTACAAATTAAGCCACAAGCTATAATTAGAACTGTACATTCACAATGAAATTCAGTGTCCAAGTTACGTAAAGTTTTACTACCAATTTTTTATTATGTAAGTTACTCCATTTTTAGCAAATGAATTAATAGTGGCTTTTGCATCAGTCTATTTCTGACGTCACTCATACTACAACCAAAGATTTCATTATTACGTAATTGTCCAGAAGTTCGAAAAATTATGTTTTGATAATCTAATAAATTAAGTTCACATCATTTTCAGTGCATTTTCTAATTATCTCGGTTCATACAAAGGGATAGAATGGATACAACTTGGATAATGACTTACGAAAATTATTTAGGTGACAATATTCACGAAAACAATATTATTCAAGCAACAAAATTCTAACTACGCTGATCAGTCTATTACACTTCTAGTTACAAAATGTCTAGATCTTACTTCACTTTATGATAGGGCACAGGTTGATCTTCTTGCCACACCATAGCTAATAACAAGTGCCCATAGTACTCTCGATGTTATGTGAATTACTCTTGCTGCATTTATACTGTGCTTAATACATGCCATAGCTTGCCCATATTAAACATCCGCCAAAACAGCCAGTTCGGTTTTCACTGCTCCGTACTTTGGAAACAGACCGCGCTTTTGCATAGCCACACCGGGATACACACAGCCGACGACACCAATCGTCTCCTCGCGACTCCCAACTGCTACTTTTTTTGGCGCACTCGCACGCTCGTAATAATGCAATTACAATTTATTACACTCTTTGACAATACCTTTTTCCTGACTAGGGCAGCGTGTCTTCTTACAAAATATTGACATCCCATGCGTATTCTCTTTCTTAAATAACAAATAGCATATGTAACTTGACAACATATCTACAAGAATAATATTCAGCACAACTAATAAAGCTATTTTTGTAAAACACATCGAAAATGTATGATCGTCCACAGACTTGCGGTGTTACAGGTTCCCTTAAGAAACCCATTGCTCTACTATTACTACTCAGCTGCTGTTTTCATACAAAGGATGAACGTAACTTTAGACAGGCTGCTTTCGGCTGTCTGTACAAGACTACTGACAAATTCAAGATCTGTTTCATACAAATAGTCATTCAAAATTTACATCTTCAAGTCCATATATACAGATAAATCGCAGGAGTGGTTGAAAATTCTTGTACATTGGTGTGGAATGCCTGGGGATTTTAAACTCCCTGTCTGTCGCCAACGTGTTGTATGCTTTTTCACCACGATATGAAATTCCATTCTAAACCAAACATCAGAATTCGGAATTACTAGTCCATACATAAATGATGTTTTACTTTAAATACTGTGGCTGTGAAATGCACAATTCATCTTATATTCACTCTCATTACTAAATACAAATTATCTGTTGTTATACTTTGTAGACATTAATGGCCATGCACAAACAAAACGCTGGTTTGCTAACAAGATGAAAAGTAATCAACATGTAAACGAACTAAACTAGATGATTAGTTTAGCTCGCTTTGATCTCACAAGTAACTTTCACTGTGTTGAAATGAAGGCTGCGGTTCTGGCTCATGTTATATTATCCCTGTCGTCTTATGGGATTAACTAATTACCATTGCAGCAGTAGGCAATATCCGGAAAAAGTGAGCAGTGAAAACTTTTTTAAAGTAGATGACAAAACCCGCAGAGGCTTCAGTTTCAGAGAAATGGTGCTTCACACAATATATTTCAACGTAACTTACCTTCAAGTAGCTCCAGATTGATATAAAGCAAGAAACTAAAAACCCCTACAAATTCAAGAGGAAGTTAAAAACGTAGCATGTCAGCAACTCCTTGGGCAATCAAAGACATGTTGATTCATGCAAAAAATATTCCTGGTAACTGAATGTCAAGTACCAATGCTCTTATAACATACATAACTATTATTTTAAGAGAAAATTGCGTGTGTTTATTTAGATAATGAACCAATCATTGAGAAAAACGACAGCTGCATTCTTTATTTGAAGAAGCATGATCTTTATTTTCTTCAAAAAGAGAAAAAGTACAAACTTTCTTGTTAATTTTACGGGGCTAATGTGAATAAGCACGAATTGTTAACAGGTTTATTGGTATAATACTATGTGGGAGAAAATTTTGTTGCGCTGTAGCATTAATGGGTCTTTTTCACTGAAGGATAGAACGCTGTTCTGACACTGCTGTGTTGTTTAAAGAGAAAGCATCATTGCCGATGGGAGATGGAACGGTGCAGTAATTTCTGCTATACGTGTAATCTGGCTAGCTCGGGACTTCAGTGTTCTGTTAAACTTTTTGCTACATGAAAAACCGTAGTGCTGTTGTTTAATACTGAAAGAGCTGTTAGCACAAACAGCGCCCAAGATTACTGTGAGTTTTCGATTGTATCAGGTGCATTTTGGCGCTAACTGCCAAATAAAATGAGATCTTTCTAATATTGCAACAGTTGTAAAAAACGATAGATAAACGAGACTATTTAGGTACGAACGGTCATCTTTAAGTAGTTTATATAAATAGCACGACGATATAATATCATTCGAAGTACTGATGTCAAATGCACACTGTTTCAAACGGTATATATTAGGATGTAGAGAAACAGTCTCACCTGTCAGTCATATGCTCCAGCTTCTCACTTAGAACATCTAGAAGGTGAAATACGTCTTTCTTCGACAGACGAAATAGAGATATAAATTCAAAATCTTCGTATTTTTCAGAATAATTGGAGCGACTTCTCACTTTCTTCTCACTTTGCATTCTAACGGAAAAGTCTGACAAAATCTGGTCATCTCTCTGTGATTTTATAAACTACTCCTCCCGTCGTCAAAACTTAATCTCCAGACAAACTGTCTAACCCAGTCCGACATTACTGGTTAAAACTAGACTTTATTTCGGACTAACACAAAGCTTTTCCCGCGCTATTCCCAAAATAGAGCATAGCCGGCTGTTAAACGCAGTTCGTTGAACCAGGCACCCCGTACGAAATTACCCTTTCAATGCCCTTACATACTTTCTCTCTCTCTCTCTCTCTCTCTCTTTCTCTGTTCCTTGTGACGACAAAATGTACACTGGATTTTTTTGACATTGTTTTGTTAACGATTCCGATAAGGAAAATAATTATATTACTTATCTGTTCGCTGTAACATTCTCTTTACACTGGCCAGTTATACTACTTTCTGTTCTGTTGGTATTATCCTATAATTCTCTGCCTATTGATCTTTATTTTCTTTCAATTCCACTCGTCTTACAGCAATGATATCTAGACTGAGCCTTTGTGTTTCCTTTTTCAAGCTTTCTAGCTTCCCTTCCAACGTTAGACTCTCGAGATCCTATGCTTGTAGGATACTACTCTTTCGTGAGTTGTTCCCTCGTGGGGAACCTATTGGTGATGTAGTCCTTAATTTTGTGCCAATGGATAGATAGAGGTACTCAAGGTACCCTCCGCCACACACCGTCAGGTGGCTTGCTGAGTATGGATGTAGATGTAGAATGATATTTTCACTCTGCAGCGGAGTGTGCGCTGATATAAAGGTTCCTGGCAGATTAAAACTGTGTGCCGGACCGAGACTCGAACTCGAGTTCGAGTTCGAGTCTCGGTCCGGCACACAGTTTTAATCTGCCAGGAAGTTTCAGATTATCGTCTTTTTGTCACAGGACCCCAGTCCTGTGGATACACATTATGTGCCTTCCATAAATCAGTTTCAATTACCTTCAGTTTCCACATCCCCATGCCACCGATCATTAATGACTCTTCGATAATTAGGGCCAGTTTCTCATATCAAAGCAAGAGTGTGCCCCGAACCATATCCGCTGTTTCATCCGCTTTTGTCCAAGCCCGTTGGCAGAATGAAGGTGACTTCTTATACTGGGTCTTTGCCAGTGCTAATGATTTTTATTCTAGATCCAAGCAATGGCAGGGATCGCACTTCAGACATTGTGGTTAGCAGTCGAAGACATTAGCTCTAGAACAATGACTCAAAGGTACGGAAGCTACCATATCGAAACTGAACATATCCTTTGAACCAAACCAATTACAATCTTCAAATTATGCACTAAAATTACATTTTAAGAAAGACAGTAGTATTTAAATATTTATCATTTCTTTAACCCCGTGTAGTTATTGATACTGCACTAATTTCTGGCAAAGAAACTTGAGGTCGTCTTGAGGTGATTGCTGAGGAATGATCGGATGGTCCTTCGGGACGTGCCTTTATACATCTGTCGGTACCCCCACTCCCCAATAGTTGCGAGAAGACCCTGTGATGGTCATCTTCCGAGTTGATGCAATGCAACAGTGTTGCGGTAGCTCACAGAGGCAAGCTAAAACCCTGTTACCTATTCGACTAGGCGTTTATATAAATAGTAAGAAAAAATCGACGAGTCACATGAAGTCGAAAACGACAGCTTTCCTTCGAAGCTCTTTCCTAAACAATATCGTTAAGAATTTGCGACTACGAGCAACAGCACCACTGCATTCACCTGTTTTGACAAAAATACGTATGACAGCAACCTAATACAGGTAACATTGTAACATCGACATCTGAGCTGGCAAAATATCTAACAGCATCGTTAAGCTCACATGTTGGACTGTACCAACATCACATACGAAACTAGGGACTTTTCGAAACGAATTAGAGAACTTCGACCAGAAGAATGCTACTTGATTGTATCTTCGATGTGGTGTTTCTCTTCAGCAGAACGCAATGGGACGAGACCATAAAATTCGAAGTCTGTAACCTCCATGACAAGATCACTTTCGAGCTCATCCGAAACTGCTTTCTGTTGGATGACGTCTACGATGACCTGACGTCGTTGCCATAGGATGCCCAATATCAGAGAGGCAGGATATATGTAAACAGAGGAGATTAAGATTTTGCAAACAGGACAATTGGAAAACTGACGGACTTCTGTCACTAAATGGATAGCGCATTCATCATGCGATTACATCGTATGGACGTATTGACGGATTGCTGCAGATGTTACAAGTGTATCGCTGATTTCAACAGTTTTGCTGCGGAACATCCCGACAGTTGTAGACAGAGTTATAGATGACGTCCGCCGACCAAACATCATCCAGAGACAAAATCCGGAATTTTCTGCACCTGCTGTTTCATCAGGGAAGATTGGAAACGGCCTGCTCACAACAGAACTAAGATCACTTATGCTTCTGAACAGCGTAGAGATGACATCATGACACTGCCAAGTGTGGGTAACCTGGTGTCGTGAAAGAGTAGAGTGGAGAACGGAGTGGTTGTCTGCTGTCTCTAGTGATAAGAGGAGGTTCCTTCTGACACGTGTTTGGCGTAGACCGGATGACCTGCCTATTCCACAGATCTTTCGCCGGCGACAAGCGCGTCACATCCCAGGATTCAAGAGAACGGGGGGGGGGGGGGGGGGGGGAGGCATCAGTTACAGTTCGCGGTCAGGTTTGCTGTTTCTGCAGAATAAAGCGATCGGAGCATTCCACATTACGTTGACTGTTGTCCCCGTGCTACTGCAATTCCTTCGGAAGGAAGGTGATGTGTTTTGCAGCAGAACAGTGCATCTCTACATATGGCTGTTGCAATGCCATGTGCTCTTTGTGGTGTACGTTATCAGTTTGCCATATCGTGCACAGAAAGGTGATGTGCTTATTGAGCAGGATGTTGCACATCCACACACAGCTGTTGCGATGCCATGTGCTCTTCGTGGTGCAGGATATCAGTCTGCCATTTCCTCGCAAGGAAGGTGACGTGCTTATTGAGCAGGGCAATGCATGTCCACATACGGCTGTAGCGACGCCATTTGTTTTTCGTGGTGTACGTTATCAGCCTGCCGTTTCTTCGACAGGATAGTGATGTGCTTATTCAGCAGGACAATGCACGTCCATATGTGGCTCTTGTAATGCCACGTGCTGTTTGTGGGGTGCACGTTACCAGCCTGCCATTTCTTTCAGAGCAAGTTGATTTGTTTACGCAGCAGAATAGTACATGTGCACATACAGCTGTTGTGCTGCCATGTGCTCTTCATGGTATATGTTATCAACCTATTATTTCTTCGACAGGATGGTGATGTGCATATTCAGCAGAAGTATGCATGTCCACATACGGCTGCTGCAATGCCGCGTGCTCTTCGTGGCGTGCACCATCCGCCTAGCCAGAAAGATCACTAGATCTTACACGAATTGAACACGTACGGGATAGTAGGAAGCAGGAGTTTAGCTCTACTTCTGGGCGTTCAAGAATGACTGCCGAATTGCAACAAAAGGCGCCAGATGTTAGGGACAATCTATGGCTGGACGCCATTGAAAACTTTTATGATCGTTTGCATCCGAGAGTACGCGCCTACGTTACCCCCAGAGAGGGGCGCGACTGTTATGGCGCCATTTACTATGAAATGTGTGTTATCCAATGATGAACTACCATCAACCTAAGTGTGGATAAAATGACTTTGAGGTACAATCATTCCTATGAAATCGATCATGATAGAAATGACGTTGCCCTTGATGGTGTTGCAATTTTTTCCTCGAAGTGTAGATTCTCAAGTTCATCCCTCTTGTTAGACGGTTCATTTATGTCTACTGCGGACGCAAACAGAACGGTTGTTTTTATTCTGGAGTGGCCCTTAAACGGATCTTCCAGTTCCCGTGACTGATTGCGGCCACTGCTGAGGGCCTGCGCCACTGCTCCTCGTGTCCTCGCGGTGTTTTCTGGCTCCGCCTCACGTCTCCTCCAGCGATGAACACACGGCGCAGTCCGGCGCGTTATTAATCAGAGCGCAGCGCGCCCGGTCGGCATGCAGATGAGCCGGCGCGGCCTGATGGATCGCTGGAGCGGACGCAGAAGCGGTGCCCGGCGCCTCACCGGGTAATTGTCTGTCAGCCGGAACCATTGTCTGCGGGTAGCGGGCAGCCGATGCGCTCGCGGCAGCCCTACATGTCTGGCTACACGAACTGATTGGGAGTGAAGGGCACTGGACAAAATACACTACTGACCATGAAAATTGCTACACCACGAAGATGACGTGCTACAGACGCGAAATTTAACCGACAGGAAGATGTGATATGCAAATGATTAGCTTTTCAGAGCATTCACACAAGGTTGGCGTCGGTGGCGTCACCTACAACGTGCTGACATGAGGAAAGTTTCCAACCTATTTCTCATACACAAACAGCAGTTGACCGGCGTTGCCTGGTGAAACGTTGTTGTGATGCCTCGTGTAAGGAGGAGAAATGCGTACAATCACGTTTACGACTTTGATAAAGGCCGGATTGTTGCCTATCGCGATTGCGGTTTACCGTATCGCGACATTGCTGCTCGCGTTGGTCGAGATCCAATGACTGTTAGCAGACTATGGAATCGGTGGGTTCAGGAGGGTAATACGGTACGCAGTACTGGATCCCAACGGCCTCGTATCACTAGCAGTCGAGATGACAGGCATCTTATCCGCATGGCTGTAACGGATCGTGCAGCCACGTCTTGATCCCTGAGTCAACAGATGGGGACGTTTGCAAGACAACAACCATCTGCACGAACAGTTGGACGACGTTTGCAGCAGCATGTACTATCAGTTCGGAGACCATGGCTGCGGTTACCCTTGACGCTGCATCACAGACAGGAGCGCCTGCGATGGTGTACTCAACGACGAACCTGGGAGCACGAATGGCAAAACGTCATTTTTTCGGATGATCCAGGTTCTGTTTACTGCATCATTATGGTCGCATCCGTGTTTGGCGACATCGCGGTGTACGCACATTGGAAGCGTGTATTCGTCATCGCCATACTGGTGTATCACCCGGCGTGATGGTATGGGGAGCCCTTGGTTACACGTTTCAGTCTCCTCTTGCTCGCATAGACGGCACTTTGGACAGTGGACGTTACATTTCAGATGTGTTACGACCCGTGGCTCTACCCTTCATTCGATCCCTGCGAAACCCTACATTTCAGCAGGATAATGCACGACCGCATGTTGCAGGTCCTGTACGGGCCTTTCTGGATGCAGGAAATGTACTGCTGCTGCCCTGGCCAGCACATTCTCCAGATCTCTTACCAACTGAAAATGTCTGGTGAATGGTGGCCGAGCAACTGGTTCGCGACAATACGCCAGTCACTACTCTTGATGAACTGTGGTATCTCGTAGAAGCTGCATGGGCAGCTGTACCTGTACACGCCATCCAAGCTCTGTTTGACTCAATGCTCAGGCGTATCCAAGCCGTTACTACGGCCAGAGGTGGTTGATCTGGGTACTGATTTCTCAGGATCTATGCATCCAAATTGCGTGTAAATGTAATCACATGTCAGTTCTAGTATAATGTATTTGTCCAATGAAAACACGTTTATCATCTTAATTTCTTCTTGGTGTAGCAATGTTAATGGCCAGTAGTGTGTAAGAAACCCCTATAAGAAAACACTCTGCTCGCTTTGTAGCACTTTAGATTGTGTACAACAAGTACCGTGCCTTCGTCCTATCATCCACGAAGATGTATGAGGGACGTTCATTGAGTAAGGGAATTTTTTCTTTCTAGGCCAGTTTCGGTGGAAAAAATGTGAAATCGTGGAATATTCCGGCTTCAGCCCCTATAGTTTCATGATGTTCCGACATGTCGCGGTGCAATGCCCTGCCTTCAAAATGGCTTCTGTAAGCGACGTGCGTTCAAAGCAGAGAGATTCCATTGATTTTCTTTTGGTGGAAACTAGAGCATCGCAGAAACAAGCTCTTGCAGAATGTCTAAGAGACTGGCAACAAACAGAAGCATGGTGAGTCGTAAGTGATCAGCGCAACGAGGTCGGTAAAGGTGTCCCATCTCCGGCATGCCAGCCACCCGCACACAGCTGTGACTTGTGGAATGTTGGAACGTGCGGACACTCTCATTCGTGGTGACAGACGGATCACAAACAAATACCTCGCTGCTCAACTTGACATCTCTGCTGGAAGTGCTGGCACTCTAGTCCATCAGTTGCGGTACTCAGTGGTGTGTCCCCACTGGGTTCTTCGTCGCCGAACAGAAGACGAGAAAGAGCAAAGGAGGACAGTCTGTGCGGAATTCCTTCAGAGTTACGAGGCTGATCACGGCAACTTCTCTTCGAACAAGGTCACAGGCGATGAAATGTGGGCTCATCACTTCGAACTGGGAAGAAAACGGATACCCATGGAGTCGCACCACACCACCTCACCTGCCGGCCGCTGTGGTCGAGCGGTTCTAGGCGCTGACAAGTTGTGGTTCCCGGTTAATGGCACGCAAAGTGCGGTTGTTCGCGCTGGTAGCGAGAGCAGTTCAAATTTGTTAACTATATCCCGTGAGTGTGATTAATAGGATGAATATTACGAGTTTCGTTTGCACTACCACGTCAGCCAATTGAGTTTTGACGCACACTGCTGAGAAATCGTTACTTGTACTACGCCAATAATCTACTGTTGTGCACTTGTACAAGAGTTACAAGCATAGACATGGTGATTGAGTTGCCCCTACCGACGTCGTTTTATGCAACACGCAATGTAATATCTGGCCTCCAAAAACCAAAAGTTAGATTTTCGTATTCTCTCGCTAGCTACGACAAAACTACTAGCACAACTGAAAAAAATGAACAGCATCTTTCTGTAGGAACTTAAATAAAATATTTTGGCTGAAGGCCGTAGTTTTCGAGTAAGTAAAAAAAAAATCGTACGAAAGTGACCTACAAACGCACCCCCACTCCCACACTCAGCCCCATCTGTCAGGATTTCTGCCACGTTGTTCATGGCACTCCCTCCTATCACTGAACAAAAGTTTGCGACTCCACGAATTATGTCACACATTCGACCGTTTTAGGTCTTCGTTGACACCTTATTACCACACCGGCTTAGTCGAGCACTTAAAAATTGTAAAATTGATGTTTTTGTAAATATTATTTATTATTTTTATAAATTTTAACAGCATAAAATGTACATCATTCTATTCGTCAGGGATTCTGACTACGAACCTACTTTGCTTGTAAGGGTAAATTTTGGATCAAATTGTTAACGTAGTTAGTTTTACCGTAATGTAAGTCATTTTTCTTTCGTTACTCTCACTGGCACGTTTAAATTAACCCTGTTAATAAAATAGTCGACTATGCTTGTGGTGTAATAGCCCAATCAATAGAGACTAAAAATTGCCGAATATTGGGAATAGCTCGTGTAGTCGCAAATTTTTGTACAGCGGTATATACTAGAAATCCTGATTGGCGGGGGTGAGTGGGGAGGCGAGGGGGGCGGGGTTGAGCTACCTTTGAGAGTCACTTCTGTACTTTTTTTTTTGGATAAGTCGAAATTCTCCAGCAAAAAACGTGTCCTAGTACAAAATTTAACTACATTAAATTTCCTAAATAGGGTCCTGTTCGTTTTTCTGTAGAACTAAATGTTTGCACGTAGCGAGTGAGAGAATATGAAAATGTCGCGCTTTGGTTCTGAAGGCCAGGTACAACATTGAAGGTTGCATTAAACGACATCAGTAGGGACGGTAAAATTATTCTGCATAGCCGAATAGTTTGGTAGAGAGCGTAATTTGTGTTTGCAGCTACCTGGTAACGTTAGTATTAGCAGATAAAGTTGTGGTTACGTGTTATGTTACTAGTTGAGTTAATAGTTGTTTGTCATGTTTTACTGCAGAGGTCCCGTGAGACGATATTACTGATTTTGGCCGACGGCCAAACATAGTAAATTGTCAAATTTGTTGTCTGGTTATTTATGTTAGGGCAAAGGTTAGTTTGTATAGTGGAAAATGTTACGTTGTATCGATTGTGTGGAGCTCTGGTTAAAGATATTTTCTGGCGACAAAGTATTTTTTTGCGGGAGTTATATTTTTATTCTCTTGGTATTATATAAAGTTGACAACTTCGTATAGATATTTTGGGTATCTAGAGGCTGTGCTTTGAATTGGAGTTTCCTTGGCAAGCCGCACGAAGGTTGGACTTTTGCATGTGCCGTCTCTGAATACCATGAGCAAGCATGGTACAAGGAAAACAGTGTACTGGACATAGAAAACCTGCCAGCAGTCGCGAACACGTGAAGGTTGTAAATGTCGTCGGTTTATTCGAAGCATTTCCATCAATTCCGCCACGAAATCACTTCACTCAAGTGGTACCTGCTGCTGAACCATCGTGGCAGTTCTCATGTGACCTCCCGACCGCCGTACTAGGAAGGCGTGCTGACAAGTAATGCCTCCGAACTGTCTATCTGAAAACTCTAAAGGCTTTTTAAATAAAACAAACGTTATTAATTTCATCTCTTGAAACGTCCCCTTTTGATCATTTATACATGGCTGTGCTTAACCTGACACACAATATTTTTTAGCGCAACGCAATCTGACTTTAAAAATTCCCTACAAAAGAATGGCCCTGACTAACATTAAACTATACCTTTCACAAATCACTTACCTCACAAAAATCTTCGCTGCTCAAGCTACTGCAATACAGCGAGTGCCACTACTGCCAGCTAAATAAAAGATTCAAACTACAGAAGGCACTAACTACTGATAGGGATAGTTAGCAAATGAAAGGTATTAATAGAGAACATACAATGTATTTACCTTGATATCATCATATATAAATATAGCAGTTCATGACAAATTTCAAAACTCCGCCATCTCTCTCCCCACATCCACCACTGCTGGCGGCTCACCTCCAACTGCGCAACGCTACGCGCTGTTCACATCCAGCTGCCGCTGCCCAACACTACAATGGCAGACAACAATGCAAACTACCCACAGACTGCACACAGCACAACCACTGATTTTTCATACAGAGGTGGCGTTACCAATAAAAAAAACCTAAACAGCCTACTTGGACGTTTCATATGGCGACCCTGCCAGGATACCTCACTGGAATCTTCTGATTTTTTGTTGTAGTTTGTGTAATTAGTGTAGATTTTGTTATTGCTAGCTCGTAATTGTAGAGAAAATCTCCTTTGTAGTTGCAGTCTTTCATTGTTGTACAGTAAAACAGTTGTGGCATGCATGTAGATTTGCACCAAGTATTTCGCAGCTGCAATTAACTAGATATTATTTTCAGTGTTATGTTAATGTGTTCTCTTATTTTTGCTCTTCAAATTGTGCTTTTCTGTGTTGTCGTGTGAAATATTGTGACAATAATGGCGTGTGAAAAACGTAATACTAGGCTCCAAAGTAAACTGAGAAATGACAGTGAAAATGAAAGCAGTGTGTTAGCGCCACCGAGTAATGAATTAACTGATGTTCAATGTAGTAATTTGGTAATTGTGCATAGGGAAATGGAGCGGGCTGCAAACAATGGTGTAGACAGTGAAACAGGTAGTGAACAGGGAAGCATTATCGATCGATCGGTCGGCAACAGCTCGCCTCAGGAATCCGAAATGACAGGACACAATTTCGCAAATACTGTAGATTCAAGTTTTGGGTTATCACCGTTTTCTCAAATAAGTCAAGACGCATTTTCTGCTTGTCAAAATGTGAATGTTGCCGGTGCAAATGCACTGCTGAAAAGCGTAGAGAAACAGATTCCAGACACTAATACATTATTATTGCAATTAATGCAACAAATGGAACAAAATCAGAGACAAATGGGACAAAATCTTAAAAAGTTAGACACAGTGGAACAAAATCTCAAAAAGTGAGACACAGTGGAACAAAGTCTCAAAAAGTTAGACACAATGGAACAAAATCTTCAAAAGTTAGACACTACACTTGAACAAACACGTGAAGATTTAACCACTGATTTACATAACTTCGAATCGAAATGTCAAAAGGTCTGTAATGACGTAAAAACACAAATTTGTGAGCATTTCCAACCTATTTTTTCGCGCCATGAAAATGTATTACAGAATCACGAAGCAGCCATAAAAGAACTGCAAACTATTGTTCATGAAAATCATGAGACCTTGCAAGCTAAAATTGACTCAGTTGCATCTACCGATTCGGTTACGCAACTTACAAGAACTCAGGAAAACTTAAAGGACACAGTAGATACCCTGAAAATTGGTTCAGAAAGACACATGGAGGAAATAAGTACACTATCGGAGAAAGTAGCCGAACTTTCGGATCAGGTCACTAACATATCTACAAAGGTAGATGATGATCTGAATGACACAAGACCCGTAGCCTTCACTGACACAGAAGAGTATGAACAAATAAGAAAATTCAAACAAAATCAAAATCAAATCAATACACAGTACAAAAGAGAAATCCGGGAAGTACAAGATCAGTTGACGCAGGTAATACAAGAATTACGTATTTCAGAGGACACTCGCGCTCCAATACAGGAAGAGGGACATAGAAATACGGAATAACCACAAAATAATAACACAGGACACTTCGGAAATTATGAAAGAAATTGGCAAGGCGCATTGGATTTTGAGATGGAACCGCCGAAACGAAGTAATAATGACCGACATGCGACTCGCCGACATGACGATTTTGACTATAAGCTGTTCATTACTACACGTAAATTCAAAACATTTAAGAATTCTGGCAACGACATTCATCCACAAGCATGGCTCCATCAATTCTCTCATTGTTTTCCTCCCAAATGGTCGTTAGAACACAGATTAGAATTTATGTGTGGCTACTTGGAGAATGAACCAGCTGTAAGAATGCGATCGGTAATTCACGATTGCCACAGTGAAGGAGAGTTTTACCATGCCTTCCTCTCAGCATATTGGTCTCAGGCCACACAAGACCGAATAAAACATGGCATCATAATGATGAAACATTTCGAACAATCTGAATTTTCCAGTCTTGTGAAATATTTTGAAGACATGTTGCATAAGAATCAGTATCTTTCAAACCCATACAGCCCCTCAGAACTCATCCGCATTTGCTTACTCAAATTGCCTGAACATTTACGACATATTATTTTAGCAGGACGTTGTAAAGAAGACATTGAGGCTTTTCAGGGACTGTTACAAGAACTGGAAATTGACACAGACAGTCGCGGGATGCGAAAACAGGAAAACAATCACTACAGGTCACTTCCGTCACAATTCCGTGACGACAGAAACAATAACTGGAGACGACAGGTCTATTCTTACAACGCAAATCGTGACCAAAATAGACACCACCCGTACGACAACCGTTGGCAGCGTAGTAATAATTACAGGGAAAGATCACCTCTCCGCGGTAGTGACTATCACAGAGACAATCAGAGAAACAGACAATATGGGAACGAAAATAATTATTATTACGGGAGACAGAATAACTTTAGACGCAACGGTCCAGCGCGTAGTTACGATTCAGGGAGAAATTCTCCACCACTTAACCGACAAGAAAGAAACTACAGGAACTACCGACATGACGACAGACGATGTGATCGTAATGACAGACCTGAATTGCATCAGAACTGACGGGATTCAAACAGAGCAGGGCCTCCTCGTCACGGTGAATTTGTAGAAGTTAGGTCTCCAAATTCCAATAACGACGCGCGCCAACAAAGAGACCATAGGCAATGACTCACACCGCTGGCTGCCACAAAACGTACTTATGAAACTGACGACGCAGCTGCCGTAGCTAGTAATTACGTAAAAATGGAAGACATTAGGGACATCTTACTCCAAGAACACGACGTAAAACAGAACAACATTGCATATCCTGTGATTCACATTACAGTAAATGACGTAAAATTTACGGCAGTACTTGACTCTGGCAGTCCCATTTCAGTAATCAGTGAAACAGCCTTTAGCAAATGCAACAAATCGAACGATTGCCCCACACTTCCGTTACGTAAGATTAAATTACAAGGTGCAATCTTTGGAAAAAGTGTAGATGTACGCCAACAAACCAACTTAGAATTCTTTTGTCAAAGCCACAGCTTCTCTATGAACTTTCTTATTGTTCCATTATTGTCGACGGAAATTATACTGGGAGTATGACTTTTTGAATGAATACAAAGCAATCTTAAACTTTCACGATGCTGAAATAACTTTAGAAAAAGAAGGTAAGTCAGTAGCTTTGAAATTTTAAGATTGGCTCTCAAACCATGACGAAGAAATTAATCGGCTTTACCTCCTGTTAGACAACAGTTCGGAATTTTCGACGGAACTTGACGCTAACAATCATTCTGCAAGTACTGACAGGGATGATATCGACGGCGCATTTGACACTAATAAGTTAATTCAGAATAAAATTCAAACAATTGAGAATTGTAATGACACTGATAGGCAGGACCTTTTTGAGATTTTACAAGCACATTCCACAGTTTTTACTCACAAAACAGGAACAATCAAGGGATTTCAATACCAATTTCTTGTTCGTGAGCATACTAAATTTTGTGTTAGAACATACGTAATTCCAGCACATTATAGGGACCGTGTTAGAACAGAAATACAATCTATGCTTCACAAGGGCGTTATTGAGCCTGCAGTAAGCTCATACAACAATCCGTTACATGTTGTTGAGAAGAAAAATGGATCGATCAGGCTTGTCTTAGATTCGAGACAAATCAATACTATCATTATTCCTGAAACAGACAGGCCGCAGACGATGGAAGAACTTCTTCAAAATTTTAATGCTGTAAAAGTGTTGTCTTCCATTGATCTCAGATCCAGCTTTTATCAGATCGAACTTCATCCAGAATGTAGAAAATACACAGCTTTCCTTTGTTTCGGCGTTTGTTATCAGTTTCGGAAACTTCCTTTTGGTTTGAACATTTCTTCAGCAGCATTCATTCGCGGGCTAAATTCCATATTACCTGAATTCTTAAAACGTCACATCATCTTATATGTAGACGATATTCTGATAGCAGAAGCCTCATGGGGACAACACAATCGCATCCTCAACAGCGTGTTACATATTTTTGCAGAATCTGGAATGACAGTTAACTTGGAAAAGTCTGAATTCGGTAGGACAAAAGTGAAGTTTTTGGGACATATTATTTCTTCTGAAGGCATTCAGCCGGATCCTGAAAAGTTAGAAGCAATCAGAGCCATTCCAGTTCCATCTACAAAAAGACAAGTCCGCAGTTTTCTAGGTCTCGTAAATTTTTACCGTCGTTTTCTGAATATGCAAATTCTTGTTACACCAAAACTTTGTTCTCTCACTGGAAAAAATACTATTTGGAACTGGGACGAACAAGCACAGTTGGAATTCAATTCTTTGAAAGAATCGCTACTTAACGCGCCAATACTAGCTCATCCAGATCTGTCACAAGATTTCTGCCTTAGCACGGATTCTTCTAAAGTCGGTCTTGGTGCCCATTTATTTCAAGAAGCCATAGAAAATGACACTACCGTTCAGAAAACCATTGCTTTTGCTAGCCGAGTGCTAACAAAATCTGGAAAAACTTATTCCGTTACTGAATTAGAAGCTTTGGCTATCGTTTGGGCATTTAACAAATTCCGTTTCTTTCTTTCTGGTAAGCACGTAAAAGTATACAGTGATCATCGTGCATTACAATTTCTTATGTCTTCAAAATTAAATCATGACAGGTTAAAACGTTGGGCATTGTTTCTGCAAGAATTCCGCTTCACAATAGTCTACATTCCCGGCAAGGAGAACATTGTTGCGGACGCACTGTCACGCGCACCGGCTGGGCTTGAGAAAAGTAACACAGAAGGCAACCTCGAGAAAAATTTCAGTATTCTTTACATTCAGAAAGTCGCCTTTGAAAACTTCATCACCACATCTTTAAAGGACATTGCTCATGAACAAGATAAAGATCCGATTTGAAAAGACATCAAGAGCAAATGGCATGAAAAGACACACACACAGATTCGGCATTATTACCTGGTTAGAAACAACATACTCTTCAAACGCTGCACTGTTGATGACAAGCTATGGGTGCTTTGCATTCCAGACGATTTTGTTAATAAGCTCATTCGGTACATTCATTTCAGCTACGCACATTTTGGTCCACGAAAATGTTATCATATTCTTCGAACGACTTGTTATTTTAACAATATGGAAAAGAGAATTCGAAGAGTCTAGTTTATTTGTAAACTTTGTCAAAAGGCGAAACTATCTACTGTCTCACATCGTGCTCCGTGATTTCCTATTATTCCTTCTAAATTAAAAGAATTTGCTGCTGTTGATCTCTTGGGACCGCTTGTCAGAACATCTAATGGATTTTCGTACGTTTTAGTCGCTGTTGAACTTACTTCAAAATTTGTTTCTTTCACTCCGTTACGTAAAGCCACTGGACGATCTGTATCCAACGCCTTTGTTAAAAATTTCTTACGTGAAGTTGGACACGTTAGCAAAGTCATTTCAGATAACGGACCTCAATTCAGATCTGCTGTTTGGTCACGCATGCTTCAGAATCATAAAATCAAACCTGTTTTTATTTCATTGTACTCACCACATTGTAACCCGTCTGAACGGATTATGAAAGAAATCAATAAGCTTTGCAGACTTTATTGTCACAGAAAGCATCAGCATTGGGACAGATATTTACACTTATTTCAAAATGTGCTGAATGAAATGCCTCATGATTCCACTGCTTTACCACCTACTCTTGTACTAAAGAATGAAGAACCACCGAACAGAATCAGAGAGCTTGTACCTTTCCCAAATACACGTAAACTTCGACACAAAGACATAATTGACTTGGCTCTTAAAAATATAAAATCTGCAGCAGACAAAAGGAGAAAACTACACGGTAAAGCAAATGCAAATAAATTGTATATTGGTCAGAAAGTTCTCATTAAAGCTCATTCATTGTCACATAAGAAGAAACACTTGAGTCACAAATTCTTTCTAGTTTACAATGGACCTTACAGAATCCGACGTATACCACATGATAATTGCGTTGAAGTTGAAACTCTGCATACTAGGAAGAGTAAAGGTTTACACCACATTTCACATGTAAAACCGTTTATTGAAAGATAATCTGCTTTTTAACTTTGTCTTTGCCATATAACTTTTCACTTTACATTACTAGTATGCTGTGTCAGACTTAAGAAACTGTTAACATACAACTATGTTTGAAGTTAAATATCCAGTCTAGAACCTAGGGAACATTTTTAAACAGAAATTACGAATGCATTGTTATAGTGAACAGACGACACAGTGTTGTATTTGTACATTCTTGCTTGTTAGTTGCACGATTACGTAACGACTATAAGGCACACATACTTAGAACATTTACCAGTACTGCTAATGAGATTTTAATGCAACATTTTGGTTTACTTGAAAATACATTCTGGGTTTAAAGTACTTTCTGTGAGATACCAGACGACACAGTGGTTAGTTTATGTGACAACTACACGGTTTTATCACGACGCTACTAATGAGTGAAAATTTACAATGTTGCTTTTGCAGTGTTTCTGTTTTATATCTGCACAGTTTTCTGTTTTATTCTGGAAAGTAAAACAGGTTTTAGTAGTAACTTTTGTAGTATAGCTACAATGAGACTGCCTTTTCCGTAGCACAACAATACGTTACAGTACAGTACTTTCTTCATCACGGCAATAAGCGTAATAACTAAGACATTTATACGCAAAGCATTTCACTTTTGTGTATTATGAGGTAAGTACATTGACTTCTGCAGAACTTAGCTTTAGGAGGACGATAACTACGACACTTCCACACAGATTATGTTGCAACAAGACGCACATTTAGCGCTACAGTACACGTATTTGAGTGATTAATTTTGTACTTAAAACATTTATTTTTAAAGATTTTTTGAATTACAAAGAAAGTTTTCCATGATACATTTCATTCCATTGCTGTAATCTGTAACACCTGAGGGTATAATTACATTAATCCTCAGGGGGGTACACGCTTACTTTGTGTACCATGCGTGTGGCAACCACAAGGAACCCTAGCTAATATGGTATTTGCTTATACAACTTTACACATCGGTACCATATTTCTCTAACACACAAATTACACAGCTATCTGATCATTTAACTGAGAGATAAACATTTTTTTACTACATCAGTGACACATGTTTACGCAATACACAGCTGGGTAACTTCACACTCATGAAACTGTATTTTGTCTGTACTTTGTAAACTGTTCATATTTTTTCGGAATCATTGTGATACTATGAGAGCTTTGAATGATGTATTTGGTAAGGGAGCATGATTTTAAAATACGTTTGAGGTAGATGACACTATTGAAATGAGCAGAGAATTTTTTTTAGGTTTTGAAATTATTGGAGGAAGCTACGACGATTTTGAGAATTGACTGAGATGTTATGATATTATTACAACGACGATGTGTACTATGCTGTTGAGATATGTTTATGATCAATAAGATGATGCTACCGTATATGAGGAATAAGAAGTATGTTGGAAACCAAGAATCGTACTTTAAGAGTTATGAAATGTGCGTAAATGCGTGACTGTATCACAATGCTGACGAATATTTTATTTGGACACTTATATTTATAGGATTTTCTTTCTACAGATTTGCAACGCTAATTCTTGACCTGTGAAATATTTTTATGTGAGACTGTCACTGTAGCGGAAACTGCTGTCGTAAATATTTCCGTAAGAAAGTTAAGTGACCACCTGCACGTAATGCGTCACGGGCACCCACCTGGGCGACAGCCGCCCGAAAAGAAGCCATTAGCCTTTCAGTGGCACAGGTAGAAAAAAAAGGGAGGCCATTATCCTGGCTATTGACGTTCCTTTGTAGAAAGCATCGCAAATATTACACACTCATTACCTGAAAACATATGGTTACTCGTACTTTGTGCTAATTACTGAAATGCTTATGAATTGATGGGAACTATTCGTACATCTGCACACCTGATTATGACAAGTGTCTTTCTACGAGAGTTGAGAGCTACTGACTTACGAAATGCCACATGACTATTGAATGATATTTTTATGCTTTGGTTTGCGTAATTGCTTATTTCATTTGACATCTGTTTTCCAGCTGTGTTGCAGCATTGGTTTCATAAAATAAAATTAAATGCATTTGCTAATGTGAACACTTTCTGTCAACACATCTGTTAAATAATAATTTTGTGATCCACATTCTTCAAAAAAGGAGCACTTGGAAAGGAAAGAACAATAAGAAGGGACTAGTAACAGTAACTGCATACATAATATTCTTTTCAAGTAAATGGTAATATTTCTTTTACAATAAGTTGTTGTGGTGCACCACTTTAATTACTTAGACATTAAGATGTGATTATACGTTTCCCTTATCTGCATTGTTATCTTTAGTGTACTATTTTTTCTGCTTGAGCTATGTCATGTTTAGATATAAGCTGCTGTTTGCCAGGCATAGTGCTACTGAACTTTAATTTGTGTTACTCTGCTAAGCCAGATTTATTTTTTTGTTTGCTGCGCATTGCCTCATATTAGTTGTAATGTTGAATTGCTTGGTAATTTAGATTTAGTGTAGCTTGCTTTGCGATTTTCCATTTTTTTCATTGCTGTTTATATTAATTGTTTTATGTGATGCTGCATTGCCTCGTCCCTTAGTTTAGCATCTGAGCTCAGTAGATTTAAGTTAGCTTAAGAGGGGGTAGCCTATAAGAGAATGAGTTGCGATGAATTTGAAGAAATGCACTGAGAGGCTATACGAGAAAAGTACAGAAAGCAGGTATAGATAGGACTTTTGGAAATAATGAAGAACGAAGGGAGATCTCCGAGAAGTAAAGAAAGTTTTGTTTGCAAAATACTGCAGTAAAACAAACCCTGTCCTTTCCTTGTATTATTCCGCTATATGTTTGTGTACCCTTGGGTATTTATGTTTTTCCTGTATTTATATGTTTATCTGATAAGACTTACATTGTAGAATTTTTCTAATACTAAGCTACATTCACTATGATGAGGAATACTGTTATCCTCGAATATAATTGGCATTAATAATATGTTATTTACTTTGTAAAGATGTTAGACATTATTTATTCTGTTTTGTGTTAATGCTCATGTGTGAAGTTGATGTTTCGAAAGTTATTCCGATCTTTTATGTATGTACTCATGTCATAATTCCAGTAACATTGATGTATATGTTTATTTCTATTCTTTTGTAAAGCCCCTATTATCTACAAATGTTATCTGTATTATTATGTTTCAATGATGTTTTCTGTATCTTTGTAATTGTATTCTCATGTTATAAAATTGTACTTGACACCAGTTCATCAAATTAAGTAACTTGTGAGTTACATTTCACTGCACACGTTTCTGTTGGTCACAGTATATGGACAATATGTGAGAAGTTGGGACTGTTAGTGTTTGCACGTGTGTTACTAATTCAGCAAGGGACTGGATAACAGCATTGCTGGTTCTAAGGACAATTCCAAAAACTTTGTGAGTGCACAAGTGGTGGTTTATGGACTTGCTATGTTCTCCGCAAGACTCTTCGATGGTGAATGTGCACCTGCACAATCGCAACAGATGGCTGCTGGACATTTCTACAAGGACTACAGTGGGTCTGCACCTCTGGTGGCCCACCAATACCATTATCTCTACAAGGACTACAGTGGGTCTGCATCACTGATGGCCCACCAATACCATTATTTCTACTAGGACTACAATGGGTCTACACCTTTGCTGACTCACCAGTACCATTATTTCTGCAAGGACTGCAGTGGGTCTGCGACTCTGATGGCCCACTAATACCGTAATCTCTACCAGGACTGCAGTGGGTCTACTCTGTGATGACCTACCTACCAATGTTCTTCAAAACGTCGAATGACTCTGCTGTGGGTTTGCTATGTTGTGGCCCATTACCTGTCAGCATGTCAAGAGTCAGCACTGTCTTTCTGATGGAAGGACACTACTTCTTCAAGACTGCATGGAAATCCACTACTTCTGTGTGCATTCTCTTTCACTGTTCAGACTTTGAAAAAAAAGGAAAAACACTGTAATTTTACTGTGATGAATCAGGACTGTGTTTATAGACTGTGAGAAAATTTTAGCTTTTGACCAACATTGTATCAATAAGTGTGTGCATTTGATTTCTTTGTTATTGTAATTATGAAAAATTTTTTTCAAATCTGTATTGGCCACTGCCCAATCCACCTGACACACAATATTTTTTAGCGCAACGCAATCTGACTTTAAAAATTCCCTACAAAAGAATGGCCCTGACTAACATTAAACTATACCTTTCACAAATCACTTACCTCACAAAAATCTTCGCTGCTCAAGCTACTGCAATACAGCGAGTGCCACTACTGCCAGCTAAATAAAAGATTCAAACTACAGAAGGCACTAACTACTGATAGGGATAGTTAGCAAATGAAAGATATTAATAGAGAACATACAATGTATTTACCTTGATATCATCATATATAAATATAGCAGTTCATGACAAATTTCAAAACTCCGCCATCTCTCTCCCCACATCCACCACTGCTGGCGGCTCACCTCCAACTGCGCAACGCTACGCGCTGTTCACATCCAGCTGCCGCTGCCCAACACTACAATGGCAGACAACAATGCAAACTACCCACAGACTGCACACAGCACAACCAGTGATTTTTCATACAGAGGTGGCGTTACCAATAAAAAAAACCTAAACAGCCTACTTACACTCTTTATTCTTCATGTCTACATATTCATTTTTCAACTTGGTGACGAACACGTTTATACTAACGGGAAACCAATTTGTTGATGTTGTTGTCACTGTAGAATGCTTGACTTTGTTGACAGAGCCACAACCTCACATCTGCTTGCACGGCTTCCTCACTATCTTAGTGGAATCCTCCAAGGCGGTCTTTACGATTTGGAAACAAATGAAAATCGGATGGTGCCAATTCAGGATTGTATGGAGGATGATCGATGACAGTAGAACGAAAGGCATCGGATTGCTGCAGATGTCGCAGTGCTCGTGTGTGGTCTGACAATGTTATGCTGAAGGGGAGGGTAATCAATGTGTGAGCGAACTGTTTTGCGATTAGACGCTCGATTACAGCCCGCTGTTTCTCACGCACTAACATACTTAAGTCACACACCGCCATATTGCAGGCTACAATTCTGAGTCCTCTAGCAGTATGGGACTCCAAATATGTCGATATGAAAAATACAGATGTACAGTGTGAATAACGTTTTATTTTGTTTGGAAACATTTAGGAGTTTATACGTAAGAAAATCGGACACATTACGTTTCATCAAGGTATCTAACTTATTTGGCCCAAAGGCGAGTGAACATGGTACTACCGTGTAGCAGTCTTGCAGTGCTTGTTGTAACTCTTCTGCCACATCATTTAAGTGCTCTTGTCATAAGATCCAAAGGGAGTGCTAGCAGTAACATTTGTGCGTTTTGGTGATTTAAATTTTACCGTGAGTATTCACCTTCTGGACGGTTTTTCGCCTTAAACGACTCTTGTGTTGAGCTCCCTGAGGTGAGACTCATTTTAAACGTGTGTGCCTCTGCCAAATAAGTACTGCAACAATGAGTTTGGAAAATGCACTACAGGTGCAAAACGAGCACCTTCTCATAAATTTATACAATGTGTACAATTTTGCTTCCGCCCTTTGCGGTAGGTGGCGACAACGGTGAGTAGCGGTCGAAAGAAACAGATGGCAGACGTCAGGCAATTAGCAAGGACCTCGCTCAACATAACCTCATTTAAACATCAGTCGATTTGTGTCTGCATCATAAAGTTGTTCTTGATTGAAAATTTCAGTTTACGAGCCAAATCTCGTCATTTGTGGGAGGTGTTACTGCTTTGTTTCAATATGAAGAAAACAGCAGCTTAGTCTCACCGAATGCTCTCAAGTACTTACGGTAAGGACGCTATTAGCGAAAGAACGTGTCGTGAGTGGTTTAAACGCTTCAAGGACGGTGATTTTAACGTCGTAGACCGGAATAGTGGTGGAAGAGAGAATGTTTTCGAAGATGCAGAGTTGGAGGCATTGCTAAGTGAAGACTCGCGTCAAACTCAAGAAGAACTGGCACGATTAGTGGGAGTGACACAGCAAGCCATTTCATAACGTCTCAAGGCTATGGGCATGTTTCAGAAAGAAGGAGCTTGGGTCCCGTGTGAGATGAAACCAAGAGACGCTGAACGGCGTTTATGTATTTGTGAACAGCTGCTTCAGAGGCAAAAACGGAAGGGATTCCTGGGGGTTGAGTTTGTATGGGGAAGGAGATCAGACAGCGAGGTCATCGATCTCATCGGATTAGGGAAGGACGGGGAAGGAAGTCTGCCGTGCCCTTGCAAACGAACCATCCCGGCATTTGCCTGCAGCGATTTAGGGAAATCACGGAAAACCTAAATTAGGATGGCCGAACGCGGGGTTGAGCCGTCGTCCTCCCGAATGCGAGTCCAGTGTGCTAGCCACTGCGCCACCTCGCTCGGTAATGGATTTCTGCGTCGCATTGTGATCGGGCACGAAAAATAGGTTCATTACGATAACCCTAAACGAAAAAAATCATACGGATATCCCGGTTATGCTTTCACATCGACGGCCAAACGGAATATTCACGGCTCCAAGATCATGCTCTGCATTTGGTGGGACCAGCTCGGCGTCGTGTACTATGAGGTGTTAAAACCAAGTGAAACAATCACAGGTGGTCGTTACCGAACGCAATTAATGCATTTGAACAGAGCATTAAAAGACAAACGCCCGCAATACAGCGTGAGGCATGACAAAGTGGTTTTGCAACACGACAACGCTCGACCCCACGTTGCAAAAGAGGCTAAAACGTTTTGTAAACGTAAAAATGGGAAGTCCTACCCCACCTCCCCTCCAGACATTGCTCCCTCTGACTATCACCTGTTTAGATCAATGGCGCATGGCCTGGCTGACCAATACTTCCGATCTCATGAAGAAGTCACAAATTGGATCGATTCATGAATTTCATCAAAAGATGAACAATTTTTTTCGACACGGAATTCGTACACTCCCCGAAAGATGGGAGAAAGTAGTGGCTAGCGATGGAAAGTGCTTTGAATGACACATGTGTAACCAATTTGTTTCATTAAAGCCTCAAATATTGGGGAAAAAACGGCGGAAGCAAAGTTGTACACCTTTTATAATTGTTTTGAGATGTGTTGTGGTAGCAATATTGCTGTTTTTTTCTGTTTAAGAGCTCTTTAGTTCTATTGTAACTTTAAATTTCCTGGGACGGCCTTTTTGGACCTGAGCTAAATGTGAACATATTGTTACTAGCTTATGAACAAAATTTTCATGATGAGGCCTTGATATCCATCGTCTGTTTCTCGCCGTCGGTTTTAATATAAATTACGAGTTGCCACAGCTATTCTGTCTCTATGAAGTTTTTATTTCGCTTATTCGCACCTGTAAATTATTTTGGTAATAACAAGTTCTCCACCAGTTACTGGCCGTATTTAACAATTCTAATGCTAAATTGAATGATTTATTTACTGACATTTTCAGGTAACCCTTGATATTAAGTTGATGTTTTATTTATCTGGGGCTATTAAATATATCTTTGGGTATTACACAATCAGATCACTGGTTTCCTCAAACCTTTTCATATTTATAGTATTTGATGTGCTGTAGGCCTGTAGACAGTTTAATAATCACTTACAATTGCTTCACCGAATAATGAAACGTTCTCAGATTACTAATGTGTACCTCATGTAAAATTTTTGTAATTTTTTTTTTTATATTTGCTGGTATCCACATCCTCCAGACGCTTAATAAACGTAGACATGGTCCGTAGTAGGCTTAATGCGATGTTTATTTAATAGTACGATTAGTTAATTTCGACTAAACGTCATTATCAAGCACATGTACATGATCTGTACTTCATGTCATTTTCAAATCACTCTTAATTACAAGTAAAAAGTAGCCATATTCCGTCATTTTAAGGAAGGCTCCACACTAGAGTTTGCATACTACAGTGAAACCTTTCAAGATCGTATTCTGAAATTTTCTCTGTATACAATAACATGGTAACAAGTTATATGGTACATCAACGAGGACCGTCCATGTGTCTACAAAGAATGAAGTAGTATTCGCAGGTAGGTAATACTGTGTATTCGTGTGTATGAATGCCACGACTTGGCAGTAAAAAACGGTTTCATATCCGATCCCGGCAGGACCTGTTACTGTCACTGAACGCAGGAACCTAGCATAAATACACTGTTCACAGTGGACACTATAGCTACACATCTTCAATGGGTCCCACTACACAGGAGGTGTGTAGAGCACTCCGACGTCACACTTTGCTTTCTCCTGCTGCCGAGAATACGCTCTGCTTCCTTGCAGGGACGAGCTGAAGTATTAAGCGTAGACGCTTGTCCAGTTATATTGACATGGACATTTTAAGGTGACCGCCTAGGATTATGGTAAGACAGTTACTTGCTTGCACTACCTTTGTATAATTATACGTTATTAGGAACCCGGCCCGGCTTCGCATGGGTATTATTAAGTATAGTGTAAGTAGAGCGAAAAAAAAAGTTACCCAGCTGGGATTCTGTCCTACAACGTTTATGCCCCTAGCCAAACGCTCTGCCGCTACACCATCACAGCGTATGCCAGGTCCGTGACGCTTTCCGCTTTCTCAAAGCACTGGTGCTCTCTCGAGTTACGCCTGCTGTTCGCTAGATGGGAGTCGTTTCGTTTTCACATCTTAACTTTAATTCATCATAATGCAGCAATTTGTACGAGGCATTTACGAATTACATACAAAGGCCTTTCTTCTAAATCTGTGTATCTTTTAGTAAAGCCTGGATAAAAATTCCTGAAATTTGACTAATACAGATGGATGGGAGGAGCCGGCTTCCGTTTATGAATAAGTAGATAGAAACGTAGTCCGTCAAATTTATTAACGCGAGATACTTTGCAATTGCATTTCATGGGAGCAAGATTGGTATCGTTGTTCAGTTTCCCAACTCGGTTGGTACATGTGACAACCAATGTCCATTTTCTATTCATTTGTCCGAGTCGTAATTGATGTTATGAGCGTCCAGATGAATTTAGGATTATGTTAGTGGCTTTTGTAATTGTGTGGTTATGTAAAGTGATGTGCTTTGTTGAAGGACGCCAGATTATTCAGTATTCACATAATCTGCTTCTCTTACGATGTCATTTCCGACTCCTCCGAGCGTTGATTAAATCCTTACATGGGCTCATTTAGGTATCTCGTTCACGAGCGAATTATCTTCAGCTTCATTTACTTCAAGACGAAGGAGAGTAATCCACCTTCAGTAGAAAGATTACCCTATTTACGAATGGAATTTTCAGCTAACAAAGTAAGTGTGTCTCACAGTGGATCTTGGAGGTGATGAATACGCCAGTATCTAATTTAATGTATATTGTAGGGTACAGTGTGCTAGTAAATTTTGCATTGCACGATTTACTTCTATAAGCAGTGATGCAATAACACAGAAAGGAACTAACTACATGAGATTTATAGGAAAGGTCCTGGGTTCACTTTATCTTCGTTTAACTTATGTTAAGTGCCCCTTTCATTATTCCGCTGCACTTTAAGGAAGTTCCTGGCCACCACAGCATCTAGGGGGCAACTTAGTCAGATCGCTTTGGTATTCATCTATGTGCCAGATTTCATTTAAAGAGGAATAAAAGAGCCTCAAAATTGGGGACATAATACCTTATGAATTAACAGTTTAATGTAGTGACCGGCTTTCACCATGAGCCAGGATGTCTACTTCAACATTCTCGGTGACAAAGTGTTGCCCTTTCTTCTACACCTTTATGATGAGAATGCTGTGGACGCTCCCAGGATGACAACAGTAGCGTTCACAGGCCTGAAAGCAAACGTTCCTGGCTTGAAGACCACTGAGATACCCTACTGAATGGCCTATTAAATCATCCGACGAAACCCATACGTAATCTCTGCGAATGTCTTGAATGGCGACAGAAGTGTAGCAGTTAAAATTCCCGCAATTTGTACTGCATCTAATCATCAATTTTTACCTTCAGCTGGCTAAGGAATACATGAAGAACCTTCTAAACTCTTTCTCGTGGATTTTCTATTATCAACTCCAGAAATGATTTTAAACGGTATACTCCTGATGTCTCCTGGGTATTAATTTTTGTCCAATTTGGTTATCATCCGCAGAATCGTTACTAATATTCTTAAACTTGCAACTTCACAATATATTTCTGCTTCCTGTATTTAAATGTGTGTCACTAAGATGCGGCTTCTTCGCGATACACGAAGCAAACAAATGTATGGCGATAACGGGTGCACTAAACGGCACCTTGGCAACATTGTGACATAGTGATAAAGATACATCGAATACGGAGTGAGTAATGACAACTTCCGCTGGACTCCGACTCTTACTTATTTTGTTTATCGCGGGCAGTCGCCTTAACCATTAGTCCACTCGAACACGTCTCCAGATCTGATTCAGACATTGATGGTGATTAATGTTTCTACTGCCATCATATCTTCGATGGTATGTGTGGCTTAACCTGTCAAGAAACCTACATTTACTTGTATACTCCGAATTCCTCTATTCCTGTGTATGTTGATACTTCGTACCAATATTATCAATTGTCTATCCTATTCTCCATGACGAAATTGGCAACCACCGGGCAAATTGCCCTTGCCTTAGAAATTCGCAAACACAACAGTTTTAACAAGAATAAAGCAAGCCATCCTGGATTCCCGTTGCGGGTAGAAACAGGAGAACCACTTCGGTAAGGACTAAAGGGGGGGGGGGGGGGGCTGGCTCAGATTTGGCAGGACAGGAACATATCATTCCAGGCTGGGGGATCGACTCTAGTCCTCTGTCAGAAATGATAGACGAAGCTTTGCCAGTGCCAGATAGTCTTTCTCGCAAAGGAGAAAAATTTTTGAAAAATCTTCGTCAGAAGATCCCGAGACAAAACCCAACAGCAAAACGTTATTATGACGATCAATTGTAATGTGCAGCTGCTATCACATTTTTAAATTTACTTCTTGTGCGCCTTCATATTTAAGAAACTAACAGCCGATCGGTTGAGATTAATGTACGAGCCGAAGCCGGTTGCAGCAATAAATTCATTTTAATGCAATTCGAGCTATTTATAATCAAATTATTTGTATTTTCACTGGCACAGACTAGAATAATTCAGTGACGTGAGAGAGCCATTAGTTTCAAATTCACTTTAAAATATTATTTACGTAAACTTCAATGCGAATCGATGCTCCTATATAAAAAACAGGTACACATTACCTAAAAGACAGGTAAGAATCTGAAATACATATTGCTAGAACCATGAGTGTAATTCATGTGAATGGAGCCCCATTTTGGAAATTGATGAAACACTGAAACCCTTGTCAAATACACTGAGGTGACGGAAGTCGTGAGATAATGATATGCACGTATACAAATGAAGGTAGCTTCACGTTCACAAGGTAAATGTAAATGTCGTGTGATTAGGGCCTCCCGTCGGGTAGACCGCTCGCCGGGTGCAACTCTTTCGATCTGACGCCACTTTGGCGACTTGAGCGTCGATGGGGATGAAATGTAAACAATTAGGACTACACAAAACCCAGCCCTAAGCCGAGAAAATCTCCGACCCAGCCGGGAATCGAACCCGGACCTTTAGGATTGACATTATGTCGCGCTGACCACTCAGCTACCGGGGACGGACGTTCACAAGCTATAAAGATACAGTACGTTGGTGAAGCTGTCATTTTTTCCTCAGGTGATTCACGTGGAAAGGTTTCAGACGTTATTATGGCCGCTCGATGAGAATTAACAGACTTTGAAAGCGGAGTGGTAGTTGGAGCTGGATGCTTGGAACTTTCTGTTTCGGAAATCATTAGTGGATTCAGTATTTCGTGATTCACAGAGTCGAAAGAGGGCCAAGAATACCAAATTTGGGGTATTAACTTTCACCACGGACAATAAAGTATCCTATGGACTTCACTTAACGCCCAACAGCAGCGGCGCTTATGTAAAGTTGTCAGTGCTAACAGACAAGCAACATGGCGTGAAATAACAGCAGAAATCAATGTTGGACTACGACGAACGTATCCGTCAGGACAGTGCTGCGAATTGTGGCATTAATGGACTATAGCAGCAGACGACCGACGCGACTGCCCTTGCTAACACACTGTTTGGCCTGTAGCGCCTCTCCTGGGGTCGTGACCATGTCGGTTGGAGCCTAGACGACTGGAAAATTATAACCTGGTTAGATGAGTCGCGACTGCAGGTGGTGAGAGCACATGGTAGTACTGACCCCAATGAAGCCATACATCCAAGTTGCGAACAAGGCACTGTGATAGCCAGCGGTGGCTCCGTGACGGTGTTGGCTGTATTTACATGGATTGTACTGGGTCCTCTGGTTCAACTGAGCTGATCATTCATTGGAAAGAGCTACGTTCGGCTACTTGGAGACCATCTGCAGCCATTTACCAACGATGTAATTGTTATGCATAACGATGACCATAGAATTTTGCGATGGGACAGTACTTACTCAATTATTGACGGCTATCGGGACAGCATGGCTCGGTATTTTCGCTAATCTTCGTCACACCTCACTATCATAATACGTATAACAGCATAATAAACCATGGAATTTACTTACGGTTATTCAATAATCTTTATAACTCTACTGTAATGTGATAAAATTGTAATACGATACTTTATTTCATAATTCGTATAACAGCATAATAAACCATGGAATTTACTTACGGTTATTCAACAATCTTTATAACTCTACTGTAATGTGAAAAGATTGTAATCCGATGTTTTATTTCACCGCGAGAAGTGTGTGAAATGTCCCTGCCTAATGTAATATGATTGTAATATTCCGGCTGCGAGTACCAGCTATGATGCGCTACCGTAAATGAGACGACAACGCTCTTTGCTGTAAAACAAAAAAAAAAAAAAAAAAAAGAGGAGCATGTACGTTTTCTTGTAATTGTTCGAGTTAAGAAATGCCGATTGGACACTGGTTAATTATCAAGAATAAATAAAATATTCTTATAAAAAAATATCTTCTACGAACTTTTATTCGATGTTGGATTCCGGGACCTTCATGAAAACTATTAGCGTGAATAGCAATACAGTGCATAGTGATTTCTTCGCCAATTAACAGTACTGGGCGAATCTGTTATTGTCACGGTCCGAACGAAGCGCAATATTTCGCCGTCAGCTTGTGTGTTCAAGACGTGCCCTAGCCGACCAGTTTGTTATGCCACTGTTGTTCAACCTTCTCTTTTTGAAAGTGTTTTCCAGTAAATATTATGGCGACTGTGAATATTTTAGCTGCCGCAAGAGACGGAGACTTCATCGCGAGTTGTAGCAGTTTTCTCCGACTTTGCCTGGCGTTCTCTGAAAACCGGGGAAACGGAAAACTTCGACCTCCAACTCGTCCTGTATCTAACCCGTTCTATCCTTACAGCAGCCACCAAAAAAGATGAGCAGTTCGCCGTGCTATAATTATTGAACATTTCCAATAAGGTTACTGTTAAATTCAGAAATTGTTGGTAAATAAAAAATCACAATTATAGTTATGGGATTTCACCGCATTTTAAAGTTTTCCGATTATTTCAGTATGTAATATTTTGCTCTGTTATCTGGAGAACATAAATCAAAAGTACTCACTAAAAAGTACTCAGTGAACAACATTTATGCTGAGAAATTTGAATTGTGGCATTCCAGGGAAAGGATGTGCAGTCTATGGAATAATTACCCAGATGCTGCCGGCCGGAGTGGCCGAGTGGTTCTAGGCGCTGCAGTCTGGAACCGCGCGACCGCTACGGTCGCAGGTTCGAATCCTGCCTCGGGCATGGATGTGTGTGATGTCCATAGGTTAGTTAGGTTTAAGTAGTTCTAAGTTCTAGGGGACTGATGACCTCAGCAGTTAAGTCCCATAGTGCTCAGAGCCATTTTTTTTAAAGTTATGAACTGCCATTACAAACATCAGCACGTAAGGCACACAGTGCTGTGCTCACTATTGCAGAAAAGAGTGCACCCCCCCCCCCCCCCCTTCATAGCAATGTGTTACTGAAAAATGTTTCACTACAAATGCTGTTGCGATACAGGTTTCCATTACCAACATTAGTTGGTGCAGAGTATTGCTAGAAAAAGCACACACACAAAGTTATGCATTGGAGCACTTTCTTTCATAAAATAATGTTAGGTTACTTCTGGTATAAAAAACGCACAACTTGACTACAATGGGCCTTATGTAGTAAGTGTTACTGCGTATACAGTATACAGGTTTCAGTTCAAAGTTAGAATAAGAAGGACGGCTTATTACCATTAATTTTTTCATTAACAATCTACCTCATTCTTAAGTACTGTAAGTAGGAATGTGCACCTCACATTATGGCTACAAGTCTGCAACGGAGTTGTAACCTGCAGTTGCTGACTTCTGTAAACAGCAGTGGCGCTAACCTGTGCATTATTTGTGAAATAATCCTAATTTCATGCGGTTGGAGGAAACTTGTTGCGTGTTAAATAAGCTATAAGCTAATATCAAACAGACAACAACCAGAATAGTAGCAGTCATCATTAATGGGACAAACATAGAGAAACTTTATTACATTTTAACACAACAGTGCAATAAATAAAAGAGTAAACATTTCATATCGCACAGAAAATGTAGCGTATTTAGGCATTTTTGTTCTTCCAGTATTTTAATTTTTCTCTTAATGTCAGAATCTTTAATTTACTTTTCATCCTCATCTACCTTCATCGTATGTAATTGGGCCTCCACTATTTCCACTGTCTACTTGGACACATTATCAATTACAGCCCAAAACCTGATGGCCCTGATTCTGCAGGCATCTTGCGACGATACCACATATTTTCTGGTTTTTGTTTGGGTGGATCTGGAGGCTCGAAACAGAATACAGTTGGTTAGCTTCCTCCAGCACATTCTTTGGAGTTTGTGTTATGTCTGGAGTGTGGGAAGTGTTCGGCTGTGTGCACTCTGTCAACTGCACAACTGAAACAGCTGGTGCGTTCTCACGCCCCCTCACTGTCTACAGTTGACTCCAAATCAGGAATAGTGCTGAATTGTGTATAGGAATCATACGCATACGTTAACGGTTTCATTGAGGAACCAGCAATTTAAAGCAGTTTCAGAGTTGGCTTTCCTTCACCTGTTTCACATTCTTAAACTTTTTTCCCGTAATATCCTTTTCAAGCCTGCTTTTCATATTTTCGTAACAGGTTTTCAGCCTCTCACAGGATCTTGTTGCCTTATCTGAAATTAAATAAATGTTATAGTTTGCAGCACCAAGAATTAATTCTTATATTATTTACACTGATAAATCCATTTTTCATTCTGAAGCTCTTAACTTATAACTGTAATAAAAATCTAAGATCCATATATGGTTGTTGTTTACATCTCAGTTGATAAAGAAATGTGGTATAAGCCTATCTTAAGAATATGGCACAGAGATAACTGACGAACCTAAGTTCACAGTTTTCAACAAGAAAGCTTCCGTTAGTCGTATAATAGTTATATAACAGTAGTACGGTATTGGATTTTAAATTTAAAACAAACGAAACCATTCCTACCGTAAATGTACATAGCCTTACCGCGTATTTTATTGGTACGGCAATAACACATTCCAGTTTAAAACTAAAAGCTATAGTGGAGCGATGCAGACTTCAGGCATCGTATACAGTATCCTATGCTTAAAATGAACCCAAAAAGTAGGTTACTTTATGATTAAACTTACCAGGAGAAGAATTAAATTCTGCCTCCACATATGACCACACTGCCTGTTTTTCTTTTAAACTGCAGGCGTCAGATTTTTACTTTCAAGAACGGAAGCGTTTGCCCCCCCCCCCCCCTCCCTCGCAGTCACGTACTTCGAGAAATTAGGCGTTCTTCTTTTATTTTCCATTATTCACCAAACAAACGAACAGTCTAGTAAGAGGTAGCGAGGTACGTATAAACAGTTTCTACTTAGTAGAATGAAAAACCGGTCCAGGTTACAAATTTTTACTTTTTATTCATTCGATGACTAATTCGGATTGAGACCCATTTTCAAATCATCTTACAGAGCAGAAAATCTCACGTAAAAGACAACTCTGTGGTTCAATGTTTCATTTTACGTGGGACGTATTATGAAAAGGTTGTTTTATCTTCAGGTAATTTGTAAAGTTTGATGTGGTAAAGTTTTTATGCTTGTAAATGGTCGGAAATTAAGAAGATTTTTAATCCCCTATTGTTTTGCTTTCTTTTAATACCGATGCTGCTCCTCATATTTTATGATTTTTACGTGCCAACATGGCATACAACTTTCTAATGCGTGCCGTAGTTGCTGCTGCTGTTTTTTGGTGTTCAGTGGTTATAATGAGTCGACCATTTTTGGTAAAGTATTTAAAAAGTAATTATTTTATTGTTGACTTGTGCAGTTTCATATTTAATGATTTATACGTGTCAATATGTGCATACAACTTTGTAATATGCGTCGTATGTGGCTCTGCTGTGTCTTACTGGTCAGTGATTTTAAGTATTTGACTGTTTCTGGAAAAGATCTTAAAAAGTATTAATGTATTGTCTACTTGTACAGTTATTGTATGAATTGTTATATTCTTAATGGTTAGAGAACATTTCAATAAACAAAAAAGGTTTCCTCGTCCTGAGAGAGCGCCCCCTTCGCGATGTTTCCTTACGACGGCGGAAGGAGTAAACTGCCAATTATCTGTATGCACTGTAAGTGTTCATTGCACATTTTTGAAATCTTCGGAAATACCGTTTTCGACTGTATTATATAAGTTGCGAACTACATGTTTTGTATCTTTGGCAAATGCTTAAAAATTTGGCAACAACTGAAACATATACGAGAGTAAATTTGGTTTTATGCCCTGTAGGACCATTTGAAAATGGGTCTTGGCCCGAAACTAATCAGCTGGTGAATAAAAAGTAAAAATTAGCAACCTTTACTGGTTTTTCGTTCTGCTGATTAACAGAATTTGCTAACCCTAGCTGGAAGTTCATTTTCTACTTATTGGCGAAAAAAAGAACATCTGACAAAGAAGTCACTCACCAGCGATTGTCTGTGCAATTTCATGTCTATTAACATTTTTGCACCTCCAGGGTATGTTTCATTGCATTAGACGGAGTTTACAGAGGTTGGATGACGACGATTTTCTGACCGGCGATTAACGTTGGTGCACCAAAGAGACATTTTAAACGCGGTTTTCTTTTAGCCGTGATTACGGGACCTTGGTTATCTTGCTTTGTGACCAGGGTTTGTGCACTCGGCCATTATGACGAATCTTTTTTTTTTTTTAATGAAACAACCAAATGATTTAGTACGTCAGTCTAAAAAAAGCCAATTTGTTAATAGTTTTTCCACAGTATCACTTTATAACACAAAAATAATTTTTTCTGTACGAATAGGGCGACTTGATACGCGAAAAGACACATACACTGAGGAAAAGTTTTATTACAACAGCAGTACAAACGAACTTTGGTCTCATAAAAAACTGGGATTTGAAGTGCTAATCTCTGAGTTTTCCACCAATCAACATCGTGAGTGCTATTTGTGTGGATGGTTGTTCAAATCCAGGCCTGCCACTGTGATTTAGGTTTATAGTGGTTTCTCTCAATCACTTAAGCGTATTCCTTGGAAAGAGAAAGCGGTCGATTTCTTTCCCCAAACTAGGTATCATTCCGCCACTAATGACCTTGTCCTGAGTGGGAGATTTTGGATCAACTAATCTTATTTCACAGTTCGACTTACATCTGATCGGATGTTTTAAGGTTTTCACGACTGGTACATGTTTCCTGCGTCACACTTCACGTGTGAAATCCACGCACTGCAGAAATAAAGGAGAAAAGTGTTTTGCCTGAATTCGTGACTAGGTCGCAGAGCAATTGTACATACATCAAAAAAAGTTTTCCATCACTTCGCTTCCGACAGTTTCGGAACCCGTACAGAAAATAGGAATGGAGATCAACATAAACATTATTTCCGCCCTTTTTGTTGCTCATGAAAACCACACATTGCATGTTGTACCACGTCCTCTAACATTGATGCATACCTGTATTCGTCGTGGCATTCTATCCACAAGTTCAGCAAGGCACTGTTGGTCCAGTTGTCCCACTGCTCAACGACGATTCGGCGTAGATCCCTCAGAGTGGTTGGTGGGTCACGTCGTCCATGAACATCCCTTTTAAATCTATCCCAGGCATATTCGATAGGGTTTATGTGTGGAAACATGCTGGCCACTCTACTGGAACGATGTCGTCATCCTGAAGGAAGTCATTCACAAGATGTGCACGATGGGGGAGCGAATTGTCGTTCATGAAGACGAATGCCTCACCAATATGCTGCCGATATGGTTGCACTATCGGTTGGAATATGGCATTCACGTATCTTACTGCCGCAACGGCCCCTTCCATGACCACCAGCGCCGTACGTCGGTCCCACATAATGCCACACAAAAACATCAAGGAACCTCCATCTTGCTGCACTCACTGGGCAGTGCGTCTAAGGCGTTCAGTCTTACCGGGTTGCCTCCAAACTCATATCCGGCGGTTGTGTGGTCGAAGGCATACTTTACACTCATCAGTGATGAGAACATGATGCCAATCCTAAGAGATCCATTCGCCATGTTTTGGGCCCATCTGTACCGCGCTGCATGTTGTCGTGGTTGCAAAGATGGACCTCGCCATGAACGTCGGGAGTGAAGTTGCACATCATGCAGTCTATTGCGCACAGCTTGAGTCATAACACGACGTCCTGTGGCTGCACGAAAAGCATTGTTCAACATGGTGACGTTGCTGTCAGGATTCCTCCGACCATAATCCGTAGGTAACGGTCATCCACTGCAGTAGTAGCCCTTGGGTGACCTGAGCGCGGTATATCATCGACAGTTCCTGTCTCTCTGTACCTCCTCCATGTCCGAACAACATCGCTTTGGTTCACTCTGAGACGCCTGGACACTTCTCTTGCTGAGGGCCCTTCCTGGCACAAAGTAACAATGCGGACGCTATTGAACCGCGGTACTGACCGTCTAGGCGTCGTTGAACTACAGACTACACGAGCCGTGTACCTCCTTCTTGGTGGAATGACTGGAACCGATTGGCTGCCGGACCCCTTCCGTCTAATAGGCGCTGCTAGTGCGTGGTTGTTTACATGTTTGGGTGGGTTTAGAGACATCTCTGAACAGCCAAAGGAACTGTGTCTGTGATACAGTATCCATATTCAACGTCTATCTTCAGCAGTTCTGGGAACGGGGGTGATGCCTTTTTTTTTATTTGTGTATTTTTAACTTAAACATAACAGTTTCACGCTGCAAAGCTGTGGAATTTTCCCCTTTCAAGAGTATATGTGACTGTCGCTGAAACAGTTTCATTGTCTTGCTTTCTATTCCAATATAATAAGAACAGAAATTGCTCATGGTGGGTACGATGATTTGGTGAAAATGTTGAATAATTGGAAACAGCTGTGGAGTCCACACACTATATTGCAGCCAAGTCATGGGTTTACGCCCAATTAATCCTCTGTCTGATATTTATTAGTCGTACCGTGTCACTTCTCACATCCACCAGTTATGGGGTGCACTATTACCAATGCAAATGACTGCTCGGAATGGCATAATGATAATTATTAAATGCGAATGTATCTCAGTGCAGACACGTAATATCACCCTAGGGTAATTCTCTGCTCTGGGTGGGGACACCGACAACAAGGTGACCAGTGGATGCGGAAAGACTGCGCGCCCTGTAATCTATCCTTCCGCGTGACGTGAGAGGTGCCGCGCCGCTCACACACGTCACGTGGGAAGCATAGCTGTAGGCGCTCGTTTACACGCCACTGATTACTGCCTTGACGGGCATTCTCGCATTACTAACGAACTGTTTGTCGTGGCGTGTTAGCGCGCTAGTGTGTTTTGACCTTGAACTATGTCCTTAAAAGCAGCCCAAGCCCATGTCCACGGATGAACTGTTTATTACGGGCGTAATTTGCGATTCGCCGGAAAAAAGGTCTTGCAGAAGTTCATAACGTTGCCGCATTTAATTTGGAGTATAACTTTTGTTTAACTATCAGATCCAATAATCGTAAAATTCGAAGTTACGTAAATCGCTAATACAATATTCAATTTTTGGTGGCAACGTTGTAAGAAAAACTGGGACCAAAACAATGAAATTATCTCTCTTTGATTTCGCGTGGTTAATTTGCATGACAGACAAGAATAATTAGCAGTACTGTCACTTTATTCTCCAGATTTCTGAAAATAGCTACGGCCCACTGTTTGCTTAGAGAATTATGCGTGTGGTTTTTTTTAAATTTTTTTTATTTAACTGCGAACAGAGATAGTGCTTTCCCTTAGAAAATCATTATCCAGAAATATTAACGGACTTCGTAAAACAAATACGATTGCAGGTTCTAACGAATGTAACAACTAAATTATCATCATACACTAAATGAGGCTTAAAGAGATTGCGAACCAACCTAAAAGTCTCCGTATTAAACTATTTCACTGTTACTCTCGTGAATCTTTTTGACTATAAATTTCACTGAAAGAGGATTAATAACGTAGTCTATACACAAATAATATATTTTTAAAAATGAGAAACAGCTTTCACGGCTCTTAAATGAATTAATACAGCACAGCGACAGTCTCACGTCAGCAATGATAACGGAAACAATAACATTAGAGAACAAGAGATCTTTTCACACCAGTACACGATCATATACAGTACTTTAACACTGATGCCTTGTGAATTTTTTATCTCGCTAACGCATTAAATATTATTTCACTGAAACGTACTAGACGCCGTTATTTAATAAGTATTACCCCAGATATGGGAGTTAACTGTTTAAGCCACAAAGTCTGATACGAAAGTAGTATGACTGAAGCTGACTCTGGGGACAATTATCACGTATTTTACGCTGGCGGTAGTTACCCACACACCGGGATCAGTCCGTGTAAGTGTGCTTTCGTTCATTCCGCTGCGCGAAACATTTCTAATAGATACCTGGCCAGATTCTTCGTGATTTTTCTCATACCACAGTCTCCAGGGGTGCAAAACTACTATTTCTATGTTAGAATTATGTTTGTTAAAGATTAACAAGCCTCTGGGGCTAGCAACAATAGTTCAGTACGAGATAATAATTTAAAATTTTAGAATGTTATGAAAAGGATGGTCTGGTCTCAGCTGCCAGAGACGGTGGTCAAATGTGCATGAGTCGGGTTTGCTTGAGTGTACGTTTGTATATGTTATCTATTTTCGACAAAGGCTTCATTGGGCGAAAGCTTACTTTCCGACAATCTTTTCCTTGTGCCTATCTGCTATATGGTGAGTAGCAACTATCATTTTCATAATATCGTTACACTCCAGCCTGGATTTTCCATTTATAATTTTAAACTGGTTCGTGATTCTGTGTGTGTTGCTAGGGAGGACGAGAAATACCAAACTGACAGTAATGATGCCCAATGGTATTTTTTGCTGTTCGTAAATGCAGCTAACTCAGAAGTTAGTAATTTTCGCCAAGTGGCATATTCCTTTATAAGGGAGATCTTTCTGCCAAGTGTAGCCGTTCCTTCGAGCATGAGCATACCAAAGGGGTACCAGAAAATCGGTTCTGGCCATTAGAAGAAGTCTGGCAACCTTACGCAGCTAAGCACCCGACAAAAAGCTCTACAGATTAGCAACTAGCTTGGTTACGAAAAGTAGCTCAGAGCAGTCGTCCGTTCTCTCCGAAAATCAGAGATTTAAATAATCACCACAGAAAGAGCTCTGCCTCATTGGCACTCGAGTTTTTCCTCTGTCAAGACGGATTTTCCATCTGTCAGTCTCCATGACCACATGGTCATACCCTTCAGGCGGTATATTGAGGCAATGTACTCGTACGTGAATTCTACAGACAGCAGAAGATCAGATGCCCTGTTACTGGGATAATCAGTAAATGATTTCGTTGCTCGCTAGTTGCGACAATACGATCAACTGGAATTCCGACGATAGCTCGTAATTACGATAACGTCCGGACCACCCAGGTCTGTGCATCGCCATTAATGTTATCTGGCACGTTATACTACCTTGTGCCATCATTAGACAGTATCTATCTCGCTCGCCCTCAATTACGTGATTTATTTCTTCATTTTGTGCATGTCCTCTGATTACTTTGTGTATGGTTTTTCTAGATTGAACCAGCGTTGTTTGCTGCTCAAGTAATACCTGTCTCGTATTCAGGTGCTTTTTCATCCTATTTCAGTGCATTTTTACCTTGTTCACTTGCTTTAGCTTCATTATTTATGTATTTGTGTCGATTTTATCAAAATGTATGTCTTATTGAAGTAGAGTTGTCCTACCCCTTTCCGTCCTTCAGCTGTCACCACACTTCATCTACTCCACTGTGACTGCAAAGCCATTGGACAATAGGGTGGTGGGTGCTGGTTATGTGATTTCGCCTCTTCACAACCAATCCACTGATATTCGCAGTAATAATTATAGAACAGTGGTAGTATTACGATTATCGTCAGTTTACATCAATGTACACTACTGGGCATTAAAATTGCTATACAAAGAAGAAATGCAGATGATAAACGGGTATTCATTGGACAAATATATTATACTAGAACTGACATGTGATTACATTTTCACGCAATTTGGGTGCATAGATGCTGAGAAATCAGTACCCAGAACAACCACCTCTGGCCTTGATACGCCTGGGCATTGAGTCAACCAGAGCTTGGATGGCGTGTACAGGTACACCTACCCATGCAGCTTCAACACGATATCACAGCTCATCAAGAGTAGTGACTGGCGTATTATGACGAGCCACCATTCACCAGACATTTTCAATTGGTGAGAGACCTGGAGAATGTGCTGGCCAGGGCAGCATTCGAACATTTTCTGTATCCAGAAAGGCCCGTACAGGACCTGCAACATGCGGTCGTGCATTATCCTGCTGAAATGTAGGGTTTCGCAGGGATCGAATGAAGGCTAGGGCCACGGGTCGTAAACATCTGAAATGTAATGTCCACTGTTCAAAGTGCCGTCTATGCACACAAGAGGTGATCGAGACGTGTAACCAATGGCACCCATACCATCACGCCGGGTGATACGCCTGTATGGCGATGACGAATACAAGCTTCCAATGTCCATTCACCGCGATGTCGCCAAACACGGATGCGACCATCATGATGCTGTAAACAGAACCTGGATTCATCCGAAAAAATGACGTTTTGCCATTCGTGCTCCCAGGTTCGTCGTTGAGTACACCATCGCAGGCACTCCTGTCTGTGATGCAGCGTCAAGGGTAACCGCAGGTCTCCGAGCTGATAGTCCTTGCTCATGGAAACATCGTCGAACTGTTCGTGCAGATGGTTGTTGTCTTGCAAACGTGCCCATCTGTTGACTCAGGAATCGAGACGTGGCTGCACGATCCGTTACAGCCATGCGGATAAGATGCCTGTCATCTCGACTGCTAGTGATACGAGACCGTTAAGATTCAGCACGGCGTTCCGTATTACCCTCCCGAACCCACCGATTCCATATTCTGATAACAGTCATTGTATCTCGACCAACGCGAGCAGCAATGTCGCGATACCGTAAACAGCAATCGCGATAGGCCACAATCCGACATTTATCAAAGTCGGAAACGTGATGGTACGCATTTCTCCTCCTTACACGAGGCATCACAACGTTTCATCAGGCAACGCCGGTCAGCTGCTGTTCGTGTATGAGAAATCGGTTGGAAACTTTCCTCATGTCAGCACGTTGTAGGTGTCGCCAGCGGCGCAAACCTTGTGTGAATGCTCTGAAAAGCTAATCATTTGCATATCACAGCATCTTCTTTCTGTCGGTTAAATTTCGCGTCTGTAGCACGTCATCTTCGTGGTGTAGCAGTTTTAATGGCCAGTAGTGTATAATACATACGACTGACAGTAATGTTATTATTTCTTTTGTGTTACTGTTATTACCGTTTCTGACCGATATGTCACTATTTTGGCTGGAATGAACAGCGTCCTCTAGGAATAGGGATGCAAGTGCTCAAGGCGGCAGCATGCTCATCACGCCGTTTTTCTGTGCAGTAGCATATAAAGCCTGTTTCTGTTGTGCCAACAGCTATTTTATTACTGGGCTGTTTCTGTTCCTGTCACTTACACAAGTACCGAACGCTGCCGGAAAGCGACATAAAAGCTGTTCTTGCACACACCAGCATTTGAAAATTTTGCTGTGTTATGATTCATGTTTTTCTTTCACAAACATAAATATCATGCAGCATAATCTCTTATATATACTGTACTTAGAAGTACACACACAAGCTTATTGTATTGAAAGCTGTAGCACGTTAAGGCGATTTAATATTACGGTGAATTACTTTACACTGATCAGCAAAAACATTATGTCCACTTCCCACCGCGACGCTGGATGCTGCATGGTGGAACTGCAGGCATGCGATGCGGTAACAGAAGTATCTAAGAGGAGTAGACACCGACGGGGATCACCCTAGCGAAGATATGGGCTGCAAATGGGGAAATCCATTGAGATAAGCGACTTTGACAAAAGGGAAGTTATTATTACTCAGAACCTGTAAACGAGTATCTTGAAGAAGGCGAAGCAGGTCGAATGTTCACGTGCTACTGTCGTGAGCATCTACAGAAAGTGGTAGAAGGATAGTAAAACTACCAGTAGGCGCTAAATGGTTGGACGTCGTCGACTTTTCACAGAACGTGGGGTTGACAGACTTGTCTGCTCTGTATAGTAGGATAGATGGCCTGTCGGGATGGCCGAGCGGTTCCAGGCGCTACAGTCTGGGACCGCGCGACCGCTACGGTCGCAGGCTCGAATTCTGCATTTGGCATGGATGTTTGTGATGTCTTTAGGTTAGTTAGGTTTAAGTAGTTGTAAGTTCTAGGGGACTAGGGGACTGAGTCCCATAGTGCTCAGAGCTATTTGAACCATTTTTTTTTTTTTTTTTTTTTTTTTTAAGTATAGATGGTGATGTGCCGAAAGGACACAATGCTGGTGCACGCACAAGCGTCTTCGAGCACATCGCTCATCGTACATTGTTGAACATGGAGCTCCGCAGCGGACTGAATCTATGTGTTCACATGTTGACCCAATGACACCGTCTATCATGATTGCGGTGGGCCCAGGACCATCGGGATTCGACCGCCAATCAATGGATACGTGTCGAATCTTCTGATGAATCATATTTTTGGAGCAGAACTTAGAACTACTTAAGCCTAACTAACCTAAGGACATCACACACATCCATGCCCGAGGCAGGATTCGAACCTGCGACCGTAGCAGTCGCGCGGATCCGGACTGCGCGCCTAGAACCGCGAGACCACCGCGGCCGGCAGTAATCGAAGACGCTCACAGCCCTCTTGGTGGACGGCAGCCCGGAAAGTTCAGCGCGCCACGGCTTCAGGCTGCAAGGAGCAGTATTATGCTATCGGTGACACTCCTTCGCTTGCATGGAACTTGTGGCAGTAATCGAAGATGGTTCAAATGGTTCAAATGGCTCTGAGCACTATGGGACTTAACAGCTGTGGTCATCAGTCCCCTAGAACTTAGAACTACTTAAACCCAACTAACCTAAGGACATCACACACATCCATGCCCGAGGCAGGATTCGAACCTGCGACCGTAGCAGTCGCGCGGATCCGGACTGCGCGCCTAGAACCGCGAGACCACCGCGGCCGGCAGTAATCGAAGACGCTCACAGCTGCCAAACACCTGCGTCTCTTCATGCTTCATGTCTTCCCCGACTGTAATGTCATCTTTCATCAGTATAATTGTCCATGTCTGGCAACCAGAACTATGCTACAGTAGTTTGAGGGACATTACAGTGAACTCAGCCTGCTGCCTCGGTGACCAAATCCTCCTGTTATTTACGCGTAGACATCTAACGGCACAGTCCACCCCGATAGCTGAATGGTCAGCGTGACGAACTGCCGTCCTAATGAGCAAGGGTTTGATTCCCGGCTGGTTCGGGGATTTTATCCGCTCAGGGAGTGCGTCTTGTGTTGTCTTCATCATCATTTCATCCCCATCCGGCGCACTGGTCGCTCAATGTGGCGTCGAATGTAATAAGACCTGCACCAAGGCGACCGGTCCTGTCCCGTAAGGGGTCTCCCAGCCAATGACACCAAACGCTGATTTCCATTTCCATCCAACGCCATATACCTTCAAAAACCGACCAACAAACTGTCAGATCCCTGTTACTCAGAATCAGTGATGTATTTCGTTCCAAAAACAGACAAAGAAGCTACTAAGCTGGTGGCCATGATGTTTTGGCTCAACATACCTGAGAAACCAGCCTTTGACTGCATGTAAGACTTGCTAAGCTTTCATTTGATTTCCCAATTATGTTAAAAGTTTCCGGCACTAAAGCCACAATCGCAAGCATACAGTCAGAGCTCCAACCTGCCTACCGAACAGACTGAATTAGTTTACAACATTTCAGTGTCCAAGCATGCAGCTAAGACTCGCGTATGTGACTGAGGAAACGGACCTAGGGATGTGGTGGGAGTACCATTGCTCTTATGGATGCAATAATGTATCTACATCTCATTTTCCTAGAAGCTGTGCATGAGCTCCGTCTTTTCTCTTTTAGTTTCCTTATCGAAGGGAAGTGGTGAGAACGTCAACCGCTTAGGGCACGGATGATAAAAAATACGTTTTTTTTCTCCTTTCTCATTTCGTTATCCACTCCACTCCATATTTAGGCATACCGATGCATGACAGAGAGCATGAAAGAGCTGCTCAGCTGTCCGTGTATTATGTAGGAGCACACCTCAGCTTCAGTTATGTGTTCACTCCGCTATAGGGGGCATTACTGTTGGACCATAACGTGACTCTCCAGGGTAGTCAAGATTAGCACTGCTCAGTATTTGCCACAATTTCGTCTTGATCAGCATCACTGTACAGTATGGGTGAAAGAGCGTAAGCATTCTCAAAATGCTTTAGAAGATATGTAACAAAAGCGAAATTCTTCCATGTCGCGAAGGAAGAGCGTCAAACAGAAGAACTGCAGTACAATCTTAAGAAAAGTCTCTTACCTTATAATAATTTTGGCCTACCATTAAGTACAAGGGCAACGGCCTTGCCGCTGTGGTTACACCGGTTCCCGTGAGATCACCGACGTTAAGCACTGTCGGGCGTGGTCGGCACTTGGATGGGTGACCATCCTGGCCGCCATGCGCTGTTGCCATTTTCCGGGGTGCACTCAGCGCTGTGATGCCAACTGAGGAGCTTTTTCTTTTTTTGGTCATTGGTCATCGGTCTACTGACTGCTTTGATGCGGCCCGCCACGAATTCCTTTCCTGTCGTAACCTCTTCATCTCAGAGTAGCACTTGCAACCTACGTCCTCAATTATTTGCTTGACGATTTCAATCTCTGTCTTCCTCTACAGTTTTTGCCCTCTACAGCTCCCTCTAGCACCATGGAAGTCATTCCCTCATATCTTAGCAGATGTCCTATCATCCTGTCCCTTCTCCTTACCAGCGTTTTCCACATATTCCTTTCCTCTCCGCTTCTGCATAGAACCTCCTCATTCCTTACCTTATCAGTCCACCTAATTTTCAACATTCGTCTATAGCACCACATCTCAAATGCTTCCATTCTCTTCTGTTCCGGTTTTCCCACAGTCCATGTTTCACTACCATACAATGCTGTACTCCAGACGTACACCCTCAGAAATTTCTTCCTCAAATTAAGGCCGGTATTTGATATTAGTAGACTTCTCTTGGCCAGAAATGCCTTTTTTGCCATAGCGATTCTGCTTTTGATGTCCTCCTTGCACCGTCCGTCATTGGTTATTTTACTGTTTAGGTAGCAGAATTCCTTAACTTCATTGACTTCGTGACCATCAATCCTGATGTTAAGTTTCTCGCTGTTCGCATTTCTACTACTTCTCATTACCGCCGTCTTTCTCCGATTTACTCTCAAACCATACTGTGTACTCATTAGACTGTTCACTCCGTTCAGCAGATCATTTAATTCTTCCTCACTTTCACTCAGGATAGCAATGTCATCAGCGAATCGTATCATTGATATCCATTCACCTTTTATTTCAATTCCACTCCTGAACCATTCTTTTATTTCCATCATTGCTTCCTCGATGTACAGATTGAAGAGTAGGGGCGAAATGCTACAGCCTTGTCTTACACCCTTCTTAATACGAGCACTTCGTTCTTGATCGTCCACTCTTATTATTCCCTCTTGGTTGTTGTACATATTGCATATGATCCGTCTCTCCCTATAGCTTACCACTACTTTTTTCAGAATCTCGAAAAGCTTGCACCATTTTATATTGTCGAACGCTTTTTCCAGGTCGACTAATCCTATGAAAGTGTCTTGATTTTTCTTTAGCCTTGCTTCTGTTATTAGCCGTAACGTCAGAATTGCCTCTCTCGTCCCTCTACTTTTCCTAAAGCCAAACTGATCGTCACCTAGCGCATTCTCAATTTTCTTTTCCATTCTTCTATATATTATTCTTGTAAGCAGCTTCGATGCATGAGCTGTTAAGCTGATTGTGCGATAATTCTCGCACTTGTCAGCTCTTGCCGTCTTCGGAATTGTGTGGATGATGCTTTTCCGAAAGTCAGATTGTATGTCGCCAGACTCATATATTCTACACACCAACGTGAATAGTCGTTTTGTTGCCCCTTCCCCCAATGATTTTAGAAACTCTGATGGAATGTTATCTATCCCTTCTGCCTTATTTGACCGTAAGTCCTCCAAAGCTTTTTTAAATTCCGATTCTAATACTGGATCAAATATCTCTTCTAAATCGACTTCTGCTTCTTCTTCTATCACATCAGACAAATCTTCACCCTCATAGAGGCTTTCAATGTATTCTTTCCTCTGCATTTAACAGTGGAATTCCCATTGCACTCTTAATATTACCACCGTTGCTTTTAATGTCACCAAAGGTTGTTTTGACTTTCCTGTATGCTGAGTCTGTCCTTCCGACAATCATATCTTTTCCGATGTCTTCACATTTTTCCTGCAGCCATTTCGTCTTAGCTTCCCTGCACTTCCTATTTATTTCATTCCTCAGCGACTTGTATTTCTGTATTCCTGATTTTCCCGGAACATGTTTGTACTTCCTCCTTTCATCAATCAACTGTTACCCATGGTTTCTTCGCAGCTACCTTCTTTGTACCTATGTTTTCCTTCCCAATTTCTGCGATGGCCCTTTTTAGAGATGTCCATTCCTCTTCAACTGTACTGCCTACTGCGCTATTCCTTATTGCTGTATCTATAGCGTTAGAGAACTTCAAACGTATCTCGTCATTCCTTAGTACTTCCGTATCCCACTTCTTTGATTCTTCCTGACTAATGTCTTGAACTTCAGCCTACTCTTCATCACTATTATATTGTGCTCTGAGTCTATATCTGCTCCTGGGTACGCCTTACAGTCCAGTATCAGATTTCGGAATATCTGTCTGACCATGATGTAATCTAATTGAAATCTTCCGGTATCTCCCGGCCTTTTCCAAGTATACCTCCTCTTTTGATTCTTGAACAGGGTATTCGCTATTAGTAGCTGAAACTTGTTACAGAACTCAATTAGTCTTTCTCCTGTTTCATTCCTTGTCCCAAGCCTATATTCTCCTGTAACCTTTTCTTCTACTCCTTCCCCTACAACTGCATTCCAGTCGCCCATGACTATTAGATTTTCGACCCCCTTTACATACTGCATTACCCTTCCAATATCCTCATAAACTTTCTCTATCTGTTCATCTTCTGCTTGCGACGTCGGCATGTATACCTGAACTATCGTTGTCGGTGTTGGTCTGCTGTCGATTCTGATTAGAACAACCCGGTCACTGAACTGTTCACAGTAACACAGCCTCTGCCCTACCTTCCTATTCATAACGAATCCTGTCGATTCTGATTAGAACAACCCGGTCACTGAACTGTTCACAGTAACACACCCTCTTCCCTACCTTCCTATTCCTACACCTGTTATACCATTTTCTGCTGCTGTTGATATTACACGATACTCTTGTGACCAGAAATCCTTGTCTTCCTTCCACTTCACTTCACTGACCCCTACTATATCTAGATTGAGCCTTTGCATTTCCCTTTTCAGATTTTCTAGTTTCCCTACCACGTTCAAGCTTCTGACATTCCACGCCCCGACTCGTAGAACGTTATCCTTTCGTAGATTATTCAATCTTTTTCTCATGGTAACCTCCCCCTTGGCAGTCCCCTCCCGGAGATCCGAATGGGGGACTATTCCGGAATCTTTTGCCAATGGAGATTCTTCCGCCTTTAGGGGCAATTTCCCACCCCTAGGACAAGAGAGTGCCCTGAACCTCTATCCGCTCCTCCGCCCTCTTTGACAAGGCCGTTGGCAGAATGAGGCTGATTTCTCATGCCGGAAGTCTTCGGCCGCCAATGCTGATTATTTATCAAAATTTAGGCAGTGGCGGGGATCGAACCCAGGACCGAAGACGTTTTGATTATGAATCAGAGACGCTACCGCTAGCCCACGGGTACACGAAGAGCTACGCGACCGAATAGTAGCGGCTTCAGTCAAGAATACCATCACAACGACCGGGAGAGCGGTGTGCCGACCACACGCCCCTCCTATCCGCAACCTCAACTGAGGATGACACGGCGGTCGGATGGTCCCGGTAGGCCACTCGTGGCCTGAAGACGGAGTGGTACCATTAAGTATAAAGAACAATTCAATAATCACGGAGTAACCTATATTAGCAATAAAAGTGTTGTTTTTTTTTCGTAATTCATACGCGGAAGGTATAAACAGGTCACGAGTGTTCAAGTAAAAATTCTTTGTTCTTTAAACGAGTCTAGTTATGCATAACTACACCTCATCTGACGAATTCCAGCCTTCAAGTTGCACTACGACTACGTGCTCTGATGAGTTATATACTGCCTGCCATAGTAATGCTGATGTTCACAATCGGGAAGAAGGGATTCTAAGTAATCATATAAAAATACCAGTTACAGCAATCTTATTTACTAACTCAGCTGCACTACATCTCTGTGAGTTCTGTCGTAGAATCTCAGTGTAGTGTTGTTAATAATTGCAAATTATTTATAGACGTTCTCAAATGAATTCGTGTTTTGTAGTTGTCAAAAAGCGGAGTGAAAGAAGGGTGTTATATGGCCGACCATTGCTACCCGTCGAGAAAAGCTCTTTCAAAACGTTGCCATGCTACTGCCGAATAAGACGGATGTGTTAGACACTAGCAGTATAACAACCCTATCAGTCAATGATGATGGTCATAAAAGGCGGCACATCTTGAATTGGCTATTGCTGAGAAAGGAAACTACTTACTCCCTTTCATTGACCTACTTATGCCCAACCAGACGCATTAAATTTTTTCCACTAAAATTGTTTACGAATCAGAATAAGCTTCATTCTCAGGCACATAGTTTGTTATTGGATTTACTAGGTATCCGAAAGTCTTAGAGTAATACAGCTACTTGTCAATTAATCGTGACAGATTGTAACCTCTCTCTGCCTAATCGGCCTATCCTGCTTGCGATATAAAATACGACCGTGGATGGCATGTATGCCTAAGGGATTTTTTTTATATTTGAATAAGGGTATCTTTCCCGAAGAAGTGATACCGATAAGTAGGAGGAAAGTGTACAACCGACCCTTCTGGTGGAAAGTCTACTAAAAGTAAAAGTAATTAAGCCGAACAGGGCCATAATTTGGAAAATGAAAGTTATTTTGTGCATTCACTCACGAACAATACTGGACAGAAAGGAGTACCACTGATTATGAATCCAAAAGTTACACTAATGAACGAAAAGGAAGCAATTAACGGTCGCCAGCCCACTAGGGCAATTTACATCCAAAATCCTGCACAAGATGATGGGAAAGAAAAACATGTATTATTAAACACTGACGTGGCAACTAAAGGTTGCCATGGTTTTTTTTTACACTAATTTAAAATGAGTATGTAATGATAGAGAAAACTTAGAAGTCACTCTTACGTTATGTTTGGAATTAAATTTTGAAAAAGGCAATCGAGTAAAGATTTGAAAATATGTATGCAATTAAACTGTATGTTAGTACTGAAGTTCGTTACGTGAATAATGACTTTTAGTGACCTCAGCATAATGTCTCCAATGAACTTAGGGAAAAAGCAAGCACATTTTACTTTGCCGTTACTTATTTTGTAAATTGGATTTCATAATTATTGTGTGAACAACTGAACCTTTTTTACTGACTTGAACAAAATTAAATGCTAGAATACGTACCAAACCAAACAGCCATGTGCTCCAAGCTATATGTAAAATAAATAAAACTTCCGCACTCTTAATTCGTGCATTTCTTTAGATTTGGATTTTTTCCAGTGATTGATTCCCAAACATAAAAAATGAAATTGCTTTACTTCAGTCATATACTAAAGCCTCCATTGTACAACAGTTAATTGAAAGTAGACTGAGGCTAAAATTCTTAAATGGGAAATTATTCATTAATAAACTGGCTGTAACTATTCAATTTGTTTCTTATGACACTCAGCATATTAGGAAAAATAGGAACAAGGATCCTGCTTGGTAACAATGTCTGGGGGCAATGAGGACACAATCGCCCTGAGTTTAACTGATTATTACTTTGTTGAGTGGTACTTAAGATAAGTAAACAAATTAGTGAAATCAAAGTGCAGTAGAAATTAGAAAATAAATGAAAAACTTGGTTTAGTTTAGAGAGTTACATACTGGCAAACAGCGGGCAGAGCAGAAGAGACAATGACCGTGAAGTCAGCAAGTTCCACATAAGCGGACGCTGTCGATTCAGCCGTCAGGGCATCGCACGACCGGCTAACGTGTTTCTCAGTTGTCACATGTGAGCAAAGGGACTCACCTACATTCTAAGAGCCAATGACCGACGTTAAGAAGATTATTCCAGAAGCTTTTCAACGTGACAGACGAGGCAATGACCGTGAAGTCGTTCACTTCCAGTGGACTGAAGTGAATACTCGTAAATACGTGAGACGCAGTGGGCCCGACAGAGGAAGAAGAGAAGAGTAGCAGTAGTTTTCAGTCAGTTTCGGTGCTGAAGACCGCCATGCAAGAAGAGACTACATCATGCACAGACGCCCCAAGTCCGCCGCTATAATGGAATAGTAAGCAGCAGCCTCGGCACCAGAAGACAGGAGTTAGAAGGTATTTGAAGTCTGATTTTTACGTACCCGGGTGACTCGTGAGGACGGGAAGGAGACGGCTTCACATCAGCAGTCATCTGTGAGCTGGGATGAATATCCGACAGCCGAAGACTGGCAAGCGAGAGTCCGTTGTTCGAGTCCGGGAAATTGGCCTTCCCCCGCCGCGCCGCTCCGCTGGCCGACGCACAACACTGACACACGCGGCCGCTTAGAGAAGAGAAACATTGGGGCGCCACATCCAAGGTATCACCATCCGATGCACGACTTCGTTCTCGATAATTAAACGGGCCACAGCACGATGCGCATCTCCAGTCAACTGGACACGAGATACACACCGCTAGGAGTAAGCAGACGCCGCCGCTGCCGCAGCAGAAGTCTTCGCAAACGACACAGCTGCCGCTCTCCGAGCCAGAACATCGAGTAAGGAAACAGTTGTACGACACTTGCAATAAAAGTTATCTTATGTAAAAATGCTGTTTCATTCTACCTCATACCCGAGCCAAGGAAGAACCCACCCTGCCCACATGTTGTTAAGAGCGAAAAATTAATTTATTTAGTATTTTCACCCTGACATAATGCTTTAGAATTAAATGTCCATTGCAGTAATGCTCATCCTGACAATTGACTAGCATCAAAAGAGAAAACCCAGTTACATTTAGTGACAGAAGTGTTACATTTGGTGTCAGAGAAAAAACCCTTGGCTCAATATGAGGTGTGAATGACAGTCACTAAAGGTCCACAGTTAGTATTGTTTAATGTGTGAAAGGATTGAGGTTTGCATAGCAGTCGTAATATTTTCTTTATTTAGAAGTGTATTTTCTCTCATAATTTTAAGAGTTTGTCGAAAATATTTAAACATCTTTTTAATTCAGTGTAGTAAGTTTGTGTAACTAATAGTTTGTAAAATGATCACACGAAATCGTACAGAGTCAGCACCACAAGCGGTTTCTACTGAGGAAGCTATTCAGAGCTTAGTTAATCAAATAGCACAGCTTAAAAATGATAATAATGCATTATTCAAACAGTTGAGTGAGGTTAGGCAAACCAGTTTAATCCCTCCCACCCTAGATTCCTCAGCAGCAGCCTTGGTAACTCCTTTTTCATGTAAACCTGGCGAAGACATAACAGCCTTTTTTGATGATTTAGTAGCAGCTGCAAAGTTAGGATCATGGTCAGATGAACAGCTCTTACAAATGACAAAGTTAAGATTGCTAGGAGAGGCTAAAGCACACGTATTGTACCATGAAGAATTACGGAATGCTCCAACATTAGAGGAATTGAAGAAAGGATTACTTAAACGTTTCCAAAAACAAAACAGCTGTAGAGTTTATAGAGAAAAATTAAACACTATCACTCACAGGCAAAACGAGTCGTTTGAAAGCTTTGTAGACAGGATTAGAAAAGTTAATATTAACACCTATCAGTTGACAACTAGTGATGAAGCAAATAAAGTTATTTTACAAGACACAGAAGATAGAGCTTTAGATACATTTTTACATGGGTTACCTCCTGAAAAGTCCCCTCGTGGCAGGGCAGAGTTTCCTAAAAATTTTGCGGAAGCTGTATCTGTGGCGACGGCTTTCGAAGATATAGACATTGCCACCAAATACAAGGAGAAGCGAAATGTATTTTCACCAGGAGTACGATGTTTTAGGTGCGATCGACAGGGACATATAGCAAAAAACTGCAGACAACCTCAATGCACTAATTGTCAAAGAATAGGTCACACATTCAAGGAATGCAGGTCTAAGAAAATTTTTGGAAATAGAAATCAGTTAAACTCAAACGGGAATGCCGGAGCCGCCGCCAGGCGTTCCCAATAAAATTTCATGCCATTAAGGCGAATGTGAAGGCGGAATGCTGGTTATCTGCTACCACATATGATAAACAGGCAAGGATACTGGTGGATACAGGCGCAAACGTATCAATAGTGAGTAATGAATGCATTAGAGAAAAGAAATATGACCCTACAAGGTATAGATTGAGTGGGGTAGAAGGAGGTACAGTGAAGTCGTTAGGATGTACAACATTGATTTTCTATATTCACGGTGTACAATTTCAAGAAGATGTAGAAGTGGTAACAAAGGTAACTGACGGGTACGACGCGATCCTAGGGCTGGATTTCCTGAATAAACATCACCCTAAAATCGACCTCAGACAGCAAACTGTAGAACTTAGTGGAATAGTGTTTCAGCTAGGTGACATCGCTGCAAAGAGCCCGCTGCCGCAATATTTCCCTAACCGGAAGGCGAAAACAACTACACTGCGTGCAACGTCCTTGAAGGTTGATTCGCGGGATAAGATATCATTTGGTTCAGGAAAACTTTTCTAGATGACCTTTGACCCTGAGGTACCTACAGATACCATTACCATTAGATACCAGATACCAGATACCAGTACCATTAGAAGAAAATGAGGAATTAGATGTATCACATTGTTTTGTACGTAGAAGTGTTGTACGGGTTCAAGACGTTGAGGGAGAAAGAAAAGTACCAGTACGTATTAACAATTTCGGAGTGGAGGACAAAGAGTTGCATAAGGGAATATTAGTAGCTACAGTCAGTACTTTTGAAGAAGAAGATTTCATTTGGTCAGATATTGCTGATGGTCAGAAACCAGACGCCTATAAAACCGCATTACGCCAGAAGATTGAGCATTTGAAACGAAATGATAGAGACGCGATAGAAGCAGTTTTAGTTGAGTTTCAAGATTTATTTAATGCAGAAGGTCTACTGCCAGCAACAGATATCACACAGCATAGGATCCCAACAGGAATTAGCCCCCCAGTTTATAAGAAGCCTTATAGAGTTCCGCATCAGTTACAGCCAGCAATGGATGAATTTTTAGAACAGCATCTAAAAGGTGGAATTATAGAATATTCTGATTCGCCTTATAATTCAAATATTGTAATTATTCCAAAGAAGTCTCCCGACGGTACGAAACGAAATAGATTTTGTTGTGACTACAGACACCTTAACAAACAAACTATCTCAGATGTTTATCCTCTTCCAAACATTACAGATATCATTGACAGTTTGGGAAACAGTAAATACTTTTCAACAATCGATTTACGTAGCGAATATCATCAATTGGAAGTTGCACCTGAAGATAGGCATAAAACAGCATTTTCTACCCCTGATGGCCACTGGCAATTTAAAAGAATGCCTTTCGGTTTGAAAAATGCACCAGCAACTTTTCAAAGACTACTCGATGGAGTATTGCAAGGACTCAAAACTCAGCAATTTTGTGTATATCTAGACGATATTATTGTATTCTCCAAAGACATTAATGAACATGCTGTGCGTCTGCGTAACGTTTGTCAGAGACTTAGAAAAGCTAAATTAACATTAAATATGGAAATATGTAGTTTTGCATTGACAGAGGTTACATACGTAGGGCATGTCATTAGTGAAAAAGGAATTAAAACAAATCCTCGATTAATTTCGGCCGTTAAGGACTTCCCAACACCACATCGCGTTAAGGAAATACAAAGTTTCACTGGTGTCGCATCGTATTACCGAAAATATGTTCAAAATTTTGCTGAAATTGCCCGACCCTTAACCCAATTATTAAAAAAGGGTGCAAAATTTCATTGGTCTGAAGATTGTGAATCGGCATTTCAAACCCTTAAAGTTAAGTTAACACACAGTCCAGTATTAGCCTACCCAGATTACGATAGAGAATTTATTTTATCCTGTGACGCAAGTGGTCATTCAGTAGGAGTTGTTTTGAGTCAGAATATTAATGGCGCTGAACACCCCATAGCCTACGCCTCGAGACAACTAACAACGGCAGAAAGAAATTATTCCACAACAGAGAAGGAATTGTTAAGTGTTATTTATGGAATCAAATACTTTAAATGCTACTTGTATGGTAGGAAGTTCAAGGTTATTACAGACCACGCAGCTTTAAAATGGTTGCTTCGGTTAAAGGATCCATCTAGTCGTCTCACCCGTTGGGCCCTATGTCCTTCCGAAATGGATTTCGAAGTTATCCACAAACCAGGCAAAAAACACACGAATGCAGATTGCCTAAGTCGGAAAATAGCACTTTTGGAAGCAACAGGCCGAGATACTGAGGACTGGAGAAAGGCACAAGATGAGGATACAGAATACAAAAAATACGCAACTCAAAAACAATTTTGCTTTGAAGATGGTGTATTATGCCGTAAAACAAAATTTGGACCGCGAATTGTCGTTCCCCAACACAACAGAGGCCCACGATCATATCCTCGCAGACACGGTGGACAGCAGACAACCGAAAGATGTTTAGCAGAGGGATTTTGGTGGCAAACCAGAAAGCAGGATGTTGCGCAGTACGTTCGTAATTGCATTGCGTGCGCACAACAAGCTGAACTTTATCGTTTAAAAATACCCTTACAGATTCTCCCCGAGGCTTCACGTCCATTTCAGATCTGTGGACTGGATCTCTACGGGCCATTTCATAAAACACCTGCTGGTAATAAGTATGTTCTTACAATCATAGATCACTTTTCACGCTATCTAGCTCCCAGATCAGCAAGCAAATACAGTTGCCCAAGCTTTAGTTAACGACTGGATACTTAAAATTGGCGTACCTGAAGCTATTATCACAGATCAGGGATCTAATTTTATGTCTGAATTAATGAAACAGCTATGCCACTTACTAAAAATACGTAAATTACGCACAACTCCGCTACACCCTCAGTGCAACGGACGCACAGAAAGAGTTCATCGGACAATTGGCAAGATGCTTAGTTATTATATTAACGAACAACATTGTAATTGGGATACGTATTTACCAATAATCGTGTCGGTATACAACGCCAAAACGCATGAAGCAACTGGCATGTCACCTTATGAAGTGGTCTATGGGAGAAAAATGCCGTCTCCTTTTGATGTAATCAGGCAGAAAAACGGAAAAGTCGGAGAAACAGTAAGAGATTTCAGTCGAATGATGAAGGATGTATGGAAAAAGGTTCAAAAATCTAATACAAAGGCTTTGGAACGACTAGAAAGATTAGGTAATGCCCAAGCTAAATATCCAAATTACAAAATCGGTCAGTGGGTGATGCTGTCAAACCCATACTTTGCGAAAGGAAAAACGAAGAAATTTGTGACGAGCTACAGAGGTCCTTACCAAATTATTGAGATCACGTCACCAGTCAATGTTGAATTGCAACTGCCCACCCGAACTACTATTGTTCATGCAAGTCGTTTAAAACCTTTTAAGGGCGCCCCAGATTTAATTCCTTCAACAGTAGTGTCTGCTTTTCCGAAGGGTGGAGGAAGTTCCGGAAAAGGAAAAAGAGTGGCCACGCCAGCACAACATACAGACATGGCACCATACAATCTTCGACCAAGGGTGCGAATGTCCTAGTTGAATCATAGTAGACTGTGGATAGTATACAAATGTAAATAATTAATGAATGATAATGGTTTATTTTTTAAGAAAAAAAAGTTGAATGTAGAAACATGTTGATCTTGTAGTTAACAATGTATTCCTTCTTTTCTTTGTTTTTGTTTGTACTAGGTTGGTACGTTCGTAACCACGTCGTTTCCTTTTTTCAGAAAACGTCATGCAATAATTTCCTACGTAAAACCTATCCTACCTCAAAGACTCCCTTGACAGTTCCATTCTGAAGTCATTAGATATGTTCATAAACTCACAGCAAGGCAAAATTGATGCCAATGTTATGATGCAACATATCGTAAAATTAAAAAGTGTGCACAAAACTAAAATTATAATGCTAGGAACGGCTATATCTGGAACCTTTGTGTTAGTGTAGTTCGTCACAAATTTCTTCGTTTTTCCTTTCGCAAAGTATGGGTTTGACAGCATCACCCACTGACCGATTTTGTAATTTGGATATTTAGTTTGTACAGTTTTCTTTTATTTAAGACGAAAAAATAAGCAAAATAATAATATACCACTTCATCAAATCCGTGTTACCTGGATACCACACTCTTAACTGGTGTACTTCAGTGGTTACATTTGAACATAGCGTATTAATTTTGTTTATTGTACTTCAGTCTTTATTAAACGGTCTCATGTTAAAAAAAACAATACTCGAGAATAGATATTCTTGCATTAATATAGGGTAGATTAACCAGGTGTTGCTATGTAATTTTCTGAGTGAAAAATTTATTCTTGTTTATTCATTGTCATCAAGATCTATTACACTTATTATAACGATTTATGTGTGAACTATCTGATTCATGAGCGTACAGTGCTTTAGTAAAGTGATAAAGTATTTTCAACATACTTAATGTGAAGCGTGTGTAATAGTCTAAAGTCGAGAGTTTTCATCGCTTGTGTTAGTGCTTTTGCCGTGTGAAGAGTGGAGGACTTATGAGTGGTAAATTCGAGGACAAATTTCTCCGAAGGGTGGAGGAATGTTGAGTGGTACTTAAGATAAGTAAATAAATTAGTGAAATCAAAGTGAAGTAGAAATTAGAAAATAAATGAAAAGCTTGGTTTAGTTTAGAGAGTTACATACTGGCAAACAGCGGGCAGAGCAGAAGAGACAATGACCGTGAAGTCAGCAAGTTCCACATAAGCGGACGCTGTCGATTCAGCCGTCAGGGCATCGCCCGATCGGCTCACGTGTTTCTCAGTTGTCACATGTGAGCAAAGGCCCTCGCCTACATTCCAAGAGCCAATGACCGACGTTAAGAAGATTATTCCAGAAGCTTTTCAACGTGACAGACGAGGCAATGACCGTGAAGTCGTTCACTTCCAGTGGACTGAAGTGAATAAATACGCGAGACGCAGTGGGCCCGACAGAGGAAGAAGAGTAGCAGTACTTTTCAGTCAGTTTCGGTGCTGAAGACCGCCATGCAAGAAGAGACTACACCATGCACAGACGCACCAAGTCCGCCGCTGTAATGGAATAGCAAGCAGCAGCCTCGGCGCCAGAAGACAGGAGTTAGAAGGTATTTGAAGACTGATTTTTACGTACCCGGGTGACTCGTGAGGACGGGAAGGAGACGGCTTCACATCAGCAGTCACCTGTGAGCTGGTGATGAATATCCGACAGCCGAAGACTGGCAAGCTAGAGACCTTTGTTCGAGTCCGGGACACTGGCCTTCCCCCGCCGCGCCGCTCCGCTGGCCGACGCACAACGCTGACACACGCGGCCGCTTAGAGAAGAGAAACACTGGGGCGCCACATCCAAGGTATCACCATCCGATGCACGACTTCGTTCTCGATAATTAACCGGGCCACAGCACGATGCGCGTCTCCAGTCAACTGGACACGAGATACACACCGCCAGGCGTAATCAGACGCCGCCGCTGCCGCAGCAGAAGGCTTCGCAAACGACACAGCTGCCGCTCTCCGAGCCAGAACATCGAGTAACAGTTTTACCAAACTTCCAATAAAAGTTATCTTATATATAAATGCTGTTTCATTCTACCTCATACCCGAGCCAAGGAAGAACCCACCCTGCCCACATGTTGTTAAGAGAGAAAAATTAATTTATTTAGTATTTTCACCCTGACATAATGCCTTAGAATCAAATCCCCATTGCAGTAATGCTCATCCTGACAATTGACTAGCATCAAAAGAGAAAACCAAGTTACAATTTAAATAAATCTTATCTATCAAATCACATTCAGTTGTGCTGCTGGGGTAGCCGTTAATACTTTCTACCAATGAACAGTCTTTCTTCAGGGCTGTGCATACGACGAAACTCGGAGCCGACGACGAAACTGTGTTGCTGGAACTGCTGTTGTTGTTGAAGACAGTAGCATATTGTGGAGCCAAGGCTAATTATAGGAATAGGCAATCGTAATTAATAAAGCCTCTTCCAACCCGTCCACTGTCCGTACTCCTGCTCTAGACATTGGTCGGCGCGCGTACATGATGGCGCCGAAAATGGTACACTCTACTGCGAGAGCGTTAACACCACACTTCCGCACACTACAAGCCCTGGAACCCATCTCCCCTCTCCCCGCGCGCTCTGCGCAACAACTCCGCACCCAAGGATTTTACAACGCACAAGCACTGCTACTATCGTTGCTAGTCGATGCAAATAACAATTCCTTTGGCTTTTTCCCAGATCTTATAAGTTTCACAGTAAAACACAGATAAATACAATGAAACGTCAACAGACTTCTACCTAAATGTACACATACAGTGAGAAATGTCCTTACTTATTAAAAGAAAGCAATTACAAATATTTACATATAATTCAGAAAACAATTGTATATCGGTAGCAGGTGCCATGCATCCTGCATTTTCGGTGTTACAAGATCCTTCACCATGTGTAAGAAAGACCAAAATGCTAATTTTACGTTGGCAATAAATGTAATCGCGTCGCCTTCAGCATGTACCGCCGTTCGTAGCTGTGATGTTAGCTCCCTAGAAGGCAGTAGCTGCTTGCAGAATACGAACGCTCTATATCTCCTACTTAGAAAGCGCACAGTATGAAAACTTCAGTGGACAGATATTAATAGTTCAAAGAAAGACACACTTAGTCCCGCTGACGAAGTAGGCTGGTTATACTACGTGAAAAGACAGCAAAAGTGACCTTTCGAGGTGAATCTCTGCCATCTGAAACACATAACTGTTGCGTATAGCTTGGGCAGAGCAGGGTGTGGGCTTGGTTTTGCTTGTGTAGGTGAGGTATTGTTTTTTAAATACATTCATTTACGACATAAATATTTTCACAGACAAAGTAACACAACAGGGGTTAAACAATAAAAAGAAATCAGCCATATATTGTCCTTAGTTAATATTTGTGTCGGACAATAACAGAATAATTAAAATAACGCTTTAAGCAACATCATAATTACAGCTCCATTTTGATTCAGCCTCTATCACGCATAGAGGAGCACAAAAAAAAAAAAAAAAAAAAAAAAAAAATACTGGTTCAAATGGGTCTGAGCACTATGAAACTTAACTTCTAAGGTCATCAGTCCCCTAGATCTTAGAACTACTTAAACCTAACTAACCTAAGGACATCACACACATCCATGCCCGGGACAGGATTCGAACCTGCGTCCGTAGCGGTCACGGGGCTCCAGACTGTAGCGCCTATAACGGCTCGGCCACCCCGGCCGGCCTAATATATTGTTGTTAATTTGGTTCACTCTGTAGGCAATGATTATATTATCATTCATGCAAAACTTTGGTTACATAATGGTATCTAAATGCGAAAAAATGTCAGTTATGAGAATCTGAAACAAAATATTTGCATGCTATTTTCGTCTCAGTGATAACTAGTCAAAACTTTCTAGCTCCATAATCTGGTTGGTTCTGAGTGTCCTTTTCATCTTCTCTTGCGTTCTTTCTTTTGTTTGGTGTTCTGGCTTCTTTGTCATGTTTTCAGCAGAACTTTTAGAGCTAACATCTCTTCGCTGCTGCGTAACAGTTTCTTCATTTTTACGATTTCCAATAACACACTCGCGTTGATTACCGTAAAATTTACAGCTGCAGTTAAATTTCTTCGTCTCTGACGTTTTACGATGTAAAGTGGTTGAAATACGCCGTCACAACAATACGAAGGCACTCAAAAGATATAAGCAAGCTAGAATGTTCAACTTGTATCGAGTGAAAAATCTATTACAATAAAGCCCTTCTAGTGTTATCGATGTGTCCTTCAAGTATATACACAAACGAGTTGCTATGGAAATAGTGGCGCCAAATTTAAATAACGAGACCTGTAGACAAGATTTTATGTGTGACAGTGGAGTGATAGCTAGGCGTCCACGTGCCGTATCTGCTGCTGAATACGAAAATGTTGAGGTACTGTACATAAAGCATATATTTATACAATCAGGAAAAATTACGTAATATTATTATACAAAAGAATTCAATTTCTTGGCTCTCATGACGACCAAGTCCTTTCAAATTTTTTATACCGCCAGAGGACCATAGACCGTAGTGTTTAACACAAGTTATAATTTGATAACCCGCGTCGTTACTGAGAAAATAAAGTCTTAACAGGTGGTCGTACATTTACATTACAATGAGGTATACTCTTAAATATTTTACATCGCCAAAGAAACGTAGATCTTAGGATCTGACATAAATTTTAATTCGATACCTCTAATTTGGTGCCGGCCCTTGTGGCCGAGCGGTTCCAGGCGCTTCAGTCCGGAACTACGCTGCTGCTACGGTCGCAGGTTCGAATCCTGCGTCGGGGATGGATGTGTGTGGTGTCCTTAGGTTAGTTAGGTTTCAGTAGTTCTAAGTTATAGGGGACTGATGACCTCAGATGTTAAGTCCAATCGTGTGCAGAGCCAATTGAACCATTTTTCTAATTTGGTCCTACGAAGCTAGACGTATAAATGAAAAAAAATTAGGCATTGACCGTTAAGGGTTAAGTGAAGATCATTAAACTTTTTGCTTCGAATAAAATTTTACGTGTTTCTACTGTAGATACACATAAAAGTCAGTGGTTGACCCAACTCAGATCATAGCAGAAGGGATTCACTACTCTAAGAAGGTTAGGAACCGCTGATATACAATAATGAACATTCGCCTAGGTGAAACATTTAAGTGATCAACATTGCAAGCCACAGATTAATGTAAGCCCGAGACATGACATTGCAAATGCGAAATGCTGGCCCATCAATAACCTGTGAAACCACCACAACGTTTAATTCGAGTGTAAAAACGTGGATGAATTATGTTGTATAGGTGCCATGGCTGTTACACTTGGTGAGTCAATACAGGTGTTGGTGGATGCTGTTGGTGGATGAGGCTGTAGTAGTCGTTCGATGGTATCCGATATGTACCCCACTGGAGACAGATCTGGTGAACGAGCAGGCCACGTCAACATGTCGACACTTTGTACAGCATGTCGGGCTGCAACAGCGGTACGTGGGCGAGCGTTATCCTGTTGGAAAACACCCCTTGGAATGCTGTTCACGAATGGCAGCATAACAAGTCGAATCACCAGACTGACGTACAAAAAATGTTCAAATGTGTGTGAAATCTTATGGGACTTAACTGCTAAGGTCATCAGTCCCTAAGCTTACACACTACTTAACCTAAATTATCGTAAGGACAGACACACACACCCATGCCCGAGGGAGGACTCGAACCTCCGCCGGGACCAGCCGCACAGTCTATGACTGCAGCGCCTGATATGACACAGCTCGGCTAATCCCGCGCGGCGACTGACGTACAAATTTGCAGTCATGATGCTTGGGAAGATCACGAGAGTGCTCCTACTGTCGTATGAAATTGCACGCGAGACCATAAAGCCAGGTGTAGGTCCACTGTTTCTAGCCCAGAGACAGGTTGGCTGCAGGCCCTCAACTGGCCACCTTCTAACCAACACACGGCCATTATTGGCACCGAGGCAGAACACCTCTCATCAGGAAACACAACTGACCTCCACCCTGCCCTTCAATGATCTATGACTCGACGCCATGCAAGTCGCAAATGGTGGTGGTTTGGCTTCAGTGGACTTAGTTGATTGTACACCACAGGGCGTCTGGCTCAGAGCTCTCCTTCTACATCTACATCTACATACATACTCCGCAATCCACCATACGGTGCGTGGTGGAGGGTACCTCGTACCACAACTAGCATCTTCTCCCCCTGTTCCACTCCCAAACAGAACGAGGGAAAAATGACTGCCTATATGCCTCTGTACGAGCCCTAATCTATCTTATCTTATCTTTGTGGTCTTTCCGCGAAATGTAAGTTGGCGGCAGTAAAATTGTACTGCAGTCAGCCTCAAATGCTGGTTCTCTAAATTTCCTCAGTAGCGATTCACGAAAAGAAGGCCTCCTTTCCTCTAGAGACTCCCACCCGAGTTCCTGAAGCATTTCCGTAACACTCGCGTGATGATCAAACCTACCAGTAACAAATCTAGCAGCCCGCCTCTGAGTTGCCTCTATGTCCTCCCTCAATCCGAACTGATAGGGACCTAAACGCTCTAGCAGTACTCAAGAATGGGTCGTATTAGTGTTTTATAAGCGGTCTCCTGTACAGATGAACCACATCTTCCCAAAATTCTGCCAATGAACCGAAGACGACTATCCGCCTTCCCCACAAATGACGACACAACAACACCCAGTCATATCGGGGCAGTTGAAAATACCTGGCCCGGGAATCGAACCCAGGACACCGTGGTCTGTAAGCGAGAACGCTACCGCCAGACCATGAACGGCGGACTGCACTCTATATAATTTTTTAAAACGTGTGTAATGTGTGTGTGTGTGTGTGTGTGTGTGTGTTTGACTATAGCTAAATGTAAATCAGTGCGAGTAAAAAATATTTATTGGTAGCAAAGACTAGTGCAAAAGACAATAAAAAATTATTAATATGCTATCACATTTTCCGCTGACAGTGGGCGCTGTTGTGTAAACCAACTCATTCGACATTACAGTGAGAGAGCGCATTTACAATCCATTAAAGAAGCAAACAATTGACCATCTTTTGTAATTCGAGGGAACGATGATCGACAGCGCAGGAATCCATGGATATCACGACAGGTCCCTGTCATATTAAGGCATTTTTCCAATTCATGCCTTGAAGATGCCAGGGGTTTATTTGCTAAAATATCACAATTTTTGACAAATTTATCCGGTCACATTCCTGCGAGTAATTGAGCGTACAATACGCTGGAAAAAGATTAAACTCTCCTTGGGTAGTATGTTGAACACTATAGTCTGGGTGCTTCATGTGATACGAATTCCTAACCAATAAAGGCTAGTAAGTACTCGTATCCTATGCATGCAACTGGTATGTTGACGAAAACATTTTTTAAATCATGAATCTTTAAAATCAGAAATATTATTACTTTACTTTTTTCCATCGTCACTGCTATGTCCGACCCATCTGACTGTAAGTTTAGAACCATCTTCACCTCTCTAGCAAAGGCTACTTTCTGAAGCTTTTCAGCATTCCGCACAGAGTGTGTTCTCTATTGTTGCATTCACGAGCAAATCCGTGTATGTTATCTTGAATGCCTTCTACCTCCTCACCCCCCCCCCCCTCCGCCCACTACATAGCCTTGCCCAAATTAATTCTCTCGGATTATATGACAATGATACACGAGTGAACATAAAACTGTGTGACCACAATCATATGCAAGAAAGTCAAATTTGTACTTTCTGTCGCGCGACTTGTGCAAATTAACGAGATGCAAGAGTTCGACACGAGCCTGGCATATACTGTGATGAAGACTTTTATTTTTAAGGCGGAACACAACACACACTTTCCTGGTGTCTGTAATTGCTGTTTTCTCTACATCTACATACATAGTCCGTAATCCACCATACGGTGTTCCACTCCCAAACAGAACGAGGGAAAAATGACTGCATATATGCCTCTGTACGAGCCCTAACATCTCTTATCTTTGTGGTCTTTTCGCGGAATGTAAGTTGGCGGCAGTAAAATTGTACTGCAGTCAACCTCAAATGCTGGTTCTTTAAATTTCTTCAGTATCGATTCACGAAAAGAACGCCTCCTTTCCTCCAGAGACTCCCACCCGAGTTCCTGAAGCATTTCCGTAACACTCGCATGATGATCAAGCCTACCAGTAACAAATCTAGCATCCCGCCTCTGAATTGCTTCTATGTCCTCCCTCAATCCGACCTGATGGGGATCCCAAACGCTCGAGCAGTACTCAAGAATAGATCGTATTAGTGTTTCAAAAGCGGTCTTACAGATGAACCATATCTTCCCAAAATTCTACCAAATGAACCGGACTATCCGCCTACCCCACAATTGCCATTACATGCTTGTCCCACTTCATATCGCTCTGCAATGTTACGCCCAAATATTTAATCGATGTGACTGTGTCAAGCGCTACACTACTAATGGAGTATTCAAATAATACAGGATTCTTTTTCCTATTCATCTGCATTAATTTACATTTATCTATATTTAGAGTTAGCTCCCATTCTTTGCACCAATCACAAATCCTGTCCAAGTAATCTTGTATCCTCCTACAGTCACTCAACGACTACACCTTCCCGTACACCACAGCATCATCAGCAAACAGCCGCACATTGCTATTCTCCCTATCCAAAAGATCATTTATGTAGATAGAAAACAACAGCGGACCTACCACACTTCCCTGGGGCACTCCAGATGATACCCTCACCTCCGATGAACACTCACCATCGAGGACAACGTACTGGGTTCTATTACTTAAGAAGTCTCCGAGGCACTCACATACTTGGGAACCAATTCCATATGCTCGTACCTTAGTTAGGAGTCTGCAGTGCAGTGCAGTCTCTCCTTGAAGCAAGGGCGTCTGGCTCGGAACTCTTCTTGAAGCAACCGATTTGCAACAGTTCGTTGTGTCACTGTGGTGCCAAGTGCTGCTCAAATTGCTGCTGCAGTTGCAGTACGATGCACCAGAGCCACACTCCATTTCGACAGCCCCACGAGACCGTCCGGAGGCCGGTCATGTTGCGACCGTACATTCTCTTGACCACCGCTGCCAGCAATCACGTACAATGGCTACATTTCTGCCAAGTTGGTTGGTTGTTTTGGGGAAGGAGACTAGACAGCGAGGTCATCGGTCTCATCGGATTAGGGAAGGACGGGGAAGGAAGCCGGCCGTGCCCTTTGAAAGGAACCATCCCGGCATTTGCCTGGAGCGATTTAGGGAAATCACGGAAAAGCTAAATCAGGATGGCCCGACGCGGGATTGAACCGTCGTCCTCCCGAATGCGTGTCCAGTGTCTAACCACTGCGCCACCTCGCTCGGTTTCTGCCAAGTCTTTCTGTAGTTTCGCACAAGGAACATCCAGTTCCTAGTAGTCCTATTACACGACCTCGTTCGAACTCGATGAGGTGTTGATAATGGCGTCTTTGTCGTCTTAAAGGCATTCTTGGCTAACATCAGTTCACCACGTTCATTATCAAAGGTAACTAACGCTTAAGACCATTACAGAGCGTGTTTGGGGTGCGAGTGGTTTGATCCTCGTGTTGCGCTGCTGGCATCACTTTTATGCGATTGGCGCGAAATTTTAATGGTCATCATCTTTCAGATGTGGAAGCGTGCCTGCCGTCTTTAGTTTGTGTCCCGCTACGGGTTATTGGTGATGCATTTTTTTTCTATCAGTGAGAAATATGCAGTGGCTCACTATATTATACGAATACGTCGTCACTGTTTTTTCTCATACCACTGACATTGTAAGTAACTGCCAAACAATTTGAACTTATTACCTTGCTAAGTGGATATTCGCACTTGGTTCCGCTCCTGCTGATTTGAACTAATTACCATGCTTGGAGGTTATTCTGTTATGTCTTGTGACCTCTTCTTTTCCCGCAAGGTTCCACTAGACACATGCGTATATAACTTGTACAAGTTTTGTTTCATTACCTTGCCCAATACCATTTATCTTTTTTCGTTATGATTGTGTTGCAGTGAGCATATGCCCATAATTATTTAGATTTTAAGAAAATTGGAAGACTCAATCTCACCAGACTGAAAAACTTGGTGATAAATATTTTTCTGTCTGTGGATAAAATAAACCTCATAAATCTGGGCTAATTTGTAAGACAGTTATCACTGTGTGTCATAAAGAAACAATAGGTCAGCCATCTTTGGGACAAATGAATTTAACACCACTTTCCGTGTCTAGGACGTTGTCCTGAGCTAGTGAAGTAACTTTGTGACAAATAAAATTCAACACCTCTTCGTAAATGAAAACTTTATTTCTATCAAAATTAAAGGGTAAAGGTAATATAATTCCACATACGTGGAGATTAAATGAGACAGTACATTTTCTTGTAAGGTTGCGTTACAAAAACTGTTAAAAGTGTCGTATGAATACCCAGTATTACGTTAATGAATTTCCGTAAGACGGAAAGCGTCTGCTACCAGATTAGCAGCGATGTGGGAAGCATCTTTCATGGGGATCTCATCTTGCCCTTTCCTCACAAGATATCCTGCGAACTATGGGTGACGGGCAAAGCGCATAATCCAAGATGATGACACTGTGCCTTACTGCAGACTTTTAACGAAGCTCTCAGCGTACGAAATAGGTTCCCAGATACGCAAGTGGCTCGAAGACTTCTTAAGCGGAAAAACTCATTACGTTATTCTCGACGGTGGGTGTTCCTCAAAGATAAGTGTATCGTCAAGAGGGTAAAGGACTTTTATGTAGGGTATTATATTTTGAAGTAACACTTCCCATTCTCAAATGATATTTTTGATTCATAAACGGGGAATAAGTAATGTATGTTCTCGAGTCTCTTGTCGATCCCTGTTCACTACCCTTGGTATTCTGACATTGGCCTCTAGTATATATATTCTTTACCATAGTTTCTTGTTAACGATATCAGCTTACCCAAGAATTAGCAGCATTCACACAGGTAATACTAGGTAGAAATCCTGGCTGCATTTGGCTCGCACTTCCTTACCTCTTGTGCAGAAAGGTGTGAAGTATACTGCTGCATTCTTTTTCAGTAAGCTACCAAAGGAATTAAAAAAATCTTAGCAGTTATCCACGCGCTTTCAGAGTTTCCTCATAGGTCAATCGTTCTCTTCAGTCGAGGAGTTTCTTGAAACATTGATCTGATTGCTATGTAATATTGGTGACTGCGTTTACTTAAACTTATGGCTTGGCTTTTTTGGGTTCATAAACATTTTATTTTATCTGTTATTACTTTGTGTTGTAATTTCATGTACTGACTCGTTCCATGACTTTGGAGATTTTTTCCTCAATTTGGTCCTACGGAAATAGACGTGTAAATAAATAAATACACGTTGCTGAGAAAAGCATACGAACAGACGGATAACAAAATGAACCTATAAAGGTTTCCATACTTCTGGAGTCCGGGAGAAAGACATTCGTGGAATTCGATTTGCCTCGAAGAAGTACACGCTTGGATACAATCACGGTTCGGTTGGCAACCGCAGTCTTCTTCCACGAAGGCACTGATTGTCTTTTCTCACAGTGGAATAAATGCTTAAGCATTTATGTCCGTTACTTTCAAAATGATAAGGTGTTAACTTACTTTTATCCTATCCGCCTCGATTTCATTTGCCTACCCCTTACACTCCAGGAAAATTGCGGGACTGTATTTAACATAAGGCCACGGCCGACTACTTGACACATCCTTGTCAGACTAGACCTGTGAGTGTGTAAAACCCGTTTATATGTAAACGACCGCTTATATGAATGATGTTTTTTGTAACGATAGTACCAGACATGTTCAGTGATCACCTGAAAGTGATCTATGAATGAACAAAACTACTACAACTACTGTTGCTACTATTGCTTCGCTTCGCAACAGACAACAAACAGACTACAAAATAAAAACGATTATAGCGTAGCAATACCTTTTAGTAGTCCACGAGAACCGACAAAGACATAAATGTGGCGATGCTCGTCTTCGTGGTGGCAAAATTTCAGATAGCTGAACACTGTTATGCGTAATCGGAAGGAGTGTTATATCTTAGCCGACCGCATCGGCAGCACGTGTGCACACGAATTAATTATATTCAGTCATAAATATTCATCGCATAGCGCGTCTCAATTATCATAAGTCAGCTTCTCATTAAAAAGGGTTAAACTAATTCCCAGAGAAATAACTAACGTCTATATATATTTTTTTTTTTTTTTGCCGTGCAGGAAATGGAACGTCAGTCAGGGCGGCCCTGGAAGCGTTTCGGGCCCCTTGTTTGTCCAGGACTGACGCCGCGTTTGCTCTTCACGTATCGCTACTGACGTTGACTGAGTTCTTTTATTTGAAACGTTCAAACAAAAAGCAAGAAAGAACTACTCCAGCTAAGCGTCCGCTTCGGAATATACAGTCGATCAGGAGGACCGCCCGAGATTATGGTAATTATCTCCGGAACTTATTGGCTAAATGTAATTGTGGATAATGCAGTTAACGACTGTTCAGGATAATGTAAACAGACAGGACGAGCTTTTATCTGCTTCGTTAGAAACGTAATGCCGCGCTCCACTGGGATCAACCTGTAACTTGTATCTCATTAAGTTTGGAATTAATTGCTCATAAGTGAAATGCGAGCTGGGTGTTCGTGACTTGGTGGTAAGTTTTTAACTTGGCTTTTGGAACTGAATAGGAAGCGGAGCTGCAGAATCAGAAGGAAAAAGTTGTCTGGTCATCGTTACAACGTAAAAAATCCATAGCCATACAGAAGCTACGACCATATAATTGGTGAGAGCCCCTGGCGTCAGAAGATATGGCGGAAATACAAAATGGAAGGAAAGGGGAAATAAAGAGGTTTATTTTTCTATTTAGACTACTGTCGACTGCAGTATAACACTGACAGTAACCAAAATATCGCAGTCCACCTAAAAGAACGGGATCAGCAGTGGTGATATTGCTTTAGATTTGTCCACATACGATGCTGTTCCATTCGATATCAATTATCAATGCTGTTTAATCTAGCAAGCGACTGGCTGTCGTTTGCAGACACTATAGTCGTGATGATTATCCTTGTTTTTTGGAATCTAGAAGTGCATAAAAAGAGTGAATAAGAAGAGTATGGAAGACATGAAGATGGGGTCTTGCACATTAGCAGAGACAGTAAGAAAGAGAGATAAAAAAGAAAATGAATCGAGCAGATGGACATAACATGAAACAGGACTATGTAATAAGTAATGCAACCTTTTAATCGTGTTTCCATAGACTATTTGTGGTTATTCTATAACCCTACATATTAACCTGCTTCCAGCTTTTTGAACATACTCCGTATAGGAACGGGTATGAGAATCGATATGCAGTTTCATCTACTATACCTGTTCTTCTCGAGAATGATGCGTCCGATAATTTTTTGGTAAAATCCGTTTCGGCGATCACATAAGGGAGAACTGAATGCTCAGTTTTACATTAGTGCAATCGTTTCCTATGTGTTTGCAAGAAACTCTTACCGGAGAGGACAATTTAAAAGACGTTTAAGGTAAGGAACAGGAATTTTGCACAATAAGATATGTGCCTTTTAATGCTGAATTAAGGGAAAAACCTGTTCTTTCCCTTTCAATCTCTCTGTTTCGTATACGCAAGTATTACAAGGAACAATTTTTTCTGTTTCGTTTTACAGTCGTCATAATCATCAGTGTTCTACCCTAGGGCACGTCATCACACATAGCTCTCCATGCAATACTGTCATTTTCTAACCTCTTGGTTTTCTCAAAATTGTTTTCTATCCGTACACTATCCACCATCTGGTATCTTCTGTGTCTTCTCCTTCTTCTTCCATTCATCTTTCCTTACATGGCATCCATCAGTAAGGAATCTTATCTCATACAATGTCCAACCCATTTTGTTTTCTCTTCCTGATAACCTCTAAAATATCTGTCTCTTCCCCCACCCTTCTCTACACCTCCTCTTTTCTTGCTTTATCTACCCATTTTATTCCTTCCATCCTCCTCAAAATCCATATCACAAATGCGTATATTTTTATTTCTTCCTCTTTCCTTAATGTCGCTGTCTCAGCTCCGTATAATGTCACGCTGCATCTAAAGTACTTCGGCAGACTATTGCTCAAGTCTCTGTCTGTACACCCACATAAAAGGCTCCTCTTCTTATTAAATGCTTCCTAGGCAATTGCTATTCGCGTTTCCAGCTCCTTACTTACCAACCAGCCGCACTCCTCTTTTTCGCTCCAGACATATGTTAAACAGTACTGAGGAGGGACAGCAGCCTTGCCTCACTCCCCTTTAAATTATGCTTTCCTCTGTGATCTCATTCCCATTCTGTACTTGTATCCTGTGTTCCTGATCAACCTTCTATCTTTCCAGTTAAATAATCTAGGTCTTTCATACCACTACTGCCAAGGCTTTTAAACAATTCTGCTGATTATCAGTTCCACTTGCTTTTTTCTTCTTCATTTCTTTTAACTACTTATTCTTAAAAGATGTAGCATCTGTTGTCCTCTTCTATAACTCGTGTCTCCTCTTCCAATTCTTTTTATTTTTGATCAGTGTCATATGGGCAGTCTACATATTCTTGCCACCTTCCCAACACTTCCTCCTGTTTATGAATCATTGTACCATCACTTCTTCCTATTTCCATACTTGTCTTGGTTTTCTTTGCTTCGAAGATTAGATAAGCAGATAAGCTACATATCATTTCATGTTTTCCATGTTTTCCTTGTTTTCACACTTTCTCTAGTTCCTTACATCTCTCTTTGATCCATATCTTCCTCGCCTGTTCTGTTTCTCCCCTTAACTCATTATTCAGGTTTCTGTACATTCTTTCCCTTCCTCGTTTCCTGATATCTCCAATTTTCTTATTACTTCTATCTTACCCAGCACTGTCTTTGTTACCCATTATTTATTATTTAAAATCCTTTGTTTAGTATGCCCAGCTTTGTTGACTTCGAGTACCTCCAGGTATTTGTATCTGATAACGAGTTCGACTGTTCACATTATCTCTCACTGCAGGGCACTTTTGTACAGAATATTTTTGATGCCTCCCAGTATAAGTAATCAATGTGAGTCAAACGTGGCGATCATCACGGCCAACTTAGTAGCTCTTCCCTGCCACTTTGCAAAATCAGATACGTGATAGGACACGGCGTCAAGGAAATACATGCTGGATGCCAGTTTTGCGGCAACCACATTAGGAAAAGTGTTGCTTGTACGACATCTCCTACAACATAGAAGACTTATTTACGTAGATACACCTTCAGCTTGTGTAAAAAATTTTATTCAGCTACTACTGGTCTATACATGGATAATCCGGTGCTGATCAAAAAATCCGTCATAACATTTTGTTTTCTAATGCATTACCTGCAGTGGCCTTCATATTAAGTCAAATAGACAAGCATCAGTTTTATTATGCAATTGCATGTTAGAGACATTAATCACCGCTCACCATCTCACTTTTTTTGCGTTAACTTGGATCTTGGGTGAGCCTTCACAAGGTATTAATACTGTCGACGTGTTGGTTGTCTGAGTCTGGCTGACATGATGGGTAAAGTAGTTTCTTCCGACAGATGCGGAACATTATGGTTATATAAAGAAAAGTTTGCTCCTCAAGTGATGTCGTTGCTGTAAAAGTGACGTGCTGGGGCTCGGAAATGGAGAGTGCGATCCACCTACCACACTTACATGCTGAAGACAAAAAAAAAAAATGATATGCAAATTGGTGTCTGCCTTTTCTCGTCTTAATCCAGAAAACTGTTAAGTGCAGTATTTCAAAATGCTCTGTCATATCAAGATTGTGTTGAATGCAGATGAGAACAATTCTCATTAATCACTTTTCATGCGAAGAAGTTAAAGCTCCACCATACATATGTACTGTTCCGTGTAGGGGCATCTGCTTTACAATGGAATGCTGTCACAGTAAGAGGACACTTCAGTGGTGCAAAAGAAATCGGTCATACTTATCATTTATGATGGCCACCTTCCCTGTACTGTTGTAGGATAAAAAAGGCGAAAAGAATTTAATACTTTTCATTTATCAGTTTATTTTCTCTCAGTTGTATGACAATTAGATTAATCGCAATTAGTGGTCTGAACAAAAAGTGAATTTTCATTCACGTGCTTAATATGATAATGACTGCCTATTTGAAGCTCAAAGAAAGACAAAATTATCTCAGGATAAGTCTATAAACCTCAACTTCACATTGGAATGCACGTTGACGTGCACAAAAGCGCAATAGAGTGATTGCTTGAATGAAGTTTTCTTAATATAGACTGTGCAACTAGCATGTGGTGAATACCTCGAACTGAACGAAAGACTGCTTCGGAATCGTGATTTGCTTTCCAAATCTGTGCAGCTCGCAAACGAAAGCTAAAAACGGATTCAAGGTCCAAATAAGTAAAATCACTAAAGAACAACACAAGTTGCGGACTCGACCTCGCAAATTGTGAGCTGCTCAGAGCAAAGGCAACTGTAACATTAAAAAGCGACATTTGCTCGAAGGATTCGGCAAAAACTGCGCCAGACTGCGACCATGGGCCTCTGTCTTTCGATGTGACTTCACGCCTGCACGTCTGGGCATCTTCTCTCCGCCTTACTCACCTTCCTCTCCGCTCCCAGGAACCCATGGCTTGGAGGGGAGGATTCACAACTTGCGACACAATGACGACCGAGAGTTACTCCGTACACGCTAAAACGCATGGGAAGCCTGCCAGGACCTCTCCACTTACTGTATGCCCATTAAGTGGCCAGAGTTTGGTACGCCGTATGTTCTCGGTCGCCACTCAGTGGTTCAGACATTCACGCCACAGCACATTTGCTGATGACTGCCTTAGCGAAATTTACGAATATCACTCCAGAAGCAACTACCTAGTATTTCCCTCCAGCACAGTTAAGAACATTAAGCTACTAGCTTTATCTGTGCTCGCAAAGCGATATATGTCAGCACTGACACAGACTCTGGCGACCGTATGAAAACCCAGCTTGGAAGTCAACCTTGATATCAGTAGTAGAAAGCTTCTCATGTTTTGAAATCATCACCGGTTAATACCAAATTAATATTAAGGATGTAAGGACAAAAACATCATTATCTAAAATCTTCCAAACAACATTTCCTCTCACTTCGGATTCCCGTGCTATTCTTCATTTGGGAAGATGTGGCCCGAGATGCAGCGCAGCAACAATCTCTCCACTTCTACCAGTTCTGAGAAGTAAGAAAATGGAAAACCTACAGCCGGCCTTATAATGTAATTTATTGTGTAGCTAGTAGTTTCGGAGATTCAGTGAACGATCTTCAGGCCTTATTTGAAGCTGAAGGTGTTATCACGATCCATATATACTATGCATCAGTGACCAACATATCTGTAACTATGACTATCTGTAACTGTGATGTCGTCTCTCCAACCATCAACGGTAAACAGTAGCATAGTATATATGAATTGTGTTAACCCCTTCAGCATCAACTAAGGCCTGAAGACAGTGCACTGAAACTCCGAAACTGGTAGATAAACAATAAATGACATAGTAAGGAAAGATGTAAGTGTTCCATTTTCTTACAATAGTGAGCCGTCCTAGTTCCCGAGACCTCCACTCTAAAGGGTAGACATACAATTCTGAGAAGCTTTTCATATCCTTTAGTCAGCTACGGATGTTTACTACTTCCAACCTGTGCCGTCACTCGCCCAAAAACATGAATGTGCAAGGACGACTTTCATTTGTTGGCTGCAGATGTTTACTATTGGTAATCTGTGTCTTCAGTCGCCCAAAAATATGAATCCGCAAGGAGGACCTTTATTTCTCTCCACATAAATTCGCCCTGATAGTGGCAATTTTAGGAATGCACTACAAATATTATAACTATAGCATAGACATCTTCTTTAGACTAAGCCATTATTGAAAAATAACACATTACGTTCCACCACAGAAACAGTAACAACCTACTATTGTACGCCTATTGTGATGCCAATAGCAGTAAAATGCAGTTCCACTCGATTCGATGGAACTTGCATGGTGTGTTGCCAGAAAGAGTTTCCTGACGATATCATCGCATCGACGAAAAATACGAAAAACATTTTTGAACAACTTACTGTGTTGTTTTGAGAACTCTGTTCCATGGCTCTAATTTTGTATCACGTGCCCAAGTTTCATCATTCAGTATGTTCTCACGATGTTAGCTGAAACGAGTTTTATCCGCAGAAAGACGGGACGAAACGTCTTCGAGAAAAAAATGGGTCGGTATCGAAGGTGCGAATATCCTGTGTACCACTCGTTCTGCCTCCCTGCTTCCTACCTGCTCTGGTGGCAGGTCTATAAAACTTCAGGTGAAATATTAGGAACCGTGAAACACGTATGTATTTAGTAGCAGCGATGGCGAGGCATGACAGAATCTCTGACCAGAGAGCTATTTATCGTTGCTAGTCTGCGCTTGACCGCGCGAGAGTTCAGTTGAGTTGCGAGAAAGTTGTTGTACGTAGTAGCGCGCGAGAGACAGTCGGACTTGAGTGTGAGGAGTCGGCGGGCGTCGAAATGGGTCTCTGGTCAAGATTCGGAACGAGGAATATTTTTTAAATAAGGTAATGAAGCAGCATTGCGCACAACTGATAATGTAATGTATGTTAACTGTAATTCATTTGTTCAAGAATTGCCCCAATAATAATTTTGTTCTCAAAGCAATCTTTTTTAAAAAATAATCATTACTATTGAAACAATATTTCCTTTGCTTTTCCTCCCAGAATCAATTTATCAGGTTGATCTTAACGTTAATTTTGTGGGGACTTAACATTTTTTTACATTGTTATTATCATTGAGTTTTATTACTGTGGGAAGCTAACATTTGGCTCTATTTGCATTTTTATTGAATTCATATCATTTAATAATAATTATGGGGAGGTTACACTTAGCTCTATTCCCATTAACATTTAATTATTGTCCTTTTTTCAAAATTCTGCGGGGAGGTTACACTTGGCGACATCCGGTCCAGGATCGTATTTCGTTGAGAATCTTCTGAAAAGTTGTCAGATATCTGCTCTTATTTACTTAATATAATTAGAATTTGGCGCAACGCTTTTACTAGTTTTATGACTTTCTTTCCTCAGAATATCGGCAATTCTTTGCTCTGTTGTATTTGTGTTTGTTGCTTTTTGCATTGTGCTTATTTCATTTGTGATTAATTGTGACTATTGTAAAAATGCCACGAAAGACTGTGAATAGTGTATCGCGAAGTATAATGAATGAAATTACCGACTTAAACAACTTCACCGATAGTACTTGTGACACGCAGTGTAATGATGACAATCCTGCGTTCACTGACAATCAGTGTGTTCCAACCATTAATAATGATGTAGATCTTAAT